>NC_051117.1:1444787-2066887 GCF_014839805.1 Manduca sexta | reverse complement strand
AATTGTTGGAAAACCTATTACTTTCATAATGAAAATCAAATTTGAATATTTCGTTATTATGAAAATCAAATTTGAATATTTCGTTGTCAAAATTTTTTGGTGCATCAAGGTTACAGCGTCTATACGGCAACTTATCATCATGAGATCAAATATGCCGGCTTTCAGTTAATATTTCTAAATTAAAACCCATGGCCTCTTTGTAATATATTACATTAAAATAATTTCAGCTATTTAAAAACGAAAAATAACAAAGCATTTTCATTGAGCGTGAAGCGGAAACTTCATACATTTAATCATCTTCTATTTTCTACAAAAGGAACTATTGTTATTTTAATTCTTTTAATTTAACTTTTTTTTTAGATAAATGTTGTTTCACAGCTATAATTAGTGAGGAGACTCATCCATAACCTCATAATTTTAATTAAGCCTGATTGATCTATTAACTGTTAGTGTGCCATTAGATAAATATATTCTGTTATATAAAACAGGGGCCTTGTTTTATATATTAATTTCTATTGTCTTAAACTCGACGCGTTGCGTTATGTTTTTGTTACCCACTGTCAAAATAACGTGTGGAATAGAGAATAAGGCCCTGAAGAGTTTGTTTCCGGAACTACTGGTTCGAATTGAAATATTCTTTTAGCATTGGATAGCCCAATTATTAAGGAAGGCTATATAACATCATGCCATGACCAATAAGAGCAGGGTATCAATGAAAAATGTTACATAAACGAGGAAAATGTATTCCTTTTGAGAGTTTTCATGGCGTGCGCTGCGTAATTAAAGTTTAAAAAAAAAGATTAAGTGCAACGGTTTTTGATTTAACAACCAAATTCGAAAAACTATTTGTTTTGCGCACTACTTCGCTTACGTTAAAAAGCTTTCTAAGAAAGATGCGTATTTAAAACAAATGAGATTTGAATTTAAGCCCTCAGTATATTTTGGATCTATAAGATTTATATTAAAATGACTAATTAACAAAAAGTTGTACCAATCCAAGATCCTGAGGAATCATCGATGGGTATAGAAGAGTCGGAGGCTTTCAACTGCTCCAGGAGTCCTGTCGTAAACCCCATCACCAGGCCTGCTGCAGCCATGTTCAGTGACACCCAGAAGTCACGAAGCACTGGAATTTACGAGGATCATCATTAGATAATGTGCCATGAATAAAATTTTACGATGAGACGCTCTAGGATGAAAGGCGAATAGCACGCGTACCGGTGTAACGGAGGATCAATATGTTAAGACATGTTGATAGAAAATATCTAAGAGTCTATAAGACTCTTTGTTTGACTGCACTCATTACAATACGTTGTACAAACACTACACCAGTGGTTGTACGTAATAAAATAATTCGGGTACGCTTGTAATATAACAAAAACATAGTTAGGTCTTAAAAATAGTCACTCTGATAGGTAAGAGCGGTCCTGGATAGCCTGATACAGGCCTTTTTTTAAATATTAATAATGGCACGTTAACCACTAATGGATCGCCATTCTTGCCCTAGGATATGTTATTCTCATACTTAAAGTTAGCATTAATGGCTTCTAGGCTATGGCCCGAGGAATAATAACTCATCTTATTGTTAACATTACAATTCTTTAACAGTAAAGTCTAAAGCCGATTGCTCCTTGAGCTCTAAACACTATAAAAAATATTCAAAACTACATGGCTATGACTGCAATTTCGGAAAAGGATTTGTAAGTGAATTTAACTCAAATAACCGTTAACAATTTGTCTGCAACCATCATTGTCTGCACGCTCTTTTTAATAGCTAGACTGACCGTTTCTTTTTACAGTTCAAAATATAAGTTGCTTTTGAGATCTAAAATTTAGACCTAATTATCTAATGGAAACTTTATTACAATGCTAAGGTAAACCTCTTCCCCCTATTCTAATCATACTCAAATGAAGATTCAGTACAACATAGATTTACAAGCATGTAGGAAATATTGGATATAGTTTCTACGACTGGTCGCTTGGTTAATGTAATCTTCCTGATGGTACGTTACTTGTATCTGACTATATAGGTATAGGTAATATACATAAGGTGTAAAACCCGCCATAGTGGCCTACGTAAGTGTATCGTTCTGGGATCAGCCTGTGTATATCCGGTTCCAACAGGCGGGTATAAATGTGTTGACCGTCGTGGGATAACCATCTCTTGTCAGTCAATATTCTATTGGACCCCACTCCACTTACAATCAGGTGCAGCTGGGTCAATTTACCTTGCACGTGTTTATTAAACTCCAGACTGTTGGGAATAATCATCTCTCGTCAGTCGATATTTAAAAACTCACGCAGTATTACCCGACCGGGGAATTGAATTGCAAACTCCTGATCTGTATCGCGCTTACATTGCCACGGACCAAGGAGTCGCAGAAAGATCAGCATTGTGTTGTATAAAACTGGCGGGTTTACGTTATAGGGTGGTAGTTATGAAGTCGGATACAATATATCATGAACTGATGGAAGGGTGCTTCATTTGCATATGTGGGTAGTCATCCATACGGAATAAAACACATGCCACCAATCGATTTATTCTTAAACATCATCCCCTCAACAAAATCCATTGACACTCAATCGACCGTGACTTCATGTCGCACGTGTTTATTTAAGTATTTTAAATCCTCTATATTTTTGTTTGCCGTATTTGCGTTGTTTGTCTGGGTATTTGCCTGAACTCCGAGTGTCATCTCACGCTCCACTGCGTTTATTTTTAATACAATATCTATTTCAAGCATCTGTTCTGTGTTTGATACTTCATTCATTATGTTTTGTTTAGAATAATAAACATGTTCTGTTTGTTTCCAACCAGAGTTCAAAGTTTTGCAAATTGTATGGTTGTTAAATCGTGAGTATTACATTATACTTGATACTCTTACTTCTCTGTCTCCGTCTTCTTCTTTCTTGTCTTTTTCTTATTAGGCAAGCAGTTTACCCGTCTCGTTATTATATTGTATAAAAGCCTTAGATACAGAATTATATTCTTAATTGGTGCTTAACAATTCAACAAATGTATCCAAACATTACAAAACTGTACATTCACTTTTATGAACGTCAGATTTATTTTAATTGACTCGACTTACGATGTTTCATGATTTTGTAATAGGTTTTTTGCAACAAAACTAACAGTGTTTTTAGAATGTATCAGTAGTCGATCTGACTCTACATCATTAAATTATCCTTATTCCTTCCCAGTAAGTCCGCGCACCAGAAATTTTCATTGATGGAAACAGTACGTCCGTGTTTAAGTTTTCATTGATGGAAACTAACCCAACGATGAAGTGGCGATAGCCTAGTTGGGAGTGAAACGGACTGCCGAGATGAATGTCCGCAGGTTCGAATCCCAAGGGCCTCTGACTTTACTAAAAAAAATGTGTGTATTCTTTGTGAGTTATCGCTTGCTTTGACGCTGAAGGAAAACATCGTGAGGAAATCGGCATACCCTGAGGAGTTCTCCATAAAATTTTCGAAGGTATGTGACGTCTACCAATCCGCACTATGCTAGCGTGGTGGAAAGAGGCCTAAACCCTCTCAGTAATAGACGAGGCCCGTGCCCAGCAGTGGGACAGTACATACAGAGCTGATATTATTATTTATTATTATATAGCCCCATGAAAAGCTCTTCTGAGAAGTCCCTGGCAAATCGATGACAAGAACTCATGAAAGTTTTATCCGAACTGGTTAAAGTGAACTCAAGACTTTTCGATTCTCTACGCAGTACGATTTCACTAATAAAAGATTGTGATGATAGAAACCGGCGGGAATGCATGAAAAGATTGATGAAGGTGGAGGAAGCGCGGGAAGTATGCCAGATCGTGCAAAGTGGAAATCCATAGTCCTTGCTTCCTCCTATAGGATAGAAGCATGATGCAATGTATGTATGTATGTAGATCTGCTTTTGGAGACAATAACCAAAGGATTTAACGATACTATATCAATTACTCTGCTTATTTCTGCCTTCGCTTAATTGTTCCAGTTTTCGAATATTGAAGTTAGAATGACTAGACATATACATTTTTTAAGATCACGACAAAGTGACCTCTTTGCACCTGATGATAAGCGGATGATAAGGTCTAGATAACGCCGAGGAGAGTGGGTTCTATAGTGCCCTCTTTATTGATCTTTCGGGATTCTTTTAAATCTTCAACGATTAAGACATCAAATGTGATATATCTAATTTGTGCATCAAATATAATATAGCACTGCGTAATACCCAGAGATTTATCAGGTAGATCTTGCGTGTCTAGTAGTTCGTCTGGATTTAAATCTTGTTCATTTAGTTTCTAATCATATATTTGTTTATAAGTAAACGTCCCTTAATCCTTCATTATTACGTCCGTATTTTGTTTTAATAAAAAGAGTTTGCTCAATAATATAAGCAGTAACTCAACCTTTAATTTTCATTAAAAATCAACAAAACTAAAATAATATAAAAAAAATATTTCGTTTCTTTACAATACGTTTAAAACAATTGACTCAATGTATCTAATTGACTATTTCAATTAATTAATTAGTATTGGCACCAATTTAAAGTATGTAGTTAATACTAATTTGAAATTTTGTGTCACTAAGCTTGTAGTTTTTACTAGTTTATTATTTTGCAATATTTAAACACAAATGATTAATCTCATAATATTAATTGAATCTCATTTCAAAACGTCAAAAAAATTAACAACACATTTCGAATAGAATCCACAAATTCAAATTACAAATTAAGAACACCAATTCGAATATTCCAAAACCAACCTGCTTCGTGAACGGCGTCACCCATTCTTCAGCAATCTTCCCCATGTTCACAGACACACACAATCAAAACATATTTACGCGTGCTTCGCTTTCAGCAGTAGTAGGCAGTCTAACTCACGCGGCACAGCAAGGCCGAGGTACAGTCGGGGCGAAAAATCCTTATTATATGCAGTAGGAAATTATCATTGTATTTAACTGACAAGTTTATTTGCAAGGTTAACCAAATTCAGAATACAGACCTACAATTTAGACAAGAAATTGTTATTAATTTAAATTGAACTATATGGGTTAACGATGAGCATAATATTTGTCTTCCTATTTTTTTTAATACATAAAGTCTTTGCGGCTATTCTGGCTTGTGTCCAGCCAGCTAGGTCAGCTTATAATTGTTAGGAACTGAAGCGATTTTTATTAAAATAAAAGAAATATCACTGAGTACAGTTATACTTTCACAAATATTACACAAACCAAACGACCTGTACGACTGGCAATGAACAACTGTTCGCTGCTGACACTGCCTCGGTCTGTCATACGCTTAGTATTTTTATAGCAAGGTATCACAAATACCCTCACAAAAATATTTATATCTTAACAATATCAAAAGGGGTGGAAAAGTGCTAGCGTGGCGACCACGAATGAAAGAAAGACGCAGCGTAGGTCCCCCACGAGATGGACCGACGACCTGGTGAGGGTCGCCGGAGTCCGATGGATGAAGGCGGTCTAGTACTGGTCCTTATGGCGCTCATGCTATGGGGGAGGCCTATGTCCAGCAGTGGACGATTCTCGGTTGAAATGAGGATGATGAACAATATCAATATTGTTGAGTAATTCTTATAAACAATAGACAATACTAATAAAAGATAATGTCATCGTATTTTCCTCATTACGCACTATTTAAGGATATGATTGCTTGAATGACTGAATGTATATTTATATATTTGTGACACAAGAACCAAACTTTGTTGTTTAATTTATTCACTCACTCTTTGTTGCCCAATAGTAAAATAAAGAAGTACATATGGCGGTCTTATAGCTATCGGCAATATCTTCTAGATGGCCATGAGATAGATACGAAAAAGAGAAAGAGTGGGCAGTCTAGTAAACAGAATAATAATTTGGATTAAAAAATCATTAACATATTTAGTAAGTGTTTCAACGCCTCTTTTTGGACAATTCAGTCGGTAAATGCAATCTTTTCGTAGATACATTCTAATGATAAGATACTAGTCGTTGCTTGCGATTAAGCACGTCTAAAAAATGTTTCCCGGGATATTCCCTTTGTGTACTTTTCTAAAAAATGCCTATATGTTTCTATGTGCCAAATTTCATCCAAACCGGTTCAGTACTTTCGTTTATTTCTAACAAGCATCTAATTACATTAATTAGAATGTTAAAACAAAATAGCCTCCATTCAAGTACTTCCATAATAAATGTACTTGTTTTTTACTAAGTTGTTAATGAATTTGCGCCGTCACAGTCAATTATGGTCTAATACTAATTGATTATGCATAATTAGCGATTTGGGATGTTATTCGTAATTCAATGAATATTCATTGCAGCATGGTGGCAGAAATCACTTTAATAATTGCAATTGCAAGCATATTATTATGCTAGATTTTGCTCGTTGCTTCGCTCAAATAGTTCTCCCTGAAATTTATCCCGATAAAATCTAGATGCCTTTCCGCTTTTATCCTAAATATAAATACGAACTGTCAATTTTTATACACATAAAATAGCCTGTACGTTAATTCAGGATGCCCTGTTCATTAGGCAAATTTCATTTAAATTCATTCAGCGCCTTATTAACAAATACCTAAATATCTTCAATTTTCCACCAAACACACCATACATATTAATTGTTACATGAAACAATAAGTATTTTCTTCAGTGCTGTTTTTTTTTACATAATATTTACATATGTATTGCACGTCCGGTACAATAGCGCTCTGAGGTCCTGGGTTCGAATCCCGGGTCGGGCAAAGTGATATTTGGGTTTTTCTGCTCAGTATCAGCCCGGAGTCTGAAATTTGTGCCCGATATGGCGATAGGCTCGCCCCCTATCACATCATGGGACGGAACATACTTGGCGAAAAGTGGGTGCCCTAGTTGCGCCTCTGCATACCCCTTCGGGGATAAAATGCGTGATGTTATGTATGTATGTATATTTACATAATATGTTGTTAACATAATTTGTACGCGACTGTACTATACGAATTTGGGGCGTATCACAATCTCTGTAACAGCGGTGTACTGTTCGATATATGCTGAGCTTTGATCGGTGTTGTTTACTGACTGGCCTGTGCATGCATTTATTGCAGAGGCCCAAGTGGAATGTCGGAAAGTGCGTTGTTGTCTCGGCATTCGGCAATGACAGTCTAATTAATTTGAAGAAGGATTTCATTAATTTATTAAAACTTAATATTGGGCTAACAATAGGAATCTACTGGTGGTAGGTTTCTCGTATCTGAGAGTCCGCCTGGATAGGTACCACCGCAACGTCTATTTCTGCCACCAAGCAACAACGGTTAGTCACTGTTGTGTTGCAGTTTGAAGGACATTGTAGCCAGTGTAACTACTGGACATAATAAGACTCAACATCTCATGTCTCAAGACGGCGAGCGCAGTGGAATACCAAACAATACTTTGTAATTCAAGGTGTTGGATGGTGTTTCTATTGTTTATGGGCGGTCGTATCGCTAACCATTAGGCAAACGGCAAGCTCGTCTCGTCATTCAAAGCAATAAAAAAACTCCCTTCAGCTCCTTACTGCAATATGCTCTAACCAATACTGCAGCGCTGATTTTCCTTGAGAGACCATTCGACATATCGAAGTAGCAGCCGTATTTCCGCTTTTTTAATTGTTTTTTTTATAATAATTTCTTATGTTTACGCGAATGTTAGACATGAAATTAAATTATTTTTCGGATTTTATCGCGGTTTTAATTATTTTAGTTTTCTCCCGACGTTTCGAAAACTTTGCAGCCTTCATTGTCACTGGAGGACTGAGGTGTTGTTCATCCGCAAAGTCAGTTACAATATCTACCTACATTTTACAATTATACAACTTTTAAATTTTTAGCTGTTGGTGGTCCAATCTGTTCTTTTTTCTACGAACGGCAAAGTGATCTCATAGTAGCTGATAGTAAGTGGAGTGGGGTCCAGATAGTGTCGAAGAGATGACTCCTTGACACAGTCGTGCTGGTCAGTTTGAATTCGGATATGCGCAAGATATGCTTTCGACAGGTCCGTCTGGAAATCTTTAAGGGAGGCCTATGTAGAGCAATGGACTTTATGTGGCTTATGATGATAATGATGATGATTGAAATTAAACTAATTTTCGGATTCCATCGCGGTTTTAGTATTTTATTTTCTCCCGACGTGTCGAAGACTTTGCAGCCTTCATGGTCACGGGGGGGACTGACTGACTATGAAGGCTGCAAAGTCTGCGAAACGTCGGGAGAAAATAAAATACTAAAACCGCGATGGAATCCGAAAATTAGTTTAATTTCAATGTCTAACATTCGCGTAAACGTAAGAAATCATAATGATGATGATGATAAAGATGATGATGCACAGTTTAATCCCAGACACGATATATGAACCACTGTGGAGGGATTTACATCATGTATAATAGTCGGTATCATATATTCGAGATCTATTCCTTAGGAAATATATTTTCCTATTCTGTACGGAGCCTAAGTCACAAACAAGATGTTTGCAAACAATTGAACACAATTTGTACCAATTGGTCGCAATAATTGAGTGTTACAAGCAACTTTAGTCAACATATAGGATCCAATTAAATAGTGTTTTGTATTTCTTTGTTCAATATTTTATTTCCTATATTTTTATTTTGGAACTCCTTCAGCCTTTATGTCCACCTGATGCTGAAGATCTCTTGCATTGCCCGCCATGTTGTTTTGACCATGGCAGCCCTTATCTTCTTCCCGCGACGTGGCCTAGTCGGTCCAGATCTCTTGCATTGCAAGCCATGTCGTTCTTTCCATGGCAGTTATCGTCTTCTTCCGCCATGTAGACAAAACCGTCGGTCTAGCTCATTAAATGCCCGTTTCTATGACCAGTTCTTGGTCTCCACTCCATTACAGTTTACACCATCTGCTATAATTCTTGTGGGGTATGAATACTCATTTCCACTCGGTCCAGCGCATCAAACGCCTGCTCAAGTTTCTATGACTAGTTCTTGGTCTCCATTCCATTACAGTTTACACTATCTGCCATAATTCTTGTGGCGTATGAATGCCCATTGCTACTTCCATCGAGCTGTAATTGTAACAATGTACTGCGGATCGTTTCCGTGTTTCTGTGTACGCTACTTTGTTTTGGAGAGAAATTCTAACATTGTTTGGTGAATAGCAATTCAATTTCATATAAAAGCGGCGATAGCTTATTTGTCTGTGGAACGGACAGCCGAGAAGAATGTCCGCAGGTTCAAACCCCGAGGGCACACACCTCTGATTATTCTAAAAAATGATGTGTGTATTAATTGTGAATTATCGCTTGCTTTAACGGTGAAGGAAAATGTCGTAAGGTAACCTGCACATCTGAGTTTTCTATAGGAATTTTGAGGGAGTATGAAGTCTACCAATCCGCACTAGGCCAACGTGGTGGACTAAGGCCTAATCCCTCTCAGTAGTAGAGGAGGCCCGTGCTCAGCAGTGGGCAAGTATATAATACAGGGCTGATATTATTATTATTAATTCAAATTCATTGTGATTTTATTGTATTTATTTCGCACTGTATATGCCGTATTGTTATGTGTAAGCTATTTATTCAGTCTGTATGCAATTTTTATGCGTTACCGTCAACGTTGCTAAAAATCTTACCATAACCTTTATTTACATTGGTCTAAAGACGATTATTAACTGTATAAATTTTTTGATATAAGAGAACTATTTCAAATATAAATGTGTAATAAGTAATTTTCTGATTTCCTCCTCGCCTCTAGGTTATTCACAGGAACACAAAAAAGCAATTCTACCTATAAAACATAATGCAAAAAGTTCCGGTCGTTCTAAGAATACGTTGAGTTACACAATTGCTATTATTTTTTTTGGTAGAAATAATATTGCTTATAGATTAACCCCCTTATTCATAAACGTTTTTTATCTAAGGACGGAGTAAAGCTGTGATAACAAGCCTGTTTCTCAGTGCCCAACGGATCTGAGAAATAGATATAGGGCCGTTGTGATTGGTTATTATTGTTGTATTTCAATATTAGCCAATCACAACGGCCCTACGTCTACGCACTGCGAAGACTGCCATGCCGTCAGCACTGAGAAACAGACTTGTTATCACAGGCTTACTCGGTCGTTCGATAAAAAAGGTTTATGAATAAGGGGGTTAGTGTTTTATTCATCCAGACTGATTATTTTTGAAACAATAAGTTGATAATACGATCTCTGTATTTATTTATATATTTTGTATAAAATACTGAAATATAAAGCTGAAGCTTTGATTGTTGCACACACTAATCTCAGGAGCTACTAATCTGATTTTAAATTATTTTTCACTACTGGGAAGCTACATTACTCATTGAGTGCTTAGGTTACCTTTTATTCTGAAATAACTTTAGCACGCGAACGGAGCTGCGAGCAAAAGCTACTGGTATATAGACTTTTAAATTGTTTTGTATGTACTATAGTTTACGTATTAATAAATAAATTAATTTATAAATCTCTGTATAAAAAACGGTTAGATGTCATTAAGAAATTTATAGCAATATTTTTCGAAATTACATCATGGTAGAACCAACGGCCCGCCTGATAATAACGTCTGACTATAAGGAGTAGGTAATACTGCCATGAAAATTGAAATGCAAAGCACAGCACTGCGATTGTTACCTTGAGACCAGGGGCCGTGAACAAATTACCTTTCTACAATGATTGACGTCAATAGACAGTAATAATAATATGGAAGAGACACATACAGGGTCATTTTTACATTGCGTTACTAAATAAAACCACACCTTTGCTGACATTCTGTCAAAACTCATCCATTAATAACGAATATTTTCACCAAAAATCCTGGTTTTAGTTTTCTGATTTTTTTATCATTTTGTAGTTTAATGCGAATATGACGTGTGCGTGAGTGTATTTCTGATTGAAAGTATAATGTTGGCACTGCAATGAATTCTCTTATAGTAGTGGTGGCATTAGGGTGCGTAAAGTTAAAATTACTTTTTATTATCATTTATTTTGTGTGAAACTTACACTTTTTTATTTTATGTCAAAGGCGCAAATAACTTATTGTAAAGTGTTGTTTCCAAGTAGATAAGTATGTGGTTTCATTTAGTAACGAAATGTCAAAATGACTGTAGAAAGAAAGAAAAAACATTGATTGGCCACAGATTGGGTGGTAAACATAATTTTATACTTAGGTTAGTATCAGGAGACATAGGACATATTCTAGTGATAGGTTTTTGTTATTGCTTTGAATGACGAGATGAGCTGGTCGTTCATCTGATGGTAAGCGATAGCCCATAAACAATAGAAACACCATCCAACAATTTATTTATTTATTTATTTGGACAACCAACAAAACATACACCATACATAACTATTTGTAACATTACAGTAAATAATTGCTGCAGTGCAGTTTTAATTACAGGCTGTCATAGCATGAACATATTATTACATACCAGTAAACAATTGGCTGCACCATAAGTGCAATATACTCTAAATATAAGACTGAATATAAAACTAGATTTAGGTTTCAACAAGCGAGTTCAATATTTTCTTTTGAAGATAGAAAGCGAGTCATTAAATATGTCAATACAATTAGATTTTTCTACAATTCGGTTATATAATCTGGATAGGCGAGGGACAGGCGACATTTAAATTAAGTACAAAGTATTGTTTGATATTCTACTGCGCTCGTCATCCTGAGACATGAGATGCTAAGTCTTATTATGTCCAGTAGTTACATTGGCTATAATGTCCTTCAAAGCGGAACATAAAAGTGACTACACATTGCTGCTTGGCGGCAGAAATATACATTGCGGTAGTACCTACCCAGACTGACTCTCACATATAAGAGACGATGTTTTCCTTCAATGTTAAAGGAAGCAATAATTCACAAAGAAAACACATATAACATTAGAAAAGTAAGAAGTGTATGTCTTTGGGATTTGAACTTTTGGACATTCGTCTCGGCAATCCGTTATACAGGATCATTTTGACATTGAGTGATTAAATGAAACCACATACTTATCTACTTGGAAATAACGCTTAACAATAAGTTACTCAAGCCGTAGATATAAAATAAAAAGTGTAAGTTTTGAACTAAATAAATATCATTAAAAAGCAATTTAAATTTTACGCGCTCTAATGCCACTACTTCTACTCTAAGAGAATTCATCACAGCGGCAACAGCATACTTTTAGTCAAAAATACACTCACGCATACACCATATGCATTAAACTACAAAATGATCAAAAAATCAGAATACTAAAACCAGGATGTTGGATGAAAATATTAGTTATTAATGGATGATTTTTGAATTATATTTGTGAATTATCGTTTGCTTTAACGGCGAAGGAAAACATCGTGAGGAAACCTGCATACCTGAGAAGTTCTCTATAGGAATTTCGCGGGTGTGTGTAGTCTACCAATCCGCACTAGGCCAGTGTGGTGGACTAAGGCCTAATCCCTCTCAGTAGTAGAGGAGGCCCGTGCTCAGCAGTGGGCAAGTATATAATACAGGGCTGATATTATTTATTTTATTATAATGGATGATTTTTGGCACAATGTCAGCAAAAGTGAAGACGAGTATGTGGTATCATTTAGTAACCCAATGTCAAAATGACCCTGTATACTAGGCTATCATCGCTTGTATCGTATTTTTCTATCACATCAGAATTAGTTTGGGTTATGATGGAATTTTACGATCGAACCGTAAAACTTTCCACGTTTAATTGTGGTTGTTGGCATCACGCCCGATCACATTATGCAATTGCTCGGGTATCTGCGAATTTGTAACAATTCTCAGTGCATCAATGAGTCAGAAAGACAAAGGTTTACTGAACCCATCCTGACTACTCATTAATTACATGTTAATGTAGATATTTTTATATTGCTGTGAATGACGAGACGAGCTTTTGTCTGATGGTAATCGATACGACCGACTATAAACAGCATAAACACCATCTAACACCCTGAATTACGAGGTATTGTTGTTTGGTATTCCACTGCGCTCGCCATCTTGAGACATGGGATGTTCAGACTTATTATGTCCAGTAGTTACACTAGCTACAATGCCTTTCAAACTAGAAAACAACAGTGACTAAATACTGCTGCGGTAGAAATAGACATTGCGGTGGTACCTACCCAGGCGGAGCCTAACATATGAGAGACCTACAACCAGTAAAGTAATGTGAGTAACCTCGAATGTTAAGTCTAAATATTAAGACTTTTTTCGGCCTTTACAAGTAAATTTTAATTTTCATTATTGTATGTGAAATTAGTGTTCCTAAAGACACTATTGAAGTTAGACATGTCAAGAAAGCGCCTGACTATTTAGGCCAGATTCTTATATTTGTTATGTTACAATAATAGTTACTGGATTCAGTTATTTATCGTAGGCATTTAGTAGTTATTCTGATACAAAAAAGTGCCTACAAGACATATAATATCAAAAGAGTCACTGAAAAGTCTTGGTGCTTGTACTTTTTAACTAGGCACTGTTCTACACAACGTTTTATCTCTATTCTACCGTTATAAATGCATGCTTATAAAGATATTTATTTATTTATAATTTCTATATTTCTTACAAATAAACACAGGAACTGCGAACGGATTCAATTACTTATGATAGATGGAGTAGAGATATAAGATGGGTGGTAATATTGTAAACTAGGTTTTACCCGCAGCTCCGCGGGTATTTTAAAAAATTGTTTAGGTACCGGTAAAAATGCCGGTAGTCTTCAAGTTTTTCTTGCTAATGCTATTTATTATAATAATAAATATCAACCACATTTGTTCATTGCAACAGAACAAATACAACTCCGCAAAGTAGGCGTCTCTTTCATACTGGCTTCTAACTTGCACAGGCTAAATAATTTGTAATTACCTACAACAGAAGATAGATGGCACTGTTTACAAATTCAATTTTATTTCTGTTATCATTATGTAGCTTTACGTAATTTCGTAATTCCTGCAACCCCAAGTGCGTATACGTAGGCTTAGGATATTCGTATCCGCCCAGATAGCGAGCACCGTACACAAGGTGTAAAACCCGCCATAGTTTAGCTCACGAAATGTGTCGCGTTTCGGAATCAGTTTGTTTATATCTGGTTTCAAAACAGCCGGTACAATTATGTTTGGGGAGGGGTAATTAATGGTGAGTTGATGCTATATCTGGAGCTCACTTCACATCGGTTACAGGTATAGCAGTAGCCGTATATAAATCTCCTGTTGACATTTTTTTAACTATCAATATTTTAAGCATAGTAATTCCTGGTTATGTTTATCTTCTCTTATCCTTACTAACTTTCTAGTAGTACTATAAAAATTAAAGTTTGTTAGAAGTCTACGTAGTTATAAGCAAATAATATAAAGGAATTTCATCGGTGTTTATATACATACATTCATATCTTTGGCACTAAAAATCTTCAACTATTTACTTTAGTCTACCCCTCTGCCTAGCCTTCTACTACAACCTAACGTAAGGACATCACGAAACGATTGAAATACGACATCGTTCTCATAAGCGAGTAAACCAACAGAAATATTTCAGTCCGACATTATCTTTACTACATCACAAACATCGTCTCTTTTCCAACATTCAATTATATGCATGTTTGAATACCGCGATAAGCGGGACTCCAATAACAAATAAACATCGAGGAAAAATACATATTTTTTTTCCAGGGAATACTGGTCATACCTGGCCAATAGTTTATGTTAATTTCATCAAATGAAAGCGTATAGTCTATAGCCCTGTTTGGATGACTAGCGGTTAACGTCTGTTATTAGAACCCACATTTCGCACTCTTAATAAAATAATGACCCTTTCCAAAATTGCCAATTTGTGGGAATCGTCGAACAACCAATTTCTGTTTGTGACCTTTTAGTTTTTTCCTGATATTCGTTATCTTTATTTTATTATTATTCTATACAGTAAACATCGCGATAATGATAAACACTCTATTACAAAATAACCCGGTGTTACGCGTGTCAATAAAGTCGGAAACTGCGACAATACACACTTTGTGTTTGTGTGAAACGACATTGAGTACCGAATGGCTCCTCTTCATGTTTGCTAAAGTTAGTGAATGTGTATGACAACGCGTGCCTAACGTGTGGAGCAGCATGAGCTGCTCGTAGCTGCCTGCCCGCTGTGGACGAGAATCAAGTGCTTTCGCAAATCGCAAATGAAATCGCTGTCCCCCTCCGTCAATAGTTTTGTGAGCCACAGACAATATTATTATCTACAAAAACCTACACATGTAATGATTTTGTGAATCATTTGAAAAAGTGTGTGTGCAATTCACACAGGCCAGAAGTGAAACCTCTGAAAAATAGCCTATGAGGGATTGGGTCGGATATAGAGTATTTGGATAAATGTAAGGTTTATTATTTTTGCATAATACTAAAACATACTTGCAAAATTAATTTATTAGTGAGATTAACACAAATTAAATAAATTAAATACACAAATAATACAACACGCTTGCTTTATACTAGAGCTTTGTGATACGCAGGCGCAAACACGTATTAAACACATACTAACAAAATAATAAAAGAATGCAAAATAGCATGCAGGCTGGTTGAACGCTGTTCCTTTTTCAAATATTGTGATTCGATTTTCAAATCACAACGATTCCAAAGAAGTTTCACTTCAAAAATAAACCAGTACTTCTGCCCCCAAGAAACATAGTTACAAGCAATTTGCCGCATTGTAGTGTTGTTTTGCAAATAAATTTGCCTTCTTCGAAGCTAGAACAAGTTACATTATTTCAATTAATCTGCCATACGAGTAACAGGTATTTGCAGTTTTATACTCTGATTGTTTAAGATTATGGTCGCTAATTATTTAGACACTTATCAGTATGTCAACGTTTATACTACCGTCGTAGTTTTGTATACGGATTATGCTGGATATTTAATCTAAGAATAAGGTTGCCAGTGAACAAAACATCATGTGGAAACCTGCATACCTGAGAAGTTGAGCACTCTATAACTATAGAGCGGTCACTCAAAGAGTGTAACCAATCTTTTCTCTTAAGCTGTTTAATAATAATAATATCTGCCCTGTAGTATAATATTTTCCCACTGCTGGGCACGGGCCTCCTCTACTACTGAGAGGGATTAGGCCTTAGTCCACCAAGCTGGCCTAGTGCGGATTGATAGACTTCACAAACGCTTAAAATTTCTATAGAGCACGTCTTAGGTATAAAGGTTTCCTCATGATGTTTTCCTTTACCATTAAAGCAAGCGATCATTCACAAAAAACACACATAATTTTAGAAAAGTCAGGGGTGCCCTTGGGATTTGAACCTACGGACATTCGTCTTGGCAGTCCGTTCCTTATCCACCTAAGCTATCGCCGATAATTTAAATCAATAAGCTGCTTACACGCTCGTATTCATGACTATTTGACCGTACTTAGCAAGAATCTCAATCTGTGTTAAATAATGTAGATATGTAGTATTCTATTGACAATAATCTCTATGATAGTGAATTTGGGACAATTTATTTTGTACTAAAAAGCGAAATAATCTCGCGCCATTTCTAAACATTCATTGTTTAGGGCTATCGCTTTGTGCCAATTGATATATTTTTTTGCAATTTATAACCGGCTTTATGAAATGATTTTAAGTAGATATTCAGACTCTTTTCAGCAAACGGCATTGAATAATTGATTCGGCTTTGATTGCCTCGGTGGCGTAGTTGTACTGGCGCGGTACGGCAGCGGTGGTCCTGGGTTCAAATCCCGGGTCGGTCAAAGTGATATTTGGGCTATTCTTAGTATCTGCCCGGAATCTGAAATTTGTGATTGGTATGGCGATAGGCTAGCTTATCACATCATGGGACGTAACACACTTGGTGATAAGTGGGTGCCCTGGTTACACCTCTGCATACCCCTTCCGGAATAGACGCGTGATGTTTGATAATAATTTGATTCCATATTTGGCGGCGCGAGAGTTACAGCGGGAAATATTTATTTATTTATTTATTTGCACTTTATATACATAATAAGTATATCGGCGGACTTAATGCCAAAGGCATTCTCTCCCAGTCAACCTAAGGGTGGTGCAGAGATAAATAAGGTAGGTGCATAAGGATATTTAATAATACATAAACATACATAAAAGTAACTATAATGTAAAACTATATTAAATACAAACATAATATAAGTAATATTATAAATACATAAAATACAGATTATAAATACATAAATATATAATATGTACTTGTATATACTAATAATATAAAGTTTAGAATTAAAGTGACAACTCTTCTGCTGCTTTTAACAAAAGCTGCCGTACTCTCCTTTTGAAGGCAAGCCGAGAAGTAGCCGCTCTAATTTCAAAGGGGGAGTGAATTCCATAGAAGAATAGATTGGATAGCGAAAGAAGAGTGAGTGAAGTTAGAGCTATGAGATGGACATTTAAGGAGAAGATTGCTAGAAGAGCGCAGATTCCTATCGTGGCTATTACAGAGGTATTGGAAGTTAGAGGATAAGTAAGTAGGAGGAGTAGGGGAGGTAAGTAAAGAGAATAGAGTGGTTAGTGCCCGCAAAGAACGGCGCTGGCGTATAGGTAGCCATTTTAGATCAAGACGGTAGGAAGAAATGTGATCAAATTTACGGAGATTATACACGAATCGAATGCAGTTATTTAGAAGTCGGTCCAGTTTGTTGAGTTGGTCTGCATTCAGATCAAAATAGCATACATCACCATAGTCGATTACAGGGAGAATTAAGGCTTGCACGAGCGTAGTCCTGGTTTTGAGCAGGAGGAAGTTCTTCAGGCGGTATAGAGTCCGAAGAGTACCGGTGACTCTTTGGCAGACAGATGTTACCTGGGGTCTCCAGCTCAGAGTGGAGTCGATGTGCAAACCGAGATCTACAACACTGGAGCTCCAAGGAATGATATTGCCGTTGAATAAAACAGGCGGAATGGTCGTACCATCCAACCGGCAAATCATCCTTGGACTACCCACAATAATTGCTTGGCATTTTGCAGGGTTTACAGATAAGCCGAAATTGTCAGACCAGATCTTAATTTTGGCTAGGTCCCTATTCACCCTGTCCACAGCCGCGGCTACACAATCTACTCCATCCCTAGAGTATATTTGCAAGTCATCGGCATACAGGTGGTACGCACATTGAAGTTCTTAAGTTAAGAGGTTAATAAAGATAGAAAACAATAATGGGGATAGAATGCCGCCTTGAGGGACTCCAGACTCGATATGGCACCAGCCGGACGAGTCATCGCCAAGTCGCACCAACTGCTGGCGTCCCTGAAGATAAGAAGAAAACCAATCCAGAGCCGAAGGAGAGATCAAGAAGTGGGAGAGGATGGCTAGAAGGATGTCGTGACTGACGGTATTAAAGGCGTTCGAGAAATCAACCAAAGCCAACACAGTGACCTTGGCATCCTCCATGCCCGCCCTAATATCGTCAGTCACTTTAAGTAGTGCTGTGGTAGTGCTGTGACCAGACCTGAAACCGGATTGCAGTGGACACAACAGATCATTTTGGTGCACAAATCTTGACAACTGTTTATGTGCACAGGCCTCAAGCACTTTGGAGAGGAAAGGAAGAATGGATATTGGACGGAAATGTTTCGCATGTGAAGGGTTAGAGGTTTTGGGAAGGGGAATTACAATGGCTTTACGCCATAGAGACGGGAATATGCCAGAGGTGAGGGAGCCATTAATGATGTGCGAAATGACTGGGAGTAGGTGATCTAGGATAGGGATTATCATACGACGACTGATGTTGTCGCAACCAATTGCATTGGACTTAATGGAAAGGATTACTCTTTTGATCTCACCCAACGAAACTGGAGAAAATTGAAAGGGGTCAATATTAGGCCTTGGGAGACCAGCTAAAAAACCTATGGTACGACGCCTGGTTTGGTGATCTAACGGAGTAGCGGATGAGAAATGACGATTTAAATCATCCAGACCAATAGTTGCCCCAAAGGATTCTAGGTTCTTATCTTTGCCAATACCTAGAGTCCCAAGGAATCTCCAAATACTGGCCAAAGAAGATAAAGATATATTGCTAAGAATATGTCGGCGTTTAGCGTTGCGCACCATCTGATTACACCGATTCCTTGAAGCTTTGAAAAGGCACCAATTTTCCTCTGAGCGGTCCTTCCTGTATCGACGAAAAGCCCGGTCCCTTCGTCTCATCGCCATCCGAACCCCTCGAGTCATCCATGGTGCAGGGGGACGCTTTAACTTAATTTTCCTGACAGGGGCATGTTTGTCGAAAAGAGCAGTGACAGAACGGTTAAAAATATCAACTTTGTCATCCATAGAAGTAGCTGCAAACAAATAATCCCACTTAAAATTAGCAGTATCACTGTCAAGCTTCTCCACATCAATGCTACCAAAACTACGCAAATGCAATACCTTGGAGGGAAATTTGGGGGGTTTTAGGGTGTAGGACAAATAGATGAGGTCGTGGTGAGAGAAGCCAGGGGCAGGAAATTGACCATGAGAGGAAACAAGGGAAGGAGCAGAGGTGAAAATGATGTCGAGCCAAGTATCGTGTCCATCCATATTATGGTGGGTAGCTTGCAATGGCAGGACATGTAGCTTAACCGAATCAAGGATGTTCAGGAGTTTATCGGAACGAGAGGAGTGGGCAAGGAGATCGGTATTTAAATCACCCATGATGATGTGATGAGCATATTCTGATCCTAAAGATTCCAGAACTGATTCCAGACTGGAGAAGTAATCGAGAGATGGGGGACAGTATATAACACCAAGTAAGATTTTCACTCCCTTGACCCAAACCTCGAGGAAAAGAAATTCCGCATGAGCAGTACGATGTGCAGAGGAAGAGATTACAATTTTATATTTGAAGTCACTACGTAAGTATATAGCGACCCCACCCCCCCTCCTGTCAGTTCTATCATTTCTGATCAGAACGAAACCAGGAAGCGGGTAGATAGTGGAAGGTAGGTGAGGTTTGAGCCAGCTCTCAGAAATCAGAACGGCATGAATATTGGCACCTACAAAAGTCTCAAGCAAGTCACTATAGTGACTCGGTAAACTTTGCGCGTTGATATGACACACGTTGAAGTTGTGATCAGTTGTCAGGTTAAACGTATTGCGTACCAAGAAATATATAGAGATTTAGAATTAAATTCAACCAGAGTTTCTTGCCCTTTCTTCTCAGCCGAGAACTGCTTTCTGAACTGATGGTAGAGTTAATATTGACGGAATCTAAAAAATATATACCATTTTATGGTTCAAATAAATCATTTCATTTAAAAAAAAATTGAAAATTCTGATCTATCATAATATTCATTATTAAATTGTCTATGTAATTTTGCTAGTTTATAATTAAAGTGATGTGTACTTGAGGAGATACACGCAATCAACAATTTTAGTGGAATTTTCATTATGAAATTTGCGAAATAATATCCACATTATAAAAAAAATAATAATAACCAAAGTGAAGATACCGTCTTGAAGAAATATGATGTTTATTTTTTTTCTATATTTATTATAAACTAGCGACCCGCCCCGGTTTCGCACGGGTACAATATTTCTCCACTATTTAATGGATGTTATTATATATAAACCTTCCTCTTGAATTACTCTACCTATTAAAAAAACTGCATCAAAATCCGTTGCGTAGTTTTAAAGATTTAAGCACACATAGGGACAGAGAAAGCGACTTTGTTTTATACTAAGTAGTGATTTCAAATAGATAGCTCCTAAATTGCGGTGTGCGAACCGTATTGCTGGATTTAGAGCGTTAATTAGGACGCTGTGTTAACGAAATAAGGCCTTTTTAACAAACTATTATGTGTGAATATTTTTATATTTGACCCCAAGGAGCAGACAAGCATTCACTTTTTGAAAATAGTACTGTATAGCTACAAAAATAGCTAAATAAATTGAAATTTTCGAATCAACATTAAACTTTAGACAGTTTACTTTAATTTTTTATTCGATTGAAGTTTATCTATAAAGGGTTTTAAAATTTTGAATTTGTTCACTTACTTTTGAGGCTGACTGTACCTATATATTGCTCCTATGTTTGTTTTTGCATTTTTAAGGTCATTTTTATCTGATATAGACCATTAATCTCTGTGCCAAGAACCTTACATCGATATAATATTGTTTACATATAAAAAACATTAACATTTTGAAAGATATAAATAGAAAGTAATACTAAAGTGATTGAAGCTACCCCATGTGAGTTTGATTGTGTCTCACGGCTTTGTCTGTTTCTGTCGTCAAGCATTATTGTCCGTTTTACCGGAAAATTGATTTCGTATCATCCAGTAGGAAACATTGCATCAGCGTCATTAGGAAGGTATCTTGCCTTTATACCATTGCTTTTTAGTGGGGGGCGAGTCCCCAAAGGGAAGGTTGACATGTAAAGGTGTGCGTTAATGTAAATTTTGTCAATCTATTTCTGTCCTGTACAGTATACTGGATGAAAGGTGCCATATCTCCTTCTGTATCCTTGACAACGGATATGCAAAAACTCATGATCATCAGATTGAGTAGAAAAGACGTGAAAGTAAACTAAATAATTTTAATAATATTAGCAAGGAACCCCTGGCTTCCTCTACCTTGAATTGAGGAAAAGAGGGACGTGTGCAATTTTATTTAAGTGTGGAGGGTGGCGTGGAAAAAAATTGATAGCCCTGCTCAGGATAATTCTATGCTCTACTACTGTATCCCGCAGATATAGTCAACAATGCTACCAATTACGAGAAACATGGCAAAATGAAGGCAGGTCAAACAAATCAATAATGATGTCTTATGTTTACGCAAATGTTGGGATTTTATAATAGAATATAAAGTTTTATAATATATCCTTAAACAAAAACCACGATGAAATCTAAAATAAATTAATTTCAATCAACTTTCGATTCATAATTACTACGGAACGGATAGTTTGAACTATATACACTTTACGCTTTCATACTCGAAGGGGTAGGCAGAGCTGTATGAACCACATTTGGCCAGCGATGTTAGGTCCCATATAATAGGGGTCGAATCCTTGCTCGGGTAGTGATATTTTCAACGCAATACCAGCCAG
Organism: Manduca sexta; assembly: GCF_014839805.1. NCBI lineage: Eukaryota > Metazoa > Arthropoda > Insecta > Lepidoptera > Sphingidae > Manduca > Manduca sexta. Next base: position 2,044,873 of record NC_051117.1, on the reverse strand, counting down.
GAGTCAGGAAATTATACTAGATATGGCGATAGGCTCGCCCCTATCATATCAAAGGACGGTACAATCATGGTGAAAAGTAGGTGGTTGCAACTGTGCATATCCAAAGCAAAGGCGCTGTACGCCTGATGGTAAGCGTTACGATCGCCCCTAAACAGTAGAAACACCATCCAACACCTTGAATTACAAAGTATTGTTTGGTATTCCACTACGCTCGCCATCCTAAGACATGAGATACATACATACATAACATCACGCATTTATCCCCGAAGGGGTATGCAGAGGCGCAACTAGGGCACCCACTTTTCGCCAAGTATGTTCCGTCCCATGATGTGATAGGGGGCGAGCCTATCGCCATATCGGGCACAAATTCCAGACTCCGGGCTGATACTGAGCAGAAAAACCCAAATATCACTTTGCCCGACCCGGGATTCGAACCCAGGACCTCAGAGCGCTATTGTACCGGACATGCAATACAACTACGCCACCGAGGCAGTCAAGACATGAGATGATAAGTATTATTATGTCCAGTAGTTACAATGGCTACATTGCCCTTTAAACTGGAACAGAACAGTCACTACAAACTGCTGCTTGGCGGCAGAAATAGATATTGTCGTGGTACCCAGGCGGACTCTCACATATAAGAGACCTACCACCAGTGAGTGCTGTTTAGTTTCATTGCGGTCATTGAACTTGTGGTCTAAAACCAATTCATCATCCGCTACGTCTTGAATGCTGTAAAAATCTTTATCTTTATTATACTATAATTACTTTATATTATAAATACAAAAATACCTTTATTCATTCGTCCTTACTTCAATCAGAGACGGGGCATCCAATCGACATAATATTTTCAATCACAAAGATATTTTATAAGTCGGAGAGTTATTGGGCAGTGTATCCCGGTAAACAAACGGGTTCCGATGTCTTTTATTCCAGGAGAAAAGTTTGACGCAGAACAAGATGTCAAAAAGGATAGTAACTAAAAATAGCCTTTCGCATCTCGAATTTTTTGTCGTAATTTTTTTTATTACAAAACGTATTTTATACATAACAGGAAATAATATAAATAGAGACAAAAAATATGTCAATTGCGCCATTGACTTGGCTGTATGATAATTGATTAGGCATATTCACTTTTATTACTTGACTTTTATAAATAATAAAAAAATATGGTCCATTTACACTGTCAAGTAAGACTCCGTTAAAATGACAAGCGTGTTAAAAAACGCGCGTTATGAACTTCACGTATTTTGTATCCTTATGCGCGCTGAACGCGCGTCAGTATGTGAACACCCCGATCAAAATTCAATATTACGTAGTTTTTACACGAATCTAAGGTTTGTCATATGAACAGGGTCTAATAGTTATTGTTTATGTTCTATTTTTAAAATGTCTACTCGGTTTTTTTTTTATTAAAAATACAATTTGAATCAAACTTTTTTTTATCAAATCTAATATTTATTATTAACGTTCTATTTTTGAAATTTCTCACATGTAAAATACTTTTTTTTTCTCTCTCTCTGGCTGTAAAATACTTAGAATCAAAATTTTATATCACCACAATACAAACTTTTTTAACCTATCTTCCATGAAGTCACGAGTAACTTCTCTTGCCGGGACGAAAACTGATTATCTCGAAGCCTTATGAATTATTGACGGTAATAAATGAGTGACGAATATAATACAAAGACGGATCATTTCTGTGCCGGAATAATGTCCGGGCGGTAGTGCCATCAGAAAAATGGTATCGCCTTTTTTAAAACAGGTATTTTTTATTTTTCTATTTTTTTTTTTACTAATCGAACGCTCTAGGAACTTTTGTCGTGATTTTTAAATATATTTATTGCGAAATAGAAACGGCTTTTGATGTTTTTTATGTTTGTTGTGATATTATTCACGATGAATTGTTTGTATTAGAAATATTGACATATACCGGCCCATTATTAAATTGTATACATTTTGGGGAATATAACCTATTTGGAGGCAGATTTTTTTTCTTAAGAATTTAGAGGAGAAAAAGTGGACTACTTAGTTGTTTTGCAAAAAAGATATGGGATCCTCCTAACTAAAGGTACCGCTAAAATTCGGCTACAATTCAGCCTATTTCATCATTTTTTAATAATTATACGGCCGAATGGTGAACAGTATTCTGCCCAATACCAAATTAGAAATATACCACGCAATACTACTCAAATTAATATATGTATATACATGTTTTATTATTGCAAATTACAAAACTTTAATACATAAAATATATCAATATTAAGTTGTGATGAATAAAAACAAGTTTTTCAGCATTTGTTGATAAAAAATCCTGTCATCTATCATAAATTTTGACAGAAAATTCGTGCGCCGAATATTCGGTTTTCGGCCAAATAAATGAATATTCGTGGCATCTCTAGTCTTAATTAAAAACTTGTGGCTTTGGTAAGCTACAATAAAGGAGGGGGCGGGGTTTCGGAACACATCAATCTTCACATCATTATCTAGTAGACAGAGGTACACCTCTGAAAGTAAACGACGAAAAGATCAGGGCACCCACCTTGCGCCATCTGTTCCGTCCCATGATATGATAAGGGTGAATCCCAATATAACTATCCGATCCGGGATTCGAACGCGGGACATCAGAGCGGTTTCGTACGGCGCACAATAAGTACTACGCCACCTTTTTTGTCCTGCAGTAAAAAACCCTGTCATGGATGCCATTCTTAACCCTGGAGAGCGGAAGAATTGTTATGTCGGGCTCATCGGCTTTCCAACCTATGTTTATTTTTTTCTATTCATATTGGGACAATAAATAGTTACACAATATTATGCGGTCATACCGATTAGAACCTGCGGAGTGCGGTGGCCTGCGTCTGCGCACGTGAGATGGTACCAGTGGGTTAAGAATGCATCCGAATTCGTTGGGTCCGTTTTCGCACACCGATTTTCGGCTCCTCTTTTGGGGCTCAGAGGTTCCTTCTCTAATGTCAGCACTACATGTCGAACTGAACGAACGATAGCCAGAGTTTAGTCTATTTTTACGACAGGCAGGGGATACCATGGCGGAATTTTTCAAATGCCCCCATACAAGGCGAAAACTACGTCACCTAGGTATTCTAACAATTTTAATAGTAGGAGATATGTAGTTCGGTTTTGTTGTATAAGTTTTTTTATTCTTGTCAAATCTCTGAAATCTTTCTTAAACATCTTTTTATGGTGTTATGTCATTTTATTTCGCTTAATCGTGAGATTAATAAGATCTTAATCTGTACGTATCAAACGAAATAAATGATAAAGTATACTGAACTAACAACTATAATCTATGTAAATAGTATGAATATTCCCTAAATCCAAAGACATGACAATGATAAAGAAAGTAATATAACGATAAATAGCTAGTGACAATAAGTATACTCAGCATCAAAAGTGGCAATTTTAAGTTTTTATATAGTGCTTCACAAGAAAGCTTAAGTGTCTCCCGAGCTATGAGTATTCGTTCCATGCATTTTCGGCGCAGGAGTTGCGGCGGGAATATGCAAATATATACGAATATTTATTAAAAAAAAAAACATATTTTTTTAAATTTTTATGTACCAAAATATTTCTTAATAAATTGTCTATTTGTAAGTGTTGGTTGCGAATTAAAATAATGTTTAGAGTAGTAGGACTTCGAATCAATAATTTTAGTAGCATTTATATTCTGAAATTAATGATACAATATCCACATAATTTTTTTAAGCACCAAAAGCAAGATAACATAATGTAGAAATATGAAGTTTAATTTTCCTTCTATAAGTTTATAAATGTTGAGTGAATAGCATTGGAGATGCAGGATTCGAACCTAGGATCTCAGTACAGCGAACAATACAATTACGCCACCAGGCCGGTCTATTTACTGCCAAGAAACACTACACTATGAAATTTTCCTGATGTCATTTTCCCTGCTATATTCCAGGCATGGACAGTATCAGCGGTGCTGGTCAACATGGTGGCACAAGGCATGCTGCTCAGCTACGCCACCTGCCTTCTGCCGGCGGTGCAAGCTCCTGACTCTCCTATAAAGACCGACTTGGATACCGCATCTTGGCTATGTAAGTTTTTAATGGCCACCGCAAAGTGACCTCATTGCAGCTGATTGTAAGTGGAGTAGGGTGCAGAGTATCTGATTAGGGTTAATTATTCCTCGCTAATCGACATATACGACCTGTTTGAAGTTACTATACTCTCGGATTTCGAGCAAATTTACAGCGGAACGAAGACGCAGGCTTGCACCGAAATCGCCGCGAATTCGCAGCGAACACGCTGCGGGTACGTAACTTCAAAATTAATATTTTTGTTTTCTAGCGTTTGCTCTCGACTTCGTCCGCATGAAAGATATTTCCGGGATAAATCCTCCATTATATTTTCCCGGGATAAAAGTGACCTACAGCACTGGATAATGTAGCTTCCTATTCCTATTCAGCTTCCTAAAGAAATCAGAATTGGTTTAGTAATTCCTGAGACTAAAGCGTTCAAACAAAGACATTCTTCAGCTCTATATATTAGTATAGAATTTGCCGCCAAAGCAGTCTACTTCCCTATATATTTATGGACTATCACATATATTAGGTACAAGCCTATATTTTTTCCAATTGTACTCTATCCACGTGTGAAAACTATCCAAAAATCCGTTTAGTATTTATTAAACAGTAAATAATTCTAACAATCGCCGATTTACTTTCTTAAATCATTCCATTTTTTACTTTTTTTTTTAAAAGTATGGACAAGACGTATAAATGTAAAATTTTTTGTTTAGATTACTTATATATAAAAAGTCGAACCCGCGACTTCCCGTCTGAAAATCCCAACACTAAAATCTTACAATTAATAATCAATTGTCATCACGATATTGTGTAGTTAACTTAAATTAGTAGTAAGCAATAAATTATTAAAATTCGATAGTCGTATTTTATCTACACTATCTACATTATTGTTCGACAAAACAGTTATTTCCAACAATAAACTGAAGATATAATGTAATAAATAAATAATCTGTTACGTTTTATGGTGTGTACTAATAATTATCCTTGTTTGTGAATAATAACTTGTTTTGAGGGAATTGTTATGTTCAACTTTCATTGAAGTGGAGCTAAGCGAGGTAAAACATTGTTTAGCCTAAAAAAATAAAAACTCTAGCCATGTTATGGCAAAATATGAAAGTAATTTGTACGTGAATTATAAAACAGAAAAGCAAAAGAAGCAAGCATGTAGTTTTTTGATCCTCCGTACAGTTTTCTTTTTATACGAGTGACCCCACTGCATCTGATGGTAAGTGGAGTGAAGTCCAGTAGAATGTTGAATGACGAGAGATTGATTATCCCTCGACAGTCAACACAATTATGCCGGCCTATTGGAACTGGATATACATAGACTGATCCCAGAACGTAACACTTACGTGAGCCACTATGGCGGGTTTTAACACCTTGTGTACGGTGGTCGCTATCCGGTTTGAAAATCTTTTAGATGACAATTAGCCTTTATTCTCAATAGGACATGATCTGAAGAGGGGTTTCGATTATCAAAAAAACTTAAATAAGTTGACATCTGCAAGCACTTTTACCACGTTAATACGAATGACTTCTGCAAATCTTGAAAGTCGCGGGACTGTCACCTGTTGTATGTGTAAATAATTATTGAAATGTTGCCGCTAAAGTAAAGGCATGTGGATGTTTGTGCGCAACATGTTGGTGCAAGAATCATTTGACACTATCAACAATAAATTTTGGACGACTGGTCTCTCGTATGTTTATTTCTGCCGCCAAGCAGCAGTGTGTAGTCACTGTGTTCCGGTTTGTAGGACATTGTAGCCAGTGTAACTACTGGAGATAATAAGACTTAACATCTCATGTCTCATGGCGAGCGCAGTGGAATACCACGCAATACTTCGTAATTCAAGTTGTTGGATGGTGTTTCTACTGTCTATGGTCAGTCATATCGCTTACCATCAGGCGAACGGCAAGCAAATTCAAAGCAATAAAAAACAACAAAAAAAACTTACTTCTAACAAACATTTTCAATTATGATATTAGTTGGATAAAATTATCATCAATATCGCCCTTTTACACGCTGTATTTTTATTGTAATTTCTTTAATTATTGTAGCAGCCATTGTTTACTATCATTTACATATTAAAATTAGGTGCTATAAAGTTTTTTCTCATTAAACATTCAAACGCTCTTTTTCAGTAATTGAGGATATTCTTAGAACAATTATAACACAGTGGCAAAGTTATTATTGAATCTACAATTAGTAATTATTGTATAATTTACTTATTAAGAGAGGCGGGAATGTTTTAATAAGATAATTAAATGTACAAACAGGTCACCTAAGAGTGGACATAAAGCCCTGGAATGTCAAATAATAGTAGAGAAATAATGAATGAAGGAAAAGCATGGATCGATGTGGAGAATGGAGGCAGAAAATGACTTCGCCACAGATCTGCTAAAAAAAAACTAGCCGCAGTCATTTTGTCTCTTTCTACAGATAATAAATTTGGAAAGGTATTGCTCAATCCATTCCCTTTGTTTATGGTCGTAATAAGACCAGTCCATGAAGTTAAAAATTTGATTGCAATATAAGTAATAATAATATCAGCCCTGAGCCCTGTATTATATACTGTCCCACTGTTGGGCACGGGCCTCCTTTACTACTGAGAAGGATTAGGTCTTAGTCTACCACGCTGGCCTAGTGCGGATTGGTAGACTTCACACACCCTCGAAAATTCCTATAGAGATTTTCTCAGGTATGCAGGCTTCCTCACGATTTTTTCCTTCACCGTTAAAGCAATATAAGTAATCTATACTAATATATAAAGCTGAAGAGATTGTTTGTTTAAACGCGCTAATCTCAGGAACTATTAAACCGATATTGATTTTTTTTCACTAATAGGAAACTATATTACTCCCTAGTACTGTAGGCTACTTTTTGTCCTGGAAAAACATATTCTCGCGGGCAGAGCCACAGGCAAAAGATAGTATTACTATAAACGTTTTGATATTCTCTTCCAGCGCCATCTATGCATTTAATCTTATTTTGGTGTAATATTTAGTGGGCACGATAGATGGTGTAAAATACGTATTAAGTTTTTTTATGAAATTTGTTTTACACGCCTCTAGAACAATAATTAAAATATTATTTTTTGTTATAAACAAGTTTTGGGTTAGGCTTTGAGGCCCATGAAAGAGTTTTCCGGGATAAAGTCGCGCTATATATTTTCCTGGGATAAATAGTACTCTATGTCCTTCCTAAGGTTTAAAACTATCTCCATACCAAATTTCTTTAAAAATCGTTCGCTAGTTTTTGAGTTTACCATATTTAGACAGATGAAGTGGGGGACTTTGTTACATAATGTCAGGAATATTTAGTAAATACAAATAGGTCAGATAGATATTTAATGAAACTATATTATTTGAATTATATACTTTTTTTTAATACGTAAATGATCTCACTGCGCCTGATGGTAAGTGGAGTGGGATCCAATTGAATGTCGACTGACGAGACATACACAGGCTGATCCCGGAACGCGACACACCTACGTGCGCCGCTATGGCGGGTTATATAAAATATATCCTACCACCAGCAAAATTACTAATTCAGGAGTATAAGAGGTTTGAACAAATCGTTTGTATGATGGTTAGCCTTACGCCTTATCGTTAACAGTAACAGTACTTCTTAGAACTTCAAATTAAACAGCATTGTTAATTATACACTACATGGAATTGCTATGTGCAAATTGTCAGGCTGATACGTGTTCTAATGCGTGGTAAATATTTGTCTGACATGAAACAACTGCTTCGGTGGCGCAGTTGTATTGCGCGGTATGACCGCTCTTGGGATCCTGGGTTCGAATCCCGGATCGGACAAAGTAATATTTGAGTTTTTCTGCTCTGTATCAGCTCAGAGTCTGAAAGTGCTCAATATAGCGATAGGTTCGCCCTCTATCACATCGCGAGACGGAACTCACACGGCGAAAAGTGGATGCCCTCGTTGTATCTCTGCCTACCCCTTCAGGGATAAAGGCATGATCTATGTATGTGTTAAAATGAAACAAAACTTAAGAACCCATCAATGACGATATCTGCTTCCCTGTAATCCTAAGTTCAGGCGTATACATATTTTCAATGGCTGACACAACTTTATCTTTCCTTTCCAGCTTCTTCAGTTGGAATAGCAGGGATCCCGGGCATGTTACTGTCCTCGGTGCTCATGGATGTGTACGGGAGGAAGGTAGCCCACTTCCTAGTTATAATTCCAGGAGTTGTCGGATGGATCCTGATGTACTTCGCCAATAACGTCCTGGGGCTCATGATCGGAAGAATATTGGGAGGGATAACAGCCGGCGCCACAGTAGCCCTAGGTGCTATCGTCATCGGAGAATACTCAGCCCCAAAATACCGAGGAATGTTCCTCAATCTGAAAACAGCTGCAGTCTGTTTAGGAGGAATGATCGTCCACATTTTAGGTCACTTTTGTCATTGGAGAACTGTTGCGTTGTACGCACTGATACCATCCACCGCTGCTCTAATAATAATCTGTACATGGCCTGAAAGTCCAGCCTGGTTGATCTCAAAACAGCAGTATGAGAGGAGCGAGGTCACATTCTACTGGCTTCGAGGGAAGACTGAAGAGTCTCACAAAGAAATCGAAATGATGATTAAGGCACAAATGGGGAATATGTCCAAACAGGTTGGGAAACAAAAAATGATGGATAGAACTATGGAGTTCCTGAGGAAATTCACCAGGAAAGACTTCTTGAAACCGCTTTTCATCGTGATCGTTGGAGGAATGTTGCTGGAATCGTGCGGTAGGCATTGGTTTCCGGCGTACGCACTCCAAATCATTGGTGAAATCACGGGCAGCAAATCACAATCATTCTACTATACTTTGTGCATTGACGTCATCATCACTACGAGTGCTGTCTGCTCCTCTATTCTAGTCAAAATCATGAAGCGGCGGATGCTGTTGTTCTCAACCGGTTTTGCTGCCTTCTTCGTCCTGATGATTGTCAGTACGTACCTCTTTCTCATGAGTAGAGACTTGGTTCCCAATAATCATCCATGGATACCTATATCTTTGTCAGTAGTTTACTTCATTCTTGCAAATTTGGGCTGTACACCTATACCCTTAGCTTTGCTGGGCGAATTGTATCCTTTAGCCCATAGAGGAGCAGGATCAGCGGTCTCAGGTGTATGGCTTTCGATAGGTCTGATGCTCGGTCTTCAACTAACACCTCATTTTATGGTAAGCTACAAAGTCTATGGCACTTTTGCGATCTTTGGAGTTATAATGGGGATCAGCTTGGTCATCTTATACTTTAGTTTGCCAGAAACTAAAGACAGAACTCTGCAAGAAATAGAAGATTATTTCAATTTTGGTAAATTCATGGACGATAATATGGATTGTGATGACGAAACGAAAGTTAAAATGATGGAAAAGGTGTAGTTGTGGATCTGTATTGATTCTGATGAATCTGATGATTATATGTGTTCAGTTTTTGCTGTATATAATAAATAAGTTGTAGATAATATTGTACCGTAATGTAAATATGCTTATGATATAAGTTATATTTTTGTGTATAGATAATTTACCATTTTGATTAATTATATGATAATAAACTAGAACCTATATTTGTATTCTAATGATAATAATAACTTACAATCTGCCTTTTTTCATTGATTACTTCTATTTAAGTTATATTTGTATAGTATTTACTGCTTCTGTGACATAGTTTTATTACGGTATGACTGCATTTTGAGGTCTTGGTTACGATACTCGAGCCGGGAGTGATTTTGAGGTTTTCTCAGTAACAGCCCGGAGTCTGAAATTTGTGCTCGATATGGCGATAAGCTCCCCCGATCATATCATGGGACGGCATATGTACGGCAGAGGGTGGGTGCTCCTTTGGGGATAAAAGGCGTCCTTGAATAGCAAAAATCATTCATGAATAACGTGTAGTTATACCAAAAATCTCAGTTTTACTTTTATGATTATTTGGTCGTGAGTGTATTTCTGATTGCAAGTGTGATGTTACGTGCGACGAATTCTCTAGTAATAGTAATGGTATTAGGTTGCGTAATATTTATTTTTTATTGATATTTATTTTGTTAAAAACTTACACTTTCTTTTACATCTACTGTTGGAATAACTTATTGTAAAGTGTTATTTCCAAAAAGATGTGTTTTCATTTAGTAACGCAATGTTAAAATCACCCTGGATACATTTGTAATACATTGTTATCGGCCCAAGCTATTGAATTTTATAATATGTATGTGTATACCTTAAAGGTGCTCACTACTTAGTAAAAAAGTTCTTCACTCAGTCAATCGGACTATAGGAACTAATACCCTTTGCGCTCGTCCTTGCTCCTTGAACAAAATCCTACATGAATACCCGATTATTATAAGTATTTAGTTATTATGCACTCGTAGTTAATTGTGACCCCCTAGCAACAGTCTTGATTATTCGTTCCATACATTTACCGCACACAATTACGGGCGAGAGTATGCAAACATTTACAAATAATTATTTTAAAATATATATTTTTTTTTTATATATTTCGCGACAAATTAAAGGCTTTTATAAGTAAATTATCGAAACATATTCGTAAATAATTTATTTTTTCGGTATATTTTACTTTACTATGTTTTCTGTTCACACAACGTCATATAATTTGTAAATGCTATGTGTAGCTATTACAGGCATATATATCAGCTACAACACCTTATAACTTTGTTTATGTATAATTGTATGTATCAATATTTTTGCCGTTGATATACCTTTTAATAAATAAAAAAAATTGGGCTTGTTTGATAATTTTAAACTACCAAAATTTTACGTATCGTATTGTCTATTTAATAATGTTGGTTGCAAATAAAAAATGTGTACTTTAGAAGACGCACGGGACCAACAATTTTTGTGGCATTTTCATTATAAAATTAATAAAGCAATTATAGAAAACTTTAACAACCAAAGTAAAGATAACATATTCTAGGAACATAATTATCTATGTATATAAAAATGAATCCCTATTTCCCTTGGTCACGCTATCACGCGTGAACGGCTGGACCGATTTCACAATTTTTTGAGAAAAAATTCAAAAAAAATGCGCGGAAGATTAGAAAACTTAACGAACATATTAATTTCCTATAACTGTTAATTGTATGAAATAACTGTCATCGATTGACAGAATACGCGCTGCAAATTCATAGTTAAGACGGGACAACGTCTGTCCGGTCAGCTGGTGTTTAATATTTTTCTACATGTATCATAAAAATCCAATAAATAGCTTTTAAAATATATGGTTGGTGGGTCGTTTAGTTAAAGACACCGCCTAAAGATAGTGCAATTTATTGTTTGCAATGAAAGAATTAGGTACGTTGTTATAAAAGTGACTGACCACCAGCAATCCTTCATAGATATAATATTTATAAGCGATAACGATATCACGGCCTACATGATTTGACAGGGGGCTGACAGAGATCGCTATCTTTGACTTGTATCTATTTAGAATAATATATCATTTTATCAATATATTTTATTTTATCATAAAGGACTTATCCGCTTTTTGTATAGGCGTTGGTTCTTTATTTCGAACAAATTCCAACCAAATTCAAACTTATTAGGTAATAAATAAAAATGTGAAGCTTGGAATCATTAAAAGAATAATTTTAGACCCCTCTATTTATAAGAAAGATAATAAAGAATTGTCGTGGCGAAATAACTAATAAAAACTTCATTCATTCGTCAAAGGAGGTTGAATAGGTAACTACCAAGAATTTTTTGTTTTTGTTATTGTCGTAAGTGGCTGTTAATAATACAGCTATGATTATTACATGATGAATTTAAATAGGCCGGCATAATTGTGTCAACTGGCGAGGGATAAACATCACTCATCGGTGAATACTATTTGGATCCCACTCCGCTTACCGTCAGGTGCAGTGCGGTCGCGTCCGTGTGACAAATTTCATCCAAATCCGTTCTGAGATTTACTTCTAAAAATTATTTTCACAATACGTATTTATAGTATTTCGGTTGCAAGGTGTTCCCTTACTGAATGTACACGCAGTGCCATGAACAGAGAGAGATGGAGGAGACTCGCAAAAGTCGCAATCAATTTTTCAGACAATCCATAACCACGACCACTCTGCCAGGAGTGTACGACTGAGAAGAAGAATTTATAGTATTAAGTAATATTAGATTGAATTATAGAATAAACTGTAGAAATTACAGCAAATTTATTTTTCCTACAACTTAAAGTAGGAAATATTAAGAACGCCGTAGTTTCTTATCAACTAACCTTATCAATAGCTGCTGAATGCTGTATCGAATTCGATAATGTTTACAACCGAGCTACTTTGAAAATAAGTAGATAATTGATAAGGAATCTATTTCTATCAATATACAGAATGGACTACAGATAACTGATTTCAAGGTAAATACATTATACAGGTGGTAGTAACTTATGAAAATGGCAAAAGATTTTTTTTTGTATTGGACCCCGCAGTCTGCACCTAGGGAAACTGGAAACCCCTAGCTTAGCAACTGCAGGAACCTAGAGAAAAGTTGGAAGGAGATATCTGGGAAAGGAAGTGAGGGAAAGGAGAAGGAACCCTCTTAGGATGGGAGGGGAGAAGGCCAGGAAATGTTTGTGAGCCCTCATAGGCCTCAATGTCATTTGGCATCCATGAGGTATATACACTTAACTGTGTGCCTAGGGCCGCGACAAATCCCCACGTGCATGGGCGTACATTCGGTGTGGAGACCAAGTGCACGAGAATTTTTCTGGAGGGTGGAGATTTGATAAATACTTAGACATTAAAAAAATTGCTGGCCGGCATAATTGTGCCGTCTGTCAAGGGATACTTTTGTCCTGTGCAAGTTGACATTTTCCTTACGCTTCACCTAACACCAGTTGCAGTAAAGGCACTTTGACACCTCAATTTTTTTTACGCGTGTTGCAAAATAATTTTACTGATTTTTGACGGCCAACCTTCTTATAGGGGAATCTTATAAGTCTATAGAATCTGATTGTGGTAAGGAAGATTAATTAAAAACTGTTAAACTGGCTGTGATGTAGTTGTATTACGGCACGACTGCAGTGCTGACGTCTCGGGTTCAATCCCGGGGTCAGGCAAAGTGATATTAGAATTTCCTACTCACTATTAGCCCGGAGTGTAAAATTTGTTGTCGATATAGTGACGACCTCCGACCCGCTGGCCCGACGACATTCGCAAGATCGCCGGTGGACGTTGAATGAGGAGAATGGAGGACCGAGCATCGTGGCGCGCTCTAGGGGAGGTCTATGTTCAGCAGTGGACAGTTGTAGGCTGATGAGATGAGATAGTGACAGGCTTCCCCCTATCATATTATGGGACGGAATGTAGACGGTGTAAAGTGGGTGCACTAGTACCAAATATCCCCTTTGAGGATAAAAGGCGTGAGTTTGCCTTTTTTTTAAACTGTTTTTCAGTTGGATGAAGCCAGCCGGTAGACGATCGATGCGGTCCGTCCATTCACCCCAGTGTTGGGCAGTACAACACCAAATTAACTAACGACTTTAATTGAGACGTGTGGTATTGTTGACTGATCTTTATCATAAAGTAGATTGTTATGAGAAAACAAATTGCAAGCTACCTAGAAGTAGAAAATAAATATTCCCAATTCCTATCTTTCTGATTAACTTCATTGCGTCTTACAGCTGTAATGGGTAAAGTAAATACCATAGAGTAAATTAACTATACTGATACAGGTTTAGTAGATAGCCAGGATAGATTTACTAAAACTGATAGAAATATTGTCGCTTATGGAGAATGCTAGTTGACTAGCACTATTATCCGTGTCCACTAAGCATCAATGCTACCATAGACTGACCGTAGCGTCGTGCCGCGCGTCAACTTTGGTTGTAATAAACTGCGTGCTGCTTTCAATCTTGGCTTACAGAAATTGCAGTGGTAGTAAGGGTAGAATAGAAATATCTGCCTTCCACAGGATGTCTTTAAAAAGAGAATAAAGAATCTCGCTACTATTGACCTGTTTTAAATCAGGCCTCCTTAGGCTAGTAAGATGGAGATCTATGTTGTAAATAAATACCACGCGTACCGTTAGCCCTTACTTCCCTATCATTACTTGGGTAAAAAGAAATTAATTGGGTATAAGCATTTATTAAAATCAATAAAGAATGGTAAGTTAAGGACCTACACATAAGACGTTTATTCATTATTACACGAGCTGCAAACGTAAGATTTGTATACGCGCGCTTTCTGCGCGTCATCGACTCGTAAATGTATATATAAAAATACACCTCATTCCAACATATTTAGCTGTTTCGTGCGTATTACTCGCGATTGAACGCGTCATTCGTTTTAAAGAAGTCGTGTGCGTAGGCCCTTAGGGATTACTTTCCGCGTAGCAATAGCCTAATCGATCTTCGTCTACGTTTCAACAACGTTTTGCCAAACGCAAACGTAAACGTTAAAACACGTGACTTATTGGAACACATCCAACGGTTTTCGATATTTGAAATTGAAATATTTTTTTCTAATTGCATTGATTTCCCGGAAATGTAGTTTTATGAATATGGCAACCTTATGCCCCGCGGAAATGCGGTAAAGGAGGTTTTATATTAGCCTAGGTCGAGGTCCTGCATAACAGTCGCCAGATGGTCATAGGAAACGGACATTTTAATGGTTTCTTTTCTTTTACTTTATTATATTTGTTTCTTTGTACATTTTTTTTTAATTGGACAATGGGGTTTTATATTTGTTTTCTGATGCTCAGCGCCTAACCATAAATAGTAACAATGTTATTAGAAAAGTTTATGATTTTAAATTTTACAAAGTGTCTCGTTTCTTTGTGATCTACGTAATTTAGTTTTGCAAAGCATCGAAAAAGTCACAAAATTTTAAATATTCGATTTAAAAAAGTAATTAAGAAACGCAGTAGTTTGGTGCATGAATCGTCTATTGCGCATTGTGTTACTATTCTTGAAAAACACAATATTCAGCGTTATTTTGAGTTCGTTAACCCTGTTTTGTTTAGATTAGCATAGAGTATAGATGACAGTTTATTAAATATCATATTACATAAAATGAATGACTAGTTTGCCTCATATACCTACTTAGATAATAATATAAAGATTATTTGTAACATTATAATTTAACTCTAAAAATTCTATAGTTAATTATAGTTTTAAAATACACGTTCATAAAATTCGACAAAAACCTATGTTCCAGTAATTTTTTTTGGGGTCTGTCTGATGTCTCGGTGGCGTAACTGTATTACGGACTGCAGTGCTGAAGTCTGGGATTCGGTTCCGGGATCAAGCAAAAATATATTTGGGGTTTTCTACTTACCATCACCCAGGGTCGGGAATTTGTGCCCGACTTGGCGATAGGCTCTTTTATCTCATGATAGGATACAATACACACGCCGAAAAGTTGATGCTGTAGTTGCGCCTCAGTCTACCTCTATCGGGGATAAAAGGCGTGAGTGTGTGTCTGTTTGTATTGGGTATTGGTTGCAATAAGACCTATATTCGATTGCGTGTCTTCTTTCATATCTTCCAATCTGGTATAACACACTTTATCAAGGGTAATGCTAAAAATAGTGTTAGAGTAATAAGTAATAATTTTAATAATTTTTATTTTACCAACTGCCTAGCCTGCCTGACTTTCAGACTCTTTCTTCAGGGGGATCCATCATGCAAGCTTAATCAACATGACACATACCATAGACATTAGAGTTTATAAATTGAATGCCAAATTAATAATAACTAAAAACTCAGAAACGCACAAATTCAATTATGGAAGATGTAGCTCCGACCACGTGAAAAACTTTTTTAGGATGAATATTAATAAAGGATAAAACGTAGTGAAATAAATCTAAATTGGTTTAGGTTTCGGTTGCCTAGGATTGGCGCGTTCAAACAAATAAACAAGCTTTTCAGCTTTATATATCTATATTTTGAAAATATTCATAATAATCATATTAATGCACTTTAATGCTAATATTGAAACAACCCAAACACCTATAAACTCATACATATTATTTACTCCTCAATTGTCGATTATTAAAATTGCAAAGCAACATTACTCAATCAAACAATACTCCTAAAATATGTATTGCAAATTCTACTTTCTTCAATTACCATAAAACTGTATTAGAACTATTATCACGTGACCTCGGGTAGTGCGCAAACTCCTTACAATGCCGACTGGCCTGCTTCCAAGCGTATTGCCAGTACGATACGAGCTATAGAGGGACGTGTACTTCAAATTGTTGTTAAATCGCTGTCGTGTTGTGTGTGTTGATAATGTCTAAGCCGACAAAATGGATAACGCCGTTCAAAAAACAAGTAAGTAATAATGAGTCTTAAGTAATATAGTAATTAGGTAAATTAATGTTTGTTAAGGGCTGTTTTGTTTTGTAAATATTTGGTTTAGAAGAGTGTGTCGATAATCCTAAATAACAAAAGATTTGTATTTAAGTTAATTTGTGATTATAATGTATTTGTAAATTGTTGCAGCGAATTTTATTTGTACTGTTTACATTGCTTTTAGAATATTTCAGCATTATGTAAATTGTTTACAAGTCTTGTTTAGTTTACCATTGTAATTCTTTTTTTTATTTATGATTTCGGGTACATATGTGCATTTGTCTTAAGTAAATACGATAGAGTTCCGATACATCTACTTTTGGAGCATTTAAATATTTTGAAAATATATGCTTAGGATCTAGCCTAGAAATAATTCATAAGTTTATAGCAGATGACATAATAAAATAAAATATATGGAATATAGTTTTTCGCTTAGAAGTTATACGTGATCTTAGTTAAATATTAATATACATAAATTAATATTCTGTAATTAGTTTATTATAGTGTGAATATTACCTGCAGATTTTTGCTTTATATAAATAATATGAAACAATAATTTTTGCTTTCCTATTTATTTGATAGATTGTCGTGTTTCCGCAATTAAAGGATTAGGATTTTCTAAAGGAATAGTCATATTTAATTGCATTTTGAGGAATCAGTAAGCTGTAACATATCACAGCTCATTATGAATGAAATATAATTGTTTTGATTTTTTCTTAAGCAATGTAAAATGTTTTCGCGAAAATAATTAACATGAAAATGATTTCTATTATTATCGTTAATATATGATATACACGTTTTTTCTCCAAAATAAATTACGTAGAGTGCACTGTGATATAAAAGAAAATAAGAAATAAGAGCGCATTCCCGTCTAAAACGTCAGCAACGCATCTCTATGCCTCCTGGTATAGCAGATGTTCATGGGCGACGGTAATCACTTACCATCAGGTGAACCGTGTGCTCGTTTACCCCTTTTATTATAAAAACATAAGGAAATAAGTTTATGATTGGGACAATAATATATTTTTGCTGGTGGTGGAATATATGCGCTCGGATAGCGACCACCGTACACAAGGTGTTTTATAATCCACCATGGTGGCCCACGTATGTCGCGTTCCGGGATCAGCCTGTGTATATACGGTTCCAACAGGCCGGCATAATCGTGGCGACTGCCGAGGGGTAATCATCTCTCGTCAGTCGACATACTATTGGACCCCACTCCTCTTACCATCAGGTGTAGTGGGGTTTACTTTCCCGTGCACGTATGTACGTATCGTGTACGCACAAAAATGCATAAAACGAAAACATAAAATCCTATTTTATTTACAGAAAGTAATTATTGTAAGCGGCGATAGCCTAGTTGGGTGTGGAACGGACTGCCAAAACGAATGTCCGCAGGTTCAAATCCCAAGGGCACACACCTCTGACTTTTGTAAAATCATGTGTGTATTCTTTGTGAATTTATCGTTCGCTTTAACAGTGAAGGAAAACATCTAGTTCTCTATAGGAATTTCGAAGGTATGTGAAGTCTACCAATCCGCACTAGGCCAGCGTGGTGGACTAAGGCCTAAGCCCTCTCAGTAGTAGAGGAGGCCCGTGCTCAGCAGTGGGCAAGTATATAATACAGGGCTGATATTATTATTATCATTAATTATTGTACCTATAAATGAGGTCCTATTTAGATACATGGTAGAATTGGTACTCTAGAGGTAGTCCTGTGCTCTATTGTACGCAAAAGGTTTTTTAGCCTTTGTTACTTAGTATTAAAGGTTTATTTTCATAAAATAAAAACGCTTACAATATATTTCTATGTTGAAGTTATATCTTATATTTACGTAATAATCATAAAATGATAAGAACTCGCGAAATCATGGATTAGTTGCTGTGCGCTAGTGCTGTTGCCAGTTTTGTCTACAGAACGAATAGCCTGGTTTACAATACTCTGTAGAATAGTCGCGCTTTCACATTGTCAACGGAAAAAATCATTCTAAAGGAGACCTGATACAGTTTTGTGACGTAAATTGTATTCGACTGTTTTATTTTTTCCTCGAGTTACCATTTAAGCTTCGCCTCCTGTCACCTTTTAGATTCTAAAAACAACTTCAAAGGAGTACGTAGCTACCTTTGTTCGTTGTTAAATTATTGATTATGTATATAATAATAACAATCGATGATAATAATTATCAGGTTTCTAAAAAAGTTAGCAAGAAGGTCCATGTTTATAATTTATTGTTATTCAAGCACGTAAAGCCGTTGGTCCTGCGCCTGATCGTGTGTCAGATTGCCGTCTCACCGGACCATGGGACTGAACATTGTATATAATTTGCGCTCTTCATTATGAATTAGGGATTTTCTACCTCAGAGCTGACAACGCATAATCATTCTTATTTCGTTTATGGATGATAATCATTTACCATTAATTGACCTATTTAAACGTTTGCCCTATAAAAAGTCTTCCGCATTAATAAAGGCTTATGATACATATTGAATAATTCATTTGTTTCTATACAATAATAACGTTTTCCTACTGCCGTATTGTGGAAGCAAGTTGCACTATCAAGGATAGTAATTTAATAGTTGCAACTGTGACGTACAATAGTTGCAATTCTGCAATTAAATCTAAAGGAAAAGATAACTGCAATTACGACAGCAAATATGAAGAGGATATGTTAAAGGAAAACATTATGAATTCATAATTGAGACCGCGTATAAGAGACCCAGTATAATTGCAGTATATTTATCGGAAAATCTGAAATGGTGTAAGAAATCTTTATAAAAAATAATTTTGACATTGCGTAAAGCTGAAACAAGATTAATCTTTTTGTAAACAATATTTTACAATAAGTTACTCACAAAAGAAATATTAATAAAAAGTATTTTTAATTTTTTTTTAGGTATGCAAAGACGTTTCTATTATGAGCTCTGCATTTCCTAACTACGCCTATACCACTATGGTGGGTTTAAAGTTTGTGTACGAGTCGTTATCCCGGCCGACAAAAATCTTACCACCAGCGATGAATATAATATAGTAACAAAATTAGAGACTATACGTTTTTTATTACGTGTGTCGCAAATATATGTATATTGTACGTTACGGGGTTCGATTTCTAAGGTAAATAAGAACTCAACGATTGTAGATTCATATGTGGGCTATATTAGGGACTAACATCTATTCTATATGTAAAAATTATTTATTTTCTTTGAATTGTTAGCATACGAAATCCAGATTTATAAAAAGAAAATTTATTTTGATGGACGAATGTCATTTGTACTTTTGGTTTTTAAAATATTATAATTGTCATTTTTAATGAGAAAAATAAACTTCATTATTTCTATTATGAACAAAAAGCAACACAGAAATTTTATTTATTACAATCAATACAAATAACCAAGTTTATATCACATGTTGCGGAACATAATTAAAATATACAACATAATAAAACATATCACACACATTAATTCATTCATTCACACCAACATTATCTTTTAAGCCGCTTCAAATCACATGCAAAATGACGCCGCGAGATTAATCGTAGTTTGTTATTTAAAACCACAGGAACGGTATGCTACGCAAATTCATATCAATTTTTTATTACAGATCGTAAAACAAATTCCACTTTCTTATCCATTTGTTTATCTTGAGTAAATTGTGCCAAATGCTAAAGAACACTGAAATAAATATTTATCCGTCTGTCCGAAAAAAATGTTTTAATTTTATGACGAGGTTAGAAATAGTTCGCACAATAGAAAACAAGACAAGGAACACTACTAGCTATAGGTGAAATTCTTCAAACTAGAACATAACAGGATTTGCATATTTACTATCGGCTAACCGCTATTTTCAATAACCGATCCCAATGCTATTTTCTATGTCAGAAATTGACCAATCAGTACAAGTTTTTTTGACATACGTACAAATGAGTTACTTTGATTGGTTCAAATTCAAATTCAAAATTTTTATTTTTGATATCGGGTAAATAGATACATTTGGTCTTAAGTAATAACGATAGAGTTCGCATCTGACATCTGGTTCATGACGGAATTGGATTGAAGATTGAGATTGGGATCGGTTGTTAAAAACGGTTGTAAAACAGACAAACGTTGAACTACCAAAGCCGCTATCGATGTGTATACATTTCTATAAGATATAATGTTTTTATACAACATATATATTAATGTATAATAATACTTATCTTATGTAGTTATACAGGGAAGTTTTTCAAAATGTAGCCAAATTTTCACAGGTGATACAGAATAGATAGTAGATATGCATATCGACGGTTGAAATGTTAATTGACTAAAGCGAAATTTTCTTGAGATACAATTTTCATACACATTTACAATCAGCCCTCTCTTCTATGTTTTTTTTTGAACCTAGTTAAAAATTTTCGAAAAAAATGTTGCTTAAGTCAATTAGCCTTTCAACCGTTGATATATTCTGTGTATATTTATTATTTACTAGCTAACCCGACAGTCCCGTCTTAACTATGAATTTGCAGCGCGCATGCTGTCAATCGCTGAAAGTTATTTCAAACAATTGACAGATATATAAAATTTATATTTTCGTTAAGTTTTCTTAAATTTTCTAATATCCGCGCAATTTGCTAAGTGCTAAATAAAAATAAAAAATACATAAACTTTCCGTGTTTCAAAGCGGAGTTTTTATCAAAAATAAATTGTTTTCTAAACAATAACGTTTACAAATAAACTCAGCGAAACTAGATAATGTGTTAAAACAACTATTTAGCTAGAAAAGAGCGTGGATTATCTTTATCGTGTTACTCTGTTACTAACCATGTGTCCTGTGAATGATTTATTTTGTTTACGCGAATGTTAAACAGTGAAATAAAATTATTTTTCTGATTTTATTGCGATTTTTATATTATAATTTTCTCCCGAAGTTTCAATGACTGCAGTAGACATACTGGTGGCAGGTCGCTTATATGTGAGAGTCCAGGGTTGGTACCACCGCAATTTCTATTTCTGCCGCCCAGCAGCAGTGTGTAGTCACTCTTGTGTTCCGGTTTGAAGGACATTGTAGCCAGTGTAACTACTGGACATAATAAGAATTAACATCTCATGTCATAGGATGGCGAGCGCAGTGGAATACCGAACAATACTTTGTAATCCAAGGTGATGGATGGTGTTTCTACTGTTTATGGGCGGTAGTATCGCTCACCATTAGGCGAACGGCATGCTCGTCTCGTCATTTAAAGCAATGAATAAACGCCTTCATGATCACTGGGCGAATATAGGGTTGAGAGTATAATAACATAAAAAACTTTGATAAAATCCGGATTTATTTTTATTTTAACGTGTGGTCTATTGCAATTGTCCCCAAAAGTTTCCTGACAAACGGAGATATAATAAACTGTCAAAATCTAAACCGACTTTACAATTGCGTATCGATACACATTACGATCGTTAAATATAACGAAACTCAGGTGTTTTACTAACATGCTATTAACTCGTCATAAACAGATATAACCAGGTCACGCTTCGTGTACGCAAAATGGTGTATCAATGTTATTGATAATGATAAGATATTGCAATAACTCGTCAACGTCTTGACATATCGCATCGTAAATGTCATGAATTACTTTTAGTTTTATAGTTCAGGATATGCTATAAAATTGTTACCTTGATGACGTACGAGTACTACGTACTATCGTGCTGGGCCCTTATTCTGTATGATAGTGTAAACGCGTAACGCGGCGTGTCATGTTATCTTCGAGAAATGTGTGTGGAATGGTATTCTGTAAGCCAAATTTCTATAGTCCTAAACATGATGCGTTGTGTTACGTGCTTGTTACGCACTGTCAAAATAACGTGCGGGAAAGAGAATAAGGCCCCTGATGTCCTGGGTTTGAATCCCGGGTCGGGCCTAAATTAATTGTGACTGGGTTTAAAATTTTTAAAAATTACTCAGTCGCAGCTCGTAGTCAGGGACTTGGCGCTGTGATACCCCAGTGCCTCAAAAAGCATGTATAGCCGTTGGTCCTGCGCCTGATTTCTCCGGTCATGTCGGATTGCCGTCTCACCGAACTAGGAAAATGAAGGAACAGAGAGTGTACCTGTGTTTTGCACACACTTGTGCATTTTAATATATCCTGTGCAAGGTTATTTCCGTTGAGATTGGCTGCCGTGGACGAAATTCGACTAGGAGGGATTCATATAAAATACAGCCTCCATGGCCCAGTTGTAAATAAACTAGCTGTGTATATACAGTCATAGGAATATGACATTACATCTGATTTTGAGTGCAAAGGCGTCTAGAGTATGAACTGATGACAGGTGATTCTTTTGCCAGACAACACAATTATACCGGCCTCTTGAATCCCGCGACGCATGCTTGACTTCCAAAACAATATTTCAGGATGGTAAACATTGCACGACTGTTCGGGCCCTAACACGCAATGTCGGGCCTTTTTATTCTGAACAGCTCTAGGATCCATTAAATCCAGTACCTTAATAGCAATCACAACCGACCAAAGAAGAAAGTTCTTGGGTATCAAAGATATCCTCGGCGTGAACGGTAGCACGAAGTGAACGACCCGCCGTGCAACTTCTAACGTATGGACAATGAGATCCCTGGAGACAATATTGCATTTCGGAGGGGAGAGGAGAGGATAGGTCGCATCTTATGCGCCAAGCCCTGATAAGCCATCAGAGAGCGGGGATGAGTAGGAGAACGCAAGGGGCAGAAGCTCACTCCGTCAAATTAAATTCCCAGGATGCCAGTCTTCTTAAAGCCGGCAATGCATCCAGACACGAAAACAAATATTTTTATTCATAAGTCGTTATTTATCTAAATACATTGAGTATTATATGAAGTGGTATATATCGATTACTCTTGGACAATAAAGAGTAAGCAATTAAAGTAAATTAGGTCAGACCTTGGTTGGGATTGATATGTTTGTTTCTCATACGAAGGAATTAAGTGAAATAGATGATCATAGCAAAGAGTACCAAGTACTGCATGCTATTTACTAGGTTTTCATTCCCAAAAATAATGGGCACATCACCGATTAGTGCCCCTATGTCATCTGGGTAGGTTAGGCTGTATTGCAGTAAGGATCTGATTGCTCCCACCGTTGGTACAATATTATAATATAGTATTGTAACATTTTTAAAATATTTAAACGTTCCGATGTTTTTTATATGTGCACGACAAAGTGATTTAAAGTGTAATGGAGTCCAATAGGATGTCAACTGACGAGAGATGAGTACCCTTCGGCAGTCGTCACAATTATGCCGGCCTGTTGGATATAAATAGGCTGATCTCGGAACGCGACTCACTTACGTAGGTCACTATGGGGGTTTCGACCGGGGTGTTACTACATCCGGTTGCAGACCAAGAACTAAGCTAAGTTTAATTGAGCTCGCATTTCTGAGAAAATAGTGCATAGCTTGGGTTGCATACCTTGCAGTCTGCTCACAATTATAATAAAACGACGATAGCCTAGTTGGTTGTGGAATTCATTGCATAGACGAATGTCCCCAGGTTAAAAACCCAACGGCACACAACTCTGATTATCTGACTTTTATAAATTATGTGTGTATTTGTGAATCAGCGCTTACTTTAACGGTTAATAAAAACATCGTAAGAAAACCTGCATACCTGAGAAGTTCTCTATAGGTATTTTGAGGGTGTGTGAAGTCTACCAATCCGCAATAGGTCAGCGTGGTGGAGTAAGGCCTTATCCTACCTAGTAGAGAAGGCCCGTGCCCAGCAGTGGGACAGAATATAATATAGGACTAATATGATTATATTAGTATACTCAAGCATGAAACAATGTCTCAGCCATGCAAACTCGCCTACGCTAACTCAGCTCTTGGAGTGCCACCCACGTAAGTCTGTAAGACAGCTTCGTTATTTTCCGTTCAATTAATGAAAAAGCCAACGCGAAATACCCGACCTTCATTCTTCGAAGTTCATATATATTGTGCGTGTTACCTATCTCTATAATTTGTTTACATACGGGAATTTTATACCTACTCTAATTGTATTGAGGGGTCAACACATTACACTTCATGTAATAGAATTTAGTTTAGGTTTTACGACCGATCGGCTGTTATTATTCCAACTCGTTCTGGATGTCCAACCTCTGCCAAAACGCGTTAGAAAATATCAGACAAAGTAGTTATTCTAGATTGTATCTAGTTTTAAAATAATTTATCAAAGGAAGTTGAATTTTGACCCCACTGCACCTGCTGGTATGTGGAATGGGGTCGATCGATCGAAGTCTGACAATATTGAGGTGGATAGCCAGCAGTTCAGTTTGAGCACTTCTATACTGAATCGTCGATATATATATTCTTCTGTAGAATATACGTTATTGCATTGGACACATGTGATTTTTTTTTCTCATTATTACTTATAATAATATCAGCCCTGTATTATATACTTTCCCACTGTTGGGCACGGGCCTCTTCTACTACTGAGAGGGATTAGGCCTTAGTCCATCACGTTGGCCTAGTGCGGATTGGTATTCACACACCCTCGAAAAATCCTATAGAGAATTTTCTCAGGTATGCAGGTTTCCTCACGATGTTTTCCTTCACCGTTAAAGCAAGCGATAATTCACAAAGAATACACACATAATTTTTTAGAAAAGTTAGCGGTATGTGCCCTTGGGATTTGAACCTGCGGACATTCGTCTCGGCAGTCCGTTCCACAACCAACTCGGCTATCGCCGCTTGTTTACGCCGCCGATTATTACTTATTTAAGTAATACAGCAAATAAGAAATAATGCCTAACATATTTAGAATGAATATTCTAGTCGCAATTCCCACGAGAGACATCCGCTCATTCAATACCACGCCACTCATCTCGCTCCCTCGGAATCCTAAAAAACAACATAAAGGAATTGCGGTTAGGGAGAGGGTTACTGAGAGGAAGTGAGGGCACGTTACGCCTCCTGCATTCAGGTTACAAGTCTGTTTCTCATTATCTTACTAATTATGAATGAGAAAGTTAATAGTGTGATGTTTGTTAGAAGTAAATACAAAAACTGCTGGGCGGATTTGGATGGAATTTTAGAAATGGATATGAGTAGAATACAATATTAATAAGTTTGTTTATAAAGAGTTGTTTATTTACAAATATTAAGTAAGCAGAAATTTTAGCCCCACCCTCCCCGGCCCCTTGTTAGCAAAAGTAATCAAAGCTCTAACACCTTCTCCCACGCTTACGTAAGCATAAGTATAATGTTTACAAAAAGTGTTTATTTATCAAAAAAATAATTAAATAGATATTGGTGACGTCATCACTGTTCAGGCCTGATCTCCCACATCATCGGAGCTAAGCAAATCATAGACCCACCACCCCACTTTAGTTAAAAACAGCCCCTAATACAGAGCTAATAGAGACCAAACTTCTGTCGAATACGCATACATTTTGTAGCTACTTAAGTTCTTGCAATAACCCGAGACTGTAAGCACGTATTAAAAAAAAATAAGCGTGATTTTTTTACAAGTATTTAAAATAAAACGTATTTGCTAAGATGTTTTTATTACATAGATCACATCACCATATGTACCATGCCAGTACTGAGCTCAGACAACGGTCTGAGCTCAGTACTGGCAAGACAAAAGCAAGGTATTTGCCCGACAATTACTTAATCGACCTCCAACCACTGTCGCGGCTAGTCTGGTAACTTTTTGTATTTTTGTAAATAAAATGCCTTCTTGTGTTTTTAGACGATTTACAAATTATACTCCGACTGTGAATGAAAAAAAAAACGTTTCATTTCATACGTTAGTAATAAGTGTACACTATGTAATTTATTTTAACAATAAATGCATTTTATTCGACTGTCATGGCGACGGGGCGGTCAACGCTCAGGCCTACTCGGACCCATTCGGGCTCACTCGGGCCCTATCAATGCGAGCTGCTAGGGTTGTGACTATACTAAATACTGCGCTGTTTATATGTGCAATTTCGTTAGCCTATGACGCGTCTATTTGTAAAACGTCATTGCGTATTTGTGCTTATATAATTCATTTTAATTTCCAGTGCTTCGTAACAGCAGGCGTGTGTCTCAATATGGCGGGGCATGGCCTGGTGATGGGGTTTGCCGCCATACTCCTACCACAGTTGAGACGGTCCGACTCTCTCATACCGATCGATGACTCCTCAGGATCATGGATAGGTCAGTAACTTGAGGAACATTTTGTTTATCAACAATTTTTTAGTGCTTAGAATGACGAGACGAGGTTGCCGTTCGCCTGATGAATGATACGACCGTCCATAAACAGTAGTAACACCACAAAAAACCTTGAATTACAAAGTATTGTTTGGTATTCCACTGCACTCGCCATTCTAAGACAAGTTGTTAATACTAATTATGTCCAGTAGTTACACTGGTTACAATGTCCTTCAAATTGGAACACAACATTGACTACACACTGCTGCTTGGCGGCAGAAACAGACATTACGGTGGTAACTACCCAGGTCTCACATATGAGAGACCTTCCACCAGTAAGATGTGATTTCATTTATTAACGCAATGTCAATAAATGAAATCACATCTTACTATAATGACTATAATGACTCTGTATACAACATTCAAATAAAAAATGCAAATTGTTAACCGTTTTCCATCTAATTAATTAATATTAATTGTAAATCAAATGAATTACATAAACTGTTCATTACTTTAATTGTCTTAATGGTATTTTCCTATTCAATGTGAAAGAGATTATAAAAAAAAAAAGGAAAATCACGGTCAGTGACACTTGGCCTACAGCCAAATGGGGGCTTGGCATTAGAAATGACACTAGAAATATCTAATAACATGCCGCTTGTATTTATATATTTATATAATCAGCTGATTTTTTGTGGAACATTTGATAATCTCATTTTATAACGTAATTAATAAAATCAAGAATTATGCAGTCATTTTGACATTGCCTTGTAAGTGAAACCAAATACTTAGAAATAGAAACTATATTACGGATTTTATCTGAGTTTTTTATATTATAATTTTCTCTCGACGTTTCAAAGACTCCAGCCTTTGTCGTCACAGGACGAACTGAGCTGTTGGTCATCCGAAAAGTCAAAATTACAATATCTAGCGACATTTTACAATAGGGTACCGGACTCATTTTTGTTCTTTACTTTTATCAAATATTTACATAATATAAATTATAACACAGAAGGAATTATTAAAATCCGGTAAAAAATCAACAAGTTATGTCTTTGAATGTCGGTGGAAGGGGTAATTAACAAGAAACAGAAAAGAGACGAAATATCCACATGTGACGTCATCGGGAATTACGACGCGTGCGAAAGAAAGAGATGTAGCGATATCCCCACATCGCGCCCACTTCTGCACATTACAATATTTTAAATATGAATTACTCGCTCATTTTTTAACCAATTTTTATGCAGTTTTCGCAGGAGTACTTCTTTTTCATATTATTAACCATTATATATAGAATAATGGACAAAATCAAGTATAGGCCGGTCCCCTATTATATATTTTATTTTTAAATATAGCTGTTGACGGTTCGATCTATGCAGAATGAGCTCACAATGGCTTGTTTGTCTTAAAAAAGCATGCATCGAAATCTGTTTAATCTTTTCACAGAATGCCTGAATTTACAAACAAACATAATGTTTTATATACGTAAATGATATCTAATTTATAATCTACATTGTCAACCTTTAGTGCATACTTGTGTGGGACTTGAAGGATAACATTCGAGAGGCAATTGATGACTGCAGAAACTATTCTTTGTTTTTATTTTGTTAGAAAATAAGGATTGGGTTAGGGGCCGTTCAAGTATTACGTAACGCAATTATTAAAGATTTTTTATGCCCCCATTTATATTATATATATGTATATATTTAACTTTTCCTTTACGCGCGTACGGTGCTCGCTATCCGTGCGGATATAAGTATATCCTACCACTAGCAAAAACCTACTTTCCATATTTTCTGTCCTTTGGGAAAACCCGAGACTAATAAGTAGGTACTTGAAACTTCACTATCATAAATTTACACCGAGTAAGCGGGTAAATTAAAGGAAAATCTCAAAGGTTGACACAGATTATATCGCAATAGAAATAGTTTAGAAGGTAAATATGTTGAGTATTGCCTTATTTACCTGTTAAAATATCTTAACTCGACGTCTCGTCAACATTAAAAAAAAAAATATTCATCACGTAAGTAACCATAGTTGCACTTATGATAAGTCAAGGTACATGAAAATATTTATTTATATTAATGTAAAAAGAATTCCTCCAATTACGTCGCTTATATAACTACAGACATTTTATATTGGACATAAAATAGATCAGAGTACAGAGTAAACAAAGAAGCCAGCTCGGGCTGGTAGGAAAAAGAAATAAAAAAGATGTATATAATCTTAATAAGGATAAAGCCAAAAACGCGTCGCGATTGTCACCTGTGAGGACGATAAGGGCCTTGACCTAGCTAACCTACCAGCCTTTCACAAGCTACTTAATGGATGACTACCTGAAGAAGAAAGGCGAAAGAAA
This sequence comes from Manduca sexta, assembly GCF_014839805.1. Lineage (NCBI taxonomy): Eukaryota > Metazoa > Arthropoda > Insecta > Lepidoptera > Sphingidae > Manduca > Manduca sexta. The sequence goes on along the minus strand of NC_051117.1, from coordinate 2,015,969 downwards.
CCCCGGGCTTTCTTAGTCATCAATTGTTGATTGAAACTTTTTAATTTTTTTTAGAAAAAAAATATGATATAAATATATAATAGAATCTTGTCTTTGGGTCGTATTAATAAATTAATCTCGGCTTTGAGTAAGATCTCAAGTAGACATTTCATGTAATTTAATAAACAAACATTTATCACCTCAGTCGGTGTTGTTTTCTAAACAACGCTCAGCTGTCAAATTCCGTCGTATTCTGTAATCTAAATCCATTTGAGAGGTTCTTGATATCTGTTTATTAGATAGCGACGATCTTAAGATGCCGTTTTTAACTTGACATATCAACCGTTATCATATTTCAAAGCGAAAGTAATTCGGAGGTCGCTGGATGCGAGTCACTACAAAATATCAATCTGGAAGTCTTTGGAGGAGGCCAGTGTTTGGCATGAACGTCCTGCGGCTGATGATGATGATGAATTCCTTTTGAGGCTTGATATAAAGATATCACGTCGGTTACATACCTGATTGGGACGTCTGGTTTATGTTGAAGATAGAAAGTACAAAGCGGCTGTGCCACATAAAAAATGTATTAATCCGGGAATCGAATCCGCTTCCTCTCAATTCACTGCTGTCTAACCCATTGAGCTAAGGAGCTTGTACCCATCTTTATGCGGATTTGTAGCACTGAAAATTTATGATCTTATGCGTTCTTCGTAATGTTACTCCAAACGATATCCAGGATGTGGTTTACGTTTGTTTATCACAAAACTGGATGGAAGCCAATTGCAAGATGTACAAAGGAGTTAAATTTGCGCGTAAATTCTATAATTGGGAAGCAGTAAGATCCTACTAATTCAATTCGCTACCACGCCATAAACAGTTTACGAAATAATTTGCTATAAGTATTTTGAAAGGAATAAAATACGTCATAGGTTAGGTCGTTCTGTATTTTTATCGTCAGGATTGGCAAGATAAACTGCGTGTTACGTCTACGCGACCTTACGTCTCAAGATAGATGCTAGAATGCCTTCACCTTTAACCTTATAATAATATTGTCTATTTTTACCTGCCCTTTTGTCATTTTAAACAAATGTAGGAGCAATACGTATTTTTATTCATATTACTGAAATAATTTGGTTTAGCTTTTGCTACTGGCTGCACGCTATCAACTTCCTCTGACGTAAATCTTGATAGTAATATATCTTTTTTATTATTCCAGCTTCGATCCTGGGATTCGCCTTGGTCTCCGGTAACTTCATCGTACCAACAATAATGGCCAAATACGGCCGAAGAACCGCAAACCTCGTGAGCATAACACCAATGATCGTCGGTTGGTTCTGCATTATAACCGCCAACAGCATCCCATCACTCCTCGTCGCGAGGTTTCTCCAAGGAATCTCCATGGGAATGAGCGCCTCCTTAGGCCCAGTCTTAATCGGAGAATACACCAGTCCCAAAAACAGAGGAGCGTTCCTCACCACCATATCAGTTACAATTGCAACAGGAGTCCTTATGGTACATACTTTAGGGTCCTATTTGAGCTGGCAAAAAACAGCTCTAGTTTGTGCCTTTATTTCATTCATAGACTTACTGATAGTTATATACTCCCCGGAGTCACCGAGTTGGATGGCAGACCAAGGCAGGTATGACGAATGCAGGAAGATATTCAGGTGGTTACGAAGTGAGGACGAAGAGGATGAACTGCAAAGAATGATTGAATCAGCTATCGTTGTAAGAGAAGCAAAAGCTGACGTAGACCTATCAGAATCGTTCGGTAGTAAAATGAAGAGAAATATAGCTTACTTCAACGTAACTATAAAGAAGAAAGAGTTTTACAAGCCCATATTTATCATGATGCATATTTACACGCTAGGGCAGTGGGCCGGAGCCAACATCCTTGCTGCCTACACAATGGATATCTTCACCCATGTTATTGGAACTGATGTAAACATACCTCTATTAGTAATCACGTTAGATACTCAAAGAATCATATCTAACTGCTTAGCTGTATACGTCATTAAGAAGATAAATAGAAGAACTATGCTGTTTTCAACTGTTGGACTGAACTTGTTGGCTTTCTTAACCACAGCGGCGTATACTTACTGCAAAGGACAAAACCTTCTACCTTTTGACCATCCGTTTATTGGTATAGCTCTTATTCATATACATATGTTCACCATCGCTACTGGAACTGTTCCTTTACCATTTATTATAGCTGGAGAGTTATTCCCTCTGGAATACAGAAGTCTAGCTGGAGGTATCAGTGTCTTATTCCTGTCTTCCAATCTCTTCATCACTGTAAAGACTGTGCCCTTCTTCTTCGGGTCTCTAGGCATACATGGAGCGTATGTCATTTATTCAATAGTTGTTGGGTACTGTTTACTGATCTCCTACTTCTTCCTCCCAGAGACGAAAGACAGGACCCTTCAGGATATTGAGGACGAGTTCAGAGGTAGACCTTTGACTGTTGAGGAGATGAAGTCCACTCAATCGCTGACTGCGTGGAAACTGCATAGCCAAGACAGGAGATGTAGTAGTCCTGTAGTATAAGACGGAGATAGATATAGAAGGAGCAGTTACATAGAAAAATTTGTAATTTTATAAGTGTTTGTGAGGCAGAATTGCTCGTATATTTTTATACGTAATTGAAATTAGTTACCGCATTGTTAAAGTCTGTTTCTCCACAAACTGATTAATGTGCAATTTAGCTACAGGAGAATTATGTTAAAAGAAAACCTTAAACATTGCGCCACAGGAATTGAAACCATTCTTCAGAATTTCAAGGCATATTTACCACAAGATCAAATGTAACAGCAAATTTTACGTAATAGGTATTTGCAATTAGTTCAAAAAGGAGATTTTTATATTGAATAATGAATATATCGCGAATGAAAAGGTATAATAATAAGTCTGCCAAAACACTTTTTATGCCAGTGTATAGAGGAAACTAACCTCTCTTACTAGTAAGATACTCCAGCAGTGGAAAGAAACTGGAACGATATATTTTTTTTAATTTTATTATTTCTTAGCGGTTGTCATTGTTTATATTATTGCCTTTTGATTTTCGAATACTATTTTCTGTAATTTGTTATATGGTATCAGAACGTATATAGCTAGAAGATAAACTCAGTCTAGAATATTGCTCAATAAAGATTTAAAGTGGTGTATTTCCCATAACTTTATATTCTTTGGTCTAAACATTGTTGCGACCAAATTAACTGTTCTAAAATTCATCCAGCAAATAGTAATGATTGCTATTCAAAAAACAAAATGAGGCGTAATACGCCAAAAAATGTCTAGTAAAAATCCGTTAAAACTCAATCTTAAATAAGTACTAATAAATGAGGTTGATAATGGTTTGCCAATTTAGATAAAACAATGGCTAAGTCACAAAGGACATTTATCAAAAAAGGTTTTATGTATTAAGTGCCTGTTTCACAAGTTTCAAGTAAATGTTATTTGACAGTTATCGTATTAAGCAACTAATGTAGATAGTACTCATTTTATTACAATTTATTTGGGAGCATAGATTAGAGTAAGACTATTATTTTTGGTCGGCTTATACATTTATGTGAAGAGTAGAATTGACTCAGAAGTTGTGAAACAGACCCTTCATATTCTACAGATATACAGTCTTACTTATAAAATTTTCCCAAAGCTATGCTTCGTTTACAAATTTACTCGATCGGCTGTAAGTCTAAACCCGCCATCTTGCCTCTTAATAAGGGTTAAACTAGGAACCGGTGATGTTTTTGACAGCTATTTCAGTAATTCTTAACCACCTATTAACGCTAATACAAGTTTATAAGTAAGACTGTAGATGTATAAGTTTATCTACCAAACTTCATATCAACTTTTAATTACTTGTAAGTTTGACATTCCATTTGAAACTAGTCTATATTTACGATGCTGGTGGTAGGATATATTTTATATCCGCATGGATAGCGACCACCATACACAAGGTGTTAAAACCCGCCGTAATGGACCCTGTAAGTGTCGCGTTCCGGGATCAACCTGTGTATATCCGCATCCAACAGGCCGGCATAGTTTTGTCGACTGCCGAGGGGTAATCACCTCTTGTCAGTCGATATTCACTTACCATCAGGTGCCATGGGATTACTTTCCCTTGCACGTATAAAAAAATATATGGTAATGACGTCACGTCATCTTTTAATCGACAAAAACTTTTCAATTTGAGGAAAGAGTCTGCACGATGCTTTAATAAAAAAAAATGCAATGCTCTTTGATACTCTTAAAAATGTTTTTTAAATAGAACAATGATTCATTTTTAAATACGTTAGTAGTCTTCTTGTCAATGAAACGAATTTAACAACAATTTGTAAATATTGAAAACATAATGTTAATTTATTTTATAAAACATGTACAATTAATAGTCTAAGGATGTATTATAATTTATTACTTTGAATTGTATGTTTTATTTTCTACATGCTTTGGTCTAGATTCTTGAATAATTAGATGTTTAACAATTCCACATCAACTAATAAAGCGAGATACATATTTTTAAACTAATAAAGCGAGTCAAAACGTAACTAAAACGACCAAAATATGGGCGGGAACTGTGAATACTTACTAAATAGGCGATATACGCTCTAAGAAAACGCGTTCTCTCTGAAATAAAACAAATGCCTTATGCACTATACGATAATGTATTTGCCCTTTACTGATAGAATGTTTAGTATCAGACGAAAGTTCCAGTAACAGTCAAACAATTTCTACAGAATTAGTTCTCATTTCAAGAAATGCTTGAAACAAATATTATACGTGTGTATATTTAACGTCATATTCGTTAAACAAATTTCAACAACAAAAAGTCTCCGACGAGGATGGGATTCGAACCCACGCGTGCAGAGCACATTGGATTAGCAGTCCAACGCCTTAACCTCTCGGCCACCTCGTCGCTATGATTGCTTCATGAAATTAGCACGAGCAATGTCACATGGTAATGTAAGGCAATATTCAACGTCTATTGAAAAAACCGCGCCGCCGAAGAGCGTGCCGCGTTCCCCGTCCCCCCGACCCTTTTAATAGTTCCTTCCCGCCGACGAATACGATAATGGTTACATAGTAAGTTTGATATAACTAGACGCATCAAATATCGTTAATCCTCTCTCAGTGACCGTCCTGAGCCGAGGTCCGTAACCCGTTAGAAGATTGCCCTCACCATGGTCGCCAAATCAAGGGTTGCGAGCGCCTGAAGCATTCACCTAAAAGCCCGGTGTGATTATATAAGCCGATTCTTGCCAGAAGACCAAGGCAATTGGCAGTTGGCAATTGGTCATCGATAGTCGTATAAGTTAATTGGTTGGTGAAATATTAATGGAAGTAATAATAATAATGGTAAGCAGTTACTGAGACGTGGGATTTGGATTTTACAATTATTGTCTTTATTGTCATTTCTGCGCATGGGTTGAGACCAAAGAGCCTCGACCAACATGTTCAGAAGCTCTCAATGGCCGTTGCAGTATTGCTGGACACAGCGCGCATCGTGAGGAGATTCCTCACTTTGATTCCCTAATCGCCGTTGGTTTGTGTTTTGAGCTTCGCACTAGGAGAGCAATTCATTTTTTTACATATTTTTATAAGCATTGTTTTTTTTATAAAAGATATGCATAAAAATGAAAAATATCTTCATAAATACATAAGAACAATAACAATAATAATAGAATTCTTAATTGCACAACTAATAAAACAAACAGAAATACATAAAAATAAGTATTTCTGAAATTAGTGAAATTTCTTTTTATTTTAATCAATAACGCTTCAGTTCCTAACAAAATTAATTATGCTGTCTTAGGTTACTTTTTTGCTATTTTAAAAATAAAATATTATTTTACAAAAACGTAATAGGTACAAGAATAAACGTCATCAGATACTCCTGACTGTTTTAGTAACGTCACCATATGTATAATAAACACTTGAGTTCAACCGGCCGACCTAGCCTGAAGTGTTAAGCCTGCTTAATACTCATTTAAAAACTAAATGAATTTATAAATATTGTTCACAATGTCAATAACACTGTTTATACAGCTTAAGTCTACTGGATCAATAGTGAGTGAAATATTATTTACTACCTTTTGCCTCCGACTCTGCCCGTGTGACGTTTTTCACGGAGAAATATTTTCCCAGGATAAAAAGCCTGTAGCATTCATGAGTAATGTAGCTTCCTATTAGTGAAAACAATTCAAAAATCGGTTAAGTAGTTTCTGATATTATCGCATTCAAACAAACTATTCAGCTTTATTATATTAGTAAAGACTGTAATTTATTGTGTAAAGTTAAAGAGTGCAAAGATTATATTATAGAGGCGACATGAGAAGTTTGTCAAACAAAGATTTAGCACTCATGCAATGGTGACTCAAACTAACATGAAATAGCAAAAGAACAATGTGAAATACTTAAAAAAAAAACATGTTGTGATTTGCATTTCATCTTTAATGCGCACATTAACATATTTTCTGTAAATATGTTATGTTTGTATTACTATCCAAGGATGCTGCGATATTTTGTCACTCGGACATTTCAAATAAGACAACGATTTATTACAAATTGTTAGAAACTCTTAGAGCACAAATTTGGTCCTGATATGCACAAATTAGGTTCGGTCTATAACTAGCTATACTGTTTAATGACTTGGTGTTAAGTTAATGTTTTTGATCGAAATTCCATCACATGTTTAGGCAGTCGACGCGGCATACTTTTTTGATATGCACGCTCGCTCTTAGCATGTGTTCCCTAATAATTTGTGTGTAAAATGCCAAATTCCTTGTACCGCGTTTACTGCGCGTTTTAGTTGCGTGCGAAGCGCGTTGGTGCGTGTAAAATACTCGGTATACATAGCCTCCAAGGGCAGTAACGTGGTGTACAAAGTAAAAATGTATCCACATTAAGCTCTTAACAATTGTAGGTTAGGTTATTAAATTATTGAAGTGAAACATCTTTAGAATCGTTGTGATTTGAAACTCGATGAAACAAAAATGCGTTATAATATTTGAAAAAGGAACAGCGTTCAACCAGCCTGTACGCTATTTTGTATTCTTTTATTCTTTTGTTAGTATGTGTTTATACATGTGTTTGCGCCTGCGTATTACAAAGCTCTAATATAAAGCAAGCGTGTTGTGTTATTTGTGTATTTTTATTTACGTGAATATTTTAATTTGATTTATAAATTAATTTTGCAAGTATGTTTTAGTATTATGGAAAAATAATAAGCCTTAATTTATCCCAATACTTCTGATACTCTATTTTAAAAGATATACTTATTTTCCATATCCAGAAAGGTAAAGTTTAAATTACTGCGCTGTTAATTGTACTCATTATTCTCATATATTAGATTCACACAAAATACCTATACCATATCTACCAATTACCTTGCCATCTGCTTATCCCTTTTTATATTTAATAAAAATTTCATATTTATTTTCAGACCTGCAAGCTATAGAATAACTATGGAGTTGCTGAAATTTACTATAATAATATTATTTATTATAAACTTCTCAAAAGCACAGCAAGGGCATCCTCGAAACCAGGATGAGCTTCAGAAAATGTTTGATAAAACTATGAACGCATTTAGCCAATATAGTGTAAACGTAAGTAATAATTCAACTATAAAGAATTGACATTGCTATATTTGTTTTTATGCAATAGGCATTCCAGTGTACCAAACGCCTAATGGTGAGTGGAAACAACATATTTACAGAAAATATGCTAAAATGCGTAATGAAAACGTGCAAATCATGATAAGGAAGAAATGTGAAGTATTTTATATTGGTGTTTTGCTATCTCACCGTAGATCGAGTAACCTCCTAACATAATGGTAAAAATATATTTCGGAATAACGAATCTGTGCACCAAAAACCCGGTATTTGTATTTTTTTTATAACGCTGTGAAAGTGATATATACGCATGTATTTCTGACTGCAATATAACTGTACTAATATATAAATTTGCATGCTGTGGTCTCCTATAATTGAAGAGGCACGTCACATTGTTAATTGTACTAATAGTACGGCATTGTATTTATTATATGTCGTGTGTCCTTTGTTGGAGTCCCTTAAATAAATAAATAAATAAAATAAACATTTTCAGTCATAAATACACTCATGTACACGCCAAATTCACACAATAGTACATAATCCAATTATATGTACTGCGTACTAAATGTGGCGTTCCGTACACTCATTGTGTCCGACTCAACTGTACTGCAATCCGTACACCTGACTTTAATATGATTTCAACATTAACAGCGTGTGCTTTTGTACGGAGTGACGCTCAAAATTTAAGAACTCGAGTCTTAGTGTAAACCTGGATGTGAATAAAAAATATTAGTGAAATAAATAAAATTATTTGTTGTTCAAGTGAATAAATAGGTAATAACCAGTGGCGTTTTGTTTGCCATTTTAGTTCAGATTTTGAACAAATAGTTTATATGGATGTTCGTGTCGTGTATATTCTATAGAATATACGACACTGACAAAATAAGAATAATAAAACTGGTATTTTAGGTAAAAATATTCGTTATTTATTGATATAATGTTAGCAGATATGAAGACGAGTATGTGGTTTTATTTATGAATGCAATGTCAAAATGACATTGTTTATTAACTTTTGAAAAGAAATGATTAAACAACTTGACAATTGTAATAAATTATTTGAGCAGTTGGCTTCACTCGTAATTTAATTTTAACTTGAATATTAAATGTTACTGATATTTTACCGTCTCTAGTTAATTTGAATATCGAAACGAATTATCCTTATAATGATAAATAGGAAGAATATCAGATACAATAAGATATTAATAGTAATAGTATTGCTAGAACATTTTTATCAGTATAACGGCGATAGCCTAGATGGGTGTGGAACGGACTGCCAAGACGAATGTCCGCAGGTTCAAATCCCAAGGGCACACACCTCTGACTTCTATAAAATCATGTGTGTATTCTTTGTGAATTTATTGTTCGCTTTAACGGTGAAGGAAAACATCGTGAGGAAACCTGCACATCTGAGAAGTTCTCTATAGGTATTTCGAAGGTGTGTGAAGTCTACCAATCCGCACTAGGCCAGCGTGGTGGACTTAGGCCTAATCCCTCTCAGTAGTAGAGGAGGCCCGTGCTCAGCAGTGAGCAACCATATAATACAGGGCTGATATTATTATTTATTATAATAGTATTGCTAGAACAGAGTTAGTTGAAAAAAAGTTACGTAGACATTTTTGTTAATCAGGCCAAAGTAACGAGAAAAAAAGCTGCATAGCCTAGTTGGGAATGGAATGGATCACCAGGAGGAAGGTACGCAAGTTCAAAAGACAAGGGCAGGCATTACTGACTTTTCTAAAAATGTTATGTGTATATTTTTTGTAAATTAACGGTGGAGAAAACATAGTGAGGAATCCTGCATACCTGACAAGGTTTTTATAAAAAAATGGAGTGCGTGGGTGAAGTATGCTAGGCCGCATTAGACCAGCGTAGTGGAAGGCCTAAAGCCTCTCAGTGGGAGAAGAGGCCCGTTTTCAGCAGTTAGACAGTATATAATATAAAACTACAATATAATTATTACATTATAGTAGAGGAAACAATAAACCGAATTTAAAATAATACTAGTAGTACTCATAAATGTATTGCTAATTTCAGCAGGTTATATCCTTTTGTTTGACTCAAAGTTACTAGCAATAACAAATCTAGCTTTCATAGCCAATTATCCATATCGTTCTTGATTTCAGTTTACATATAAGTATCAAAGGCACATCACAATATTAGTTTTCAAACAATATGTAAACTTCTTCGAATTATTTCTTCACGTAAATAAACTTTCACGCTATTCTAAATTATCACTCAATATGGTATAACAGGACTGCTGCATCTCCGAGACATTTTTCTCCTGTAAATCTCAACAGGATTGGAATGCAGAGACATCCTCGCTTCCATCTCGTCAGGAGCCAGCGGTCTACCACGAAACTCATCTTCAATCTGCTGAAGAGTCTTCCCTTTAGTCTCCGGCAATAACAACCAGATAACAAACATACAGAAAGACAGAATGCCACCGTACACTATATATGTTCCATGAAGGCCAATTCCCTCTACCATTCCTGGGAAAGTTTTCAGAACCAGAAAGAATGTAGCTGATAGGGACACTAAACTGATGCTTCCACCTATATTCCTGTACTCCAGAGGGAACACTTCGCCTCCTATGACGTTTGGTAGCGGAAGCATTCCGGTAGCCACTGTGAAAAACTTCAAATTGATCAGCAAAGCCGGAATCCATAGGGCATCATATGGTAACATATTATTCTGTTTGCAATATACGTAAGCAGCTATAGCAAACTGACTGAATATCGATAGTCCTCCAGTCACAAACATCATAGTTCTTCTCTTGAACTTGTTGATGACAAAAACAGCAAGGAAATTTGATATCAGTCTTTGTGTGTCCAGAAATATCATCCAGAAATGGGCATTAACTTCTGGACCCATGATCATAGCAATGATTATAGTCGAGTAAGTAGACATTGTAGTACCACCAGCAAAGTTCACCATGACGTACGCATGCATCATCAGAATGATTGGTTTGTAAAACTCTTTCTTCTTTACCATTTCTGTTACATCATGAAAACGATTTCCCTTTTTACTAGATTTTTGGTAGATGACTTCTCTTTCAAAAAGTATTCTTGCTTCGATCATTTCTTCAAGTTCTTCTTCCTCGTCATCTCCTCGTAACCATCGGAAGACTTCTCTAGACTCTTCATACCGTCCCTTGGACACTAGCCAGCTCGGTGACTCTGGCGAGTAGATGGTCATCACCAAGCTTCCAAATGAGAAGAACACGCAGACAAGTGCTGTCTGCTGCCAGCTTAGCAACGATCCTACCAAATGTACGAAAAATATCCCGAAGGATTGCGTCAAAGAGACTGTTGTGAGGAAGGCGCCTCTGTATTTCGGACTGGAGTATTCTCCCACAAGAACTGAGCGCAGTGGTGCCAGCATGCCGATTGATAGACCTTGAAGAATTCTGCCCCATAGTAAATCCTGTAAATAAAACGCATTGAATTATACATGTGTTATAAGTTGAATTCAAAGAAGATAAGACGATGGCAATCATTAAGGTAATGTATTTTTACAATGCAATTTCGATACGAGCAGCACACGTAATCAACAGTATACCACGCTGCGTATGAAAAGAATTAACTAAACGCAGAATTAATTGAGGATTTAGAAGTATCTTCTTGTATCTCTACATTTAGACGTTGCAAACTGCTTATAATTCAAAACTGAAGCCTTACCGAAAATCCGGTTGCCTGGATGATTATGAACCAGCTGACAAGCATGGGCATGAGAACAGCAAAGTGAGCCATTTTACGCCCACACCGACTCATTATAGGAGGAGTTATGAAGCTGCCAAATAGCTGCGTGATGCCGAGTACGGATGCTGAGGGCAAATATTTTCATTAAATGCTGAGCTGAGTAAGCTGTTTGATGGCCCCACGAAGGCCCATAAACAGTAGCAACACTATATGTTATTGTAAACAAGACAGTCTTTTTGTGTCCAAAATTTTAACTGAAGCATTAATCAGACGTAGCAAGTTTCTTGAGGCGAGATTTCTGTTGCTGCAAGTTTTGTCTTGCCATTGTGTTTAGACTACATTTTTATTCATTCAATAATCGCACGAGCGAGTCGTGAATGTTACTTCGTCTAATTAAGCTTTAAAAGAAATTTGTGGGTTTATGCGACATTGACCAACATTTTCAGATATTTTATTTCATTAGGTAGTTGTTTTTTTACACACCTATCCATGAGGTGGCTTCAGCGTCCAACTGAATGTGGGAGTCAACCAACTGGGGTAGAAGGATGGCTGGGTATCCAATACTGCAGCCATGACCGATGATATTGAAACCGACAGCTGCTGTCACAAAGCTCTGTAAAAAATACAAAATTATGTGCAACAAAAATATACCACTACTTATTAGTCAAGCTGCAGATTTCGTAATAAATAAGATGTTAAGGCTTGTTAATGTTTACAAGCATTGTAAAACGTCAATTAGACAGGGCCATACTCTCGTCTTGCACATGCAATTCTTAAATGGACATAAAAAAAGTTGCGTCATCTGAAAACAGTGGCAATACTTGCCCGCGTTGACAGGTAAGATACGCTTCAAAAAACTTGCCGCAAGAAACTCGCTGGGTTTAATTAAAGCTAAGCGCTCCATTTGCCAATGACCATTAGCAACATCACCTACAACTAAGAATTACAAATTACTAAATAAAACAATATACACTCTGCAAGCCCTCTAGACATAAAAAAAACATGTGTCATATCTATTATGTATAAATAAAACCTACTTGCTTCAAAAACGGTGAAATCCAACTTTTCTTTTTAGACATTTTTGTTATCTCAGTATAAGGCTCAATACAATTTTTCACACTTTTCCCACTTCACTGCATGAAATTTAAATAAACAATTATTACAATTAGACATGTACCTAATTAAAAAAAAGCACAATTTTTTTTTTTTGTAAAGACGCGATCTTTTTTTTGAATTTAAAATATTTATTTGCACGTTTTAGGTACGTGCTGATCTCACAAACAATAAATAAAAAGTTGTTTGATGAAAATGCTCATAAAAATTACAAAACATCGTAAAAATGATACAATTTACTTTATCGGTATTAAATGCACATAATGGATTAGCGTACTGTGTTATCTAGATCCAGTGGCCATAAAACGTCATAAGTCCAAAGTCCTAATTATTTGATGAATTTATTGGCATTATAATCGGGTCCAATAACATCCATTCCACTACCATAGAGTAGTGTTTATTTATATTTATTTAGACCAACGAGAAGTAACAAATCGGTATACATTGGTTTTGCACTTTAAAAAGGCGTAATGCCGGGTTTTGGAATAGTTTCTAATCCTAAAACGCATCCAAACAAGTCATTAAGTTTTTATAATTATTTAATATTTAGTTTATTTTATAGAGTTTAAATTTGTAAAATTTTTGTTAATGAGAATGTAAGTGTTTTGGTGTTAGTACTGTAAACTTACGTTACTTTGTGATAAATAAATAAATAAATTACGCTGACAGTTACATCTTACTTAAAACATTATAAATGCGAAAGTGATAATCGCGATGTTTTTTGTGAACTCAGAAACAGCTGAACAGTTTTGGATGAAATTTAACACACGGGTAGAACATGTCCTGGATTAACATAGACAATTTTTTATTCCAATTTGCTCCCATGGGAAGTAATAGAATTATCAAGCGGATTTTTTAAATAGATGGCACTAGTGTCGTACAGAAATTTGGTATGAATTGCTAATTGCTATGCTAGTGTTTTTGAAGCAAGGAACGCTTTTCATGCGGAATTATGATGATCATAATTTTAGATTAAATGAAAAATGAAAATGAAAAAAATCTTTAATTAAGTAAAAGGTACAGAAGATGATTGCCAGAGGTTCTGAAATTAGGCTGAGCCTTGAGAAACCAGTTAATATAATATGAAATAAATTTTTATACTCGTGGTAGGTCTCTCATATGTGAGAGTCCGCCTGGGTAGGTACCACCACAAAGTCTGTTTTAACCGCCAAGCAGCAGTGTGTAGTCACTGTTGTGTTCCGGTTTAAAGGACATTGTAGCCAGTGTAACTACTGGACATAATGAGACTTAACATCTCATGTCTCAGGATGGCGAGCGCAGTGGAATACCAAACAATACTTTATAATTCAAGGTGTTGGATGGTGGTTCTGCTGTTTATGGGCGGTCGTATCGCTTACCATCAGGCGAACGGCAAGCTCGTCTCGTCATTTAAAAAAATAAAAAAATAAGAAAATTGTTAAGCGCGATTTAGAAAGCGTCAGTATATTGTATGGTGTGTGTGTTTATGTGTATGTATGTGTTTAATAACAATAACATCGAAATACCGTATAAGTGCTTGTAGACTACACTATACACAGGTCTTAAGACGTAAATAATACTTAGTGATGAAATAAGGATAAAAAGAATATGTATATCACTGCTATCTATTTACACGTACGTTCACGTGCATTTATGATATCGTTATATCAATACGTCAGAGTCTTATACTACAAATATACCTTGGGGCATATGGCATCTGTCTAAGTGACATGTTTAGGGTTAGGTGCATGTCAGAACTTGGAACAAGTGTGAGTTGGATTTGCTCGTTGAGACTTCCGTATATACTTGTAGGTAAGGTATATTTTCAGACTTTTTCTTTTACATGCGTAAAAAAAGTACGCGTAACTTACCTAATTTTAAGAGGAAACAAAAAAGCTCATCTTGTTCTTACGTTGCATTAGATCCAGATAAATACAGAAAGAATAAAAAAAACCCATATTTTCTTTATACCTTTAGGCCATCTTTATCTAAGAATCTAAATAATGTGTAACATTATAAAAGTTCAAATAAATTATTTTATTCAATTAAATAATTTATTTGGAACACAAAACAGTAATTTATAAAAGTAAGTTTGATTGATTGAAGATTGTATAAGATATAATTGCATAAATAACTACATTAAGATTTATAAAATAAAAAATATTATCTTCATAATGGGAAAGGCCAGTTTGTGCAGACAGGCCTAATAAGTAGATGAAATATATTTTGTTTATATGTGAAACTGATTGATTATGAGAGAAATAACTTAGGATTGTAAAACTATCAATTGATTTATTGAGAACAGTAAAGACTAGACAACGACCAAAGAGAAGTATATAATTTTTTTTTAGGCATAATTCCAGTACTAATATAGCTCACATTGGTTGTTATTGTTTGGTTTATACTCTTTGTTACTATATAGTTTCAACAGAAACAATACAGGTTAATAAACTTTACGTTAGCTACTTCAAGTTCGTAATCATATTATAGTATCAACGTGTCAGAGATAACATACTAGTGCCGTAACTAGGGCGGTGCCAGTGGTGCGCAGGCGCAGGACACATGCTTTGGAGGGTGCAGAAATGATAAACCTAGGGCCGTGTTAATAAATCGATCTCATCTTTGAGTAAGATCTCAAGTAGACACAATTAGTTTTACTTGTAAATTTTTCGCATAGCTATGCTCAGTTAAAACACAAATTTACTCAATCAACTGTCGTCAAGTCAAAACCCGCCATATTGCCTCTTAATAAGGTTTAAACTAGGAACCGGTGATGTTTTTGACAGGTATTTAACCAATTCTTAACGCTAAAACCAGTTCATAAGTAAAACTGTAAATGTATTAAACTATTTAATAAACAAAGCTTGAGTGAGAATGGGTTGTCATTGAACAGGTTGCTCTCAGCTAAGTTCGTGTTGTAAACACCACTCATCTATCAAAAGAAGTTATATACTGTGACTTAATATATTATTTGAGATGTTAACATCGGTTTATTAAATAATAAATCTTTATTTGGAATAATAAAGGTTTTTTTAAACACAGTGTTTGAGAATATCTGCCTTAATTAGGTAACTATGTCGCGGATATTAATAAATATTAAAATAGCGACAAACTTAAGATGCTGGCTCTAATTTGACAGCATCTCAGCTTCAGAGCGAAGCTCAGTTGACTCTACTACCACGGCCTCTAGTTACCCCCTTATTCATAGACGTTATTTATCTAAAAACAGAGCATTGCTGTGGTTATAAGTCTGTTTTTCAGCTTTGTTTATCTGACAGCTTGCTGTTTGTTCAGCTTTGTTTATATGACAGCCAACTAGATTAAAGTTGTATCTCAATATTAGCTAATCACAACGGCTCTATGTCTGCGCACTGCGCAGGCTGCCATGCCATCAGCACTGAGAAAGAGACTTGTTATGACCGCAATGCTCCGTCCTTAGATAAATAACGTCTATGAATAAGGGGGTAAAAGACGATTCCATATCTCGAGTCAAAACACACAAATTATAATTATTGCGCCTTAAAATATTACTGTAATGCATCATAATGAGGTTTAAAATTAGCTTCAATAGCATCAAATTTTTATATGGTAAAAGTAATTTAAAATTGGATATTAAGAGCCGAGTTTTTCTCACATAAGAAAAGGGTATCAGCCTTTAAACCTTTGGCTTTGATTCATTGCTCGCAATTAAATAACACAATAAAAACCGAAATGTACACTTCTTAACCAATTAAAAAGTACAAAATAAATTTTATGTTTTCTTGAAATTTCAAACGACCAATATATTCCTTATTAAATTGTCTTTCTAATAGTGTTGGTTGCAAATTTAAATGATATGTGACTTTAGGAGGACATGCACGGAATTTATAATTTTCATTGCATTTTCATTATGAATCCATATTATATATATTTTTAAAGAGCTTAGTAAACACAACATATTATAATAAAAGGTTTTTTTTTTGTTCGTATTTAAAATTTCAATGAGCTAGCTTCTAAAAATACGTAGCACACCGTTTCCAAATCGTTGTAATCAAATAGAAATTAAGGGAGAAGGTGAAATTACATTATTCTCTTCCCTCCATAGCAATTGTTTCTGCTCTAATTCTAACACCCAAACAAACAAACCATAATGAGTGAGCTGTAGGTTAGCCCTGCTGACCTACTTTGAACCTTAAACCCGTCCCTTAAAAATCACGTGTGCAAAAGAGAGGGGGATATCCGACACGCGAAGGTCATTTAGGCGATGTCACGGCAAAGATACAGTATCGATTGGGTTTAAGGTTTTTGACAGAATTAGATTTAATGAGACATACATGATTTCTGCGTAGCTTTAACCATTAAGGGTGCACACGCGACGGAAGCTTAAAAAATGGAGTAACTTCTCCCGTTTTCCCAACATTTCCCTTCACTGCTCTGCTCCTATTAATTGTAGCGTGATGAAAAGTATACTATAACCAGCACAGGAGTATGACAAATAATTGTACCAAGTTTCGTTAAAATCCGTCGAGTAGTTTTTGTTTCTATAACGGTTATACAGACAGACAGACAGACAGACAGACAGACAGACAAAAATTTTACTAATTGCATTTTTGGCATCAGTATCGATCCCTAATCGATAATAAAACATTTGCCTGCCATTCTTCCCGTGTCGAACTTCAATTACGGGATAAAATTCAGATTCCAGAATAACTTCTTAAGTCATTCAGGAATGACGTAACTGCATAATGTTGGAAGAATTTTTAGAAGCAAAGCATTTGTTCTAAAGACAAGTATATTTAAGCGTAGCTTCATAAATTACTTATAATTATATTTTACTTTTTGCTCTGCAAGTGGTAATAGTACAATACGCGAGTGAAGCTCCGAATATGTAGGTCTTTATTAAATGTTTTTTTTTTTAACTCATTGATATTTACAAAATATTGTAACAATGTCGATCTGCTGGCCTATAATAAATAAACAAATAAACTATTTTTTTATATTCGTAGGATAAGTATTATTACGTAGATTTAATAAAATAGATTATTCATATACAGTACAAAATATAATCTAAAGATTTGTTGATGGCCTTCACATTAAACATTTGTAAGCTGACTAATCATATATCTTTTAAAAATATTTACGTTACACTGATTACTATCGATTATAATAAAAGTGATTTATGACCTAATAAATCTAACGAGAATTTTCAGAAGAGACACGTATAATCTCTTATAACAGCTCCAAACAAAAACCATTAGAGCTGCTAGACAAGCAAAACAAATGCTTGGATGAAGATCTTCCCTTCGAAAGAGGACCTCCCATTAGTTCCTCTACAACTGTGGCCACAGGCCACTGCACTATTTGCAAATACAAAAGCTTGATAAAAACTTAAAAAAAAAATAATACCGCCTTCAAAAACCACTAAAAACCTAAAAATTATTTCTTTACCTATATACCAATTTTGGAGTCGGTGCCTAATAAAAATTAAACATAGTTTTCGTACATTTGTTCATGTATTTATCTAGCTTAACTAGCAATTCTCGTCACCGTTAAATATTTTTTTGTTTTATGTAATTATGAAGGCGATATGATTTTTTGTTAAAATCATTTTATTTTTTGCTTTTTTGTGTTAGTAAAAGAGTTTTCTGATATATCTCCCAAGTCAAGAGACCAATAACAATGTAATTTAAAAATGAAAATCAGTTCACCCATTCAAAAGTTCTGAGGTAACAAACATAAAAAAAATACAATCGAATTGAAAACCTTATTTTAAAGTCAGTTATTAATATCGACTCTTGAATCAATTATGTCTAAGCGACAATCAGTAAACTTTTGAGTAGAGTATTTATAGAAATATGGTCTTATATTAATATTGTAAACTAGCTTCCGCTCGCAGCTTCGCCCGCGTGGATTTCGGACTTCAAAAATGGAACCGGTCGCGAACGTTCGAGAATGTTCGTTTTACGAAGCTACTCGCTAGGTGATTCGCTAGCCTCTAGGTGCCAAGCAAGCCGCCTGCCTGTGCGTTCGCGACCTTATATATATATACAAAAATACAAAAATAATCCTTATAGCATGATTCAGTATTCACGCATGATGGCTTATTATTAGCGTATTTCATGTATAACTTTGGTGTTTCTATACCGATTTCTATGATTCTTTTTATGGAATATTTAATAATGTTAACTTTTTTAATTAGGGATGACTGAAAGTGTTATAAACGTAAGAGTAGACAAATATAATGAGAAAGCTTCGAACTGCTAAGCTATCGGGAGTTACACATGTTATTGTGAGTCAACCATAAAAGATAGACATATGCTGTCGTGGGATATTTTTTACATAATTTTAAGGGAGAACATTTCCGTCATACATGATTTCTGTGTGGCTTTAACCATTAAGGTTGCACACGCGACGGAAGCTTAAAAATGGAGTAACTTCTCCCGTTTTCCCAACATTTCCCTTCACTGCTCTGCTCCTATTAATTGTAGCGTGATGAAAAGTATACTATAACCAGCACAGGAGTATGACAAATAATTGTACCAAGTTTCGTTAAAATCCGTCGAGTAGTTTTTGTTTCTATAACGGTTATACAGACAGACAGACAGACAGACAGACAGACAGACAAAAATTTTTCTAATTGCATTTTTGGCATCAGTATCGATCCCTAATCACCCCCTGATAGTTATTTTGGAAATATATTTCATGTACAGAATTGACCTCTCTACAGATTTATTATAAGTATAGATAGAAGATTAATATTTTATATTTATAATTATAAAATTGTCTTAGAGCTATAAAACCTAGATTAAACGGCGAAGAAAAATCTGGCGATGCCAAATACTTATATATCTAAATTTCGGTATATTTGTCGCTTAGATATAATTGTCAAGCTTCGATATAATCTATACTCACATCATCTACACATATTATGATAAAATCATGGATTTTCCGTCGATATTACGGTCACATATAGTAAGTACTTAACATAATTAATCATAGCAAAAGTAATCTCAAGGCATTAGTAAAAGATATGCAGAAATCCTATTCTTTATTATCGATCATTTTGAATACACTAAATGCACGATAGCGTACGTAGGAATGGTTTGTCGAAACGAATATCCGTAGGTTCAAAACCCAAACACACTTGACTTTATAGAGTTACGAGTGTATTATTAATCAATTATTGATAACTTTGACGGTGAATAAAAACATCTTAAAGAAACCTGCATAGCTGAGAAGTTCTCTATAGGAATTTTGAGGGTATGTGAAGTCTGCCAGCACTAGACCAGCGTGGTAGATTAAGTCTTAAGCCCTCTCAGTAGAGGAGACCCGTGCTCAGCATTGAGCAGTCCTACTTATATTATAAATGCGTTTGTGAGGATGAATGTGTGAATGGATGTTTGTTCCTCTTTCACGAAAAATGTACTGAACGGATTTGGATGAAACTTTACAGTAATATTGGTTACACCTCAGAATAACACATAGGATACAATTTATAACGATTTTGTTAAATTTAGTCATAATATAACAATACATATCACGCAGGTCGGAAAAATAATTATCCCAGAAAACTCCTGCACGCGGGCGAAGCCGCGAGTAAAAGCTAGTATATATAAATTTATATGGCACTAAAATAGTATAAGACAGTCATGTCTGTCTATAATTACACTTGTTACAATGACAGTGCTCAGCGTTCAATGTTAAGTCATCACGTTTAGTAAACAATTGAATGTTCTACACTTTATTGTGAAACACCAAGAGACAAAGAAATGAAGGAAACAATTGTATCAATACGATTCAGAGATGGACCCAGGTTCTCGTTGAGGGTGCATTATGTTGGGGAGTAATTGATGAGGAGAAAGATATATTTTTATTAATTTTCGCATTTATCGAAAATGTACATCAGTTTCTTTGACATAAAGATTAAATTCATTTTAACTGTATTCACTGTCTGGATTGCTAATTCTTGCCAATTGTATGACAATGAATGAGAATATCATATCATAAGTAAGTAAATGCTTGTTCAGACAAACTTAAACTTTAACCTTTTGTAATAATGGTGTTTTTTCAATCACGCCACAATATCACCACACATATTAAGCGAAGTGTAAGAAAAATGTATACCAGCAAAAGATGATGTCCTACTCGATTTACACGTACAACATCCTCATGGAACCAGTTTTTTTGACCTTTAAGAGGACAACGTCTTACTTAAGGCCCTGAGCAAACAGACTAGTCTATCTAATAGTGTTGATTGCAAATTAACGCAATGTGAACTTAAGAAGCTGCATGGCATCCACATTTTTACTGTCATTTTCGGATTTTTTTTCTCTTCGCCTTTGATTCAAATGATATTTTTTCTAAGGGAGAGCATCTTAAAGGAGCAATGTATTGGCTACTAGTTTCAATTTCTTCTATCATTAAAAAAAAAAGAAATTGACCGCGAGACACTTGACCGCTTCTTTTATGTAAACAAATCGAAATTGACCTCTATTTGCGATAGGAATAAAGGTTTTTTCGTAGATAATAACATCAAAACCTAAAAAACCTAGTAACTAGTTTGAATTTCGATCCAAAAAGGCTGAATCGAATTTTGATCAAACTATCATGCATAAGTACAAGGGTTTTTGAACGGGAATGTAGGGTTTACATTTATCTTTAAAAGGAGTTTCATATTGGCAGATCCGCGAGCAAAAGTTCGTAAGGTGTTTGCCTAAATTCATTATGCAGCAAGCAACAAGAAAGCATGACAATCTCTGAAGGAGGTCTTCACCTGAAAAAGGTTCTTGCTCACTCATTAAAAAAACGGAATAAAACCATAAAATATTGATATTGTTTTTTTTTCTTTATATTATTTTTATACTTAATTTAGTTAATATAATTTTAATATGTTGAATGTGTAATTTAATCGGCCAGAAGTAAAAGCTTTTTATTATCTTTCTATTAAATTTCGAAACGTTCACACGAGCACTCACGCCTTTTAGCCTCAAGGGGTAGACAGAAGAGCAACTCATTCACTCACTTTTCGCCGAGTCTTCCTTTATGTGATAGGGGGCGAGCCTATTGCCATTTCGTGCACTTTCAGACTCTAGGCTTATAATACGAATTTATGATTGTAGTTAACTGTCGATAACGTTATGAGCTGGGGCCTTATTCTCTATCCCGCACGTTATTTTGACAGTGTGTAACAAGCACGTAACACAACGCATCATGTTTAGGACTATAGAAATTTGGCTTACAGAATACCATTCCACGCACATTTCTCGAAGATAACATGACACGGCCGCGTTACGCGTTTACACTATCATACAGAATAAGGGCCCTGTACGCATATGTAAATTTTGATACAGTGACAAACATTTGTAAATTTTGTCGTGCAGCTGCTTGTTATCACAAAATAAATAAAAAACAAACTTAAGAAGAAATATCCAAGACTTCCGTGTAAACGAAACTACATATTTGATTATATTTGCCACTGAATTAAATGACAGTCGCCATATTTAATTAAACATCTGTCATATTAACTAACAGTTTTTTCACACACTTCTGATAAGATACCATTGTTTTGCTCCTTGTTTTAATATCAATGTTTTACAGGTTTTTAATGTTGCTAGTTTTTTTGTATAGCTACAAACAGATAGGGTTTTTTTTTGGAATGTTAAAGATCGTGTAATTATGTGTCAAAAAGTTTGAGCTCTACTTTTTTCTGCCTGGCGTTATACTGACTCAGTGCCAAATTAAGAGGTATATAATTTTACGCTTTTAATACTAACCTCCAGCCGTCAGGGAGATCATTGCCTTTCCTGAAGGTCGTCAGCACTTATCAGGTGGTCCGGGAATGTGGACAACTCTGTTGATTTTCAATCAATTTATTGCATTCCACAATTGTTAATATGTTTTTACAAATTAAAAAACATAATAAATAAAAAATTAAAGTAAGAAATGAATTTAAAATATCTATTTTAATGAATGTTCGCCTAAGGCAGTTAGTCCTTTTTTTTTCTCCAGGTTAGCCTAAAGATTGTTTTACACTGACAATCTCATTTCTAGAATAGGTTTAAATAGATAGGG
Organism: Manduca sexta; assembly: GCF_014839805.1. Taxonomy (NCBI): domain Eukaryota; kingdom Metazoa; phylum Arthropoda; class Insecta; order Lepidoptera; family Sphingidae; genus Manduca; species Manduca sexta. The sequence goes on along the minus strand of NC_051117.1, from coordinate 1,993,540 downwards.
TAATGTAGCGAAAAGATGAGTTTTTTCTACTTTTAATTATATTTTATTTTGTAGGTTATTATTATAGCGTATTTCTGCTAAGAACTATTGTGCGCTTATGATTTGAAAAGGCATAGTTATTTATCTTTAAACATTTGATATAATATAACACTTATAATTCGTCAATAAGAACAAACTTTATAAGGAAAATAGAAGTAAATATTATGTAGCGAAGCGATAGCCTAGTTGGTTGTGGAACGGACTGCCGAGACAAATGTCCGCAGGTTCAAATCCCAAGGGCACACACCTCTGATTTTTCTAAAAAATATGTGTGTATTCTTTGTGAATTATCGCTTGCTTTAACGGTGAAGGAAAACGTCGTGAGGAAACCTGCACATCTGAGAAGTTCTCTATAGGAATTTCGAGGGTGTGTGAAGTCTACCAATCCGCACTAGGCCAGCGTGGTGGACTATGGCCTAATCCCTCTCAGTAGTAGAGAAGGCCCATGCTCAGCAGTGGGCAAGTATATAATACAGGGCTGATATTATTATTATTATTATGTACCTAAATATTAAACATTTGCTTGTTTAAATTAAAATTAATACTGTGGCAACCGAGTAGGTAAGGCATACAAAACAAGCTTGTAACTCTATAACAATAAATTTTGCCTATTTCATGACGTTATGAATACTAAGATAGCATTTTCGGAAATTTAACTCAAAGAGATTTTTAATCCCGTAATACACTCGACTATTATTCGCAATATTTTTTGCAATAAAAATTATACTGTGAATAATATATTTAACTATCACCTTATTCTCTAGATCATGCTTTATTCTGACAGTCCGTAACAAGCACGCAACGCACCGCGTCGCGTTCAAGACAATATAAATTGGCATATAGAATACCATTCCACGCTAATTTCACGAAGATAACACGGCCCTGTTACGAGTTTACTCTCATAGAGAATAAAGGCCCAGGCCAACTAGGTTGGTGCCACGCGGTTAAAAATTAGGCAACAAGGCGCTAACAATTCGCGTGTTTTGTCATTCAATTATATACCAAAAATACAGTCACACAAATTAATAGGAAGCCGACATTAGAATTTCAAATTATTTAGTTTCATTCCGCAGCCGGACTTTGTAGTGGACAGACGTTTTATCGACAAAATTTATTACAAACGTCACTATACGTATAATGATAATAAAAATCTTGAGTGTTCAATAAACGATATCAGTGAATCAGTGGTTGCAGATTATGTAATAAAATCAAAGTGAAGTGATTGTACAAAATGGGATGGAAATTCGTGACACCGTTTACAAAACAGGTTGGTTTGAAAATGTTTGAGTTTTTGGCACGATATGACCTCTGCGTGGACCTTGATAACTTATTATCGGCGTTTGTCAGAATAATAATAGTTGGATATATTTTTACGTGTGTTCAAATTATTTATTAACTAAGATTTGGCATTTAATCAACAAATAATGTCGCTTAGTTACGTTGTAATTCGGCATATTCTGCTAATTTTGGCTTGATGTCGAAATTTTTGGTTATTTTGGCTCAATATTTGCCAAGCGCCATCCTTAATGCAAACCATTTAATCTTGTATTAATAATAAGGGGCATATGTGAATTGTGATTTATAATTAGTTTGCTAGAACTAGAATTATTTTTTTTATCTGGGTGACTTCTTTTATAGCTAGCCAAATAATAGCTTACTGTTAGTGACAGAGATGCAGTATATTTTTTGGTGATTTAATAAAATTCTTCTGATAATCTAAATCAAATTGATATTTAAATGTATTTTTAGTTATATTTTTTATATTTTTCGATATTAAATATATAGAGAATGGTCTTTAAAATCTATTAATTGAATCTAAATCAAAATAAACAGAAATAATTTAAAATATTTTGTTTTAAATTACTTTATAAAAATTTTCGCCTCAGTACGAAACGTTCAATAAAAATTCTGAAACAGTTCGTTTTATACTCCTACTTACAACGCATTATAATTAATGATATTTATTGACCTTGAAATGAACTATTAACACATGCCCATGCCACAGTACATGGTACATGTGACACAATTTTGGCAATCCTTATCAACTTTATTAACCGATACGAAGTAAGATTCACAAACGCGCTAAGATTTCCGCGTTACATAATTAAAATAATAAAATCTTATGCAAAATATCTTCTGGTAGATAATATTTATTTATTGCTTTCTGCAATTAAGACATTGTAAAATGGTATAATGCGCATTGTACTCGTTATCATGATCTTTTCTTAGATGAGAAACTGTTTTTTTATTCTAAGTTTGCTATAATATTCGCCTATAGGTTGAATTTAATCAGATAAAATTATTCATAGGTTAAGCAATACATAAACGAATTGAAAATGTTAGTTGTATGTATAAAGTTGACAATTTGTCTCGCTTTTATATTCAGTCGGGTTATAATTCATGACATGGATAAATTTATCTAACAATGTATTAGCCCTAAGGCGGTTAGTTAATTTTTGTTTTGGCTAAGCCTAAGGTAAGATTTTCACTGACGGTCTCAATTCTAGAATAAGCTTTACAAATACATTGGGCATGTAGATAAACCGTGAGATTTTTCTACTTTTCATTATGTTATGTTTTATAAATTATTATCATCATGTAATCGCGTATTACTAAGAATGATTGTGCACTTGTGGCCATGAAGAACATAGTCAGTGTAATTACTGTATCTTAAAGCCTGTTACACAACTTCAGAGTAATTGCTACTCGTGACATAAATTTATAAGCCGACCAAATAAGTCACACTCTAATCTATGCTCCCAAATGAATGATAAAATGAGTACTATTTACACTGGCTGTTTAATACAATAACCATCAAATAACATTTTATTACTCGAAAGTAATTTACTTGAGTTGAAATATTTTTAACATTTTGACGGTTGAAAGGCCAAGTTACTTAACCGACATTTTTTCCAAAATGTTTAACTAGGTTAAAAAAATAGGTATACCTGCTGATTTTAAATATTTTAAAACTTAGTGTCGCAAAAAATGTCGCTTAAGACAATTAGCCTTTGAACCGTCGATTTAATTAGTAAGGCTAATTGTCATAAGCGCCATTTTTGCGATATTATATTTAAAATCAGTGTATTTTCCGCGAATTTTAAAGCTATATGTAAAATGAAAGTATTGTGACTCACTTTTCGGCTGACCATCACCTCAGTCAGCTCTGTGACCACGATTGCGATATTATGTTATCAACATATTTGGAATCAGTGTATTTCTCTACATCTTTTAAAGCAATGTATTTGTAAAATGTAGGTAGATGGTGTAACTTTTTTTGGAAATTCAACCAACACCTCACTCCGCCCTGTGACCATGAAGGCTGCAGTCTTCGAAACATCGGAACAAAATTATAATATAAAAAACCGCGACAAAATCCAAAAAAAAAATAGTTTTATTTCAATAATTTAATCTTTTAGAAAAATGACGGTTAAATCAAAACTCTTCGTATTGTATCAGAATGACATGCGCAGTCCTCACAGACTTAGATAGCGTTACTACTGTTTATAGCTAATATTTACAAACAACCGACTTGCACGTGATTATACTAATAAAGAGTAGATACGCATGTCGGTTAGCAGTGTGTACAATCAGCCACAAAAGTGAATAAATTCAAAATTTCTAAATGGCCGTTAATCTTTTGTGTCCTTATCAAAAAATATTTTTTATTCACACGAATAAACTTCACTACTTTTTTTAGACTATCTTTTTCCTGCGGCTTCGCCCGCGTTACAAAGTTTTTCCAGTTCAAATATTTTCCTGGATTGTTGCTTTCGACTGGTGCAAAAATATTCAAAATCTTTTTAGTACTATCTGAGACTAGCGTGTTCAAACAAACAAGCAAACTTTAGCTTTATATATTACTATAATTAGAAAATAAGGATTTGTGAAAAACTAAATAAATATACTTATTTTTACTTAATATATTATATTGGCTTGTGAATACTACAATAAGAATGTAGACTAGCGTCAACTAGTGTCAATATTGTTTTATAATTATAATGTCAATGTCGATCAATGTCAAGACGTGTCAACGCTTTATATCCACACATGTTACACAAAATCGTGCGTGAATTAATTATAATTTAGTTTAAGAATTAGAAAGAAGTTATCTACATATTTGCTTTTTTTAAATAAAAAAGCCAAGAAGAATTTAATCAATAATTAAACCTAACCTAACCCAATTCTGCTGCAACTTAAACAAGACAGATTCTAAAGCAGCTTCAAAGTAAAAAAAATCAGTCCAACATAAACTTACAATAAATATTTCCTATTTACTTATAAAGTCACTGACTCCGCTTATTTACAGTTAATCACGCAAAAATAGTTATTCAAATTTTTATCACTGTACGTATATAAATTTTACGTTATAAATCGTATCGATTCGTTCGAAGTGGTGTCTCGGCATTCAGCGGCTTTCCGTCAAGGACGCCAAGCTAAAGGTAAATGACGGGTAATGACTAATGAATCAGAGGTGGCAGGATGAACATAAAAAATAATAAAAACAAAGTTAATGAAAAAAGGATATACATGCAAATCACACGCGACAGAAATGAAACTTCTAAAAAATAGCCTACGATATATGGAGATGGATATAGAGTATCAGAAGTATTAAGATAAATGTAAGGTTTATTATTTTTTCCCAATACTAAAACATACTTGCAAAATTAATTTATAAGTCACATTCAAATATTCACATAAATAAAACACGTAAACACATGTGTTAAACACATACTAACAAAATAATAAAAGGATACAAAATGTAGCATGCAGGCTTTTTCAATCGTATCGCGTTTTCATTTAGTTACAAATCACAACGATTCTACAGAAGTTTCACTTCAAATAAATGAAAGAAACAGCTACAAGAGCCCTGTAAAAAATGCCCATTGCTGAACACGGGCCTTCGTAAGCCGAGGTCCACGAAAATTTATCTGGTTTGATAGTAAAGTACTAAAATGTTGGCTTGACTTCACCTATCAATGTAAGCAAATAATATTGATAGTAGTCGTAAGAGGCACGGTGACCCCAACATAACCCCCGCGATAGCTGGGCGGTAGTTGTAATTCACTCTTTCTGTGAAATCAAACAAAAACGCCTATGAAAAAAAAAGTTTGGCAGTCTTTGGTTTAGACCTTAGTTCACCAGGCTCATCTAGTGCGAGTTGGTGAGTAATACATGAATAAATATTTAACAGCATGTTAACATAAATTGACATTACCTTGTAATGTCCAACCGAGGCGTTTTAAAACAGTTATTTAAAGAAAAATGATACAAGGGAAAATACCTAAATAATAAATAACTTTATTGCTATAAAAGGATCAGATAACGAGGCAAATTGTATTGCGTAGTAATTGGTTATGTCTACGAAGCCATTAGTTACTAGCCGTTTAGACGCAGGGAAAACCCATTGCAAACATAAAAAAAACAAACAAGCGTTTAGACTGAGGGAAAACCTATTTCAAAAACAAAGAACAAACATACGTCACATCTTTATCCACAGGGTAGACAGAGGTCTACCAAGGCCATCTTGCATACCATTCTATGTAAATATTTTTTTTTATTTTTATTATTTTATTTGGAATAACGAACTGCTTATATTTTACACCGCTATATAATACAATTATAATTGAAGTTAAGCCTAAAAGTATTCAACAAAGAATTAAAATGAGTAAATAAATATTTTTTACCTACATTGTTTTTACATACATGATACGTGCTTACGTAGATTATTTAAGAATATACATTTTGATAGTTAAGAGAGTTTTAAATATTTTAGGTCACGTTCTGGAAATAGATTAATATTGTGGGGATATAATTCCGATATCAAATAAAACATTCGTTCACAATGGAAAAAATATATTGAATAATAATGTCTTTTAAAAACAAAAATTTCCGATTCGTTTTGACAATTATTTTAACTATTTTCATTCGTTTTTAAACCGGAAAGCACTCTATAAAAATAGAGCTCTGTGTTCGGTGTCATAAAATGAGTGCCACTGCTGATCCTGGCTTACAGGAGTTGTAGTGGTGGGTGTGAGGACGAGAAAGTCTCAGGGTTGAAAAAGTTTAAAGGCGAATTGACATTTTGAAGTCGTTCAGCTACTTTTGTGTCAGACTGTACCTATTAATTAATAACAGCTGCGGAGGAAATTGCATCACGCAATGCGCTGAAATCTTCTTATGTAATATATATAATATCAGCCCTGTCTGAAATACTGTCCCACTGCTGGGCACGGGCCTCCCCTAACACTGAGAGGGATTAGGCCTTAGTCCACCACGCTGGCCTATTGCGGATTGGTAGACTTCACACACCCTCAAAATTCCTATAGAGAACTTCTCAGGTATGCAGGTTTCGTTACGATGTTTTCATTCACCGTTAAAGCAAACAATAATTCACAAAGAACACACACATCATTTTAGAAAAGTTAAAGGTGTGACCTTGGGATTTGAACCTGCGGATATTCATCTCGGCAGTCCGTTCCACAACCAACTAGGCTATCGCCACTCATCTGCTTAGCAACTTCAAATTAAATAAAAAATATAAAACGATATAAAAAATCAAACGATAATTATAAATATATATTGTATAGTATGCTGTGAAAAAAATTACCAGGTTATTTGGAATTAAATTACATTTTTACGATCCTAATTATTTTTTATTAATCTATTGTTAATTATTTTTAAGCATAACATTTTTTTACAAACAGGAAGATGAAGTTTTTCACACGGTTTCGTCCATTTATTATGTTTCTAGGGTTCCGTACCTCAAAAGGAATCCTTAAAGGATCACTTTGTTGCAGTGGGAAGGATGAAATTTTCCTAAAGGGAATCTGACGAAACTTGCAGGTACTAATAATATGCATATATGCAGTCTGGAAAAAGCGGCAATAGCCTAGTTGTGGAACGGCCTGCCGAGACGAATGTGCGCAGGTTCAAAACCCAATGGCACAACCTCTGATTTTTCTAAAATCATGTGCGTTTTCTTCATGAATTATCACTTGCTTTAACGGTGAAGTAACCTGATAAGTTCTCTAGAAATTTTGAGGGTGTGTGAAGTAACAATCCGCACTAGGCCAGCGTGGTGGACTAAGGCCTTTCTCTCAGTAGTAGAGGATGCCCGTGCTCAACAGTAGGACAGTTATATGCAGTCTGGAAATCGTTCTCATTATAATTACATTTTACATAAATTACGAAAGGAAAGCCGGCAAATCAGAATCAGATATATGGACCCGTCGCCACTACGTTGTCAAGACCTCTTTTCTCAGGAATGCGTAAAGCTATCAAGTTGAAATCTATATTAAATAATCAAATACAAATGTCTACTGTCTTGTTATCAGGTGTAAGTAGGGGGGGGGGGGTGCCTTTGCCGTGCCCATATTAAAACATACTAGTTCACGACAGCAAATTTATCAATTTATTTTATCGCAAATCGATCAATCAATAATGTATTCCGAATCAGTAATTCTAAAGAAACTAGTAGTAGCCATGTGAAAAGTTAACGAAAGCAAATTTATCAATTTATTTTATCGCAAATCGATCAATCAATAATGTATTCCGAATCAGTAATTCTAAAGAAACTAGTAGTAGCCATGTGAAAAGTTAACGAAAGCAAATTTATCAATTTATTTTATCGCAAATCGATCAATCAAAGATGTATTTTGAATCTATAAATCTATCTTTTGTTATCGATTGTTACGTTTTTGAAAACACGTGCTTGACATTGCTTTCACGTTTGGACATACGGTAAAATATTTTATCGATTTTTTTTACTTTTACCTACATTTAAGAGTAATCACAATAAGTGTACGCATCAAAAAGCTTTTACGTTTGTTTGATTTTTTTATTTATTTTAATAAATTCTATATAATAAATAATATATAATATAGGTATGTAGCATGTATGAAGAGAAACAAAAATAATCATCTCTCGTCAGTCGACATTTTACACCCCAATCCATTAACAATCAGGTGCAGTGGGATCACTTTGTCGCGTTCGTATAAAAGAAAAAAAGAACAGCGCTTGCGAAATGTTCCTTGGTAGCAGAAATAGAAATTAACAAATAAGTATATCCTGTTCCAGTGCTTCGTGGTAGCGGGTTTGTCACTGAACATGGCCCAGCTGGGTATGGTGTTAGGCTTCCCGACCGTCCTGCTGCCACAGCTGCGGCGTGCTGACTCCAGCATACCCATCGACGACTCCTCAGGATCCTGGATAGGTTGGTATCAAACATATCGACCGTTGAAACGCTATTTGACTTAAGCGACACTTTTATTCGAAAAAATTCAGCTAGGTTAAAAAAACATAGAAGAAAGTGCTGATTTTAAATAAATATGAAACTGTGTCGCAAAAACATGTTGCTTAAGTCAATTAGAATTTCAAGTGTAGATATATATTAATGGGAAGGGAAGGAAGCTGCTAGCATGGTACACACGGCAAACTATAAGAGGTTATTCAAGTATTACGTAGATTCAAAGAGAAATGGGGGGTCACACAGAACTTATGTATTTACGTATGTACGTCTTATATTTTTTGTACGAATTTGCGTGTTTTGTAGATATTCTTTTAATGTAAGTATAATTAACCATTGTCCCTGATATATTCCAGTTAAATAAATTATAAATCTGGTAATTTCGTTGTTCTCTGTTTTCTGTACTTATACAAATAATATAGAATTACAAATTTAAACCTTTCTTTAAGAAAGAAATATCTATCTACTTTTCAAATGCTATTGTTTTTTGGATCCTTATAATTATATTCTCTTCTCTTATCTTAAACGTTGCACTGTACCAATTACGTATTATAATTAACTCAATATTAACTTACGATAAAAAATAGTCATAATTGTACGGGCAGGTAGTTAAAATATGTTAATAAAAGAGTAATAACTATGTTATATGTTAATTCATTAATGTATTTATAAATTTAAATTCTCAATGCTGTGTGTCCTTTAAATTATTAAGTCGCTACTTTTAGCAAAACGGTGCGCTTATCGTGTTTTTACAAGATAAATATCTACTTGAAATTAGTAAGAAAAGAAAGAAAGAAAGAATTTCAATAATATGTTAGCTTTGGTTTCTTTTTAAAAATATGAATATTGTTTTATTAATTATTATAAAACTGCTACTAAAATTATCAATTCTATGCATTTCCCGAAGCATACATTTAATTTGCAACCAACCCTATCAGATAGATAAATTGTTTATTGATAATTTTGGCACTATGCAGAGGTCAACTTGACCTGGCCATACGAGTATGTAGTTTAATTTTTTGGTGCAATATCAAAATGCCCCTGTCAGTTGCGACGGTTGAAATTTTTCAAAAAGGAACCAGAGGCACAAAAAAAAATACCTTAGTTGACATATCGCGACCAATTTAAAAGAAAACAAGAACTAAGACGAACGTAAATAAACCTAAAAGGGAAGCCGGAATCACATAGTATGGACGCTTCGCCACTGGTCCCTGTATAATCTTCTTACGCGTAGCTTTTACGCCACGATGCGCAAATGTCAAGGGTTATTGGTGCAGGGTGAGGGCCAGCAACGATAGCATTTTGAACATTTCTGCAAATAGGCTAGACTGTACCTATGTAAACTACTGCTGCAGGACGCATGCTCCGCCATGAAGAATGTAGTAGTGGACACATTATTGTTGACTGCCTCGGTGGCGTAGTTTTAATTTTACATGGTACAAGTACGACTACCGCGCTGAGGTCCTGGGTTCGAATCCCGGGTCGGGCCAAAATTAAAAAAAATACTCAGTCGCAGCTCGGAGTCAGGAAGTTGGCGGTGTGATACCCCCGTGCCTCAGAAAGCACGTAAAGCCGTTGGTCCTACGCCTGATATCTCTTCGGTAATGTCCGATCGCCGTCTCACCGAACTATGAGAGTGAAGGAACAGAGAGTGCACCTGTGTATTGCGCACACACTTGTGCACTATAATATCTCCTGCGTACCTGGCTGATCTACGTTGAGATTGGCCGCCGTGGTCGAAATTCGGCTAGGAGGGTTTCATTCATTGTTTATTGCTACACCATTATCTTATTAACATATACAGGAGTGTTTCGACATTGTGTTACTAAACCATATAGATACTTATCTATTTGGAAACATTACTACACAATAAATTACTTGAGCTATAGATGTAAAATTAAAAAGTGTGTTTCTAACAAAATAAATATTAATAAAAGTGATTTTCATTTTACGCGCCCTTATGCCACTAATAACTACTCTAAGAGAATTATTCGCAGCGGCAACATCATACTTTCAGTCAGAAATACACTCCCGCACACGACATATTCGCATTAAACTACAAAATCGTCAATAAATCAGTTAATATAACCAGAATTTTTGGTGAAAATCTTCGTTAAATTAATAGATGATTTTTGGCACAATGTCAGCAAAGGTGAAGACGAGTTTATGGTTTCATTTAGTAACGCAATGTACACATGACCCTGTATATAAGTATTGTTTACTAATACTAATACAAATGAGTCTATGTTACTTAATTAACAATAATAAATAAAAAATGATTATCTTTTTTTTCAGCTGCATTGCCCGGCTTCGCACTGATGGCTGGCAATTTAATCATTCCAATACTCATGGCAAAATTGGGCAGGCGCATTGCCAACATCCTGAGCATCGTCATAGTCCTCATTGGCTGGGTATCTGTGGTCACAGCAACTGGAATTCTGTGGCTTCTCCTGGCCAGATTCTTCCAGGGTCTTTCGTTAGGCCTGAGCACTGGTCTAATACCAATAGCCATCGGAGAATACACCAGTCCAAAGAACAGAGGTCCATTTTCCATAAGCATGTCATTTATCATGGGATTAGGGACCTTATTAGTTCATACAGTGGGTTCATACTCCACATGGCAGATAACGGCCTTAGTAATCGCTTGCATTACTTTCGTGAACTTGCTGATTGTGATTTACTCTCCAGAATCTCCAAGTTGGTTGGCTAACCAGGGTCGGTATGACGATAGCAGAAGAGTTTTCCGATGGCTCAGAGGTAACGAAGAAGACAATGAACTTGACAAAATGCTGACAGCCAGCAAACTCGCCAGGGAATCTTGGGAAAATAACAGAAAGTTAACATTTTTCAAGCGAATAAAGAGCACCATATCCTATATGGGGAAGACGTTAAGAAAGAAAGAGTTTAACAAGCCAATTTTTATAATGTTGCATCTTTTCGCAATATGCCAATGGGCCGGCATTAACGTCTTAGCTCCGTATGCAGGAGATATCATCAAGAACGTTGTGGGAGCCGATACCTACACGCCCCCCATCATTGTTGCTATGGGCATCCAAAGAATAATCTCTAGTCTCTTCGCAGTATACATTATAAGGAAAATCAAGCGACGAACGATGCTCTTTACCATGGTCGGCTTGAACACTGCAATCGTCTTTATTACAGCAGCTTACAGTTATGCTAAGAGTCACAACATGCTTAGTTTTGACCATCCTGCAATAGGCATAACGTTGATCCTCGCTCATATGTTTACAGTTGCAACTGGATCACTACCCCTCCCTTACACGATAGCAGGAGAAATATTCCCTCTAGAATACAGAAGTTTGTCGAGCGGAATTAGTTCCTTGTTCTCTTCAATAAACATATTCTTCGCTATCAAAACTTTGCCGTATATGTTCAATACTATTGGGGTTCATGGGGCTTATTGTGTATACTTTGGTATAATGGTGTACTGCTTGACAATAGCGTGGTTCTTCCTACCAGAAACGAAAGATAGGACCCTGCAAGATATAGAAGATGAGTTCAGAGGCAAGCCTAGGTATCCTGAGGATTTGAAGTCAGCACAACCACTGACTGTATGGAAGAGTAATGAGGAAAAGCAAGCAGAAACAGAGGCTTGAAGTGATTGAGTCAATTGAAGGAAGAGGAATTATAGTTCTTGTTTTAATGGCAGCAAAATAAATGTTGCATTGTCAGGTTATGCCTGTAAATCGAAGACATATCAAAAGAATAGTCTAGTAATTATATAAGGAATTCAGTTACTAAGGGATATTGAATCGATTAAAGGTTTAAGGACATTAAACAGTAATCGTAGTTGATACTTCCATATTTGTGTGTCAGGTGATGACATTAAAACGAAGACAAAGTCACTATTTATTTGAATATTTGAGTCGATGGTAACTGAAATAAAGACGTGGTCACTGCATATGTAGGATATACAGCCGTGTTTTCGATAAAAAAAAATTATAGCAATAAATAGTAATATGTGCGGCTAGAAGAAATATGTGAAATATGTGTTCCACTTTTTGATTCTACGCGAACTCTATTAACGCATACTTATTACATATCTTGTAAAAAATTATAATCAGATATTAAAAGTATCAACTAAATTGACGATGTTATGTTGAATTAAGGTCTAATGATTTGAGATTGTTTCTAATTTATTAATCAAGAGATATTTGATTTTAAAGAAACATTATTACTTATTGAATGATTTAGTTATGATTTGTTTGAAGGTATAAATTTGATTTAATTACATAGCTAACATTTTTCTTGATACACAGACGAAACACAACTATTTTGCTAAAAGCTTTCATTATATTAGCGCTTCCTTCGTCTAATGACAGCGTATACAAACTGGGGTGAAAATCCTTGGGTTTGATTTCCTTATTCCGCGTTTTTTTTTTCTTTATTTCTTTATTTGGACAAACAGTAGTTGTTACATTGTAGCATGGATACAAAAATCGTTACAAAAAATATAATTCAATGTACAACACTTTAAGTTGTCACAGCATGCATACATAATAACGTGTATTTTTCTCGGTAAATAAACATATTGAGAATGATAAAACATAAGTTATACAACAAACTTAAGACAAAGCAAACGAAATGATATTTAAATTTAAAGAAAATATTACATAAATGAAACAGCAAACTTAAAACAAAAACAAACGAAATGATATTTAAAATTTAAAAGAATTAATTGTTATTTTTCAAATAACATTTTCAAGATCACAACGATAATGATAAATAAAAATTATAATTATTTTTATTTGTTATAGTCGTTCTATATAATACATGACTTGTTATTCAAATAGCGATTATTTATGTGTGAACCTATTGTGATACAAAAACATGTTTTTCTGTATTTTAAACATATTTATGTTGATAAAATAGACAGTAATCACAGTCCAATAACCAAACCTACGATTAGAAGTAATGCTAGAAAACTTGTTATTTTAATACAAATATTGTAATAGCGTTTGTGAATCTTCAACTATAGTGGGAGGAAATAGTATATATATATAATTTGTAAACTTTCACCTATAGTGAAAGGAGTAACTAGATAACTTGTTATTTTTAATACAATTATTGTAATAGCATTTGTGAACATTAACCTATAATGGGAATAAATCCTAGATAACTTGTTATTTTTAATACAATTATTGTAATAGCATTTGTTAACCTTCACCTTTAGTGAGTGGAGAAGCTAGACAACTTGTTATTTTTAATACAATTATTGTAATAGCATTTGTTAACCTTCACCTTTAGTGAGTGGAGAAGCTAGACAACTTGTTATTTTTAATACAATTATTGTAATAGCATTTGTTAACCTTCACCTATGGTGAGAGAAGAAACTAGATAACTTGTTATTTTTAATATAATTATTGTAATACCATTTTCTGAAACTACACCTACGATGAGAGAAGAAACTAGATAACTTGTTATTTTTAATACAATTATTGTAAAACCATTTTCTGCAACTACAGACATTCATGTTTTTTTCAAAATCATGTTAACCAATTAGTTCTAAAGTTTTTTTCAAATACTTTGTAAACCCCAAAATGGTCTGCTGGTGGCTATATTTCACGAAGTTTTATGCTTTGTTTATTAATACTATCAAGTTGATTTTTTGTTAGCAAAGTTTCTTGCAGTAAGTAGGTTCAGATGCAGTGGCAATCAAGGCGTCCAGTGTTTCACACTTCTAGAGTCTTAACTTGAAGAAAGAATTACCTATTCTCTGTCTGAAATCACGTAAAAAGGGCAAAGATGTTCCGCCCAGAGACTAGCATAAGTGAAAGCCGATTCATATAAGGTCTACGGGGACAAATCCATATTATTGCTATTACGGGCGTTCTAATCTAAAGACAGCTTTGACAGCCAAAAAGGTAAAGTGTAAAAAAATCCCCTATATACCCATATGGTTGTCAAAAAGAACCCGTAATTACAAACATTCTGTAAGACACCTGACACATCTATTCATCATTTGTGGTCTAGATCATGTAAATCGACCTGAACTGATTTGAGTTTACACGAGCTGAACTAGCTCATGGGCCTTGTTCTCTATCCCGCACGTTATTTTAACGGTGTGTAACAAGCACGTAACACAACGCATCGTGTTTAGAACTATAGATTTTTGGCTTACAGAATACCATTCCACGCACATTTCTTGAAGATAACATGACACGGCCGCGTTACGCGTTTACACTATCGTACAGAATAAGGGCCCAGTGCGAATTGAGGCAACACAAAGTAGAAGTTATATAATGAAAAATGTTCAAATTAAGGGATTTGTCCCCGTAGACTGGATAGGACCCCGTGACCTTAATACATGTTATTTTTTAAATGTTTAGTATAATCTGTGATATTAATAAGTCTACTTAATTTAATGCAATGCGAACAAATTAAGTTGTTTTATTCAATGTGATAATGTTTAAAATGACTGTATATTTAAGTTAGCTAAGTATAACGCTAGTTATTAATTTGGTTTTGGAGGGTCCCAGGGGTGAAGGGGGGATAGGGCTGTTGGTTTTTGGGAGTTGAATAAAAATCAAATTATTTTCGTTCACTTCGGTACAAATGAAGTTTTAGAAGATTTTATAATTTTGTGGAGTTACTCAAAATTATACATACACAAGTGAGTCATCCCTGTTGTGTTGCGATTTGATGAACCTTGTAACTACTGGACATAATGAGACTCTCATCATCAACCAGATACCTCATGTCTCAGGTTGGTGAGCGCAGTGGAATACTTAGTAATTCAAGGTTTTGGATGTTGTTTCTACTGTTTATGGGCGGTCGTATTGCTTACCAGGCGAACGTCAAGCTCGCCTTGCCACTCAAAGCAATAAAAAGTTAGTTAATATTTTATTTTCATACGTTTACTATTTGACGGAGTAATTTTAAGTTATTCAAACGTCTGTTTATAAAATAGTGCTTTGGTTTGATACCATTACATATCGTCTGCGCGGTGCCTAAAATATACTTCAGTATATTACTTTTACGGGACGTACTTATCCCTTTTTTGCAATTACGAGCGTTGTAATCGAAAGACAGCTTTAATAGCCGTATAGATAAAAGTACATCTACTCTTTTAGACGCCTACCGAAACTATCCTTCGATTAGAACACTTGTGATTGCAAAAATATGGATATGGTAGACAGAATAGGGCCCTCTCATTACGTAAAAAAATGCGATAACACAGTTGCTATTTCTTTTTTAATTACATTTTTGTATTTATGACCTGAATTTAACAATACTATTTAAAATATGGGAGCAAGAAATCGAAAAATATTTCAAATAAATGAGATACAAAACTGGATGCAGATATATTTTTTTACTTGCCCCAGAAATCTGGTAAGAGTAATCTTGGATTGACACTTAAGCTAATTTTGTCCTCAAAAAGTGCATTATGGGCGGAATCGCACGCAAAAGCTAGCAATAATAAAAGTTTAAAAAGCGCCATCTATGATCCACATACCGAACTTCATTTTCAACACATTAATAATGAATCATTAATTATTATTAACGCTAGCTTCTGCCTTGAGATGGCGTGTGCGAGTGGACTACGAGTTCTGGCTAATGAGTACCTAATTTTTTTTTCATTTTTCTCAACTCTGGAGTCGGTAAAAATGCCCTCTTCCCTACGTGCCTTCCTCCAATAACTTCTCATATCGAAGAATACGGCAAGGATTTCTTTCTTTAACTTTAGATCTACAAATACGATAAGCATATTGACAGCTATTACTACCTATTACCTCACACCGCTATTACTACCTCACACCTAGTGGACGCTGGGCTTTACTGCCGATTCCAGTAATCTAAACAAACATCTAACTGCTCGTACACCTTAATGGTAAAAATAAACCAATTAAAATAACTCATTAGGACTCGCTGTATGTAAACCGCTTTTAACAGGTTAATTTAGGAATCTAAACAGGAGGCCTACGTTCAACTGAAGACAGGGCCGTAGCTACCGCCGTATCAGTGATAGGGGACCCCCGAGCTTTGGGATCCCTCTTGGCCCATACCTACATTAAACTAAGCGGGCGGCAAAAGTTCGCACTGCCCTGAAGATCCCCCTCTATGGCAAGCCAGGCTACTGACTGAACATGATGAAGCATATAGCATATAGCCCTATATTCTGATTGGTCCATTTTGGTTATGAATACGACTATATTATGAACGTTAGGAATCGACCATGTATCAGCAATTCCTAAAACTGGATGCCATGGAATTTGTGCTCGATATAGTCATGGGCTCGACCCCTATTACATCATGGGACGGAATACAGATGGCGGTAAGTGGGTGCACCTGTTGCGCCTCTGCCTATCCCTATGGTAATAAAAGACGTGTGTAAAAATTTGCCAATTTCGACTTCCGCGTCGATAGAATTGAAGCGACGAATTTCATCACAATTGTACAGAACAATTATCATTGTGTAATTAATATATTAAGTACTTGTGTAACATTTTTATCTCTTGAATATCTGCAACATACTTGTAAGGTTGAATTGTCAAATTATTTTAAATTATATCATACTAGTTATTGCTCTTGGTTTCTTTTATACAAGCCCTTTATCGTATAGTCCGGCAAACGACAACTATTGCCCTGTTGGGAACAAATTACAGACGCCGGAAATACTGAACAAAAAATCCGTTATCATTTTGACTATGAGCGTAACTAGACATTTTCGAGTGGGGTTAGTGTCCTAGACTAAAAAAATAAAATGATTTCTGTATACTTGCAGATTTGATAATTTTACTAATGCACAGTAATGAAATAAAAGGATTTATTTGAACCTGTAAAATGAAAAACATCATTTAGATTCCGTCAATATTAACTCTACCACCAGTTCGGAAGGCAGAGCTCACCAGAGAAGAACAGGCAAGAAACTCCGGTGTAGCTCTTTTTAAAACACTTTAAGATATAAATTACAGTACATGATACAGTGAATATATAAAAAACTATTGGTTTTTTTATTATTGTTTAGAGCAGTTCATTTATATGCTCGCAAAATAGGTAATAAATTATTTTTTTATTTCCATATATGAGTGCACAACCCTCTTAGTAAGTAGTAGATTGCCATAAGATCTTATGGGAGAGCGTCACGTGATACAGGGGTGGTCACAGCACACCCGACCTATCTCTATACACAACTACACCACCGAACCAATCAGGCACTTATGAGTTAAAAAGCCATTTCAAAATAACAGACATACATTTCAATTTTATTTATATCTTCTTTTTAGGGTTCCGTACCTCAAAAGGAAACCTTTACCTTTAAACGGAACCTTTAAAGGATCACTTTGTTTTCAGTCTGACAGGCGGTAATTCCAGACGACCTAGAATCTTGAAATTTGGCATGAAGCAATGTTTTATAGCACATATAAAGGAAAAATTCCGAAAATCTATTTTTTTAGACCTTTATCTTTCATTTATGCTCCTCCAGCGTTCCATATTGTAATGTTATGGATTTCATTTTGCAATAAAAATACCATAACTATGACTCGATTGTCGTGATGGGTGAACTTTTGCTTATATTCCTACAGGTTTGTACGGAACCATCGGTGCGCGAGTCCGACTCGCACTTGGCCGGTTTTTTTACCTAATCCCCATTCTTTCGATGTTTGTTAGCGACTTCACGCATGTGCTAGCTTCTGATTTGTTACCATTCACGTTCAATGCTCTTAGAATGAGGGAAGAAAGGAATAGTGATTAAACTTGTATATCATGCCTTTATACTAAAGAATCCGCAGTCAAGAGTTATTTCTGTCCCCAAAATGGGATTTATAAAGGCGTCAATTCGAACAAATGTGTTTATCAAATTGTGGAAGTATTTGGATCAAATGTTTGAACCAACAGATCACAGCTGCACGAACTCCGAGAATCTACAGAAATCAGTAAGTTAATAATGTATTTAGGGAAAGAAAAACATGTAAATAGATATCTACGCAGTTTTAAATGTTGTATTCGTTGTACGACTACAAATTTTGCGCAGATCTGAGCAAAATTTACAAAGGCATTATATATTATTTATTTCTCAACGTTTGAATTGTTTACATGGAATTCTTTGTTTAATTTTTTTTAAGTGTTTCCGTCGATGATTTCTAATATTATGCCGGCGTGCATTGTCGCGGTAAAGAATACGTGACAACATAAAATAATCATTATAACGAGAACCTAATAAAAATAAGTATATAAAATTGTATCCATTCTTATAACATTGTAATGTTATACAATTACCAGAAAATAGAAAATTTAAATTTAATTAAAAGCTGCGTTATTTCCATACGAAAATGGTTCTAATTTTATCAAACATTCAGTTAATTATAGAGAAAATGTATTTCCTTTCTTCTTCTTTTGGTAGTCGGTGAAGATACAAGTAGGTAGGTATGTACTTAAAACATCGTAAATTAATTACAATGCAGTTATCAGGTTTTATATTTTAAAGATTTTTGGAGTGAAAAAGTTAACTATATTATTAAAGGCTCCTGCCTGTTAAAATCATTTAGTATAAAGAACACTCTGGGTAGTTTATCAGGCCAAAAAAGTAGAATTAGTATTAAAATGTCATAAAAATAAATGCATGTCTCCGCATTTAATTATAAATATACAAACAAAAAGAAGCGATAGCCTAAAAGCAGCGATAGCCTAGTGATGTGTGTATTATTTGTGAATTATCGCTTGCTTTAACGGTGAAGGAAAACATCGTGAGGAAACCTGCATACCTAAGAAGTTCTCTATAGGAATTTCGAGGGTGTGTGTAGTCTACCAATCCGCACTAGTCCAGCGTGGTGGACTAAGGCCTAATCCCTCTCAGTAGTAGAGGAGGCCCGTGCTCAGCAGTGAGCAAGTATATAATACAGGGCTGATATTATTATTATTATTATACAAACAACTGCAAAATCTTTCTTGAGGGGCACGGCAAAGTGACCCCATAGCACCTGGTGGTAAGTGGAGTCCTGATAGTGTTGCCTGACAAGAGACCCCTCGCGAAAGTCTGAAGATTTTTGCATGTTTGTATTTTTTTAAGAAGTAAGCTCAGAAACTGCTAAACAGATTTAGATGAAATTTGGCACATGGACCCACCATGTTCTGGATTAACACATAGGCTACTTTTATCCTGATATTTAGCTTCCACGGGAGATATTATTTTTTATCCCTCTTTAAATAGATGGCATTAGTGTCTCACAGATGGCGCTATGAATCTCTATACGGCTTGACGCGGGGACGAAGTCGCACCCAACACCTAGTCGAATATATTCCGCTTAGCAACTTACCACACCGACAATTTTCGCAATTTTCCTTTTGTTTTTATTCTTTAAGTAATATAATTACTTTCATACTATTAATATTATATTAAATATGACCACGTATATTCGTACAAATATTTTACTTATGACAGCTGTTGGGTTCGAGTTGTTTGAAACGAAAATATTTCTTGTAAAGACGTAGTGAGACGTAGTGCAGTGTTGTGCGTAATGTCATGTGTTAAGTCGAATAAACATATATTATATCAGGTATTTATCATGTTTTTATATGTAATTAGTATTTTAATAGCTTACAGATTATGTATACGAATTGTACTCTTGCCACAAGTAGGTAAAGTGCTTATAATTGTCTTTATTTATTGAAATGAAACTATTTTTTGATTTTTTTTTATATTCATTTTTACCCGGCGTTTCGAAAACCTTATAGCCTTTTTTATCAGGGAGGGGGCAATCATAAAATAGTTTTATTTCAATTTGGAACATTTGTGTAATCATAAAAACATCATTACGGCTTTATTTAGTTTCAATTTCCTTTACTATAAATCATTCCATCTTAAGATATAAAACAAAAAGAACATCAAGAAAATAATACGCATGTTGGCTTTTTTTGAATAATTTTAATTGAAATAAAAATGATTACTCTGGTCCAAAAGTGTATTTTTCCTAGGGTATTCTGTCAATAAGTGAATGTTTTAAAGTTAAATTTTATAAAGGTATTTACTATTAAGGTAAGGTTTTAAAATATTGCTCGGGGGCATTTGCCTTATTATTTGTGTTGGAAGTTGTAACCATTTTTTTATGCCTATATAAATACGTCATCCGTATTTCCCAGAAGTTTTATATTCAAAACCATTTGAATTTTAATTCCAAAATACCCACACACAACCATTTTATCTCCTAAAGTAAGGGGAGACGTAACTAGTGCAACCCACTTTTCGAAGGCCTTTTGCCATACTTTATCGGGTAAAAAATTCAGTAATAACAATAAAAAACGAATGAATATAAATTAAATGCAATTTGAAGCGATATCACTTTGTCATATTGTATGACTAGCTTTCGCCCGCGGCTTCGCTTGCGTGAATATTTTCCTGCATAAAAAACCTGCTTTATATTTTTTTAAAGAAAGTAGCCAAGTCCTTCCCAGGGTCAAAATATCTCTATACTGAATTTCATCGAAAGTCGTCGGGTATTATTGCATTCAGACAGACAGACTATTAGGGTAAGTCTTATAATATTAATTTTAGACCTTTTTAAGAGGAACAATTCGGTCATACATGATTGTTTCATAATTTTAACAGTTCACGCAAATCACACAACAGAAAAAAGATCCCCGTTTTTGGGATATTTTTCATTGATGCTCCGCTCCTAGTACTCATAGCGTGACGTTATACAGCCTGTAGCATTCATCGGAAAAAGGGCTATTTAACACTTAAAGAATTATTAAATTCGAACCAGTAGTTCTTGAGATCAGCGCGCGCAAACAAACTTTTCAACTTTATATTATAGTATAGGTTATGGTATATTAAAAACCGGTATTTTGACAGAAATTTAAGTGAAGCAACGCATTCTAATTAGAATAATGATATCGAATTTGGAATTGTTAGCGTTTACTTTAGCTTCGTATTGTTATCATACTACCGTTATCACCTAACTGAATCAATAATTAAATAACAATGTTGTTATAATAATTAACTGAGTATGTCGTGAGAAAAATGTTATTATTAATTTAGTTTTAGATAATAGTATTCTTGTATGAGTATAAACAGTTATTGACTTTCGAAATGGATTATTAAAAATCGGGCCCAAAAATATCTTTTTAGGATTTTAGCCGGTTCAATTCCGTAGAATGGTATTATCAAAAAATTTAATGCAGTTTTGCTTCCTTTTAAAAATATCTTAACTACTTATAATCACTTACAAAATAAATTGCTAAGAGTACAAAGACATACAGAAAATTTTACTGAGAAATTACAACATAACATATTTTCTTGCTTTCTGTGCACTGTCTGGTAAATTGGATAAGTATTTTTCAGATAACTCTTTTTATTTTGCACCCGTCGACGAGTGTCAAAGTCGTCTAACACTAAAAACTACGATAGCACGCGATGCTCGTTCATAAAAATTACATAATGGGCAAGTACTTAACATTACCTTGTCAGTTGTGTATACAATTATGTGTTAATATGTAAATACATGAATGTTGCAACAACTGAATACTCAAAATCGTAGTACTAAGTACAAATACTTAACATAACCACCTAAATTGTTTCTTATTGCTCCACAGTTTAATTTAAATAAATAATAATTTGTATGCCTGATATAACCAGATGTTTTCTGGTTTATTTAAACATAGAAACGTCTAATCACTTCCACTATAATCGCATAAATAGGATTGTAAAATTAGTAAGACCATTGTTAATTGTATCCTATATGATCTAAGGTATTCTAAGGTTTCTGCCAATGAGTGACGTTGCGTCTTTTCTAGGTCTATAAGTAATCTTATAAATAAATCAATTGTATTTTTTTTCATCTCTGTATACTGTAGTATATATCTTAAACTGATTTTGAAAAGAGCAACACCAGAGTTTCTTGCCCGTTCTTCTCTGCTGATAACTGCTTTCCTAATTGGTGGTAGTTAATATTGATTGAGGTTTTCAACCAGTGCGTCCTACCTGACATGACCTACGGTGCCGAGACGTGGACGCTCACAGTACGGCTGGTCCACCAGCTCAAAGTTGCTCAGCCCGCTATGGAACGTGCTATTCTCGGAGTTTCTCTGAAGGATAAACTTCGTAACGAGGTCATCCGTCAGAGAACCAATGTCACCGACATAGCACACAGGATTAGCAAACTGAAGTGGCAGTGGGCAGGGCATATCTGTGGAAGAACCGATAACCGATGGGGTAAATGAGTTCTTGAGTGGAGACCACGACTCTGCAAACGTAGTGTAGGACGCCCTCCAGCTAGGTGGAGTGACGATCTGCGAAAGGTCGCTGGTAAGAACTGGATGCGACAGGCCGAAGACAGGGTAAAATGGCACATATTGGAGGAGGCCTATGTCCAGCAGTGGGCAAAGATATATGTTGATGATGATGATGATGAATATTGATGGAATCTAAAACATTTTACGGGTTCAAATAAATCATTTCATTTCATTTATAGGATGGATCTTAGAGTTGATCAAAACTAGCCATAAACCGCCTTAAATTAGTTACACCTACGACGTGATCGCTTCCCTCTGGACTTAGAGTATTATAAAAATATCTAATACTATTATCTTATCAAAATGTATCTTTCCAGACATGGACTTCCTCTGGAGTACTGATAAGCGTTGTGTGCCAAGGCATGATGATGGGATACACAACGCGGCTGCTACCTGAACCGGGATCAGACTCCAATACTTACCAGCAAGATGTATATTGGATAGGTAATTCTAATTATTTTGGCTGATATGAAGTAGATAATGGTTACCTGCGGAGGAAACCAATGAATTATCTAGCAATGCTATTGTGCGTATTATATCAGGCAGTTTTCCACACTTAGGTAGCAAACCCGAATAATACTTTATATGAGATGAATTCTGGAAATTTACGTCACCGAAGCACACCATACATGTGTATAAAAAAAAATTGCACGCGTAGTATATGCCTTCAATCTAGCATTTTTAGAAATGACTGGTACCTACCCATTTTAAAACTGGAGGTGTGTTCGCTGTAGTCAAATAACGCTGTAGTCAAGTAATTTTCCAATTAAATATTACGTAGTACTCAATAGATCATGTCTTGAGTAAATCCACTATTTTTTTGCAGCTTCAAGCCCGAGCATGGCCCTCATCCTGGGAATCCTGCTTGCATCGATCATGATGGAAGTTCTCGGTAGAAAATTTGCGTATGTAATGCTAATGATACCAGGATCCTTCAGCCTACTCCAAATATATACAGCATCAAACGGATCAAGTATACTAGCAGGAAAAATGCTCAGCGGAGTCAGTATTGGAGGGGTAGTGACATTGGCAGCGGTCGTTATAGGAGAATACTCAAGTCCTGAACACAGGGACATGTTCTTGCATTTAAAAACAGCTGCATTCGCTTTAGGAAACACAATGTCTCGAATCCTAAGTGATTATTACGAGTGGAAAACAATTGCCTTTGTGATATTAATTCTTAATTTAATTTCGACCCTTATAGTTTCTAGTTGGCTAGAAAGTCCATATTGGTTAGCCATGAACGGTGAACTAGATACAAGTGAACGCAACTTCTATTCCTTACGTGGTAGGAATCATAATACAAAAGCAGAATTCGAAGAATTGATCCGAGCTCAATCAAAAGCGTCTTTAAAGTCTAGAGCTCCATATGTGGAAATATTTAGAAAATTAATCAAGCGGAGTTTTCTAAGGCCCGTTTTCATTATATTTATGTGTTCTATGTTATTAGAAATTAGTGGAAGGCACATCATTCCTATTTACGCTTCGAAAATTATAAGAGAATTAGAAAACAAATCCAATCCATCTTTAAATCTTCGGATCGATATTATTATCACAATAAGTGCTTTAATATCAGCAACCCTTATAAAAATTATGAAAACAAGAACATTACTGTTTTCCACTGGCACTGCTTCTTTGCTAACGCTTTTCTCTGCCAATACATATCTATTCTTGTCTTCAAATAACTTCATATCAAACCATTCCTGGCTACCTACATCGATGTTCACTTTATATTTAATTTTAGTAAATTTAGGGTGTACAATAATACCTATGGCTTTACTCGGGGAAATATTCCCGTTAGCACACAAAGGCACTGGCCTATTTGTATCTGGAATTTTATCCTGCATCTGCTTCGAAGGCACTGTAAGAATATTTCCTTACCTACTCGCTGGCCTTAAGATATACACTACCTTTGCCATTATAGGTATGGTAAAAACGGTGATATTAATGATTTTGTATTTTGTGTTGCCAGAGACAAAAAATAAAACCTTACAGGAGATTGAAGAGAGCATACAGTATGGTAGAGGCGTTGCTCGAACTTTACCTGATCATGATGAAACTTATAAAATGTTGAGTTAGTTTGGTAGATTCTAGTCCGATCTAGTTATTGTATTTATAGTACTTGCAGCATACAAGGCTAGCAAACAAGAACTGCCTCAAATTGGACCGTTTTAAATAATGCTTGTTGTTTGTTGAATCTTGTACTGATGAAATTTTGTTAATAAATAAATGTTGATTATGACAATGAATTTTTGTTAACATTTAAGAGGAATTATATTAAAAGGACAGGGTATTGAGTACTACAGAATAATCTTTAACAAATCATGATGGGAGGATATATTTTAAATCCGCCTGGATAGCGACCACTGTACATAAGGTGTTAAAACCCGACATCAGTGGCCTACGTAAATGTGTCGTGTTCTGGGATCAACCTGTGTATATCCGGTTCGAACAGGCCGGCATAATTGTGTCGTCTGTCGACGGGCAATCACCTCTCGCCAGTCGACTTTTATTGGACACCACTTCACTTACCATCAGGTGCAGTGAGGTCACTTTGCTGTCTGTCTGTCCGCATAAAAATATTGACGCAGGTGAAGCCACGGGTAAAAACAATATGAAATAAAATAACAAAACATACGTGAGAACTCATCTTTCACAACAATTACTTATAATCGACATAAATCATAATTTACAATATCATTTTTAAGCTATGTCGCATAATTCTAACAGAAGACACCTGTTTTTCAATACGTGTTCTATATAAAAAATTGTCAAATGTTGCTAGATCAATAAATTAATTTTCTACTATTTATTTCGAAAAAAAAATTGAAAAACAGACGTCCCAACAACACAGCTAAAATAAATCTTAAATACATACATATTTAAGGCGATTCAAGATTTTTACATCCATGTGTTATAGGGTTGTCGTGGTTAGTGAATTGGATGGTCATGTCAAGGTCCCAGCTGCTAAAAGGTTAACATTTTGTGTTTGGACTTTCTTTGTTCGATAACAACAAAACATAAACGAACAAACATAAGACAAAACACATTTTTGATTTAGCATTGTATATACAAAAACAAATCAATTATATATGAATAAATAATACACTCGTGTGTTTATTTTATGAATATTATGCGATTTAGATTAGTTAAAAAAAACAATTCAGTAACCCCAAAAACCCACACAAAAAAAAACACTTACACCTAACTTAATCATAAAAAAAACTACTTCGTTTTGCTAATGGTTTAAGAAAAATATATTTAAAGAATCAAGAATGAACGTCCACAAATTATATTTTTTAATTAATTTTTTTTTTACGAACCAGCGTATATTAGCGTGCGTGAGCTTGTCTGTTTGTACGCGACATAGAAGCGTATAGTCATAACCAAAACTACCAACAGCTCGGACTCGCTCGTGCAATCACATCCAAGAAGGCATCATATGTGAAAAAAAAACTGAAATTGAGTCTTATAACCTAACATAAGCGTATTTTAGTAAAAATTGTATCATAGTCAAAAAATTACAACTGATTTTTTATCTTAAAAAAAAATACATTCATGAACATCCATTCGAATAAAGCGAAACAGGCACTATCATCATAGCCACACCTATAAAAAAATCTTTGTGAATTATCATATAATCTATTAATAATGATTAGAAATATACACGAAACTTACAATGTGATATATTACATAGAAAAACACACCCTGTTTGGTTATCGGAAAGGTGCACTTCATTGCAGCAAAACACGGAGGCAAGAATCTGTTTTGAAAACATTTGACTTGTATTGGATAATGTATTATTAAGATATGAATAGTGCATCGATTTCTAGTCCCATAATACTGTATACTGTGCATTAGTGAGTTAGCTAATGCAATATAATTCGAGTATTATGCAACTTTAAAAAAAAATATGTGTATGTAAAAAAAAAATGCATTGATAAGTATTAGAATAACAAAAAAAAAACAAGGACGGCATTGAATAATTTAAAAAAAAATGGAAAGGAAATTTCTTTAGTCGAATGTAATAGTTATAAATTGAGATTTCCTGGAGTAAAAAACATACCAGACTTTTAACATACATTTTAACTTATTTTTTTTTTATGACGTGCCAAAAATGACCCACACGATTTTAATTAGAAAAAGTAAATTTAAACCCTGACATAGAAGGAATAAAGTTTATAACTAGTTATGTTTACCGATCATCCACTACAAGCCAAAGCAACGGCTCTATAAATAAAATATTGAACACCGAAAAATACTGTTTTATTGCAAACTAGTGCTTACCGTCCTTAAACACAGTACAACAAAAAAATATAAAACATTTGTCAACTCATAACTTACATCTACTATCACTAAATGTAACAGAAAAGTGTTTTGTAAGTAGCTTAAGCAATTTTTTATTTTTTTTCCGAGTGTATCCAGACATATCCGGGTCAAATTTGGAACAGATCAGGTCAAACACCCTAAACAGGACACATTTGAAATTTAAAACGTGTACTTTTACATCGTCTGAAAAGGCCAAATTTGACCCGTCCCAAAAATGACTCGGACATGTTTGGACACAGGTCATTAGTAATCTTATATACATCAATACAGAGGTGGGTTACTTATGCGTGTGAAAATATGTCTTTTTATTATGAAATTTGTGAATGTCAATCTACAATACTTTACTCTCATACAAACTAATTTATTAATAATACAAATCAGATCTTTTATGGATAGCCAAAATATATATTAATTGAAAGATCTATACATTGAATCTAATTCATATATTGTCAGGATTTATGAGGGGAAATATTATTAAAAATGTCAATAATTTTATTATAAGTTTACATCAGACACTGGGTCGTATCGCCAGGCCCTGAGAATAATTGTCACGAAGTAGATATTTGAAAACAATTTCAAACTTAAATGGCGTGTATCGTATAAAAATTATTTTATTGACCTTATAGTATGAGACATGCAGAATGAAGTCGCATACTTATAGTCTTACGCCCTTATTCATAGACGTTTATTATCTAAGGACTGATTATTCCTGAGATAACAAGTCTGTTTTTCAGTGCTTACGACATGGCAGCCTTCGCAGTGCGTAGACATAGGGCCGTTGTGATTGGCTAATTGAGATACAACTTTAATCCAATTGGCTGTCAGATAAACAAAGCTGAGAAACAGACTTGTTATCACAGGGATGCTCGGTCCTTAGATAAATAATGTTTATGAATAATGGGTTATTATTCCATTAGTGATAAATGTCTAATTTGTGACAATTACCTTCCTAATTACCTAGCATCCTTATGCCTAAAGGCACAAACAGATCAAAATTCTTCCAATTAATCCCCCATACGAGTACCTAATTGGTACAATTTCTGAAGAAATATATTCCTAAATCAAGGACCTGGTAAAATTAAAGACAGAAACAAACTGTTACTCCCATTATTGCCTAAGTTTTTGGCAATAGCTTATACGGAATTAAATTTTGTTTTTGTCGAATGACGATTTAGCGTTTCATTTGCATTCGTAAAGGCTACAATTTAGATCAGGCCTTTTATAGATGCATGCTCATATAAGCTCATATAATATTTTAGCAGTGATAGCCTAATTGGGTGTGAAACGGACTGCCGAGACGAATGTCTGCAGGTTCAAATTCCAAGGCACGCACTTCTGAATTTTCTAAAATTGTGTTTTCTTTGTGAATTATCACTGGCTTTAACGGTGAAGGAAAACATCGTGAGTAAACATGCATACCTGAGAAGTTCTCTACAGGAATTTAGGTGTATGAATTCTACCAATGCGCATTAATCCAGCGTGGTGGACTAAGGCTTATCCCTCTCAGCAGTAGAGGAGGCCCGTGCCCAACAGTGAGACAGTATATAATACAGGGCTGATATTATATAATTCATTTATAGTCACTGCCAGTATCACAAAATTGGGTTTTTCACATCTATAAACAAAGCTAATTAATATACGCAATATACTCGCAAACTAACTCACATACATATGAAGCGGTCTTTAATAAACTATCCCAATCTCAATGTTCAATACGAATCCAAAAATGAACCAATCAAAACAACCCATTTGTAAGCATGTCAAAAAGAACTTTGTTCTGATTGATCCAATTTTAAATAGTACAAAAAGGTTCGATTTTTGAAAATATCAGTTAATCAATAACATACGTTTTTTGAGATAGTTAGAAAAAACGATTGGATTCGATTTTTGAAAATGGCGGTTAATCGAATATCATACGAGCTTATACGAGTCATAGAACACCTAACCTGTTTTAACGAAAGTAAAACATTAATTTTGAACAAACCGTAAACGTTATATCGTCATTCAGCAAAACACTAATATTATACGTATGTAAAAAAATAAATAACCGCATCCACTTCACACATTGGTCCATTATAAATACATATATATAAAATATACATCTACACCGTCCGTCCATACGTCACTACATTCTACACGATAAAGTATAATGTGTGTTGGTGTGTTTGTGTGATTAATATATCATTTTGTGTATTTTGAGAATTTTACCGAGACGCTGTTTCGCAGTTTTCATGCCTTTTTTCAGTCTTATATCTGTAAATAAAAAATATATGTGAGCTAGTTGTTGAAAAGAATGTATGATCAAATAAGAGGTCATATTCACATTCCGTAAATAAATGAAACCATTTAACACATACTTGTCTTCCTGAAAACAATAAGTTACTCATAATGAAGATGTAAAATAAAAAAGTAAGTTTTGAAGATAATAAATATCAATGAAAAAAGTAATTTTATTTTTTTCATAATGCCACTACTACTACTCTAAAAGAATTCGTCGCAGCAACATCACACTCTCAGTCAGAAATACACTCACACACCACATTCACATTAAATTAAAAATCGAATTTGAGGTGTTGGTCAACCGAAAAGTCAAAGTTACATCTACCTACATTTTACAATTATACAATTTTTTTTTTGTGGTCCGTTACACGCAGAACGAGCTCGCTGTGTCTTGAAGTCTGGCAGCCGGTCTTTTGGGTTCCGATTTAATGAAATGTACAACTGACTGACTGACTTTTATTATTTTGTTTTTTATAATAAAAAACCGCGGTAAAATCCGTAAAATAGTTTAATTTTTAATACATAATGTTTGCTATTCAAATTTCTGTATATCAAAGATAATGCCGTCATTGACAATGTAGTCAATTGTTAGCTTGACAGTCTGTCCAAATATACGCAATATCTACAGCTGTGCCAATAGAATAACACTTACCATCTAAATACATATATGTAATCTCACTTCTTACTATATAACTCATCTTACTAATGCGAAAGTTTGTGAATAACAAAAGAAATTGCATAATTTTGTTGTATTAATTGATTTTGAATATTATTTTAATTAAGATAATATCGATAATAGTTTGAAAGTAAAAAATTATAAGCGCTGCGCTCCGCCATATACGCACAGGCCCTTTGTTATTGGGTTGCTGTACAAACTTGACATAATCATCAGCCACAGGATGTTGACAATTAACATTTCCAACTCCTCCCTATCTTTCTATTTGATTAATTTCATTGCGGGATAATGACAAATTAGTGTTCCCTAAGACCCACCGAGCTTCATCGCTCGGTATTATAAAATGCGTGCCACTGCTGATCCTGGCTTACAGGAGTTGTAGTGGTGTGTGTGAGGGCGGGAAAGTCTCAATGCTGTAGATAGTTTCTAAAAAAAATCCTGAGCTACCTATAAGGGGGTTGCATTCAACAACTTATTGCGACCATAAGGTCTATCCACCCTACAGTTGTAACTGGATGGTTATGTAGAAATGTTTTTAGGTATTGAGACAACTTACTTTTATTATTTGGCGTATTGTGTACGGGTGGCGGCGGCCGTCTGCTCTTCGTCGCCAGGACCGCTCTCTTTGCATTTTGCTGTAAAAAATACATTTGGTAATTACGAGAATGAATTAATTTAATTATGTAACTGCAGTTTTTGTAAAAAAAAAAGTAGAATTTTTATTTTTTTATTTTAGAGTTTCTTATAGTTTGATAATATATTCAGGATTTCTTTATTATAACCGGTCGTTTGTGGATTCCTTTAGCACTACATATTTGTTAGCCTTCCATAATACAAAGTGTATATAGTAGTCACCTGTGCGGTAGGGTGTGCGGCGTGCGGCGCGTGCGGTGCGTGCGCTGCGTGCGTGGCGTGCGGCGCGTGCGCGCGGTGTCGGTTGGCGGCGGCGCACAGCGCGGCGCGCACGCACTCGCGCCGCACGCCGCGCGCCGGCCCGCGCAGGCGCGGCACCAGCCGGCCCAGCCGCGCGCGCGGCGACCACGACTCGTCCCTGAGACAACAACATCCTCACTCACATCGTGCTTCGGTTATACAAAAAAATTATAATAATAAACTCACATCATACCGAGCCTATACGCGCTAACACAGAAAAATTAAATTCATTAATTTAACATACTATGCAATAAAGTATATTATTAAAAAAAATAGTTTCATCAACACGACACTATCATTCAAATATTAAAACTTACTTTTCACTCTTAGATTTGTCTATTTTCCTAGTGGTCCGCCGCCGTCGCGACAACGACCAATCGTCGTCCTCGTCCGAACTCATGTCTAATGATGGATACACTGCAACAAGAAAATATAATAATGTATTTTTTAATAGACAAACACACATGTCAACCTTTATAATAAGTAAATCCTAGTAATCCTATTTTTCATACAAAAATATTCACTAGTCTATATTTTATCGCATTTTATTAAGTTAGTCCTTTATTACATTAGGTGTTCCAAAAGTACTGAGATTTATTTTTTGCGTACAGTGACGTTTCTTAACAAGCCGAAAGTTGCACTATAATACCAGAGACAATATAAATAGACTCTAAAACTCTCCATGAGCATTTCGAAGGTATATGGAGTCACCAAACATTAGGCCAGCGTGGTGGACTAATGTTTGGTGACCTAAATCCTCACAATATATTACACAGGGCTAGTATCAATATTATTTTTTTACTGACCATACTCCTCGTCCCGATGCACCTCTTTGATCACGTCCTGCTCGTCCACGAAGTCCTCGTCGGCGCTGCTCACCGCCGCCGTCGGCTTGCGCGACCGTTTACTACTACTTGGCGTGCTCGTGCTGAAAACACGTAGTATTGTTTTTAACAAATGCAAAAAAAAAAACACTTAACGAAAAGTAGGTTATAAAATTTATTTTTAGATTTTTATCGCCGTTTTTATATTTTCATTTTCATTTTCTCCCGACATTCTGAAGACTGCAGTTTTCGTGGTCATAGGGAGGAATGACCAATAAGAGAAATAGTTTAATTTAAGTGTGTAACATTAACATAAACATAAGAAAAGAGGGTGTCCTGATTGCCCCATTCTGTTGGTACACAATAAAAAGGTAATTTTTTTTTTCATGGTTCTGCAACGTGGCTTCATTGCACTTGATGTTAAGCGAAGTGAAGACGAAAGAAAGCACCAAACGTTAAAAGATACAAGCAGCCCCGGACGGGCAGCACAGGATAATTGCTTCTTCGCGCTCCACTTGAAGGACCCCAAGTTACAGATACCTGTGGTGTTCCCCGGCGGCGAGGTCGCGCGCGCGGCCGGCGTGCGCGAGCCCGAAGGTGCGCGGCGGCGCGGAGAACCGCTCGCTGATGCTCAGCATGCCCGCCACCGCCGCGTCCTCGCTGCCCGTGCCCGCCGACACCGACCTGCCACAAACATACACACATCTACACTTCACATCTATATAAACAAAAATTAATCACCGAATGCTTTGGTGGCGTAGTTGTACTGCATGCGCGGTACGGCAGCGCTCTGAGGTCCTGAGTTCGAATCCCGGGTCGGGCAAAGTGATATTTAGGTTTTTCTGCTCGGGATAGGCTCGCCCCCTATAACATCATGGGACGGAACACACTTGGCGAAAAGTGGGTGCCATGGTTGGACTGCATATCCCGTCGGAGATAAATGTGTGATGTTGCGTGTGTGTGTGTGTGTGTGTAATCACCGAAATGTGTGTACGCGCATAACTTCCAAATGTCTACATCAGATTGGATAAATCTTTCATTCATGTGTTCATTATAGTCCGGAGAAGGTTTGTATGAAAAATAAAAGATTTAAAAATTAATGGCAAATATTTAAAAATCTTAGAAAAGTGTGTGTGCGAATGAGACAGAAGACTGAGGAACTTATCTATTATCACTAATACAATCAAAGCTATTATGAAATACACAACCTTATCTAACCTTGTTAGTCCCAATAAAGTTAGTACAAATACTAGAAAATAATATTTTTATGCCATAGGGGTCGTTCAAGTATTAAGTAAACAATTTTAGGAATCAAATTTACATCATCTAATCCCAGGTCTAGTGTAATGCCATTATACAAATAGATATCGTATATGTTCGTGCGTATGTGTCGGGTGATAATAGACAACTTACAAAGATATATGTTTCATTATAAATTCAAGGAATATTATATTGTTTTTTTTTATACGTTCAATTTGTTCAAATTGACCCCACTACCCCTGATATTAAGTGGAGTGGGGTCCATTAGCATGTTGCTTGACGAGCGATGATTACCCCTCGACAGTCGAAACAATTATACCGGCCTGTTAGAACCGGATATAAACAGGCTGATCCGGAACGCGACACACTTTAATATCTTGTATACGGTGGTCGCTATCCGGGCGGATATAAAACATATCCTACCATCAGAATTAATGAAGGAATAGCTGCGGTATTCTCTTATTACGCGTATACAGACTACCATGTTTCCTATCTGTATATTATAAGTTCCAGTAGTTATACTATACTCACGGCGCGTCGACGGTCTGCTCCTCCTCAGCGAGCACGGAGGCCTGTATGAGCGACTCGATGCCGTTCGTCGGCGCGGGCCTGTTGGGAGGCTGCCTGTACGTCGTGTTGGCGGTGCTGCTGTTAGTGTTCGATGAGGCTGCTGTAAAAAAAATTGAAGTATTTAACTCGACTCTTGACTCGAGTAATAGCTCTCGATTACAATGTTCAGTAAAGTTGTAGAAAAGATTTTTGACATTGTATCACCCAAACAGTAAGTGAATTAAAATAATTACCGACAAAAATCATACATTAGTCGTTGGAAAAAATTGTCACCGTCTCAAAACTAGTCAGCTATTATCCGGGACAAAACGTCCATAACCGAGGACTAATATGGCCGGGTCAAATTGTCCAAGTACGAGTAATGAATGAGTCCCCTCACCGTGTGGTCGCGCATGCGCGGCGCGGTGCCGGGGCGGCTTGCGGCGGCGCGGCGCGGGCGCGTCGTCGATGTACAGGTCGCAGTCCTCGTAGTCGTAGGTGGTGGACACGCGGCGCCGCACGGGCCGCTCGGAGCGCCGCACGGGCAGCGCGCCGCCCCCGCCGCCGCCGCCGCCGCCCCCGCCACCGCCCGGGCTCGCCGTCGCCGCTGTGCTCGGCGGCTGCGATATCATACGAGTTTAAATAGCTCGGAAATATATTTGATAAGGGCCATAATTGCATATCATGTCTTTGAGGAGTTACGAATTGACTCCCCTCAGTCTACAACACCATCGTCAAGAAATACTGCCTTTTCATTGCACAACACACACCATTTGTTTATTTATTTATTAATACTCTTTATTGTATCAAACAGAATAAATAATGCAAATAAGAAAAGAGAAACAAAAAGTACATGTACAAATGATGGTCTTATCGCTCTAGGCAATGTCTTCCAGACAACCATGGGATGGATATTAAAAAAAGAGAAAGAGAAGGAGAGGTTAGTACAGTGGAATAAGTTATATTTAATAAAAATATACCCATCATTAATAGGCATTATGCAACAAAAACAAATATATAGATTCTACTAGTAAGAAAACACTTGCTTTATCAAATTTCTTCAGTAACTCAACATCCACTGAGATAAAGGCGACAACTATCAATATACATTCACTACTCACATAGTTGTTAGTGGCGTACTGCTGAGCGATGGCGGCGTCGTACGAGGGCAGCGGGTTGGGATGGTACGCTCCGTTTATTGGCTCTTGCACTGGTACGTTAGTGTAACTCTCTTCCTGCTAAAACCAAAATAATCCCTTACATAATTTATATGTTTTAAACCGCCATTTTCCACAAACGATCTCACTTTTTTCGATCTAACTCAAAATGGACTAATCGAAATAGTTTTTTTAATATGTTTATAAATGAGTTGTTTTGATTGGTTCATTCTCGTAATCGGATTGAAGATTGCGATTGCGATTGAAAACGGCTTTAAGACCACAATATCCCAGTCTCTATATCCGATGCGATCCTCAAGATAAACCAACAAAAATAAGTAATTAATATGTTTTATTTTTGAAATGGATAGAAAAACGATATGAATCGTATATTGAAGACAATTATTTTTGTTTTATTTTTTTGTATAGAGACTATAAAGTCTTTATTAAGACAACAGTATATGGGAAATTAGGCTAATTGCCAATATGACTCAAGCTGATTTCTAGACCAATGACAAACAACACGAACGTTCGCGACATAACTTCTACCATATTCTAGAATCTAGATAGACAGGCTCTTCTGGCGTATCATTTGCCAGAAGTGTATGGGTTTTGCCCGTGGAAGGATGTTTGTAACTGTCTGGATAGCGACCACTGTACCGAATGTGTAAAACCCACCATAGTGGCTCACAAAGTGTCGCGTTCCAAAATACGTCTGTGTATATCCTTTCCAACACGGCGGCATAATAGGGTACCGGACCCATTTTTGTTCTATACTATTATCAAATGTTTACGCTGTATAAATTATAACACAGAATGAATTATTAAGATCCGGTAAAATATCAACAAGTTTTAAGTCTTGAATGTCAGTGGAAGGGGTAATTAACAAGAAACAGAAAAGAGACGAAATACCCACATTTGACGTCATCGGGAATTACAACGCGTGCAAAAGATAGAGATGAAGCGATATCCCCACAACGCGCCCACCTCTGCATGTTACAATATTTGAAGTATGAATTACTAGTACATTTTTTAAACAATTTTTATGCAGTTTTCGCAGGAATGTTTCTTTTTGGTATTATTAACCATTACATATAGAATAATGAACAAAATCAAACATAAGCCGGTTCCCTATTGGACCGACTGGCGAGGGGTAATCGTCTCTCGGCAGTCGACATTCTATTTGCCCCTACTTATCATCAAATACAGTGCGGTCTCTTTGCCGAGCTATATAGAAGCACTTGGAACATACCTGATGAACAGTAGCGTCGGGCACGTCGACGTATCTCTGGTAGTTGTTGACCGTGTAGGCAACCTGCTGCGGCCTGTACCCGTACTCCGGTTGGTAAGACCCCGGTTTTGCCGCCTCAGAGTATTGGTAGTCCGGCTGAACGTCCTCGGCCGAATACATGCCTGCTTTAACGAAGTTTAACATAACTTAACCAGTCTGAAATTAGCTACGAATGTAATATTAGTGTTAAAAAAATACCAGTTATTGAAGCATTTAGAACACTCTCGCATCGAACCCGAGATCTCAGCAACACAATTACATACATCTACATCAAAGCCACATGTCACTTACCCGGACCATAATTCAAATCTTGCCCCTCCATTCTAACATTGGCCTGAAGATTCTCATTAGTGAACAATATTTGCTCCTCTTGGTACTCCCCTATGTCCTTCTTAGATATGGTCCATTGGTGTATCGGTTTCAAAGTGGGGGGATCAGCTCGTATCAGATGGGACTTCAGGATCGAATGTTCTGGTAACGGGTAGGGAGGTGGCGCTTCCTCTCGCGACGATGACGGCGAATTACTGAAAAAATATAAAAGAAATTAATGTATGTTATACATTAAGGCTGGCTTGCACAACGACTTACTCATGTTTAGCGCTAAATATATTTAAAACTGCGTGCTGTCATTTGTTAAGCGTTGACAAAGACAGCAGATAATATCAGCCCAGTATTATATACTGTCCCACTACTGGACACGGACCTTCTCTACTATCGAGAGGGATTAGGCCTTAGTCCATCCATCCTAGTGCAGTTGGTAGACTTCACACACCCTCAAAATTTCTATAGAGAACTTCTCGGGTATGTAAGGTTTCCTTACGGTGTTTTCCTTCACCGTTAAAGCAAGCGATAATTCACTGAGAATACACACATAATTTTAGAAATGTCAGAAGTATGTGTCCTAGGAATTTGAACCTGCAGACATACGTCTTGGCAGTCCATTCCACAGCCAACTAGGCTATCGCCGCTTATACGAAGACAGCACTATGATTAAAATATATTTAGTGTTAATCATATTTAGAGACAGGTTGTGGAAACCAGCCTTATAGTCGATTCTAGTAAACGACACCAATTGCTAACTTCAGGTCGATCTTGAACAAACCAATCAAAATAAGTCATTTTAAAAATGGAAAACTTTATTCTGATTGGCTCATTTTGACTGTCCGATCACAAGATAGCTATTGGGAACAGCCGTTGGATATAGTTATATTGAAAACAATGTACTGTCCATTGATAAAAGTTCATGCATACTTGTACTGAAAAAAAATCAAGCCATGATAAAACTAAATAAACACTGTTACCCGGAATTGAAATTGATGCTGCATACATCGATATATTAATAAAATCGTAAGATAAAAATAAGCTTGGAGAAGGTCACGCCTTTCTTCCCGAAGAGGCAGGCAGAATCGAAACTACTGCATTTAGGCCGAGCTTCTTTACTCTTACCATTGAGAAACATATAAGACATGTAATCCAATCCCAGCTAACTTATTTGTTGAAGTCAATAGTCGATTGAAATAAAAATCGCACGTAGAATCAAACCCATACAATTTTGCTCACAATACAATGCATAAAGGTACTAAGCTTTTCTCTACATTACAGTTTAACATGCTGACTAGTCTATGCTATATGTAATTACAAAAAAATATCGAAAACACTCTGTGGCTACAACTGACCTCCTGGAGTTTGTCTCGCATTCGGAACTTGGAAAAAATAAGAAAATATTTTGAATATACACTGGAGTTTACAATAAAAATACAATATCAGTAAGGCCTCCTTTATCATACGATTAAATATGTGCGTAATGGTATGTTGTAGTTAAGGTACAAAATTGTAAAATAATTACTATGTTTCGTGTTAAACAACATGAAATCGATTCAGTATTGCCGTCTATTATAGAAGACTTCTCTAGATCTCATCGCTTAATAGGATATTTTCTTATGTCTGTTTTGTACATTATTCTATATGTCACAGCAAATAGTATGAAAAACAAGCCCTTGTGTGAGAAATGTATTCAAAATGATGAAGAAATGAAACAGTAATGCATATTTCAAATATTGCAACATACAGGAGTGGGAGAGTTATAGCTTCGTCTCTTTCTTTCGCACTCATCGTAATTCCCGATAACACTTACCCCGTCTACCGAAATTAAAAGGCTAACTTTTGATTTTATACAGGGTTTTAAACATTCTTTATGTTAGATTTTATATGACGTAAATATATGATAATTTTGTAAATAACAAAAATGAGTCAAACCCTATTGAAGCTACCAAAAAAAAAACTGTTCAATTTTTTTTTCGACTAACTCACCTCATCTTAATCTTCAAAACTGACTTCTTATCAATCTTCTCCACATACCCATTGTCGTTATAAGCCACTTCCTCGTACGTTTGATACGCGTATTTCTCTGGCAGCACCACCTCTTTACTATCGACAATATATTTCGCGTCTGGCAACC
Organism: Manduca sexta; assembly: GCF_014839805.1. Taxonomy (NCBI): domain Eukaryota; kingdom Metazoa; phylum Arthropoda; class Insecta; order Lepidoptera; family Sphingidae; genus Manduca; species Manduca sexta. The sequence continues at coordinate 1,955,243 of NC_051117.1, read as the reverse complement.
CGTTCGCGTAGTCCACGCTCTGAACAAACCTCTCTTGGTATACAACCTCTTTGTTGTCTATGTAGAACTTGTCGGCATACGGTTTCTCTTCGACGAATTCTCCGTTCGGCGTCATATGCATTATGGGTTTAGGTAGGGTGAGTTTAAGGGATTTTTTGGCGGAACTCTGTTGCTTCTTCGCTTGTTTTGTTGGTGATGCGTTGTTGCGTACTTTCAAGTCCTGGAAATGATAGTAAGGCGGCATTAGAAATGTTTACTTTCTCTTCTAAAGTGACTTGTTATCACAGCAATAGATAAATAACTTTTATGAATAAGGGGGTTACTTTGTTGCATCTATATAAACATTACAGATAATTTCATCCACGAAGACGCACCCTACTACTTTCCTAGTTGCTTACAGTGTACGTAAGCATACGTGCACACGCACACTATGTTGGATAGTGTCGGTGAAAATGCTTAGATTGGTCCCTTTACCCGGCAACACCTCCGCTCAAAAGGTAGTGGGGCGTGTCTTCGTGAATGTAATGATCTATAGTCCCCTATAGTATAATAACTTCTTACCTTGTCTTTATTCGCCGCGCTTGACGACCTCTTCTCTAAGGTCCGTAACTCCTTACACAGTTCGCGAACAAGTTGGCCGGAGTTCAAACATTTTGGCACGTTGTCGCGCTTCGACGCGTCAGTCTGATTTAAAACAAATTAACACAATAAGATAATAATTAGATTGATATTTCTTAAATAAAATATCTCATTGATATAATGAAGTTGAAATTTCGTTAAAGGTTTGGATGTTTGTCAGAACTGAACGCAATAACAGTTAAACGGATTTGCTATTTTTTTGTTCCGGTAATTTTACTCTCATGGTATATATTCGATATTTTTAAATATATGGCAATTGCGTCCTTGTGTGGCGCTATAAATAACTACAGTGTTTTAGGGAGTCTTTTGAACGGGAAGATTATTCCTGCGGGCAAAATCACGAGTGACACCTAATATTAGATATATTCCAGATTGAGCTATGACAGGAACATGAACGAGTAACAAAAAGAATTTATAATATAGCCTTCTGATGTTAATGCCAGACACTAAAATAGCATCTTACTTACGCTCTTGAGCGCGTGCCACTCCTTGAGCGCGTTGGAGAGGATCTTGATGCCGCGCAGCAGCAGCGGCGGCAGCTGCGCCGGCGTCGACTGCACGCAGCTCTCGCTTATTATGAAGTCTTCGTCCTGCAAGGTCAATCTATTAAGTCACAAACTTAGCTTAGATGGAATAGTTAACAGACCGACCTATTTTTACAATAAGGTCGATTCCAGAATATAGTAGATAATTTACCACTTCCAACAGGATTTATCTGTGACATGTTTCATTTTAAATAATAGTAATTAAATCAGCCTATGGTCTACCCACATTTTACGTACGTCGCAGTTTTACGGTTAGCATAAAAAAACTCACTTGGGGACATTATTCAATATCAGAAATTAAGGAAAATAATTTTAATTTTACTAGATGTTACTAGAACTAAAGTGAGATGATCACAACCTGATATCCATATTTCCCTGATCAGCATCAGCGTCACAACTATCCAAATTATGGATACAGATTACATTTCTCAACTCATCACTGGTTAAACAAAACTTGTATATCTCAAATTTATATCAAATTTTAGTTATATCAGGTCACCTGTGTCTCTTCATTATGTCGCCGCAGCATGATGAGCAGATGCGCGCCCGCGTACCAATGCATCGCCTCGAACAAAGGGTACCGGAACATCGTGGGCGTCTCCACGCGACGCTCAATTTCGTAGATCCTGGAAAAAATATTTATAATAAAACCAGATACAATAGTGATGATGATGATGATTACACTGGAGTTGATATAAGCAAAGTGTCGACTGACGAGAGATGATTAACCCTCGGCAGTCGACACAATTATACCGGCCTGTTGGAACAGGCTGATCCCGGAACAGCGACAAACGTTTGCCACTATGGCGTATTTTAATACCATGTGTACTGTGCTTACTATCCGGGCGGATATAGTAATATATCCTACCACCAACAAACAAATAGTATCACGCGTTTTCTCATTTTCACGGGCAAGCACACCTACTAGTTACTTAAAATGTTTACTAACTGCAACTGCATCTCTATGGCGTATGAGTGCAGCAAGTTCCCGCCGAATACGAGCGAGTCGCACGGCGTGAGCACCGCGTGGATCCATCCGCTCGGGATGAACAGCGTCTGGCCCGCGGACAGCTCCGCCGTGCCGTACCACTCCACCTGTAACAGACGGAGATTTTTTTTATATATACGAGCATGGAAAAATGCCCCTTCTGTTCCTAATGGTAGGTGAAGTGGGGTCCAATAGAATGGCGACTAACGAGAGAAGACGGAAAGTTGTTTTATTTATTTATTTGGACAACCAACAAAACTTACACCATACATAACTATTTGTAACATTACAGTAAGTAATTGCTGCAGTGCAGTTTTAATTACAGGCCGTCACAGCGTGAACATATTACATACCAGTAAACAATTGGCTGCACCATAAGTGCGGTACATTCTAAATATAAGACTGAATATAAAACTAGATTTAGGTTCCAACAAGCGAGTTCAATATTTTCATTTTGCAGATAGAAAGCGAGTCATTAAATATGTCAATACAATTAGATTTTTCTACAATTCGGTTATATAATCTGGATAGGCGAGGGACAGGCGAGTGACTACCAAGGTTTGTTTTGCTGAATCTACAATTAAATAAGAGACGTGGGTATTTAGGTGTTTTATTTTTCTTTTTTTAAATGGGCATATCAAAGTGATCCCATTGCCTGTAAGTGGAGTGGGGTCCAATAGAATGGCGACTGCCGAGAGATGATCACCCTTCGACAGTCGACACAATGATGCAGGCCCGTTGAACGATTGTGTGGTATGTAGGAGAATAGATGTATAATGTTCTTCTAAGGGATGCCAAGATGCTTAAGCAGGTGCAAGTGATTTAGATAACTTGAATGAGGAAACATTAAGGATTTTGAAATCTGTAGTTGCATGGCATAAAAAATAAAGGTTACGAATAAAATGTTATATTCAGAAAGTTTTCTTGTAGTTAAAACAACAGTTTTAACTACAAGAAAACTTTACTCAGCAGTATAACAATACTGCTGAGTCTCAAAATACACTGTATATAATAGAATGTGTTTGTCCAAAGAGTTCTAAGATGATATAGAGCGAACATTGAGAAGATTTTCATACAACAATTTTGTATTGAACAATTGTGTGGTGTGTAGGAGAATAGATGTATAATGTTCTTCTAAGGTATGCCAAGATCTCTAAGCAGGCAAGTGCAAGTGCTTTAGGTAACTTGAAAGAGGAAACATTAAGGATTTTGTAATCCGTAGTTGCATGGCATCATAAAACTTACACCTATGTAATAATGTATTAAAACCCTTTTTCGATCCATCATGAAAATGGACCAATCAGAAAAAATCTTTTTTGACATGTGGCTTACAATTACAAAGTTATATTACGTATTTTAAACTCACCATATCGCCGAAAAACCTTTCGTTCTGATTGTTGGACGCGCACCACTGTTGATACAACGCCAAGTTGGTCGACGTTGGTGGTATTAAATAGAATATCTGAAAAAAGGATAGGAAAGGAATAAAACTTTATATTCCGAAAGTTTTCTTCTAGCTAAAGCTGTTATACTGCAGAGTCTCAAAAATACACTGTATATAATAGACTGTGTTTGACCAAAGAGTTCTAAGATGATATAGAGCGAACATTGAGAAGATTTTCATACAAAAATTTTGTACTTATGTAATTGTTACTCAATGTTCTGTGAAATAGCAAAACATTAATGCAAAATACTTTATAAATTTTTCCATATCATGGTTTGCACGTTTTTAATGCGATTTTTGCACGTTAACCACACACATGTTATTAAGCATATTTTCTGTAAATATATTATTATTGTATTAATATCTAACGATGCTGTGACATTTTTCCATATAGACATTTGAAATATGACAGCAACCTTTTACCAATTGGTAATAACTTTTGGAGCAATTTTGCTGTAACGTCCGGTCTATAACTAACTATATACTCGAATGTGTTTGTGTGACCTTCTGTCCGTGCAGCACGTGGTACCAGACGGTGGTGCCGCCGAAGTCGACGTGGAAGTCGGTGTAGGAGGCGGCGGCCGACACCAGGCAGTACTTCTGCACCGCGGGCCGCGCGCGCTCGCCCGCCGGCCACGCGCACTCCGCCCAGTCCAGGCGCCGCAGCGCTCCCGGCGCGGACACCAGCGGGGACATGCTGCGGGTGCGCACACATTACAACCACATGCCCAATTGTCAACATTCCATAAGATTACTCAGAGTGAAGAAAATATTACTAATGTTTGACCACAAAGTCTGCAAGTCAAATGTGAGTTATATTGACAAACTGACTCACAAAACAAACATTTGTTATTTGAATGTAAATGTATGAACATATCTAAGCATTGCCCTAACTAAACAAATGTGTCACTCAGAACACATTTAATTGAATTAGAATGTACATTCTGAAACTTATTTACACAACTTATGACTGGAAATCAGCACAAAAGCCCTGACGCAGCGCAACTACACCTTTAAAAGTTGTCAATTTTGATCCTGAATTGACCAAAATATCAGGATTTCCTACTCAATATCAGCTCAGAGTTGAAATTGGCTGATAAATCAAATCATACACATCGGACCTAAAACAGCTGGCTAAATATGGCCTTTGAAAATGAGTATGTATGTAAAAAAAAAATCTATACTCACTTGGTTTCTGAGAATTCTAGACTAAGGACGTTGAGTACTCTGTCTTCTCGGTGCTCGATGGGCGTTTCGAAGTAGTCCACGAACTCGCCGAGCGTCATCCGCACCGTCGCCTGTTTCCTCACGTCTATCACTTCTACCTGGATATACAATTATTATGTTACAGACAAAGAACTAGTACAAGTACTTATGTGGTGGTAAATAATAACCACCACCCATGCACCATACAACCTGGAAAAGGTGGCAGGAACCCACTGGATACAGTAGGTTTGGAAATCTTTGGGAGGCCAGTGTTTAAAAGTGATTTCTTGATAATGACCACAATATTAAGGATAGTTCGTACATTACTAAGTTTTGGAAATGTGGAAAAAAATAGGACTAGGTAAGACAGACTATTTGTATATATGAAGAAATTTCCTCATGTAATAGAACTTAATTAAATGTTAGCATATACAATCCAAATAATAATTGTTATTGTCATCAAGCGATCCTATTGATGAACATAATAGGCATCCATCAATCAGGATTATGGCATCCCGTTCAAAGTTCAACAAAATTTTACTTGACTCACCTCCAAAGACGCACCGCAGTATCTCAGCACCGACCGGACTGTGAATGTGGCGGGGCTCGGTATCTTCATGTCCAAACCCTCGGATGTGGTGAATATCACTGGCTTTGTGAAACCTACGTAGGAAATAAAACTTTAATTGCACAACACACAAGTCATTTTCGATTGTTGGAATTTTGATTTGTGAACCAAAGGACAGGCTAGGAGCGGGTAGCAATGCAAAACATGGAAAAATAGTTTCGGTATGTAGCTAAATTAAATGAACACAAGACAGACCACATGAACGCATTCATGTAGCACTCACTTAACATACGTTGTTGTATGTTAGAATATGGATGCTAGTGTGCGAAACTCTGCTGTATTCATCTCATCGCCATCAGACGTCAGATTCAAAACATCTTAACAAGGTAAGATTTCCTATTAACTAAATTACACCATCTGATACAGAACGGAGGTCGCGACCCTCGATATTGAGGTATACGACGCAAAGAGAAAGAGAAATTACAGCATCAGACGCAGCATCACATTTCATCTGTTGGTTTTGTTTGTGTCCTACATGTCTGTTTATGAGTATTTGTCTCAATTACCACCAGGTGAGTGGCTTGCATGCTTATTATTATTAGTATAAAATCATACCATTATCCCTGACAAACTCCTCGGTGAACTGGTGGGGGCGCATACGCTGTGTGGCGTGCGGCGAGGGCCGCAGCGGCCGCGCCGCCAGCGCGTTCACCCACGCCGGCGTGCCCACCTGCGACGGACGAGACTCCGCGCCCAGCTCGTACCGATCCGCGCGGTGGTTGTTTGTTGGCATTTTTACTGACAAATACGAAATTTATTTATTAATCACGGACGAAATTTATTTAGCCAAAAACAACTTATGTGAACTCTTTGCCTACATCTGAAGCGTAAATAAAGTAGTATTAGATCTCAGTACATATGTAAACTAAGATTGATTAATAATTTTAAAAGTCTTACATATCAAATTCATTTGGCACAGGGCTTTCAGTTTTAATTGCCAATCAACATCTATAGGAAACGGTTTCTCGTTTATCTGCAATTTTGTTATTTTTTAAACAAGTTTCTACTACTTTTTATACTCACATACTGAAGGTCCATATGTCTGCGCACATTTTGGGCAGTGGTACTTGTCTATATCGTCCGATTGAAATATTTTTACGTCAACACAACTGTAAATACAAAAAAATTAATATCAGAAAATCTAATTTTAATCTTGGTTCTAGAGGTTTCATATTGCTAATGGTCAGATATTTGTATGCAACAACCATTAACAAGGTGTATAAAAAGTAATTTTTGCCGACAAATGTGTCAGGTTCTAGGATCGGCCAGTGTATACCCAATTTCAAATAGACCAGCATAACTATTGACTTGGGAAGGCTAATCATCTCTCATCAGTCAACTATATCGGGACTTAACATTAGTTGCAGTGTGGTGACATTGCCAGAAAGCTACTTTGATGCTCTTCCTGTAACATACTGCATACTGACTGAGTGTTATCTTACACTAGGCACAATATCAGAATCATCGTGGATACAATTGTTTCTAGTACATGCATGAAAATTAGAGTTATGATCTCACACTAAAGTGGTATAAGAGAAGCTGGAAGATTAAATTTTACTACATTATCGCAACTCATATTTACTAGTAATCACCACATGTACCTTCTATGTAATATTAAATAAACAGCTTGTTAGCGTTACTACCATACTGCTACTAGTATTAGTATAGTATTCGTTTAACTGCATGTAAATATTTTTTTTTATATGATAATTAAAACCAAATGTGTCAATATTCTGATACTATTTTTATAACAACCTCAATTTGGCTATTTCTGTCATATACTCTGTCTTTACCAATACTAATTCCAGTGTAGTATCCACAATAGACTGATAGACTTGAACTTTAGCATAAGCAAAAGTTCTTTAAGTTTATTATATAATATAATATTACTATAATAACTCAATGTATATATTATTTCTGAGATTACCAAATTAAGATATCAAATAATAATACTATATATACAGGGCTATTCAGTACAGACCTACATTAAGTCGATTATTCATAACTTTAACATAGCATCATACCTTTTACGTTTTCAAGGGTAAGCAGAGTTGCATTTAATCATCAAATCCAAAATATTTGTAACGGTCAAGTCAGAGACTGGTTTAAAAAAATATACATGATAATTCGATGCTTAACCCTTAATTTGGCAGAGAATCGATTTATCTTATTTTATGAAATAACATATAAATCTGAAGTTATGTATCAAAAATAAGTATAGGAAAAATAGAAAAAAAAATATAACATTTACAGGTTTTCAGGAAATCAATGTTCATCACAATGAACACTGCGAAATCCTTAAAGAACAAAAACTGCTTTTTAATGTTCACCGTGGTAAACATTGCCAAATTAGTGTTGTTTTTAAAGGTGAAATAAAAAAACTTTTTTAATCAATAATTTAAATTATTTATTATGAAAATGTAAAAAAACAATTACGAGAAGTTTTTCCTGTTATGAAACAGAGCTTTAAATTGCATTTAATGCAATGAACAGTTGTATTTATTTGAGAAAACTCACATCGCGCCATGTCTTTTTTTATACTCGGAAAATTTCCTGTCTTATCATATCGTACGAGAATTGTAGGTCTGGCTGATCTTGGTTTTATAATCTTGCATTCCTGTACTTGTTGGCGAGAATTTGATCTATATTTCTTTGTCAAACATATATAAATCTCATAACGAAAATTTTTAAATGACCTTTTTTTCTCAATTCCTAAAACAGTTACGTTAATTCAATAGACAAGCATTATTTATGTATATATCTAGTAACTAACCAAATATGGCAATATATCACCTTCTAGTCTTAAATGGTAGTCTATACAATGATATTAACATATCAGCCAGCTCTACATCCCCCATGTATTTGTTATGCTCGTGAAAATTTTTCGGACAATCAACCTCTACCTTTTGTTTCTGCTATTTACAATATCTTTTTATTTTCCCCACAGGATCAGATCCAACAAATGAGCTTATAAGAGTCACTGGCTTATTATCATTCCATTGTACTGTAACTAATTAGTCGGTTAGTACAGGATTTATCACTAGTGTCGGAAAGTGCATGCTTAACAGGAACAAGTGGCAATATTCTATCCATGCAACCTTGTATTTTATGCTGTTAACAAGCAGAAAAAACACAAACCAAACAAAAACCCACCACATGAAAACGAACTATTTATTCATAAAAGCTCATCCCTAATTTAGCAATGTTCATCACAGTGAACATGTTAAATTGAAAAAAAATTGCGAGTATTTGGCAATGTTCACTGTAATGAACAAACAGGTTTGCCGGTAAAAAATGTTACCAAAATAGTATAATTCTACACGAAAAACATACCAAATCGAGGTACAGATATTGATTAATAAATCAAATGCCTGGAAAAGTTAGGATAGTTATGTATACCATGTAAAATATAAAAATTTACCTTGCGATTATTGAGTGCCCGCGTCTACCCGACATCTTAACTAGATAATGACAAGTAAACTATTTTGCCACTTGTAGAATTATATTTTCTACTATCAAGATGCTTTAAACTTACTATACGTAAAATAAAAATAAGGGAAATGTAGGAAACAGTCGTTCAATATTTTTTTTTTCGTGAATGTATATCACAGTGAACGATACCAAATTAAGGGTTAAATAAAATTGATATTTCGTGTTTTATAATATTATTATGGTCATCAATGAGTTAAAAGTCTACACAATAATAAAACATGATAAATGTGGAATGTAATTATGTCCATAGAAAAAATGCGTCAATTAATTACATATTAAAAATTCATAACTGATTTTATGTCGGACGTTTTCTTGTCAGCCCTTTGCCTCTAATTGTAATTCTTGGTAACAACTAAAGAAAAAAACTATGAATTGCACAACGTATGAAATACATATTTTACCGCGATTTTTATTATTGAATATAGGTTTAGCACTTTACAGGGCATGATACGATTTTGATAAGTGTTTCACACTTATCGGAGACGTGAAAATTATAAATAAACACAAAGATCGAATTTACAAGCGCATTATAGTCCTTGGTCGACCATCAATGTAAACAAACAATAAGAGGTTTTGAGTATTGTTTCGTATTCTGATAAATAAATATAGGCCGCATTTAACTCATATACACCTATCGTAATGTTAAAAAAAGTAGAAAACCGGAATAATTTAACAAAACATTTGATCGCGCGAGTGATGGCCGCACGGTGGACCTGTCAAACTTTAACACACAATTTTTCACTCACAACGCGATTTTTACTGGGATATTTAAACATTTTCCACATTACCTGCCATGGAACCATTCACGGCAGCAATCACACTCTATCATAAATTGTCCAATATTATACGGTTGACCACACAAACAATAGGTTTCCTTCGATGACGCCATTTTAATGGCGAATAGACAATTATTTTTGTTTTTTTCTCCACGTCGCTTTAGGGTGACAATATGGAAAAATAAAATTTCTACTAACTGATGTATCATAGACAAGTTTTTATTTTATTTTTTATATAAAAACCCGGAATTTTATATAAATAAATAAAATATTTTATTAAATAGTGCTTGGTAAAATAAACTTAAAAAAAAAATATTTTTAAGTAGATACTAGTCTACCATTTTATATTTCTATTTAATGACTATGGAAGATGGAAATTGTAGCAATGAGAAATTTATAAGTAGATTTATTTTAACACTAATAATTTAATATCATCCAAGACTAATAAAGATAAAAGCATTGCTTAAATAGTACAAATCCAAAATTAAACATTGAACATTCTCAATTTGTAATACCTATAGTTGAAGATTTAAAAAATGCCCGCAGTAGTTTTTGTTTATTTGTAGCTATGTTGTTTCAGAAGGCGCATCGCATTCTAAAGCTTTTATAAAAATATAATGTATAGGTGCAGTAGATGCTGGTAGATATAGCGTTACACTAGATACAGAGAAAGGTGACATGAGCATTACAGGTATAGGTAGGTATTTACTTTTTTGACCTGTGTTTTCTCTTGCGTATTATTCTTAATGGAACTTTCAATACCTACCTATTACAAATAACCCGTGCAAGAGAAATACTGTAAATAAATAATAATAATTAAGAGGACCAACAACAGTAATGAAGAATAAGGAAAGATGCTAGTACATTATTAGGTCCTGTAGTGAAATTGCTATAAAAAATCCTAAAGCGCTTTGCGACTTGATATTACTAATGTTCTACCATAAACGAACGTTGGTACAAATAATGCATATGGGTCAGTACTTATTATTCAATTATTAATGATAGCAATTAGCATTACCTACTTGGGTGTGGGAAGAAGGTGTGCGGAACAGAACGGAAATCCCATTAGCACATTGGTTTAATCTTTTATTAGTTCTAAGTATATCTTACCCTTCACGCAGGCGGGGCCAGGAACAAAAGCTAGTGACAAAAACAAAAAGACACCAAGCAGTCAGTGACTGCTAATCACACACGCTGCGAACGTCGAAAGCTAGATATTTGGTGTCTCGGGTTTCAGAAACAACAAGTTGTTTGCGGCCTTACAACACTCACACTCAAACACATATTTGCGGATATACAAACATTTGTAGTATTACAAGGTCGTAATTACGGTCTCCTTTCATAACCAAGTTATTGCCTGAAATAAGAAAGCTGTAATAAACGCATTTCAACTAGATACACACATAAATTCATAAAAAAATTAAATCAAGTTTAAGGAAAATCAACATTTAAAAAACACTGGGAGAGGTAGTGGACATGTCTTTTATATTTAGTAAATAATTTCGAATATAAGGGCGCGAAATATAAACATGCATTTCCTACCTTGAAATTGGCGTAATGTACAACAATTTTCATAGAAAAAACATGCATTCGAATTTTAAATGAGCAAATTTTTCTAATCTTATTCTTTCCTATTTTTGCATTCATAATTACTACACAATATATCGATATATATTTTTAATCGTTATTTAAGAAGCTTTGTCATTTTTTACTTCCATGTACCTTCCTACGTCCACTCTGATCGACGCTGACTCACTATCCTTCATACTCCCATAATACTTTTTAATCAAAACCCAAGCCGTTTCTAACACAAGGAGCCATCGAAGTATAAATATTCCTTATATTATTAGTTATAAGATATGAGGTCCCTTCCACAGTTTCTCAAACTACTTATAAGGAAACTATTTAGATGCGGAATGCTACATTACGGACTGCTACATCTGTGAACAGACGATGTCTGGCTTTAGAATTTTTTCAATGACACTCCTGACCAAGCACGACATGTAACGAATTAAAAAAAAAAGATATTAGATTCATGTGGCCTTGGTGGAGTTCTTAGCACTAATTATTTCCTTATGACGAACGATTTCGATTTTCTCAATTCATAATATATTTTTTGGGGTTCCGTTTTGCGTTTTTAATTCGTAGATGATAATATTGTAACTAATATGTATTAATAAATGTTATATATATCCCCTAAAATCTAAATCTACATTCTATAATATAAGTACTTAAATAATAATAATACAGCCTTGTATTATATACTGTCCCACTGCTGGGCACATCCCTCCCTTTACTACTGACAGGGACAAGGCCTTAGTCCACCATACTGGCCTAGTGCGGATTGGTAGACTTCACACACCCTAAAAATTCCTATAGAGTATTACTCAGGTATGCAGGTTTCTCACGATGTTGTCCTTCACTGTTAAAGCAAGCGACAATTCACACATAATTTTAGAAAATTTAGATTTGTGAGCTCTTGGTATTTAAGTCTGCGAACAATGACTACAACAACTAGGCTATCAACACTTAAATTCTACATCTAGTAATCTAAATTCTAAATTGAACTATGGACATTAATTAATGCATATCACAGGCGTTGCCAGGGGCCAGGGAGGAGAAAGATGACTACACACGGAAACTTGAATGGCGTAAAGCACATTCTCTTTATTTTATGAATCACTAGCTTTTGCCCACGACTTCGTCCCCGTGAAAGAGTTTTTCTCGACTCAAAGACCCACTATATATTTTTCCAGAATAAAAAGGAGCCTATTTGTTAATCTACGATAAAGTGTATCCGTGTGTCAAATATTATCAAAATCCGTTCAGCTGTTTCTGCGTTTACTTCTAACAAACATCCAAACGTCGAAAACATTCAAACTTATTTAATTCAACTTGTGATAATGTGTACCCCTTCTGCGACAATAAATGTTTCTTCTTTTCCTCCTACAGAACCACGCGTAACATTACGCGAACGTTCCTACCCGACAGTTAAAAATAAACGTTGATTGAGTTATGATCGTGACTAACATGAAACGGTGTGCGTTTTATTGTAACATAATCGTTTATTGTGCCCGATATTATAGACGGGCCCTAACTTGAACTTTATATCGCACTCTTAATAAAAAAATGATCTATTCCAGAATTGATATTTATTAAGTTGCTATAAAATTGAACTTATTAAAGATAGGTTAAATATGAAATCTATAGCATAAAAAAAATGTCGCAAACAGAAATTAGTATTTAGACGATTTCTACAAATTAACAATTTTAGAATAGGTCATCATTTTATAAAGTGTACGATATGACAACCTTATAGAGTTTTTTTTTTTGGTATAAGATCCTACAGTCAATACCGGTGGAAATCTGCAAACGGGACACTGTAGTGTGTGTGTGTGTGTGTGTGTGGCTTAGACAAGGAACTGTCTTATGATGGTAGGGATGGAGAAAGCCATATTTGCGAGCACTTATAGGTTTAAATGGGAATTACAACCATGAGGTATACACATTACCTGTGCGAACAGTTCCGCGATGTCCTCCCGTGCATGGGATAGAATTGCGTTAGTAAATCAAAATTTTCTTTTTCTTCTATCCCATTTTAATGTAGAGAGGCATATTGGGCCGTCTTTACCCTGGGGGCCAAGGGATGCATGGCATTGGAGCAGGTAATAAAAAGGACATCAGAAAAAGGTGCGCCATATTTTACCCCTTTTAATAAAGAAATATATTTTTAGCAAAATGGCGAGCTGATTTTTCTCCCTGGCGCCCAATATCGTCAACTAACCCTGGACTGGACCAACATTCTATTTCGCACGTTGTAAATGATTAACCATTTCGTGATAGACCTCTTGCCTCACTTCAACCCAATCTAAAATCCTGATAAATCGTGGTATAAAAGCTACCACAGTGTTGTCCGAACGAGGAATCTACCATTATATATACAGACACGACAATCTTTACTTTATATGTTAATGTAAGACCCAGCAAAACTCAAGAAAAAGGTTTCTCGGAGTATGATATCTTTCAGATTATATAAATCTAGTTCCTATGCCTACTAAATTGTATACATATGGAGGTTACTAACTAGGTAGAAAGATGTACTAAACGTGGTTCGTGTACCAATGACATCGTGGGAGAAAACCCTAAAACCGTGTTTCCATTATGCAAAAACTTGTAAATGTAACGTCACAGGTATAAATTTAAAATTGACTACATTGATTTTGCAGTCCGCGTGCGTATTTACGTCTCCATTATAGTGGTAAAGCGGTTTTAGTAATACAGGCCTTAATTCCTGCGCTTTTAAATTAAAAAAAAAAAAACAAAAATTCTGGTATTTTATTCCCGATATGATCGCACATAAATAGAGGTAAACATTAAAAAAGTCCTTTAAATTACAGCTTTATGAATAGCTTAAAAAAAATATCCGCATGCCTGTGTGCCTCTATATTATTGCAAAAAAAAATAGAGTACTGCGTAGCACTCCAATACATTCCTCACCCTCAAATATAAGTTGTTAAATATCATTGTGTTCAGTAATTACTTTGGCTATAATGTCCTTTAAACCAAAATAGAACTGTGTTAAGTGTATAGTCACTGCTGTATGCCGTTACAAATGAATAATTTCTTTATAGAAGAAATAGAAGAGTATTTTCGAGCAGCCGTCAGCAACACCTTATATTTATGATAATTAAAATAAATTATTATAATCAATAAGTAATATAATGAACTACTATAAACTGAAAACAATCTTAAATAGCAGTGTGTTGGTACTTGGTACCATAACTGAATGTTTCATCACCAAGTTCAAGAAACTCAATAATGGAGATATTAAATGGCAAAAACATTAGGGTACCTTTGTACGTATGAGGATATATTTCCTTCGATACTTATAGCTAAACATCAAAGGTAATGTATATAATAATAGTAAAATATTTATTATTAATATAATAATACCTGACCTTTACATTCTAGACCCCGTTAGTCGTCTATAATTTACTAAAAATATCGAATTTTTATAGCCGTCTATCATAATTTTATTTTTCTAATCAAGATTATTGTCTGGTACATTTATTATCTAAAAATATATTAATACGAAATCAATATTTTTTAATTTATTAAAATTGACAAATGATTGATTTATCAATTCTAATTTTAAAAGTTTAACAAAGAACTTTTGTCCGATAGTATGGTATAAACATAAATAATAATATTTTGATTCAGATTCAGTCGACACAATTATGCTTTTTGAAACCTGATATACATAACCCAGAACGTGATACAGTTAAATGGCTAACTATCGCGGGTTTTTCACCAATCCAACACCACAAACTTCAATCATCATCATCATCTCAGCCACAGGAAGTCCACTGGTGAACATAGGCCTCCCCCAAGGATCTCCACGTCGACCTGTTGAAAGCGGCCTGCTTCCAGCGACTTCCTGCGACCTTAGCCAGGTCGTCCGTCCACCTTGTAGGCGGGTGTCCGACATTTCTCTTGCCTGTACGTGGCCTCCACTCTGGAACCCTTCGACCCCAAACTTCAATAATAGTTCGTAAAATACTACGACTTACCAAACATATTACATTAATCCAAGCCATTAAAGTCTGCGTATGCCGCTCGTGGTTGCCTTTTCAGTACAATACAATGCAATGTCAGCGTCACATCAGCGATTTGGCAAGGAAAATTGTCTATAGAACAAAATAACTAGTGTCAGGGAACATTGCCCTGTAAATAGGTCTATGTAAAAACTATGCTGTTATACGTACAGAGGTACAGTCACCTACAAAAGTGTTTGAACAATTTGGAAAACTTCAAAACGCTTTTACAAGTCAACTTCATTAGATTTTTTTGTCTATAATGATGTCACCGATGAGATATCTTAAATAAAACACGTGGTATTAAGGATACAAAAGTTTAAAAACGATTTGTAATTTTTTATTTGTTCAGCTACTTTTGTGTCTGACTGTAGATACGATTAATCGTATCTGTACTAATTTCGGATAAAACCTAAGTAAATAGAAGTACTAACTATAATATTATTATCCGTTAACAGCTAATATAGAAGTAAAATGAAATTGTATGGTTTGTGATTTTGTTAAATGTTTCTAACCTAGTTTGAACACGTGATATCTGGTCGCAGAACTCATCGGCCGCTGGACCACGGCGTCTATTAAATTATTTGAAAAAAATTACGCCAATTACAGGTGCAATTTATATGTATTAGGTATTTAGTTTTCCCTTCCCAAAATAAAAAATACAATGAATCCCGCCTAGTCGAATTTCAACCACGGCAATCTCCACGGAGATCAGCCAGGTACGCAGGAGATATTATAGTTCACAAGTGTGTGCGCAATACAGGTGCTCCCCCTGCTCTTTCACTCTCGACTTAGGTCACTGCTTTAAGGTTCCGATTTCAAATCCCAGGTCAGGCAGTGATAGTACTTCTCTGCTCAGTATTAACCTGGAGTACAGAGTTTGTGTCTGATACGGCTAAAAACTCGCCACTTATAACATCATGGGACGGAACACACAGCCGAACTATGGCCGCTTTAGTTGCACTAGCTACCCCTTCAAGAATAAAGATGTGATGTGTATATTTTAAGTATAATTTTAGTCTTAGGCAGAGGTATTATTACACCCACATTTCACCATTTATGTTAGGTTCCATTGGAGCCTATTGCCATTTACCGAGCATCAGTCACAAGACGTCTATTAATTTAATCTCTAAAATATATTTCGTACACGCAACATGCGCATGCGCAGTATGCGTGCTTATAACGTGTTATGAATGCTTTCTCAACCCCTCATCGCCCATTCACTTAACGTTTCGTAGCTAACAAATAACAATGCTTTTGTCTGCAGGTACAGCGTCCTAGATTAACTTAGATAGGAATAACGAAACAGGAGATTATGTCGCCTTAGAGGCAGCGTATGTCGTCTGTAGAAGATACATACATATATACATTGTATCACACCTTTATCCCACAGGGGTAGGTTGGATTGCTACTTTGTACGATTCTGGCATACTTGTCTCGCTTACTCCATCTTCATCAATCTTTTCATGAATTCCCGCCGGTTCAGGGTACTTTTACAGAGAATGTCATATTTGACGTTTGAAGGTTCGATGCAGTTGACCCCTACTGGTTCTTCCAAGCTGTAGAAAATCCTGGGCTTAAAATCCAGGTCCGGCAACTTAACGGGGATTTTAACTCAATTTTCCCCAAAACTGAATTCGCCAGAGCTATCACAGGCCGTATCGTAAATACTAAGCCGTTATTCTGCCACATACTTGAAATGTGAGTTGCGAGTAGCCCCCCTTTAGTTGTGGTAAAGGCAAGTGGATTATAAGGAAGAATAAATAGAAGATTATTCAAGCTTCCTATAAACAGTCATAACAGGAGAAGTAGCTTCTAAACACAACATTTTCACTGCAAATCGCAGTATTGCTTGGCAAGGCTGGCAATAACTGGTGAATTGATACTAAGTAGAATATTTAACACAAAATATGTAGCTATTTTGCCAAACAAAAGTAATCTATCAATAACTGTCCATTCATAAACAATTACGGAAACGGAAATGATGAAAAGAAGTTTGAAAAAATCTTAATCATGTACTTAACCTTACAAAAGTTAAAAAAGGTTCCAGTTACGTTAGTTACGAAGGATAAATGTAAATCGAAGTTAAATAGTTAGATATAAGTCTTTGTCTTCTCGCTTCATGAGTTTCGCGACAGCATTGTGCTGTTTCTCATTGAGTCTACTGAGCCATATAAACATAATTTTGCGCTCACGCCTCTCTTGCGTAAGGGTTAAGCAGAGACGCAACTCGAGCATCCACATTCTGCTAAACTTACCAGTGGCGAAGCGTCCATGTAACCCTATTCCTACCGGCTTCCCTTTTAGTTTTTTTTTTATTACTTTTTCCTTTGAATGCCGAGACGAGCTTGCCGTTCGCCTGATGATAAGCGATACGACCGCCCATAAACACTAGAAACACCATCCAACACCTTGAATCACAAAGTATTGTTTGGTATTCCACTGCGCTCGCTATCCTGAGACATGAGATGTTAAGTCTTATTATGTCCAGTAGTTACACTGGCTACAATGTCTTTTAAAGTGGAACACAACAGTGACTCCACACTGCTAGCGGCAGAAATAGACAATCGGTGGTATCTACCCAGGCGGACTCTCACATGTAAGATACCTACCACCAGTAAAAGGTTTATTAGTAGATCCAGTTACGTTTATCTTAGTTTTTTTTTTCTGTTAAAATGGCCGCGATTTGTTGACTAAGTATTGTTAATTTTCTCGGGTTACCTTTTAAAAAAATTAATCTCTCGCCGCTAAAATGTATACCTATCTCTCTCCCATGGGGTGATATCACTGTATATGTATAAACATATTATATTTCCAACTACATACATTCTATTGCATTTTATGGGCGGTCGTATCGCTTACCATCATGCGAACGGCAAGCTCGTCTCATCATTCAAAGGAATAAATGGAAAAATACATTTACGATTTGAATTGGAAAAAATATGTTAGGTATATAACATACGATGTTGCGTATTCTTTCGCAGAAAATTATGTCAAAGTTTATTTAGTTCACTCTCTATACAAGGTTACAATCTCAGCAAATATTTATCTCAGTTATCATACAAATAGCATTGAAAGTGGCAATGACCTTACAAACGAAATGTTAGCAAAGTTTATTCATACATGTGAGTTTGTTTGTTTAATATATCATAAAAAAATAGATAAGATAAATGTGACGGTAAAACTTGTGAACACAATATGAAATTTAGGTAAGCACCTCTTAGTATGAAAAAAGGTTTTAAAGTGATGGACCGACTCTTCAGAAGCCGATGGTAGGATATTTGCATCTTCTCAGATAGCAATAACCGTACGTAAGGTTCAGAAACCACCAGTGGTGTAGCGTAGACTAATACGAACGTTGGCGAAGTCGTATCAACGAGGCCCCTTATTTTCGTTCCCAAGAATTACCCAATAAATTTATCATACCAAACATACTTTTACACGACATACCTATTTTTGATAAAATGAAAAATATAAATGTGCGCTACGTTCTTTATAAAGCGTAAAACTAGGAGTTGCGTTTTGTTTTTATTTCTAGTTCAGGAAAGTGACGAGTGTGACCAATTAATTTTTTGGTTTTTTGTCAAATTTAAAAATAAACGGGGATTTGGAATCTGGTGGCATCGTATCTAAAGAGGTCTCGCGAGGGCTCTTTAAGTGCGAGGTTGTCGGGCCCACGCCTAGCTACGCCACTGGTAACTACCATAGTGACTCCAAGCTAATGTTCGGGTTCAGCCTATGTATCAGTGTGGAAGGGTGACACTCAGCGAATTCCTACCGTCGTTATCGGTAGGGCATCTCGCAGGTCCAAGTTCAGTATTGCTATTGGTAAGTGGTTTTCAACTGAGAATTTTCTGCCTCTTCAGCTATCAGTTCTGCGAGCTATGTGCCCACCTACTATCACTGCAACTCCTTCCTAGCCGAATTTCGGCCATGGCAGCCAATTTGTAGAGACCAGCCAGGTACGCAGGACATGTTATGCCCACAAATGTTTACACAATACACAGGAGCACTCTCTTTCCCTTCCAGTGGTGAAGGGTCCATATAACCCGATTGCTGTCAGCTTCCCTTTATACAGAATTTATGTAGAATCTAATTATCATTAGAACCATTTGCAGACAGCATTTATACATATCACTACCTATGTGTTGTTTCGGGTTCTCTTTCAGGAAATTTCATCTTTCTGCACTGGTTCCTTTACTATCATAGTCCAGTGAGACGGCAATCCGACATGACGAGTGAGATCAGGCGCAAAACCAAACTATACAAATAACTAATTCCAAGTGTCAATGGTGATTCAACGATGACTTTGCAAAATAAGCTGCCACGAGCCAATAAGGCGACAATGTTTTTATGAACCCAAAATTACTTCGATGTATATTAAACGCTAAACGGCGTCATTACTTGATTAACAATAAAATCATTGTCAAACTACTGATTTGGTCATTCGATGATAAAAAAACTAGGAAATGGTTAGATTGATTTTTTTTATTTTATTGCAGAACTAAATGCGTTGGCGCCATTTGATTTTGTATTGTGGAATTTTATAGTTTTGTTATAAATCGTGTAAATTGATTTATTTAATAGCAATATTTATTGTATTCATTAATAGCATACTGGAGTATGAACAAATTAAAAATATTTATAACATGGTTCTAGATCTTTCATGTATAATAAAATTTTATATGTACAGACAGCCAAAAAATTAACTGAACAAATCCATAACTTTAAAATGCTTCTACACATTAAATTTAACGAAATATTATTATTTGTATATCTAAAATAAATTTAACCCTTTGAATTTTGTTTTCGTGAAGAAAAAACGATTGTTGATAAGGACGTAAAAGTTTAAAAGCGATTTGAATTTTTAAATTTGTTTTTTACTTTTGTGGCTAACTGTACTTAACAAAACTAAAATATTTCTACAAAACTATGTTACAGTTCAATTGTATTTTAGGTATGCGTATGCAAGTAATTTTCTTTCCTATTTTATATAGATTTATGGCATTTTTTGACTAATGGTGTTCAGGGGGGCCATGACGTCTACTACGTCTACATATCAGTATCTTCGGAATTACGATCATTCTAATCGAAGCATGCCTTTGACATACATATAGGTAAAAGAGTCAAAACAAACTGCACTTAGATTAGAGCGCCCTTAATTGCTAAAAAAATCGCCCCGTAGACGGAATAGGGCTCTCTTAATTTTTTTGTATATATCAGCGAAGCGTGACGTTTTCCAAAGGTAACCCAACAACGTATAGGTACTAATAGACATAAATACAGTCTGCAAATTGTTTTAATGATAACTAGATTTTACATAAATAAGAAAGGGAAGCCATTCTACATAACGGGAAGCCGGGAGGAATCTGGTTACATGGATTATTCGCCACTAGTCAATACAGGTATTTTGTTTTATGCAACCTAAAGGTTAAAATCTATAAAGTTAATATAAATCCTTCACTACGTGCCACAACCCTACTCAGTTCAGACCTCATCGTTCATACAGTTATGTCACACAACTCTTTCGAGAGAATATTGTGTAAAATACACGCTACGTGTCATTTTGCACAATAGAACATACGTGCCTAGACCACTAAACACATTGATGCGTTTGGCGACCGCTAGTGACGTTATTTTATTGATCAATGATTTTACAGTCGATATCGACTTACCTATTAACCCACTGACAATAATTAGCAGGTAATTACAGTGAAAATAAATTGGTCGTTATCGCAACTTCCAATATTATTATATATATTTTTATATAGAAATGATGGATACAAGTAATGTGAAATTAAAGAAAGTGCGTGAGTTATTTAAAAAGCATTAATAACATCACTAGGCAGGGTTGTGTAACGTCCAATGGCCGATGGCTCATGTCAGTACTCAGTCGAGGCTGCGACGAGGGAGAAATCGTCCGCGCTTACGTCGCTTTCCCTCACTATGCGTTCGCGCGCTTTTGCAAAAATTATAAAATAAAAATCATAGTGAATAACAATTAAATTACCTTCCGCGTTCGTGTTGGCATTTTTTATGAACGGAAATTTTATGTGACCAGTGGCAGTGATGTTTACAAAACGAGCAGTGATTAAAAAAATATGAATGGATCTTAAACGTAAGTAGGCCATTATGTTTTCTCAAATCATCTTGATTGAGTAACTTATTACTTAATCTTTGCTCTGTAACCGCCTTCAGTCATTAATGTCGCGTTGTTATTAAAAAAACATTCAAATAAAAATAAGTAGGTAAGTACGCGTTACCAATCACAGGATAAAATGTGACAACAAAAGATATTGTGACTAAAATTACTTCCCTATGTTTCGAAATACGTGTGAGTATGCAATCTTACAACCACTGTAGTTAGACACCTTTATTCCTACTGCCTATCTGCATCTAAAGACCTAACTAAAAAGGTCATTTATACCTGTATACATTTTTAATACCAAATCAACAAGAGCTCTCAGCCGTTTATTTTCTCTGGAAGCCACGGGTCTTATGCGTCCGGACGATAAATAGGCCAATATATAAAGACCTATTTTATCAAATGTCGTCATAGGCATAAAAGTTCTTTTTTATTCGGCAATGTTATGCATCGCTACGACCATTACAAATTGACTTCCGTAATATTGGAACGGCGATACGAGACAGAGGTCAGGATAAATTGGTATTTGTTTCCAATGTCAAGGGTAAAGTTAAAAAGAAAAAAGTTTGTTGTTTAAAAGAGAGAACGGATATCAACAATGGTTTAGTCGATCAAAGTTTGTTCGTTTGATGAGACGAACCGGCTAAAGTGGGTGAAAACATTTTTGGTAAGAATTTTTCAAGTTATTATGACTTACCATGAACACATATGATGGTTTTAAACCATTATAATCCATAATAGAACCCATATCTTTTATATATTATGTGAATTGATAAAATATTGACATCGAGGATTTCTTAGACTGATCAAGAAAAATTGGATCTTGTAAGTACATGTATTTAAGTATATTTTTCTATAAACGAAAGCGATTGTGGCTTTCAAAGCCAATCATGAAAATACTTAATGTTAATCAAAATTAAATTAGCTACTTAATTATAAAATATAATATGTACATACGACGGGCTTTTTTTAAAGTCTATTCTATAATCGTAAAAAAATCGATCCTCGGACCTTTTCGTTGACAGCTGGTGTCCACAGCCACTATACCCTAAGATGTTATTATTATTGACTATACTTCAGAGACTATACATACCGTATTTTTTTTTAAAACAAATTATAGTGTTTTTTTTTGAGAATAGCAGATAAAATTTCCATACATTAGAAACTCCTTTTTGATAGGTCGATTAAAACAATAATTTTCTATACCTAGATAGATATCAAAAAACGCAACTCTGAAATGAAGTTTGAGTGAATTATTTTACAATAGTAAGTTAGATTATTATACCTTTTTAAAATGTATTTAAATAGAACCCAAATCCACGTATAAAAGTAAAATAAAAAACAATTTTGTACGCAATCCTACTTATATTATAAATGCGAATGATTGTGAGCATGTATGTATGTTTGTTCTTCTTTCACTAAAAAACTACTGAACGGATTTGGATGAAACTTTACAGTAATATTGGTTATACATCAGAATAACACATCGGCTATTAATAAAGATTTTGTGTAATTTGATAATAATATAACGATACACATCAAGTAAGTCCGAAATAAATATAAAAATATTTTCATATTGCGAGGATTGAACCCTACTCCTTCCAATGCGGCGGCATCAGTGTTCCGCGGATATATTAACAACTTGAAAAAATATGTTCCGAATGAAATTTATAAATAACCTATATCAGTTATAGGTAATAAAACCTCCCTGTCACGTCGCGTTGCCTTTTTTTCATGATCGTCTGTCATGGGCGAAGGCAGTCCTTTTGTAGGGACAGAACAGAAAAAGATTTCCGAGTTCTTGCAGAATTGAGTATTTTGATCCTTACAAAAATTTGCATGAGTACGCTCTTCATCTTGTGGTTAGGCATTTGAAATAGGGTATTTTCCTATGTTTTATTTTGTATATTATTCCCTTAAATCAATAACTTTTCGAGATGAATTAATGCAAAAAAACGTCGCGCAATGCAATATGCCACAGGTGGTATCTGTGAGTGAGCTCGTGTAATTACTTGCTATGAATGTGTGCAATGTAGGGCTGTTTTAGGGATGCCTGCTCTAGATTATTTACCTGATTCTTTACATTTTTGCTGGAACCAAAGGTTAAATAGAATAATGATTTAACATTAGGCCTTAGACATGGACTAATAAAAGTAATACAAGCCAGATCCTCTCGTCTTTGTCGATCAACGTAGAACATTTTTTTTTGTCTAATATAATAATGTGGCTCAGGACACAATCACAGTCGCTGCGGTGACAAATAGAGTTCATACTACCAAAAAAAAGTAATTGTAGTCGTTTAAATCGAATAATTAATATAAAAATAATAAAGAAACAACGAAATATCCATAAAAGACATTGAATAACCTAAGCTAAGAATTATGCAAATTAAAAATCGTATTTATAGAAAACAAAATTATACTTACAAAAAAATTTACCGCTAGAAAGTTATTTTGCTGAGTTATTTTGGTGTTACAATAATATTATATTGGTGTTATAGTATACAGCCCAAATTTTTAAATTATTTTTGCGATTTTGTTACGGTTTCAATTAACACTGTCATAAGTAAGAAACGAATCTAGTAGACTTTACATAGATCGTTAAAAACTTTTTATATTCTTCTAAAGGGCGAGTAGATATTCCTAAATTGTAGCTAAGAATCATCTAGATCACACTAGTTTGACAAAAAAATCGCGTTAAAATTACACAAATACATAAATGTACAATTTTCCGTAATTCCAACAAATCAGCCTTATAAACCGGCAACACCGGACAATCCAAGCTACTTTAATTCTATGAAAACAAAATGTAGTTACCTACTCTTAAAATAGTGGTTAAACAACAAAACTTGTCAGCCAAAAGTGATTTTGGTATTATTTTATTTTTCTACAGATCTGCGATACAATTTTGTAACATAATTCCAGGATATCTTGATTGATTTTGTGAGCTCTTTATTAGTGATTATTGATGCTGTCCAAGTCAGGCGAGTCTATTAATTTTGATTTGTCTCATATCCAATGCGGCCCAAGGGTCGTATAGGCCTTATAAGTAATTGATCTAAGATTATTATATATTGCTCGCGGTTTCGACCGCGTGCAGGAGTTTTCCATGCTAAAAGTCCCGCTAAAAAGTCATAGGCTTCCACATAAAAGGTAGATATATGCTGTCGCGGACTTTTATTTAGAACTATTTAAGACAAACCAATGGTTTAGGCAGCGTACGCCAAGATAGCAATTTTTTATCTGACTTACTTGATATGTGTCATTATATTATGATCAAATTACACAAAATCATTGTAAATTTTACCTTATATGTTATTCTGATGTATAACCAATATTACTGTAAAGTTTCATCCAAATCTGTTCAGTAGTTTTTTCGTGAAAGAGGAACAAACATACACATATATATACATCCATACTCGCAAACTTTCGCATTTATAATATTAGTATGATGTAACAGAAGTTGTTAGAACTGCCTTAAAATTGGTTAAGAAATGAATGAATCAATGTGCAGGAGTTAGCGCGTTGTGGAGATATCGTTGCATCTTTCTTTCGAAGGCATCCTAATTCTCGCTGACTATCAAATAATATAGAATTAACGTAGTAAACAAATGAGACACAAAATTTCATAACAATATTTCGTGAAAACCTTTTCGTTATGTAGTTACATTTATTTCGAGAAATACATAGCAACTAGATAAAGGTATAGGTTCTATCTAAAAGCAACGTGAACACTGAAACAATGACTTAAAGTTTGTTTGTAGTATTTTATTTTATCTCGTGAATTATAATATTGCTCATTATCCCATATTTATTTTTGATAAAATTCCTTACAAACACTATATAGGACGCCGAAAATACTTTTATGAATAATACACGTTACTTACCTTTGTGGGTGATAGACCATATAATAGGTATTTCTTATACCTGTGTCGTTTCTGGGGTCGATTCATAGTATTTCTTCTTTAAACGCAATAAGAACTTGTAGGTAAGTACCTACTTATAATCTACCTGATATTTTTTATGATGGTGATGACCTGATGGTAAATGAAGAGGGGTCCAACTGAATGTCGACTGACGAGAGATGATTACCCCTTGATAGTCGACACAATTATGCCGGCCTGTTGTAATTGGATATACAATGTTGATCCCGAAACTTGACACGGTTACGTGGACCACTGGGATGGGTTTTAACACCTTGTGTACGGTAGACGTTATCGGGGCGGATATAAAATATATCCTACCTCTAGCATTTTAACCTTATTTACTTTTTGTTTTTTTTCTATTACGACTTTTAGAAGATCTGGAGGTTAATTTATAGAGATTGATATCGAAAATAACATAATATTATATCGTATAAAAAGACGGTCAAAAATTGTCACCAATTGTTAGTTTACTACACTATAGTCGCAGCAACAAATGGATAATGTCACATTGTGCCCTAGGCCTATATATATTAATGGATACAATTCAGTTTCGGTCTAAAATGTGATATCAGCTGAGACGCTGTCAAATTAAAGTCAGCATCTTAAGATAATCGCTATGACAAAATAAAAATAATTTTAACAAAAAATTAAACCGCCTTCAAAAACCACTCAAAACCAATAAATAATTTCACATAACAAGTATATATTGGATACCAATTTTGGAGTCGGTGCCTAATTAAAATTGCTAGTTAAAAAAAAATAAAAAAAAATTCACGTCGAATTGATAATCCTCCTTTTTTTGAAGTCGGTTAACAAATATCAAAATATCAAATGATATAAGTCACAAAATATGACGGATTTTTAGAGCTGAGTTATATTTATTAGAGAACGCGGACTTGATAACAAGCTCTGAAACGAAAACTTAAGTTTTGTTTTTTATACATTAAATGTAGACTTGAGAGCATACGCAAAGCTGAGATTGAATTATTAATACGTTCCCTAGAGTGCTGTGGTAAGACACGAACACAGTATTCGAAATTCCCGAAACAAGTTTTGGGATAAAAAGAAAGTGGTCACTGTAGATTCTGATATTTTTAATACAGCGGTCGCCAACCTTTTGGTAGGCAAGGGCACGGTGGCATAATTAACTAAAGGCGGGCCATACATTAACATTACACCTAGAAACCCTGCTTTAGATGCGCTTACTGTTAATTTAATACATTTATTTTAATGTTAAGCCTTATTACAAAACAATCACGGGCTACAAACAAAATGTTCGTGAGCCGCGTGTTGCCGACCGCTGCTTTAATATAAAAAAAGGTTTGTGAGTTTGCTTGAAGGTTTGTAGGAAACCAAGGAACCGATTTAGAAAATTCTTTCACTCATAGGAAGCTTCATTACTCCTGAATGCTATAACTTTTTATCTCAGGAAAATATATAGCCGGACTTTTATTCTTTTTCACGCGGGTGGTGACGTGGTTAAAATCCAGTTGAATAAAATTGGAAAGGACATTCACGAAATCATATGATTTATTACCTATAACGAATTCTTTGGGAACGTACTTTTATTTATACTTGTCATAATATCGTTTTTTTTTATTTCTTATTATATTTGGCCGCAGCTTCAAGGGCAAAAGTAACCTATGTCCTTTCTCGAGGTTTCAGTCATATATCGTACTAATATCAAATTCCGTTCAGTAGTTTATTCGTAAAAGATGAAGTTTATATTAGTAAAGTTTAGTTGTATTTGTATTAAGTCTCATCACCGTTTTATCCACTCCTGCGACTTAACATTAGCCACGTGATCTCCATAATTTCGTAAAAATCATATAAAAACCATAAAAGTACTTATTACCTTAAAAAAAACGGCGATAGCCTAGTTGGTTGTGGAACGGACTGCCGGGACGAATGTCCGCAGGTTCAAATCCCACAGGCACACACCTCTGACTTTTCTAAAAAATCATGTGTGTATTCTTTGTTAATTATCGCTGGCTTTAACGGTGGAGGAAAACATGGTGAGGAAACCTGCATACCTGAGAAGTTCTTTCAAGGAATTTGGAGGGTGCGTGAAGTCTACTAATCCGCACTACAGCGTGGTGGACTAAGGCCTAATCCCTCTCAGTAGTAGAGAAGATATATAATACAGGGCTGATATTATTATTAGAAGTATTTCTTTGAAATAATACGGATGATATTTGATACTTGAACTTGACTTCGCAAATAGCGCGGCAAATTAGTGTATCTAGGTCACTACCTTGTTACTACGTTTGGCAATATAATGCAAATTATATTTTTCTTGCATCAGAATAGTAAAGTACCTATTATTCTATTTAATATGCATGACTTATAATATAT
This sequence comes from Manduca sexta, assembly GCF_014839805.1. Classification (NCBI taxonomy): domain Eukaryota; kingdom Metazoa; phylum Arthropoda; class Insecta; order Lepidoptera; family Sphingidae; genus Manduca; species Manduca sexta. The sequence continues at coordinate 1,927,506 of NC_051117.1, read as the reverse complement.
ATTTTTAAAACTATAGGATTTTATTTGTCAATTAGTTTTGGTCCCGGATCCACCGTGGTAAAATGCAAATAGTTTAAGTAATCCAATGATAATGTAGCCTAAATAAAACCTTAACTCCCAAACCTAGCTCACACTGCCACTGAATCAGGGAAGATAATATCAAGTACAGATAATATTAATGATCTTAACAATCCTATTTAAAGAGTTAACACAAAACTAATCAACGTGGTCATCACGGTTTCATAGACTTAATTTGATAAGCCATTACGCGGCGCTTAAGTATTTTCTAACAGTGCATTGTAACCGCAGAGATATTGAGATAATAGTGATGTGTAATATTAATAGCAACTAGTAATGAATTTAGAAATAGCCCTAGTTTATACAAAATATCCAAAAATGAAGAATACATCTACACAAATACAAACCACATTTGACTACTTAAATGTAGTTCAAACCATTGGTAGGGTAAATAAAATTTGTATAAGTTTTTCGATTCCAAAAACACCTGGTTTTTCTCGGTTTCTCGATCAACAAAAACAAACTCGTATTATTTTGTAACACGTTTAAAAATGGTCTTGTGTCAACCCCAGATTTGTAATGTCAAGGACACGTGGATGGAGATATTAATACATGTTTATAAATTATTGTGAATACATGTTGCATTTCTGCCTACCCTCTCATAAAGTTTGTTACGTTTCAAATATCAATGCATCAAATTACGTGACGTCAAACTTATAGCATAATTTGATCCAGTGAAAATGCTAATTCCACTTGAAAGATGCTTGGTTTTATATTTTTGTTTGTTTGTTGTTGCTAGAAATGCTGACTGTCATTACAAGTTTTTTCCATATTTTTTTTTTTCATACTTACTCGGTAATGTGAAACTACTGCACCTTATTACTCTGATGTGAATTGGAGTGAGGTCCAATAGAATGTCGACTGACGAGAGATGATTACCCCTCGTAAGTCGACATAATTATGCCGGCCTGTTGGAACCGGATATACACAGGCTGATCCCGGAACGCGATGGGTTTTAACACCTTGAGTACGGTGGTCGCTATCCGGCGGATATAAAATATAACCTACCACTAGCGCAAAGTTAATTGTGGCATGCCATGACCTTTTTCTGCCTATACTGCACGTCGGCACTTAAATTTGAAGTCAGCACAATACATGTTCATGCATGTTGCAAAAGCAATTTTTATTCTTGGGATCTAAAATTAAGATTGGGTTAATTTGTTGAAATCGGCCGTCAATAATTAGACAATGCAACTAATTTGCCAGATAGACGTCACGATTGTACAATAATCTCAAAACGTTGCCCAGAAAATCTTTAATTTCGCAACAATAAAGTCTTCCTAAAACTGTTTACATAAGATTTTCGTTGGGTGTTAAAACGTGGTGCTATAAGTAACCGCAACATTGTTTGCGGTTTAGTGAAACTTAACCTGTGTTGTTAGAGTTTAGTTTGAGCTCAATGTCTTCACATATAGCAACTAAAGAATTGCGTTACCGAAATTCCAGTCTTGAAAGGACATCGTTCTGTGCCCATACATAATTCGCCCTGGAACCAACAGTAATGGAAATTTTTTTGTAATATTTAGAATCATTAATAAATTCTCATGACATATTATTTATAAAACGGACAAGCTGGGATATCGCATCAATCCATAAAAACGATGAGATATTGAGGTTATAATTGATAGTAAACATTGAAAGATTTTCAATGTTCAAGGTAGATTTATAGTCCTATCATTTACGATTTAAATATGCTTTTTATTGATATATAAGTACCTATCTAATATATATAAGCCCTAAAGATTCATCACTATGTAGGTAACTGATTATTTTTTACTTAAATCAGGCTATTTTAAGACTTGATTCATATAATTATTTATAAGTAAAAATGTACCTAATTATGTAGTTATAGTATTTACATCATCTAAGAGTACCCTTCAGATTTTATGTATTTTCTATATATACGTACGTCGTACGTATTCCCCGAAGAGACAGATAGAGGCGCACTGTTGAGCATTCACGCTTCATCAGAAGCATGGCATATTTTACACACTTTTGGTAGACTCTTAGGGCATGTAGGGTTAAATTAAACAAATAAAAAAATAATTTTAGTTCATATTATTTATTTCCTCATCAACTACTTTGTTTTATAAAATATTATCTGAGTATTGTGCAGGAGGGTTGTTGTTATGGTATTATTTATCAATTCAGTTTTGCCAATCACAATCACCGAGTCCGGAGTTCCAACATTCTATTACAGAGCACGCAGCTTCTATTAACATTATTACAGCTGAAGTATGTATAGGCTCTGGGGCCGTGGTCCAACATGCTGTACATATAAGATCAAGGGCTACAACCTGAAAAAAAAAACACATTATGCTCAAATTAGAATGGCAATATATTAATATAGTGTCAAACGGAAAGCAGATTTATGTATTCAAATCTTCCAGCTGAATTAAATGTAAGAAACCTTCAAGCATATGACACACATTTTTTAATCAACAATATACTTGCTAGTTTGCTCTTAAGTTGCCACAGCCACATGCTAAAGTGTGTAGTAGGTAGTATACAGACTCTGTCCGCTGTCTCCACGCAGCTACCAAGAACAGGAACTGAGGAGCGAACTAGAAGTTTGGCGGCAGTTAAACTTGTACGATTAAAGAAAAATGTGCTTACCAAACGAGGCGCTGTCCATCGTTGTATACAATGGCGAATCTGCTCGTTCTCCAACACCATGGATCCGCCAGCAGAGCCACAATTAATTCAAAAAGCAATTTCCATTTCGTATCCGTTATCAATGCCAGGTAAATTGTTACATCAGTTCACAAAGTCCAGAAATCACAGCCAGTGTATGTCGATATCGTAATCAATCGCACAGTGTCTTTATAATAGTCGAATCGTCAATGATATAGTGAGAGTCAAAGAATTATATTATATGGAAAGTGAGAGTCTAGTTTATTTGTCTCTGATGAGTGAAGTGTGAGTGACATAAATTGAATTGAAAAATGAAGAAAGAATTAGGGATACTACTCGTCTAGATTCTGGATCGATTATATCGATCATTTATACAAAAATCGATTTTATTCAACATAGGGTTATTTTTATTTGGAAAAATATTTAGCGGGACCCTTATCCCGGAAAATCTTTCATACGGGCGGATCCGATAGTAATTTAATATGGAGAGAGTTTGAGGTCCCCGGATGGAGGGAGAGAAAAGAACGCTACTTTTTATATGTATAATTCATAAATATTTTGTACGACAGAAAAATATATGTTCGCATAATATATTATGCTCTGCTATCTGTACGAAGCCAGGGCGGGTCGCTAATATAGAATCTAAATAAACAAAGTAAATCAATATGAATTAAAAACTAAAAAAAAAAATTTTTTCATAGACGACTTGATCTATAATCAATTTAGTCCTAAAACTAATTACTTATTTATTTGAGACGCATCCACTGCTCGATTAAATATTATTATAATAATTAAAGAACATATCGCCTCACAAATAGAATATATTAAAATGTTTCAATAATTAATTATCGGTAATTAGAATTATCGTTTTGTCGAACCGGTACATCTCTATACACAATTATATTTGTAAACATGTCGGCGACTTTGACTTTAAGTCCTTACAATACTTTTATATATTCATTTTGGATGTAGCAGCTTGTCCGTTTTATACACATATTTGCAAATAATATAAGCAAATACATAAATAATTATGGTGCTAGTCACACCTTTGTTGGATCTGGGGCCGTTTTCGACAATGTCCTCTGCAATCCCAAAAACATTCTACATTAAACCTACAGACTGAGTTGATTCAAGGTTATTTGGTTTATTCCATTACTAGACTAATTAGTTTACAATTGATGATGATGATTCATGATAAGATTTGAAGGCAATATTTCACTGCCACGGTTTATTGGATTTCGTTAATCAATCCTCTAAAAGGACAACTGATATAACCTTTTCCTAATTCATAAACTGCCGTCATATATTTGCTTCCTTTTGTGGATGATGATGATAGCGTACATATCTTTCAAGCCTCATTATAGTTTTCATCCAGAAAAAAATGAGAGGGCTTTCTCAAGTAGATATAAATTCAAGTAAATAACTAATCCATACTCTATTGAAAAGATAAATTGACTATGAACCAAGAAAATGTATGTCTCAGGAAGAAGGGCATTGCATGACCCTACAGCGAGTCGAATACAAATACATTAAAGAGAAATTTACTTTCACAACAACTACGCCCTTTACATACTCAAGCTTCGTGTACTGCAGGGCTCTATTCTACGCATAGTAGGTACGCTCAGTGACGTAGCTAGGTAACCAAGGACCCATGTGCAAAGAAATACCCTCCTTAACTTAGTGTGTGTCATGACCTTAAAATCGATACGAGAACCTGGGCGTCCTACCGAAGCTACGTTCCTGGATTTGTATCCAATATATTATATTTAGGATACAAATTCATTATTACTCTATGCTTGAGGAATACCTCAAGCATAGAGTTGTTCATAGGCTATGTTTGAGCAGCTGTGGTTACGTTGGACTTTTAAGAAAATTATTGACAATGATGGATTGTCAAAGTCTTTTCTTCACTAATCTCAAGCATGATAAAGGAATTAGCAAACTTTCATGTCCGATCTATGATATGTTGTTATATCCCCCGTCACATTGTTGGCAGATGACTCCTATGAAATTCCCCTAAAAGTAAGTAAATATAGTGTCTGAAATTAAAAATGGAAGCATGTTTCGGAGTGTTACAAACGCTGTTTTGGTAAGAAATACATCATAAGTGTGATATCAATCGTCCCTCCAAACATCTTGGCTCCCCAAATTTCTCATCATGGCGTTAAAAAAAACCCTAAATTTGGGGAGAAACCTCCCTAACTGGCAATTGTGGCCGCTCGTGACAGCCCTTTCGTTCTGTAGCCAAAATCATCTTTATAATTGCAACTGTGGAGCTTCGTACCGAGCTAGCGAGCTAGCGTAATGTTAAATGATAATTTCGGTTAGTTGTAATCATAGTTTAACAATACTGACTGCTTCGGTGCCGTAGTTGTACTTTATACGCGTTACGGCAGCGCTCTGAGATCCTGGGTTCGAATTTCGGGTCGGGTAAAGTGATATTTGGGTTTTTCTGTTCAGTATCAGCCTGGAGTCTGGAATTTCCGCCCGATATGGCTATAGGCTCGCCCCCTATTACATCATGGGACAGAACACATTTGACGAAAAGTGGGTGCCCTTCGGGGATAAACACGTGTTGTGTGTGTGTGTTTATATTTTACAATAACTCGAGAAACGTAATATCTCCGTGGCCGAAGAGAGAAATGCGCAGTCACCATTCTTTCCTCAAGCATAATAAAAACAGTGACAATGATTAATTTTACTAATTGCATACTTAATTTATTAATTAAATGAATAATGGATGATTTGTATTATAATTTCTCAGTTCGTGTTTAGCGGGACTACCTCGTTAATTACAATTAATTCGATTTTATGTCAAGAATAAGTTCGTGTACAATTACTTACAAGGATTTAATTGAAAATGATTGTATTACTCGGAAATATTGAATTATTGAATTTTATCACATTATAATACATCTCACACTAGCTGACCCGATAGACGTTGTCCCGCATTAACTATGAATTTGCTGCGCGCATTCTGTCAATCGCTGACAGTTATATAAAAATAATATTTTCGTTAAGTTTTCTTAAATTTTCTAATTTTTCAAGCAATTTTTTGATTTTTTTCTTTCATAAGAACCTTCTCCTGACAATAACACACACAACAAAAAAAAATAGTGAAATCGGTCCAGCTGTTCACGCGTGATGCTGTGACCAAGGGAAATAAGGATTCATTTTCATATATATAGATATGATACTACTCAACATAGTTTAGGCAATATACTAGTGAATGTGTGTTCCGCGCAACAAGATTGTATAAAAGTCTGATCGCCAGTAACAGCTATCATAAAAGAGTTAAGAGTCAAGATAATTCAGGGAAATGTAACAGCAACTTTGACTATTACTGTAAATGACAAAACCCGCCGTTAATATATTATGTAGGTATGTGTTAAAAATACCTAATTTATATTTATGCTAATTTAATAATAATAAACTAATATAAATGAATAATATCTACTTTAAAATTATTATAATTGATATTATTTCTACAAATAATAATTTTGTATAACAATTATTTGTGCTCGTATCACCGATGACACTATTATATTTTTTATAAAAAGTATAACAACTGGCAACACGAAGGTAGTCGATGTTACAAGCGTATGAAGCGTTAGTCGACGAACATAGTTCGGAAGAAATTGTTGTGAAAGTATAACCTCTGATATTGTGAAATAAAATTGTATTTAGAACATCTCAGTGATTCTCCTTTGAAGTTTTAACATATGTATTGTTATGTTGCGAATTGCAACGCGTCAAAACCCCCACTAACATATTCGCGCAAACTGACATGCTTATAATTATCAGCCCTGTATTATATACTTGCCCACTGCTGAGCACGGGCCTCCTCTACTACTGAGAGGGATTAGGCCTTAGTCCACCACGCTGGCCTAGTGCGGATTGGTAGACTTCACCCACCTTCGAAATTCCTATAGAGAACTTCGCAAATGTGCAGGTTTCCTCCACCGTTAAAGCGAACGATAAATTCACAAAGAATACACACATGATTTTAGAAAAGTCAGAGGTGTGTGCCCTTGGGATTTGAACCTGCGGACATTCGTCTCGGCAGTCCGTTCCACACCCAACTAGGCTACCGCCGCTCATGTTCGTGCCATGTTTATGCACCTATAAATAACTAAGTTGTTTCGACCGTCTGTTTACAATCGACAACCTCAGGACGAAGATTCACTTTTAGGCCTTGTTTCAATTAGCACTAGGCATTGACGTATATTCTAAGACACGAACGTCCATATAGACTATTTGTTCAAAATCTGAACTAAAATGGCAACCAAAACGTCACTGTTATAACCTACTTATTCAGTTGAACAACACATAATATTACTTATATGAGTAATGCTTTTTATTCAAATCCAAGTTTACACCTAGACTCGAGTTCTTATATCATGAGCGCCACTCCGTACACAACCACAAGCTGTCAATATTGACCATACTAAAGTCAGTTTGAATGGATATCAGTTCAAATCAGTTGAACACAATGGAACGCCAAATCCAGTACGTAGTACATATTATATCGATAGCACTAGGTTTTTACTGGACATGAACCTCGGTAACAAACCTTGATTCTTTCCATTGTATTAAGGTAAAAAAAAAAATGCATAAGAGGGCCGGCAGCGACTGGATGCATAAAGCAGCGGATCGGGTTCTGTGGCTTACCTTGGTAGACTGCAACGGGCTGATGATGATGATGAAAAAGTATGTAATGGATCAAAATCCAGCCCCGGATCTAAAGGGGGGCTAGCCGGGGCCCATGCCCCGGGCGGCAAATTCAAACTTGGCACACGAATACATAACTCATTATTAACGCAACTTTGACTACTGAGACATCAGTACATTCAATACAAAAATTATATCCCGCGGGGCGCAACATGATGATGAAGATGACTAATGTAATAATATAAGTGGGTGGGAGCGGCATTTCGCAGATTTTGCCCCACCTCGAAAAAAATCAAGATCCAGGGCTGTCAAAATCATCAAATTAAGTTTAATATTTGTAACGAATAAAACAATAACTACGCATCTCTACGCAATTTGTTCTCAAATATCGCGGTCATACAGAGCACAAATATTAACACGGAGCGCAACCGATTTCTTCGTATTACCTTTCATATTACATAGGGGTTATACTACTAGGTTTTGCTCTTTGTTTCGTACGCGTATGTCCTACCCCAAATTCTGCAATTAAAGTCCCTGTAACTTTTTTTTGAATTAAAATTCTGGCGGTAATGATAATTCAGAATTTCTTGACCTGTGTGCTAATAATACAAATTTGATTTGGGCATTCGTACGTTTACTAATAAATATTAAAACTTAAATATCTTGAGGAAATTTAACATTTATATTGAGTAGTATAAGGCACAGTTATAGGTTAGAAACCAAGCGGCAAATAAATCTAATAAGTAATTACTAACCAAAAAATTTGGCTAGACAGTGATGTAAACATTTCGACGATTTCCAAATAGTAGTTTGTAGTTTGTAATACCATCGCTTAAGGAGGTATATTTCTTCAAGCTTAACTATCGTTACAATATGACACATGCTCCGAGGTCGAGTGTTAAGTATCTATGAAGAGTACAGTCAGCCACATAAGTAGCTGAACAAATTCAAAATTTCAAACCGCCTTTAAACTTTTATGTCCATCAAAAAACTTTTTTTTTCTCTGAAATAAACTTCACCGGGATTACTCTATTTAAGATAAAAAAAAAATAATATTTTGATTGAAGTTAATGTGTAGAAGGGTTAAAGTTTGAAGTTGTTTAACACCTTTTGTGACTGATTGTACCTACATACTTAATTACATCCCAAAAAATCTAGAAACACGATATTTTAGAACTTTCATTAATGATTCCAAAGCATGACCTTTTTCGTAACTTATGCAATCTTCCCCCTTAGGCACTAACTAAACCAATTGTGATTGACGTCATGAGCTGACTTGCGATCTTACCTAAAAAATCTAATCAACGAAATAGCAAATCATAGTGAACGAATAGTCGTTACATAAAAACCTAAATAGTTTCAATCGGTCACGAAATTTCCGCAAATATTATCAATTTTACACGAAAAACATTGATGTTTTTTTACCAACATAAAAACACCCATACTTTTAAACTCGTGTATTAAAGGTTCATGAAAACTATTTTTAAACCATAGGTCGACTTGACGGAAGAATACTGCATAAGGAAGGAAGTTACAACAAAATACAATAATAAATCTTCGCATACCAAGCACTTTCAAGTTACATCGAACTTTTCTCATTTAAACCTGTACGTCATCCGGGTTACCCTTTGAAAACCAGCGCTGCAGTATTACTTACTGCAGCACATAGCTGAATGGGGGCCCATTGTTGGTGCAATAATTTGAATTTGTATAACTTTTATTAATTTTATTCTTTTAGTTAATTTTTTATTATTCTTTCCAGCAATAAATGTCTTTCTTTCTTAAGAAAAAATTCATTATATGAATGCTTTTACTAGATAGGGCTTGGCCACAGGTACCACGCGCATTCCAGGCGAAAATCACTTAGTGCAAAGTTTTTGTATTTAGGTCGTACCATTTTTTTCACCTGCAAATTTATCTGAGTTCGTGAATCGTGATTATCCCTCCAAGACAGTATTAATGCATGTAACCAGATTCTCTTGCGCGCCCTTAAGGTTCGTGGCGCTTCATCTAAGATTGGTAGTAAAATATCTTTAATACCAAACGAATCTCATAATAGTTTATTAATTTAGTGACAAACAAAAAACATGACAACCCATTATAAAAAGAAAACATTAAAAAGAAAACTACCAATAAACCTACTTACTTAAAATAATAAAACATTACAGGTTGCTTCAGGCAACCGATAGACTCACCCCTTCTAAGGTCGATACTGAATATAGAAGAGAATTCGGAAAACCCGTCACGTCAGTGTGTTGCGTTCCGGAATCAGTCAGTGTATTCCGTTTCAAACAGGCCGACATAATTGTGTCGACTGGCACAATCATAATCAGAGATAATCATCTCTCGTTAATCGATACTATTACCCGGATCGCTTACCATACGGTGTAATAAAGTCACTTTGCCGTGCACAATTAAAAAAAAATTGAATGCTCTTTGTGGGAAAGTGTATTTGAACAAATTACTTTCCTAACCGTGGTCTAGAACAAAATTTATGAGGACCTGTATGCTCATAAAATTCATACACAATCTGCTGAATTTACAATCATTTGGATTTCTCATAGTCGGTGACAAAGATTCGTCATTGCATCAGTATTTGTGATTGCAGTTCATGTTTTTTCATTATTTATTACATAAAAAGTAATTCCTGTATCTAAAACGTAATTTAAATATCCTTGGTACAAGAAAAGGCCTTTATTTCTTTTCCGTACTCTAGGTTTTACGTTCAAATATTTGCAATTTGGTTTGGTATTAAAACGATTATTATCTACTTTATTTATTTTTTATTGAAGTATCTACGATTTTGTTTATATGCTTATTTTTTTTTTAACGTGTACTGCAGCTGATGGTATTTGGAGGCCCGGAGGGACCTATTAGGTCCAAATATAGTGTCGACCAACAAGAGATGATTACTCCTAGCCAGTCGAGACAACTTTTATTTTAAGTTTTATTGCCTATGTCTGTTTGTTTGCCTGGCATCTAGACACGGCTAAATCGATTTTGTTGAGCTTCCATTTCCAGAAGCCTCTAGGATATTTCTAGAGTTATTGAAGCTATATTCTTATCCCGAAATAGATTTTAACTAATAAAATATATTTTCTCACTTGATACGCGCCATAGTAAGTAAATGAATGTAGCAAGGCTAGTTGTTGGATATTAATTACGATAATAAGAATAGTCCAAACAAAATACTACATAAGTATATTATTTTATAACTAAACTAATTATACTGATAAAGAAAATTCTTTCATAACTGATGACGCCTTAAACACGTAATCTAGTGCGGATCGTGACTTGAATCTAGTTATGTGGCAATGGATTTTTATTGGAAAATTATAATTACTAAGACGTAGAATATAATGTTAGAGACCAGTAATATTTTAAGAAAAATCCTATCAATCACCAAACATTTAGTAAATTCTAGCTAGTTTTATTACCAGTAGCCGCAGAATATCCACTGCTGAACATGGGCCTGCCCTAAAGATTTCCAGATCGATCTATTGTAAGCGGCCCGCATCCAGCGACCTCCTGCGACATTTAGGAGGTCAGCTGTCCACCTCGTGGGTGGACGTCCGACGCTGCTTGTTTATATGACCCTAAGTGCTCATATAGTTTTGCGATGAGTAGAAACAAGACACGACATAATGACCTGGCACCATATACGGACTGTGGACTGAACGCCTAGCTCTAATATTGTGCATTGTATATACAATATTCAAGCCATGGCAGCTTTGGACGTCCTGCAAGGTGGACTGATGACTTAATAAAAGTCAGAGGAACACGCTGAACGTAGGCCGCATTCGACAGGCCCGTGTGGAAATCTTTGGACACGACTTATGTTCAGCAGTGGACTTTAAGTGGCTGATGATGATGAGACACAATTTTAAAACTGAAAGTTCGCTTTTCAAATTTTCAAATGTATGCCGTTACGTTAAAAGAAACTGTAACTGCAGCATGTACGTGACTAAAGGTTGGGAGAGGGGCAAGGGCGGGAAGGGTGTGCTCACCCTAGAAACGCTTTTACACACCTCAAAAAAACCTTACCCTTACATGAGCCTCAAGTGGTGCACGTCTTTTCTTGAATTCGGCAAGCTCTTTTTTTGCTTCCGCCAGCCGACCCCACGAGTAAATTTGTAGGAACTAAAAGAAAAAGGAACAAGAACAAGGAGAACACAGTCTACCAAATTACGGTCCATAAAAAAATCAGTAAAATTAACTACATTTTATCGTATTCTGTTACATTTGAAATGGTAAAGTACGGAAATATGCTTACGTTTTCTTTCTAGTACGCCAGCAACACGTGTGATTCGATGTCTAGTTTTATGCCTATAGCTAGGGAACACGTGACTTCTTTTAATATATATACGCACATACTTTTCATCTCTAAGAGGCAAGCAGGGGCGATGCCTGTGCACCCACTTTTCATCATGTGTATTCCTTCCCAAGTTGTGATAGGGGCAGTAGGCTAGTGAGTGAGTGATGGTAGTGACCATATCGAGTAGAAATTTCAGACTCGACCCGGTATGTGACTGCCTGACCCGGTATTCAAAACCGATACCTCAATGCTATATACAACTACCTCACAAAGCAGTCAAGTTCAATATCTGGGTTGTAAAAAAATCTATTGTAAAATCGGCGATATATTCTACGGCTAAAAATATGTAAGTACTTATAAAACACGAGGTTTTTATAGAAATGGCTTAGTACTTCGATTTTTTGGGTAAATAGTCTTCTAATTTTAGAATATCTACGTACAAAGGAATTGCTATAAGTTATTTGGTGAGTACAGTAACCAAAGTATTCATACCTATAATTAATGGTTTTTGTTAGCACATGTTCCATGTCCAAACAACTGATCTTAGGAATCATTAATTTTAACAACAAGCATATCTCCAGGTATTTGGAGTGACGATCCGCGAAAGGTCGCTTGCAAGAACTGGATGCGACAGTCCAAAGACAGAGTAAAATAACGCATATTAGAGGAGGCCTATGTCCAGCAGTGGATAAAGATATAGGCTGATGATGATGAATCTTACAATAATAAGTAATAAGCACTTAAGGATGTGCCTACTAATAATTATAATTAATTGTATGTCCTATAGTACTTAGTAGACGTAAAAACAATTAAAACAGAGTTGTATAAGGTTTTCTTGACTTAGCGAATGCATGTTTACGTAAAAACATATTATTTACTGAGCTACAAATGTCTTAAAACTATTGTAAAAGTTAGATATTCTTTGAATGGCGGTGAACCTAGCTCCTCGTGGTCGACAACATACATTTACCTGGAGTTTTGGCTTTTATTTAAGGGATTTTAACGCCCCATTGCTCCCTTCCTTCCCTATCCCTAAGCTACGCCACTGGGCCTCGGAACATATAACGTATACTATTCTTGGACAGAGGTCTAAATGACCGTGACCACAGATACTTGTAGAGTTGTATTTTAAATCACATTTTTTAACCTAAGTATAAAAAATATGCTTAACTCGTTTAATAAAAAGAAAAACAAATAAACGAAACAAATACCTATAATGACATTCGGTTTGGAAAAATTTCAATTGAAGTAGAATCATTTCCGCATCGCAATAAAGTAATTATAGTCTAGACTTGAGAGGCATGTCTGATTCCATCTAGAGAGACAATCTATAAAATTGCTGGACTGGATAAAATCGTTAATACCGATCTTCGAGACATTTGCGAGTAATAAAATTCCCCGGTGTAAATTATGATTAGAAATCTTGAGGTTTTTATATACGTACATAACCTTGTAACTCCACTGCACCTGAAGGTAAGCGATGTGGAGTCCAGATAGAGTGTCGAATGACAATAAAATCAACACAATTGTGCAGGTCTGTTTAAAACCAGAATTGCACTGGCTAATCCTGGAGCGCGACACATTGAACAATATAGGTCCAATATGGCGGTGTTTAAATTTTGTTCACAGTGGTCATTATCCGGGCGGATACAAAAATCTTACTACTAGTGCTTTGGTCACAGAAATAAAGAGGTCAACAAGACATTTGATTATAATACGCTAATATCATTATTTTCGTTTTCTTTTATAAAATGGATTTTCCTTCCGTTCTAAGAAGTCAATTTCAAAATCTAGGCAAAATGTGGCATTTAATAATGTTTTGCAGGCCGCACATATGCTTATGACCCATGAAGCTACCAGTCGTCCATTATCCATGACATAGACCAGATGCCAGTATATACAAAGCGCGCCATCAGGACTAAGGTGACTTACTCAAAAGATACTATTTGTGGGAAACTAATAAAAAAGATTTGAAAACAATATAGAAGGCAATGAAGTGGGCGGTTGTTGAAAGTAAGAGTCTCTATTTCTATTCTATATTTTTTTTCTCATCGTAGGGTTATAGAGCATGCTTCGGAAGGTCGTTTTTTAAGAAAATCAGAAAATAGGTATATAAATTTTGAGGTAGGTCACTTTATTTCTAAAGGTGCGAAAGATAGTATCGTTTATTGAATTACTAATATAACCGGATTATAAAACCAGGCTTCGAACAAGACAAAACACACATAATTTTTATCATAAGCTGCAATAATGAAATATTTACATGCAATAACAGCCGTGTCGTGATTTCCCAACGCCTCGGCCATTGTTCGTGCGAATTGTGTCATGAATAATTAGATAGCCTGGACGATTATATCATTAAATTATAATATTCGCTGTTCACTAATTAGTGCACAGGAAAATCAATCTTCACCTTGATCTGTGCCTTGATCATATCCTGTGCAATTTGTAAAACTACACTCTTTTCCTTTAATGTTTTGGTCCGTGTTGCAAGCTTAGGGGGAATAAAATCAAAGATTTGAAATATCTTCAACACTCTTTTCTTTACCACGCCAAGCAGCAGTGTGTGGTCACTGCTGTGTTTCGGTTCGAAGGACATTGTAACCAGTGTAACTACTGGGCATAATAACACTTAAAATTTCATGTCTCGGAATGGCGAGCGCAGTAGAATACTTTGTAATTCAAGGTATTGAATGATGTTTCCACTGTTTATGGTCGGTCGTATTGCTTACCATCAGGCGAATGGCAAACTCGTAGCGTCATTCGAAGCAATAAAATAACAATAAAAAATTCCATCAAGCTTTGGCATAGTTTGCCTGGACCCGTGTTCCCTCCTTCCTACAATCCGAGGTCCTTCCGCCATAATGTGAAGAAGCGTCTTAGTAGGCCGGCGTGATTGTGTCGAATGACATGAGATAGCCATATGTTGCCATTACATACTCTATCTGGAAGGCATTGCGCTTATAATCAAGTGCAATCACTTTGCCTTGCCCAAAAAACAAAAAAGCTTGAATTCTTTTTAAATATTTTTATTCTGTTCTGGCTGAAGTTGAGAAACTCGCTTGATTCTTAGATTTTTATTTGCAAAAATATGCAGTTTTTGAAGATAATTAGTTTTATTTGGAGCAGTAGATTCGTGATTAATTCATGGATTAAATGAATTATCTTTTACCCATAAATATTGTATTCAGAATGTACCAAGAATCAGGTTTTAAAAAGTCGTGTTTTCTAACTTTAATAATCTTAATTTGAGAGAGACAAAACTAAGCAAGTACTGACTAATAAATTGTTTATTTATTCTTTTATCACTTTACAGAGAACATACAATCAATAGGATTCAATAAGAAATACTATAAACATATTAACGTAACATATAATGCATCTTTATGTACCTAATTGGCTAGTTATGATGCGCTCAATAATATCGCGTGACGACCTCAACTCCCAATGAATGGATGCATTTATAAAAACTACTACGTATCTAAAGGCAGATAGGATAAAAACAAGCATTTAAAGAATTAAAATTGCGTACTTCTATTTACTTTGATTATATTTTAATCTAGGTGTAGCTCGCGGATTCGCCCCAAAGGAGACACGCGGGGGCCATCCTTTCCCGGAATATTCTGGAATGAGAAATAGCCTAACATGTTCAAATAATGTAATGTCTAGTGTTTACGGGTTTAGTAAGATTTAGTACAAACGCTTTCACAGTTAAGTTAGGTAGATATAGAGATACCAGCCTTTAGTTTTACATACCTTATGTGTTCACGAAAATAATGTTCCGCCGTAAAATGTAGGTACTCAAATGTTCGCGGAACAGTTATTTCAAGGTACTATTGCAGTCGGGTTTCTTAACTTCTAACCACAAGTCCATATGAGTGCCTCTGTGTGTGAGCAATAGGTGGAAAACGGTGCTACTGCCTTTATGGCTTAGTTATAAGTATTGCATATGGTATGACTGCTTTGGCGAGGTCTTGGTTCGATTCTTGAGTAAGGTAAGGTTATTTAGCTCAGTATCAATCGTGTGTTTAAAGACTTTCCCGCTCTCACACCCACTACAACTCCTGTAAGCTAGGTCAGCAGCGAGTCTTAGGGAACACTCATTTGTCTTTATCCCGCAACGAAATCGAAATAGAAAGAAAAGAAGGACTTGGAAATATTACGTAATTGCCCACTTCTCTTCGTAGCAAAGCGGGAGACAAATTAATGAACTAAGGGGGCATTTTTACCTCATGTACAAGGACGTTTACACTACATAAATCAGTTGTAAAGCACCACTGTAAAGAGGCATTTAAATCTTTAAGAGACGTTTCCACGAGATAAGCCAGTTGTAAAGCACCACTGATAAAAATTAAACGAAAGGCTCCTATCACATGAACTGTTCATTTGGAATGAAAAAACCTGGAATCTAGGATTATATCCAGTAAATCATAAGGACAATTATGAAGAAAGATATTTATTTATTTCGTGGAAAATAACAATGGCGTAATCATATCGGATAAATCTTAAGATATTAAAAAATATATATTTCAAAACAATAGAATTGTCGCATTTCAAACTGCAATAAATCTTTGATCTTTCTACAGTGCAATTTGTCTTCTATTTGCTAACAAACGAGTATTTTTAATAACCGATAAAGATCCTAATCTGGGATGTAATTTGTAAAATCAAATTACGTGGCAATAATGACCTATTCACAGATTTTATCGACTGTCTCGGTGACTCGCGAGGTCCTGGGTTAGAATCGCGGATCGAGCCAAAAATAATTGGACAGACTTGGTTTTTTTCAAAAGTAAAAATTACACACTCTCAGTTCGGTGTCAGGAAGTTGGCGATGATATACCCCCGTGCCTCAAAAGCCACATAAAGCCATGGGTTCTGTGCCTAATTTCTCCTTCATGTCCAATTGCCGTCTCACCAAACTATGAGAGTGAAGGAACAGAGAGTGCACCTGTGTAGGCTGTTTGAAGTTTTGTCTTTCCTTGACTGCTTGCTTGCTTGCTGACTGTACTTTTTAACTCAAAATTCTAGGTGGTGTTACTTTTAGGGAATTTTAGTCCTTACTCTCAAGTGAACGGTTTATTTATATGTTTACTTACCCCCTTATTCATAGACTTTTTTTTAATATAAGGACGGAGCAATGCTGTTATGACAAGTCTATTTCTCCGCTTCGTTTAACGGCTTGCTGTTTGTTATCTGACAGCCAACTAGATTCAAGTTGTATCTCAATATTAGCCATTCACAACGGCCATATGTCCATGCACTGCGAAGGCTACCATGTCATCAGCACTAAGAAACAGACTTGTTATCACAGTAATGCTCCTTCCTTCGATAAAAAACGTCTATGAATAAGGGGTTTAGTATCTACAACTAATCTTTAACATTGACATTCGATTTGTTATTTAATTACATTAAAAATATGGTTCATTGCTGGTTTGCGTTTTTTGAACTACGATGTATCAAGTTTAATCAAACATGTACTTATTCTCAGCCCACTTGGTATTTCTATGTAATAAAGTATTCTTTGTAATATGATTTATGAAATGGTTAATGGTATTCTTTACTGTTTACAGGAACCCACTTCTTAGTTAAGTTTCGTGAGATGAAGCCGTTTTTCAAACAGGTATCTATACTGTCATTTTATTCGATAATATGAATAATTATTAATGTATTTATCCATCAATGATAATTGATATGTACGCTAAACTATTTAATTTATAGAAACATATCTAGCTCGAAGGACCATTTTGCTCTTTTTAAAGTTAGGTTTAAACTTGTTACTTTGAATTGTATGCGTTTACAATAGCGGCGATATTTCAATAATTCTATACCCACACATGCGTCTCGATGCAATTACTGCAAGCTTGAATCATTGTATAAGTCAGCTTATACCTTGATAACTCCAGAGGGTATAAAATCATATTAGAAGTTATCTCTCGATAATAAAGCGTCTATGGAGAATTATTTCCAAGTAATCCGACCAAATTTTTAGGTTATTCTGGATACCATGTTTATTCTTGATTCATAAAATTCCAGGCTTTCGTGGTATGCGGTGCAGCGTTGAATATTGCCGGGCATGGATGTGCCCATGGCTTCCCTGCTGTGCTGTTCGCACAACTGAAGAGTGACGGGGGACCGGTGACGCTCACTGAACATGATACTTCTTGGATAGGTAGGTCTTAAGCATCTCTACAGAATCCTACTACAGGTTACAGTTAGGTAGAGTACCTACAGTAAAAACTGAACCTTTTCGGAAAAGCAAGTTGCATTAAAATTGGTTATGTAAAGAAATAACATAAAATGATTGATCTATATAGAAGAAATGGATTAAGAGAACAGAGCTACCCCTTAAAAACAATACAAACAGCATTATTTAGGAATTATTATTATTCTATCAATTAGTAAAATTACTTATATCTTAAATATTCAGTATTATTATATATTATACAATTTAAAATCTATATGGGTTTCTTTTTCAGCATCTGTGGTGGGCGTCATGGGCATCGTTGGAAACTTCGTATCACCAGTCCTGATGACACGTCTGGGTCGGCAGAAAGCCCATCTCATTAGCACCATACCAGCACTCCTCGGATGGATCGTGTTCGTTCTAGGAAACTCCGTCCCACTCTTCATACTGGCAAGGTTACTGCACGGTCTGGCTTTAGGCTTAAGGACCCCTCTAGCTGCTATATTAGTGGCGGAGTACACTGATCCAAAATACCGTGGTGCCTTCCTAGGGACCTTCGCTATATCTTTAGGGTTAGGAATTTTCTTATCCCATCTTTGGGGCGCGCAGTTAACATGGAAAATGACTGCTGTCGTCTGCTCGCTATTCCCTCTAATTGCCATGGCTATTATCTCCTTGTCTCCGGAATCGCCAAGTTGGCTGGTCTCCAAAAAGAAGTTTGAGGAAGCGAGAAAGGCGTTCAAATGGGTCAGAGGTGAAGGCCCCGAACAAAGGGAAGAGCTGGAGGCCATGATTAACGCACAGAAAGAAGAACTAGCTGAAGAGAAAAGAAACGAAGTCGTTAAAACCACTCGTAGTGGAGTATTTAGAACAGCAGTGGATTCTATCAAGGATGTATTGAAGATATTCAAAAAGAAAGAGTTCTACAAACCAGCTATTATAGCTATAAGCATGTTAATAGTGTTCGAGTTCGGTGGAGCTCATATGTTCGCAGCTTATGGTAATACTATACTTGAAGCTGTACTTGACAAAAATGATCCGAAAGACGTCGCTTGGCAGTTCACAGTCATGGACCTATTGAGAACTGTGTGCGCATTCTTAGCCATATTCTTGTTGAAATACTTCAAGAGACGTACAATTTTATTCACGAGCGGTATTATGACCGTTTTATCTCTGAGCGCAATATCAGTTTTCATCTATATTAGAAAAGCTGGTGTCCTAACTTCAGAATGGATGTTAGATGTGCTGCCAATGTCTTTGATGACACTCTACACTTTATCCTTTTGCCTCGGTTTAGTTCCTTTAAATTGGGTTATCTGTGGGGAAGTATTCCCGTTAGCTTACAGGAGTTTAGGATCGACGTTGTCCACATCGTTTCTAACGCCATCTTTCGTGGTATCTATGAAGACTGCTCCTCATTTATACTCTTCTGTAGGAGTCGAAGGTGCATTTTTAGTTTATTCTGCCACTTTGACTGTATTTTTATTAGTAATTTACGCTTTATTGCCAGAAACAAAGGACAGGACTTTACAAGACATAGAAGATAGTTTTAAGGGTAAGAGACAAGTGGACCCTGAAGTACAGTTAAAACTGATTAATAAAGACGACATTGTTTTAGTGAAATAGACATTTAATTGTAAATAAGTACTTAAAACCTGTGATAAGTAGTAGTCATTAGGGAAGAAGAGGGCACTTTGACATATTTTTCAATTTTTCTCATGGTTTATGAGTCCGAGCTCTAGTGAAGATAAACTCAGAAACAGAAATAAAATAAGCAAATTTTTTAACTCTTAATCTTTTTATTAGAATCTACGAATAGTGCCCCTTTCTCCTCTAATTTATATTTCATTAATTTGACCAAAAACAATAAATATTTGTTCCGTAACACTGATTATAACTCTTTGTTCCTGTATGTGTCATGATGCCAATTATATGGTGGAAACTAAATGATAATGGGCATAGCCAGGGTCACTTTGGAGAAAATATAAGTTACCTTTTATACAAATTTTAACTTGGTATTTTAAAAACAAGCTATTATACTTAAACCATATACATATGTGGTTTGAGTATAAAAAAATTAATATGTAAAGTTAATGTTACTTATGTTGGCTATGCCCATCCTCCCAACCATTCTTAAAATAATGCAGTTACCTAAAAATTGTTATATAAATTATTCGTATTTTCGTTTTATTTTGTCTTAGACTAAGTGAAATATGGACACAAATAACATGCCAATTATTAAATTCAGCAAATAAATTTTAGTTTCTAAATATCTATGTAAAATAATTTAAAATGTCTTGAGACACATTGTGTATTATATAATAAATAATGCTCTGAGAGATACAAAATGAATATCGATTATTATGTAAAATGACATTTGCTTATGAACCAATCTTCAAATTTCTATGACTACAGACCATTAATGTTAACAAATAAAACATATTTTAACAGTACAAACGATCAAGGAACAATAAAATTATGTTGTTATCTTAAATGCTATGTTGTTTTATTTATAAATATATCACATACATATTACTAAAGGCACTGGCAATAAATGCAAAAGTATCAAAAAATTTTTTTATATTTATTTGAAAACTAGTTTGAAAATTATTTTATCATGATTTCAGGCTAAAATCGCGAATGGAAAATGTTTCACAATTTCCTTTACCCAAAAAAAAAATAATTAAAATAGATATTTTATTAAGCTTCTCCTGCACTTCTTTATAATATCTAGAAGTTGTTTGACTAACGGCCACTTTCAACAAAAGTTCCAATTTAAATCTTTGAGGATCCCGAGAATGGACCAATCAAAATAACTCTTTTGTAAGCATGTCAAACTGTGTTCCGATTGGTCTATTTCGATCGATCGTTTACTCGAATCTCCGGAAAGTAATTTTGTATGGACTGACAATTCATTGAGCCTTGGCAATGGTTATGAAATAGATCTTAATATATATTCGGATATTTAATTTTATGACTTAATTATTCGGATATTATTAATATTGTTATATTAACTAAAACATTATGTTATTTATATGACATTCATGAACAGCAAGTTAATACTTTTATGATATAACCTCGTAAAAAATCTCTATATCCTGAATGAAATGAATGAATATGATCCATAGCATCATCCATATGACGCTAACGCAGTCTACTGAAAAATCGGATTAAAAATCTAATATTTCACATGGGAGCAAATTGCCAAAATAAAGAGTAGCTTATATGTTAATCTAGAATATGATCCATCCATGTGCCAAATTTCATCCAAATTCATTCAGTGGTTACTGCGTTTACTCCTAACGAACATCTAAAACTGTTTACAAACATTTCCATTAATTATTATATAGTAAGTAAGATAAAAACAATATAAAAAACATTCTGAATTTAAACTCAAACTAAACTAAACAGGTGGGATAAGAAATTAAAACAAATATTAAGTAGAAAATCACCTTTTAAATTATTTTATGAGATAATCTGTTCTTAAATTATTTGTGCTAAAGCTTATTAAATTTTATTATGGTGTGTATGTGATTGTCTAACACACATATAAATATCATCACATTTATAATACACTAGCCACCCTCTCTGGCTTCACATGCTTCCAAGCAAATATGCCTTAGTTTTTTTTATCATATAAAACATTAATGCATTATACATATTTCAACCTTTCTCATAATCACTCTATCCATAAAAGCAGCAAGAGCCTAGTTGCGAGTGGAATGGACTGCTGAGACGAATATCGACAGGTTTAAAACTCAAGGGCAAATACATCTAATTTTTCTAAAGTTATGTATGTATACTTTGTGAATTATAACTTGCTTTAACGGTGAAGGCAAACATTGTGAGGAAATCAGCAGACCTGAGAATTTCTCAAAGAATTTTCAGGCTGTGTGAAGTTAGTATTATAAGCACAATACTAGATTGTCATTTGAGACCTAACAGTTGTTATAAATTAAGTTATAAAAAACATAAACATAGCAATTCACATTTACCTATGATAGCATATACCTAAAAACGAATCTTTGATAGCAATATTTTACAAATATAACTCCACCTTTCATCTTAAATGCATCTAAGTTATTATCACCTATGTCTTTAAAAACTGGTTTATTACAAATTGTTTTCCTGATGGTAAACGGTATTTGCCATCCATGGACTGCAGCGATCCCTGTAGCACAGCTAACCCATATACTGGAAAGCCACATACTCATAGATATTGCATAATACTATTATGAATCATGTAAGGCATGCCAAAGTTGGTTAATCCTCTCAACCTTCAAATCTGGAGGTCCGAATAGGAAATGGCCGGCATATCTTGGTCCCAGTTTGGCCAACACATCTGCCTTCCTCGAGCTCAAGATTAAATTGGATAATTGGGTTCTGGCAACACCAATCTTCTGTGCTAAGTCCCCTGTTATGTGTACATCATCAATCCAAAAATATGGTGTGTTTTGTGCGGCTTTGAGTAGCTGTGGTACCACATCTTGGGAGTAAAGAATAGCCCAACCTGAAAGATACAATTATTACTGATTCGAGACTTGTTACAATTAGGTTTTAACAAAAAATTCAAACAAAAATATTGCTTAACATAGGAATAATAAAGTTGCTTCTGTTTACAAGAACATGTTGGATAAAACTAACCTGCACAATAATTGGGATAAAATTCAAACTTGTATTCCTCGGCAGTCACTTTCCATTTTGATTCATCAGACCTCTGCACCTCTGCATGTACCGCAACATGGCAAGTTATCAAACCTTTCGCACCCCATGGCGACAGTTCCCGCCCCAGGAAGTGTAACAACGCGTCCAAATTAACTATCACATCATCATCTGTCTTCAAAACATATTTGGCTTGTGAACAGTGATGGGAAACCCATTTCAATCCCATCACATGCTTGTAAGTCATGTTTCTGTATTCATCTTTAAAGTTACCTTGGACTATGTCTCCGTACAGAGCGCTCTCAGCTAGCACTTTCTGAGAAATAGTTAAGTTTTCTGGCTCACCAACAAGGAACACTAATTTTGTCGACTCTATCTCTCGGCCCCATGTGCTACGAATAACCATCCTGTTATCAAAGTTACTAGGGTTCGAAGATACGATAATCATGAGTAAGAAGCCTGCTGGGTACTCATCGCAAGGCTGAGGATTTATTTTGAACGAAAAATTCTTGATATCAATAAGTTGATCGTAAACATCGTCTACTTTAATAACTGTTGTATTTTGGGGGTCGAGAAGTGTAAATTTCGGGTCCTTTACACAAACCACATTCACTTCAGTGTAATAATAATTGTAAATTATCACAATAGAACATAACGTAAACAGAATTTTATGTATGGTCAACATTTCGTTTTTGTCTACGCGTTGACTCTCCTTCATTGCTATCGTTTGAATATATGTAATGTCACTTATTATATGCTTTAAAATACATATTTCACGAAACTTTTACATTTAATATAAATGTTTTATTTTCCTTGCCTATCAAAAAGTAATATTCAACTATTGTCTCTTGCATATGTCAAATTCGGCAAATAAAGTATGTTCCGAATACAGAACAAGAACTCAGATATTCCAAAATCAAATGGAGCCGCTATAAATTATTTGTTACACTTTTTTCAATGCGGATTAAGTCTATAGGTAAGTGATCACAATATTAATATATTAGAAGAAAATAATAATAGGTATTAGGTATGTTAAAATAGACGTAAGTAATATTATTTTTAATGTTAATATTTATTTGTCTGAACAATCGGTTGAGACTGATTATAGTTTCTGAACGTAATAATTTATCTACTCGTAAGTTTAGGCGGGAATATTGAAAATTTTAATGACGTGAATAATGTGATATTTTTGGGAAAAAATGTTTTATACACAATGTGAATCATGTTTTATCATATAGCAGGATATCTGGAAAAAATATCGGCCTAATGCTAAGGACTAACATTGGAGTCGACAAAAATCATGTCAAATAATATCGTCGGCATAGAGGAAAACTAAATTGACTAAAATTTTATAGCTTTGAAAAATCGAAAATTATTGTTTTTTTGTTAAATTTTTGCGCATTGTTTGTAAATATGACACAATTTCATACAAATTAATTTGATATTTTATGAGTCTGATTACTTTTTTAGCATGTTTTAACAAAAAAAAAATTTTAGGTTGCGCCACAAATAAATAAAAAATCTATTTATCCAATTATGCTATAAGTATAGTTTGTAAGTGAGCTACAATTAGCTATTTTAAATGGCTAATTATATCGTTTTCCAAACTTTAATCCCATATGGTATTAAATACAATTTAATCGTATACATACAGTAATCGAATATTTTATTTCCCCAATTCAATGTCGTATTAAACACGTATTTTTGAATCTTGGATTGTAAAAACTGAAATAACATATTTTATTTATAACGGTTAAGGTAAGCTGCCCTTACTGCCCCAATTCTACACCCCACCTGTATATAGATTCAAAAAATACTGTGAACCGAGGAAAAAAGGATATGAATAAAAATAAACATAGTTGAAAAGGGCGGCCCTTGATATTTTTATACGAAAGATGTGAAGGGCGGAGAGTACTCAACGGCTCTTTGAACATCGTGAAACAAACATGGAGCGTCGTTGCTTATTACAAATTAATAGGCACTCAATGTCGGACTTGTTAGAGAATCACAAAGCGAGTGCTCACGATTTTTTTCGTTTAGAAACACATTATTTTTTTTATTTTTTTTCTTAAAATTCAGGTTTTAATGAATAGATTACTTCCTATGTAGGTATAATACCAGCCATGTACCTAGTCTTGCCATAAATATTGTAATAAAGAAAAAAGAAAAATTGTTAACTGCAAATAACATTTATTACTTTTACAGTGTGTCAGTTTAATACATAAATATAAAACAATTAAAAATATAAAAGCTTATTCGAAGTGGTCTCCATTGGCTGCAATACAGTCCTTTAAACGATGAGGCCAGTTATCAATAGAAGCACGCACTCTTTCCATGGGAAAATTCTTCACTGCCAATCGTATAGATTGTTTTAGGGACTCCAAATTATCATGGCGTTTAGAGCAAGCTGTACTCTCTAAAACTGACCACAAATCATAATCCAGCGGATTAAGATCGGGACTAGACGACGGCCAGTCTTCAGCTCTGATGAAGTCCGAAACGTTCGATTCCAACCAAGACTGCGTGGACCGAGCTTTATGACCCGGCGCCGAGTCTTGCTGGAAGGACCATACTTGGTTATTGAACATGGTGATGTTAAGGGGCTTAACTACCTTCTCAAGAATGGTATCTTGATACACTTGTGCCGATGTTTTGATACCTTTTCACAAAAATATGGCTCAGTCACTCCTTCATAGCTAACACCCCACCAAACCATCACTGAAGTCGGATAATGTCCACGTTGCACTCTGTCGACTAATTGGGAAGCTTCCTTAGAGCTTTGAGCATAAATACGGTCATTTTGTTTGTTAAAATGTTGCTCAATTGTAAAAATTTTCTCATCCGTAAACAAAATTTTTCTGTGACCTCCCTTTGCGTACCGCTTCAGTAGTTGTTTCGATTTTACCACCCTATTCTTCTTTAAATTATCAGTTAAGAAATGGCCAGTGCGTCTCTTATAGGCTGCAAGTCCTAAGTCATCTTTTAAAATACGCGACATGGTTCTAGGTGCTATCTTCATTTCCCGAGATAAAATCTTTTGCTTTCGGACAGGATTTCTTCGAATTCTTTCCCTTACTGCTTTGACCACCTTTTTCGTACGAACACTACGTGGACGGCCAGATCTTTTTCTGTCACAAACAGAGGAGGTCTCATTGTACCTATTAATAGCCCGGTACACAAACATTTTACTAATACCAAGTGTATGGAGAGTTTTAAAAATTGCATTTGGCTCCATACCTACTTTGTGTAATGCTATCACAGCGATTCGGTTCTCTTTATCACCCCACACCATTTTTAATATCGCAAAATATTTTACAATGTATTGGCGCCAAAATGAGAAAACACAATGAACAATCGTATAAAAATGACAGATTCGAAATTCAAATGTAATATTTTTTTATAATTAAGTGTAACAGTATTTATGGCCAGACTAAGTATAATATACATATCTACTGTACCAATGCTGATCACGAGCTTCCTGTACTACTGGGAGAGTTTAAGGTTTAGTTAACCACGCTGGACTAGTGCGAGTTGGTAGACTTCAAAGTCTTCGAAATTCTTATGAAGAATATTCACGTATGTAGGTTTCGTACCTTTATTTTCAGTATTAATGCGAACGGTAATTATTAATAGACAATAGACACGTAACTTCCTTAATCAGAGGTGCTGTGGGCTTAACACCTGCCTATCACAGTGTTGTCAATCCGTTCCATTCCTAGCTAGGCTGTCGTGCACTAGGTAGGCACACACTGACGTCTTTTATCCCCGAAGGAGTTGGCGGAAACGCAAATACTGAACCCACTTTCCGCTGTGTGTATTCCGTTCTTCCATATCATAAAGGCCGTACCTATCCGTTCCGGGATGATTTTAAGTAGAAATATCCTTTATAACTTTGTCCGTATAATGTCCATATACGAATCATTAATAACCGAAATTATTAGATTCAAATCTTTACCAAATACATATTAGTAGCCACACACATGCCTTTTCCCCAAAACGTTAGGCAGTAGTGAACTTTTTGCTATGTGTATTTCGTTCCATGTGATATCTTCATGGCTTATCGCCATATATTAAAATTATTCCAGTTGAATGACGAGACGAGCATTTTGTTCGAGTAAGGTTCGTACTTCGTTCAGTACTGACTCATAAACAGCACCGCACCACATAGAATTTATACTTATAGCCACATAGAATTATAAAGTGCTGCGTTACCGTGACACATAAGATACTGAGTCTCTAGTCTCTTCACCTATAATGTCCTTCAAACTGAAACACGACAGTCTTTGCACATTGCTCCTTGCTATTGCAATATAGGTTAAACTCGAGGCTGATATTGAGAAGTAATAAACAAAATAATAAAAAGTAGTACATAGGTAAAATCTAAATCTTCCCGGAGAGGGCGACAGGCGCGTGCTCAAGTGCTGCCGAGATCCGCTGTCGACGTCCAATAATAGGCTTGTGGCCGCGCTGCGAACGAACCCATCCCAGCACTTGACCGCGTAGGCTGTTCGACACACCGAGCTATAGAGTTAGGTGCTCAGTTACCTTTAAAAATAATATGTTTCTACAAAAAGTCCAAATTTGCTCCACGTAGTACCATGAGCTATATAATTAATATATTGCTTGGTTACTATTAAATAAAAGTACTTAATTTCGTTTTGTGAAAATTCCTGATTCAGTGACTTAATAATGTCCATAACTTAGATGTGGAAAGCTGGAAATTGCCATTGGGGTTTCTTTAATGATGTATTAAGTAAATGGAGATTCAAAATTTGTATGGACTATGAGGCGGACGGAGCCGTGAAAGTTGATTACAGAATAGACAGATTATTCCTAGTTTTATTTTAAGCTTGATCAGGGATTACCTGTTTCGTAGATCTTGTGCAGCTATACTTATTATACGGCTCGCTGAGCTGAACATGTATGTCGGCAAACAATTTCACAGCTTACTGGTAAGGTAAGAGTATGTTTTACTGAACCTTTTGGTTCGAACCGAGGTGAAAGAGATCATGGTTACGGATAAATAGGGTTCAATCAATTAATCAGGCTATCTTCGTCCACTGTTGACCGTAGACCTCCTTAATGAAGAGCCAACCACCCGGTCTTGAGCAGCTCGCATCCCTCCGCTACCAACCGCCTTTTTCAAGTCATGGGTCCATCGTGCAGGGTCATTCATACCTTTATTTACAGTATTAATGCGAACGGTAATTATTAATAAACAATAGACACGTAACTTCGTTAATCAGAGGTAAATCGTATAGTGAAAATGGGGGTACAGAAGAAATATTTTAACCAATTTTTATCTGTCACGTTCCAACAAAACACTGAAATCATATTTTACAATCGATATCTATAATCATTTAAAAAGCGACTGGGAACGACGCAACAATGGCGTTTGAGAGCAGTAAGGAGGGTAAAACCCTCTCAACCTTCTTATTGGTAACTCGCGTATTTATAGTATTCTACATGTCATCTGAATACAAAATGGTGGCAGATATATTTACCGAGCGTATTCTCGGGCAAAGACCTATGTTAAGTTTGAGTTAAGATTTCTTTTTGCATATTTATCGCATTAACTAATATACGGTATTTTTGTTTTCATGTTCACTCGTCCAAATATATGTTATATATATTTTAATACATATAGTACGTGTGTCAGTTGCTTTTTAGACTTGACATTGGCGGAATGGTCGTAGGAAGTACAAACGATACAGCCAATCACAACAAATTAGAATAGGATAAAGTTAGTCATACTATGAACAATTTATATGAATCAGCACTCGAAAAGAAACAATTCCATCCATGTTATAATAGAATTAGTGGCTTCTCCCTTCTCATCATAGATCATAGGACAGAATATATGGCTAAAAATAAGTACCATACCTGCACTTCTGCCTACCGTTTCGGGGTTAAAGGCGTGATTTGTGTTCTGTTTCTTACAAAATTTGTATATATAAACACTTAATAGTGTATGCTTTAAAGTGTAGATACAGGACCTATAACATTTAATTGTCAGTAAATAGGTTCCCAATGCGCATGTCAAGAAATTTTTAAAGTACGGATCTCGTGGTCAAGTGTGAAATGTTTTCATGTCCGTCATTACACTTCCCGCGGTTTCGCTGGCAGCTGTCAAAATTCGCGCGCTTTCCGTAGAATATTATTTTTCGGCTGCCATTTTTAAATCAGTTATTTTGAATTTAATAATATTATTTTATCGGTTATTTAGCCTATTAATCATGAAAGAAAATATATAATAAGCCCATTATGATGAAATTGAGGGATCTTTATATTTAATAAATATGATTTGAATATAAATTAACTAATCACTATGATTTTGTAAAATAAATTTCGTTTTAGTAATATTTAAAATGGCCGCTGAAAAACTGTTATGGATGACCACAGTGCTTCTCAGACTCTGGCTTGGTGCTACGGACCTCTGCTATGCACAGTAAGTAAAAAAACATAATTAAGTTTTTTTTTTAATAATCTAAGCACCACCAATAGTTTCAACGTTTTATATTTCTTATTTTTTACTTTGTTACGTCTTATGAACTACTAGAAAATTTTAAGTTGAAGGAAGGTTGCATATCAGTAGGAGTATGCTAGTAAAACTTAAGCTCTCTTGTCACGATATGGGCCTAAAATACTATTAAGAGTGAAGTGTGGGTAAATAATTGAAAACAATGTATTTAAACTAATTGTTGATTTATCTATATAAGTTTTTAAAGATGTATACTCGAGATTTAGGGGATATCTCTGAAAACTGCTCCGATTTTCGATAATATTTTACTCACAGAGCAGGACAGGTACAGATAGAGGTAGAGATAGTCTGTTTTTTACTTAAAATGAAGTGTTCCCTTTACATTTTGGCATCATAATATGCAACATTTACTTGACAATAATGCAATGCCCAGTATACTGTCGAGTTGTTTGCCGAAGTTTATTGTCCTTTACGACCAGATGGTACTCGGTAGAAGTGTGTTAACATCATGTATTTATAATGAATCCCTTGACCCAATATCATATACGGTAACAAATATACTACAAAGAGGTTTTATTGTAATCGTTTGAAACTTCATTAAGTTCTACAGTATATTTTTTGTCCTACACATTATAAATTCCGTCTCAAGTAGTGGCGTAGTTAGTTGTACTACGGTTCGACTGCAGTGCTGAGCTTTCGGGTTCTATACCGTGTCGGGCAGTGATATTGAGTTTTTCTACTCAGTAATCAGTAACACACCGGAGTCTCAAATTTGTGCCAGATATGGCGATACGCTCGCTATCATATCATGGAACGGAATACATACGGCAGAAAGTGGGTACATCAGATACGTCTCTTCATAAACTTCAGGAGATAAAGGACGTGTGTATATACATTATAATTTTGTAAAGATGTTTGTTATAAGGACTCAAATAATTTGCTATTTGACTTCGGACGAAAATCGTCTCAAAGAAAATCAGTTCCAACCGTGCGCTGCTTGCAAACTTCTATTTAAAACTGCATGAATAAAGCTTTCTTGTTTAACAGCAACTTCTCATTTGCAGAATAATTAAGCTTGCAAACTCGTTTAAAAACATTGCAACAAAGTTAGGTATGACACGTTTGCGTGGGATAGTTAGAAACAAATTGTAATGTAAGATTTTACATAAATTACGAAAGGGAAGCCGGCAGGAATCGGGTTATATGGACCCAGCGCCAGTGCTCCATTTATCATTAGGTATAGTAGGGTTATTTTTATTTTCATGAATTCTAGGTTATTGTTAAAAAAATGGTACCTCTGTCTACCCAAGCAATGCAGTTTGAGTATGTGTTATATCACTATAGCGATATATGAAGATATATGGCTTCTGATCTTGACCAGGTCCACACTCCTGACGTTTCAAGACCTACTCCCCGACGACCCTCGACTGTACGACAAGATGCGACCGCCCAAGATCAACGATCAGCCGACAACAGTTAACTTCCACGTCACTGTCATGGGTTTGGATTCCATCGATGAGAACTCCATGGTAAGCAATTGTATTTTTTTTTCAAATGGATCAACTTAAGTTTTATTTATTTATCGATTAACCATTTAAGCAACATCACTATTGTGTTTCACAGAAGTTGTTGTGAATGGGGGGGCTACGCTATATGATACGTCTGTCCCCTACCCCTAAGCAATTGTAGATTGTAGTGCAATGTATTAGTGTTCAATAAATAGACCTAGATTGTTTTTATTTTTTACGGTGAGGCATAGTACTCACGATAAGGTGCTGCCCAGACGGTGTCAACTTGTTGCGCAACTACTTGAAGTAACTGTCAATCGAGTAATAAATAAAATAAAATACTTTATCACGTAGGCGGAAAAAGCTGCACTTTGATACGTCAAAACCATTTATAATTTACTAGTTGACGCGACAGACGTTGTCCCGTCTTAACTATGAATTTGCAGCGCGCATTCTGTCAATCGTTGACAGTTATTTCAAACAATTGACAGTTATATAAAATTAATATTTTCGTTAAGTTTTCTTAATTTTTTCTAATTTTCCGCGCAGTTTTTTGAATTTTTTCTTTCATAAGAACTTTCTTCTGATAATAACAAAAAAATAGTGAAATCGGTCCAGCCGTTCACGCGTGATGGCGTAACCAAGGGAAATAGGGATTCATTTTAATATATATAGATAATAATTGCATCGTTCGTAATCCTCTGGAGATGCAGTAATCTTTATATTATTTAAATGCGCTACCTATTCCTATCTTTGGCATCGTGGAGCACAACATAAAGTTTTGTGCTTAGCGTGGAGCATATTTGGTCCGACTATCGGATGGGATCACGATTTCTCGGACGTTTGAGTTTGCCAGGGCAAAGCTAAATTCTCTTATGTTCATCCTTTCGGGGGATATTTGTTATTTCTGCTCAGTATCATCCCGGAGTCTTGAATTTGTGCCCGATATGATGATAGGATAGGGGGCGTCCCTATCACATCATGGGACGGAACGCAGTTGGCGAAAAGTGGGTGCTCTAATTGCGCCTCTGCATACCTCTTCGGGGATAAATGCGTGATGTGTGTGTGTTCGTGCTTTCGCGCTATATCTATATCTCCGGACTGATACTGAGTAGAAAACTGCAAATAGGTATTACTACGCTCGATCTATTCGAACCCAGGACTTCAGAGCGGTGTCGGATAGTCTAAATACAAATACTAATTATACGCCACGAGGCAGAATACAAATTTTAAAATACCTTATACTGCATGTTATAAAGAATATATTATAGAATGTGGTTATAAAACATTGGGAAAAGTGCACATACTGGAGCCCTCTGTGCCTCGGGGACCCGCCATTGCTTCCGTTTGATTCTGACCGGTTTATTTTACCCTTGGGTACTTTCAATGTCGATATGAGGTTATTCTCACGGTATTTTGAATACATTAGGGTTCAAATGTAGCGATTTTAGTATTTAAGTGGTAGAAAATAGAGTTTTAAAAGTACTTATTTTGACTATCTTTATATTTAGATTTTCGCTGTGTTTGCTTCCTCATGTCAGTTTTCAGGATTTTATGTACTTTGGTTTATAAGGACACCTTATTTTTGCTCAACGATTCCTTAGTTACCGTTGCTTGAGTTTTAAACTTATCATTTTCATATTTATTTTTTACTTACCCAACCATCATGTAAAAATAGATTTTTAAACAGATTATATGCATTTGCATATTTTAGAAATTTTAGCCGGTTTTTGCATATAATGCCTATAATCATGGGATGGTGTATATTGTCATTATATTAGAATATGTTATTGATTTTGGGTAAAATAACGAACAATAATTGAAATAATATTATGTTTTACTGTTACTGTCAACAATTATGAAAAGTTTTAAACTGATAATTAACCCAGGATTTGAAATTGTGCGCAAACAACACGGACCATAAGGGTCAGCTTAAGGTGGTAGCTCAAGGTCCATTTTCATACATTTTGTTTCGGCTTTAATCTGGGTAACTAAACAAGTATTGGCAAGTAAAGAATTTAAATTCACGTCTAGTTAGTGATTAGTTCTCGCAGTTGAAGAAAAATGTAAAAATAATTAATAATCATGGATATTTCTGCCTTTAAAATTTCGTCATATTAAATTTTAAAGGCCGAAATATCCATGATTATTAATTATTTACATTTTTCTTCAACTGCGAGAACTAATCACTAACTAGACGTGAATTTAAAT
Source organism: Manduca sexta (assembly GCF_014839805.1). Classification (NCBI taxonomy): domain Eukaryota; kingdom Metazoa; phylum Arthropoda; class Insecta; order Lepidoptera; family Sphingidae; genus Manduca; species Manduca sexta. The sequence goes on along the minus strand of NC_051117.1, from coordinate 1,894,759 downwards.
TCTTTACTTGCCAATACTTGTTTAGTTAACCAGATTAAAGCCGAAACAAAATGTATGAAAATGGACCTTGAGCTACCACCTTAACACCCGAATTTATGAAAACAGAAAATCCAATATAACTTTGTTCGTTCCGGAGATCGAACCCAAGATATCAGCGCGGTAATCTACCGCGTACGTAATACTTATTACCTACATATAACTAGGCCTACAAAATATTTATTATTTGTTATGTTTACGCGAATGTTAAACATTAAAATTAAAATATTTTTCGGATTTTATCACGGTTTTTATATTTTAATTTTCTCCGGACTTTCGAAGACAATATATTTAGTCTTATTATGAATATTAAGAAAAAAAAAAATTTTGTATGAAGATTCTAACATTAATTATTATGTTGGTACGTAAAAAGTGTATGCTGATATTAAGTAAAAGTATAGTAATTAGTTCCCTTTAATAATTCAATTGCTCATTGCTAAAGTTTTTATGCATATTTTGGTATAAGTTGTACATATATAATCCGGTACCTATCTATAAAATAAAAATACTATTTTCTACAGACTTATGCCGCCGATATTTTCTTCGCTCAAACATGGAAGGACTTTCGTCTAAGATTGCCTGAAAATATGACTTCGGAGTACAGGTAAATTACTCTATCATATATGAACGTTGAGAGTTGTGGACTTCAAGTGGTTAAGACTAACTAAAATGATTCCAAGAAAAAATAACACCGTCAATATACTATCTATTTTAAAGAAAATTATTTACATTAAGTATCATTTGCTTCTAATATAGATCTAAATTTTCTTCCTTTGAGCCCATGACTCGTATTCAGCGAGTTTTACCAAAGCACATTGCGTATTGATTTTCGTCTGGATTAGGAAGTCATTTCATTTGGACACAATGCTTGCGGTTGAAATTACAATCAACGGTTATGATGCGGTCGTGTTCGCTGCATCTTAATTGTTGTTTGAAATGGTGCAGGAGAGTCATGTTAACTTTATAGAACAAGACATATTCAAAGATTATTCATTACTAACTTTTGCTCATGTTTTCACCCGCATGAAAGATTTTCTCGGATAAAAAGTAGCCTACGACCCAATCAGGGTCTATTTCCATAACCAATTTCATCGAAATCCTTTTGATAATTTAGAGATTATAACAACCAGACAGATGCGACGGGGTATTCTGTTTTGTAATATATGAGTAATTTTTGTAAGACATCGTGCAGCCGCTGTCTTGTTGCCGAGAGACACTACAGGAAACAGGAACTACTGCAACTATCAATTGATAGTAGTGCAGTGTTTCGAGGTAACGAGTAGTTGGTCTGATTGATGTCACAGTCGGTACCGGCCTAAACTAATCCGAGACTGCAAATCTTTACAAGGCCTTTTACTCGATTGCCGAACGGTAATTTTGTTTTCTCCGTGCCCCTTCGAACCAGACCTTGGGCAGTCACAGTAAGGCTGCCATTGTCTTTCTAATACTATTCAGAATTCAGAAATAGAAGTATTCTTAACCTTGTATATTGTTCTCTCCCTAGGTTACTGGAAGTCGACTGGTTAAAACATATGTGGCGACCGGATTCCTTCTTCAAGAACGCCAAATCCGTAACCTTCCAAACAATGACGATCCCGAATCACTACGTGTGGCTGTATAAGGACAAAACCATACTGTACATGGTGAAGCTGACCCTCAAACTGTCCTGCGCTATGAACTTCCTCATCTACCCTCACGATACACAAGAATGCAAGTTGCAAATGGAGAGCTGTAAGTTGTTTTGTATTTAATACTACTGGTATATTTTATTTTGGTTCCGCTCTGAGAAACGTCGAAGATGTTTTTTGAAATATTAAATATTAGATATTGGTTGCAAGTCCGAACGCGCGAATGACCTTTTTGCAAAATGTCCTACAGTAAATTTTTCCGAAATAAAATTAGCCTATAATAATAAGCCTATTTTAATCCAAGACTTGGTTAATGTAGCAATTTTTATGCAAATCTGTTCAGCGGTTTTTGTGTTTATTTCTTCCCAATCCATATTAGTGATATAAATTATTTAATATGTCAATATTTCTTTTTCTCGCAAGCTTATCGAATTCGGTTTGTGCTTAATTGTTTATTTAAATCTTTTCTTTCTATTGAAGCTTTCTCTGTGACAAATTTAATCGAAATCAGTTTAGTGGTTTAGCCGGAAAGCGTAACGGACGGATTATTTTCGCGTTTATAATAGGTATTACTTAGAGATTGTTTCACAATGTTCTTGTAAATGTTGTTAGTTAAGGTATAACACAGTTAGGGCCTGAGACACAAGATCTAAGTAAATGTTCCACTTTATAAATAAACCAAATACAAAAGTCGCACCCTAATCTCTACTCCCAAATAATGGTAATGACATGAGTATTACCTACATTAGCTGTTTAATACGATTTAAACTAGAAGTTAGAGAAATAGGACCTCAATGCGAATACCAACCAATAGCAACTCTTTTGTTTACCATTTATTTAAGATCTCGACTTTTATATTTGCTCGACCTATATTATATTCGATGAAGAATAGGCGCTTAGTAAGGATTTGGATCAAACCATTTTTTAAAATATTCTCAAAAGTTCATTGCCCATACCAGTAATAAGTAGTAAAATTCGGGGAAGCCTGAGAGCGTTGAAGGGCCCTCTGAGGGCTCGTTACGTATTCATTGTGGTGTGAACGGCTCTCAAGCGCCGTCGCCACACTTTAATTGTATCACACTAGCCTTTACGTGAGGGTTTGTCAGAAATAAGTATTTCTTAAAATAAATGTTCGTAATGAAAAGCTCAAGAAAACATCTTGAGAAAACCTACATACCTGAGAAGTTCTCTATAGGAATTGAGGGTGTGTGAAGTGTATTAATCCGCACTAGGCCAGCGTTGTGGATTAAGGTCCGATCTCTCTCAGTAGTGGAGCTGGCCCCTGCCCAGCAGTGGGACAGTATATTTATGAAACGGGGCTGATATCTATAAAAAGTTTTTAACACAATGTATTATCTCGTTTTTTGTCTTATTACATTCGTTCTATCAAACAATATATTATAGAATGAATTCCTGACAAACAAAAAAAAATGTGAGAAAATGTTGTAACATTATTTCGCAAAAACCTTTTCGTTACATACATTTATTTCGAAATATAATATAATAATAATATCAGCCCTGTATTATATACTTGCCCACTGCTGAGCACGGGCCTCCTCTACTACTGAGAGGGATTAGGCTTTAGTCCACCACGCTATTTCGACAAATACTCAGATATTCAAATCACTTCGGTTTTTTTGTGGCGTTGGCAAGTTTAAAATAATAAAATAAAATATAAATTGTTTTTTTTTTTTTGTAAAGCTAAGTTTATTCTAGCAAGTTCTCCCAACAATACATTGCATAAGAAATTCCAGATGTGTTTACATTAATGGCAATATTTCAATAATTATCAATTTACATGCGACACGCCTCAAGTCTTGCATGTTTTAAAATTTACAAAAGTCAACTTGTCGTGATTTAATAAATCTCTTAAAGAGTAAATTTCTTAAGTTTAGGCAACTCATTGAAAACCAGCGCTGCAGTATTACATAGGTGGTATAGTATATAGCTGAATGGGAGGCCCATTGTTGGCGCAATAATTGTTTATGTTATGTAGGATTTTGTGTTTTTATTTTTTATCTTTGTTCCAACAATAAACTACTTTCTTTCTTTTTCTTTCAAGTTTCTCGCATAAATTAAGTGATAAGTGTTGAAATTATACACGGATATCAAACAAACGAACTGTTTTATTATGCGAACAAAAAACAACGGAAAGCTTTTTAAATTTAAATTCTAAACAGCCATTACCAATGAGTAAAAACTATAAACTATATTCACATGACAAAGGCAACAAAATATTATGCCACAAACATTATGTTTAACATTCTTTCAACAATAATGACCAATGGATTTAAGAAGTAGATATCTTTGTAATCAAATTAATACTTTCAGAATGTAATTTTTGAACTAAAATATGTGAATAATTGTAGGTAATGACCAATATTCTGCTAAATAGTTAACTATTAATTTACTTAGAAAACTAAATTAAATTTCCAAGACCTTATTGGACTTTAATAAATATTTCTTTGATCTTTTTTATTCCCGCTTTTTGTTTGTAAATGTTAAGACAATTTGATATTTTCAAAAACACTATAAAATAGGTTGCTTAATGTCGTCAACCTTTATCTAGGGCATCAGCATAATTATTGCAAGTACGAAGGTGTTCATCGTTAATTATCAGCTTTCCCTCGGGATTGCATCGAACTTTACGTGTTCGCTATCAATTAATACTGCAAAATATTTTTGTATGCAGGGCACAACAATTTTTTTTATCGACTGCACTAAAAAGCGGCTTCACTGCAACTGATTGTGAAACCCAAAATATAAATATATCCGTCACGGTTGGTACAGTTATGTCGGCCAGCCAAATTGCTTCTTCACGCTCCGCTTGAATAACCCTGAATTGCGAGAAGGGTGATACTAAATAATAGCACTAGATCTTTTGGACTCGAAATTCAGCTCACAGAATACTTTTTATTGATTTTATTTGTTTATTAAACACAAAACAGGTTACAATCATGAATGCATCATATTATGACATGAAAAATAATTCTTGGACTATATTTATAACCCAAAACAGGTGCTCTAGAAAGTAAAAGTTACATATAGCAAGTATATATAAAACCACAGTTTGAGTAAAGTAAGAAAGAAAAATATTTCCTTAAGAAATTGATTGTAAATATAATTGGTAAAATAAGTGGCGAAGGGTTCGCATAAACCGACTCCTGTTACCTTTATGTAAAATCTAGTTATCATTGAAACGATTTACAGACAACATTCATGCATAATTAGTACTTATATGTGTTGTGGAGTTCCCTTTTGGAAAATTCCACCTTTCGCCATTTTAAAATGGGCTTTTCGGCGTTAAAATCTGAATCTGCCAAAGGTTGTCGATCAATTTTTATCATACTATGTAAATTGAAAAGAAAACTGTGATTTATTTTTTTATATTTAGTGTACCTTAAACATTCCGAGAGCAGCAGCTGTCTTAACTTATAGGTGTTAGCAATGTAATTGCAACGAAATGTGTAGTTTTGCATTTGAACAGCGTTAGTAAAAATTCACGACAAATCATCAAATAAATAATTGATTCCGATTTTGAAAATTATCATTATGCACACACAGACTGACGCCTTTTCACCCTGAAGGTGTAGGCAGAGGCATAACTGGTCCACTCACTTTTCGCCATCTGTATTTCATCCTATCATGTCGTAGGGGGCGAGCATGTCACCATATCCGGCACAATAGACTTCAAATATTACTATATTACTTTGCGCAACCCAGGGATCGAACCCAAGACGAGCACTGCAGTCGAACCCTCACACAACTGCGCCACCGACGCAGTTATGGTAACATAATAGTAACCACGAACCGCTTTGACATTCAAGCGCACTCAACCCCTAATCCTACTCCGTAAGCGCTCTTCAAAGCAAAGTCCACGAGAGTTAGGCGATACAGAAATTGATGGCTTAAGTGGGGAGTAAAATGTGTGCCAAGAGTGCTCAAACCACTCGACATCTGGCAAGTCAGCGAGATTTTATCGCACGGGTCCGGGCGTGGATGCTATAAATAGACCAATCTATCGCCTTATGTCAAGAGGTTATGAATTTTCATCAGGTCTATTTTTACCTGGGGTAATTTTAGTATACTCTTGGAGGTTAATTAGGTTTTTATTCAGCAGTTGTAGTACAACAGTGGCGAAGGGTCCATATAACTTCATTTCTAGTGACATTCCTTTATGTAGAATTTATGTTGAATCTAATTATAATTGGTACGATATGGAAAGCGCATTCATGTAAATTAGTACCTACATATTGTACTGCGTTCCCTTTCCTGAAATTTCACCATTCACCACAGCAATACAATTCAAATGAAAACGGTCAATTACTTTGTAAATTTCATCACATCTCGCATTTAAGGCCTTCGTCTTCTCAGTCAGTGGTCACTTGCTTTTAAAATTAAAATGCCGTCACGAAGGGGAAGTAGAGATAGAGTGGTGAAGACGAAATATTTATATGTATTTTACTCGTAGATATTGCGAACTTATGACTTATAAGTGAGTCACAATATATCGAATCGAAATTTAGTTATTATAAAAAAATTAGTACCCTTTGAATGTACAAAATTAAATGCAGATAATGAATCAATAGAACAACACAAAACACGGATTTAGATGCAGCTCCAATCTTCAAATATTGATTCATGAAATAAACACCTATCAATAAACCTTTCGATCAGTCCTTCGAGTGATCAACGTTTTGTTCCTTTCCTTATATCAAATAACTGAAGAATGAAAGAGATATAACGCTTATAATGTATATAGATGTAACTTCCTTATGTCGTCTCTTTTTCAAAAACATTTTATAATAAAGTAATTTCTTGACGATTCAAAAGACCTGATGTTTAAAGGCCCTAAGTACCTATACGTTTATTTTCCATTCCAGTGTCCCACACGACAGATGACCTGGTTTTTCAGTGGGATCCTGACGTGCCCCTGGTAGTGGATGAGAACATCGAACTGCCACAACTGGAACTGGTTCAGAACAGGACTGCTGATTGCACTCAGGTTTACTCCACTGGTATGTTGTTTTTTGTTCGTTTGCTTTTTGATTTTATTCTCCCATTGTTGGCACAATATCATATATATATTTTATAACATAAATATATTATAACCCTGTTATTTTTTGTTTTGTTCCAACAATAAAAACCTTTCTTTCATTCTTCTTCTTTTCATAGTTTATTTATTAGTAAGCTATGAAAAGAAGAAGAAAGAAAGAATGGTTTCCTTCAGTTCTTATACATATAAGGTATAAAGGTGGACTTAACGCTATCGGTATACTCAATAATTGCTGAACATAACACGCATTGTGAGGAGATTCTTCGGAGAAAGAATTAGAATTTCTAATAAAAAAAACTTAGAATCTCTAAACGCCGGTTGTTCAGGTCTTGAGCTTTGTCATCGGAGGTTGATTAATTTTTTTATATTCTTGCATTGTTTTTTATAAATATATGTAAAAAAGAGCTTTAAAAAATAAGAGGAATACGAGAAAGCATTACTAGGGAATAATAATACCTTAGCCTAGATTTACGCTGTAATTTCGTTTTCTTCCTTTGATATTTATTACGGAATACATTATTGAGGAAGACCATTATTACATTATATGCTGGTATCAATAAGAAAGCTATCGATATATACCTATATTCGGTTCATATTATTACTATCAGCTTTCTACGACTATTTGTGTTATGGGATTTTGAAGCTACTTCCTCGTGTTTTCATTGCCTAAGTTTAAGAAGAAGTTTAAAAGAATCCTTAACCCATCCGACATAATTTCGCAACATTAAGAATCGAGATATAGCTCCTAATAAATTTACGAAGATTAAACTCTTTACCGAGATTAAAGAAGGCTAGCGGATAACTATAATCCGTCTGAAGACGACATCGCTGTAAACAGATCAAACTATACGACCGACCTAGATGGATAAGAAGTTTGGATCAAGGTTAAGATCTTCATGTTTGCAGGAGGTACATTCGTTCGTTTGGTCGACAAAATTCATAAAAAAATCTATATAAAAATTAAAACGTCAATATTATTAGATCCTTAATGCCAGTTTGCCTGCCTCAGTGGCATAATTGTATTAGGTATGGTATGGCTGCAGTACTGAGGTCTTGGGTTCGATAAATTTCGATTAGATTCCCAGGTCGGGCAAAGTGATATTGGATCTTTCTGCTCAGTATCAGCCAGAGTCTAGAATTTGGGCTAGCTATGGCGATAGGCTCGCCCCCTGTCACATCATGGGACGGAATACGCTCGGCGAAAATTGGGTGCATCAGATAAGCTTCTGCCTACCCCTACGGGTTTATAAGGCGTGAATGTATCCGTAATAAAACAAAGAATGCTGATCACGTAATTACTTAAAAATACTGTAATTATTTTTGATTCTATACATTTAAATACTACTAAAAACTTGGACCGAAATCAAGCAGATCAAGACCGTGCGGGAAGGATTCACTATAGATGCCCTCTTCCCTATCTAGGAAACATAGAACCTGAATTAATAACAAATACTTCATTTCAAGCTGCTCAAGGATTATTTCTAGTGTTTTCTATACTAACAAACAAGTTTTTCAGACGTCATAAACGACGACCCAAAAAGGAATCTTTCATTTCGATACAACAATTACAAGGCAGGCGTTAAACAACTTTTCTTAATACTTAATCCAACTACATTTAGGGGAATAACAGCTAAGAAGTCAATGTAGAACACTTGTTTTACTTTTATAGGAACCTTTTTGAAAGGTATTCCGTGAAGGTGGTAGTTCGACGTCGCTTCCATCAAAGTAAATTGAATATTTTCACAAGGCTCTTTTTTTATTGACATTAAAATCCCTCATAGTTATATAAAAGTAAGACAATTTAACAATTTCTCCAAATTAAATGGCAATTTAGCAAGTAGGATAGTACGAAATCCCCGCTTCCATGTATATTGTATATACAAATTAGAGAAGACCTTTCACTGGATACCGATTTTTAACAGTGGTATGCATTATTTGATCGTACGGATTTCAGCACAGGCGATAGTTCCATATAATTCGTTTCTTGGTGGCTTCCCGTTCGTAATTTATGTAAAATCAAATTATAATTGGTATCTATACGTTGTTTTTTTTATTGCTTTGAATGATGAGACGAGCTGCCGGTCACCTAATGGTAAGCGATACGACCACCTATAAACAGTAGAAACATCATCCGACATCTTGAATTACAAAGTGTTTGCGGTGGCGTCATGTGACGGGTCGGCCGCTTCCCTACAATATGGTTGAGGAGGCCGATAGCTGGCACATGCGTCATACTCGTGAACGGGTGCTGCTTGTGTGGACTGTTTTGCCCTTTCGCTTGGTACTACTTATTGCTAGGAGCATTATAAGTATTATATTTCATGATTACTGACAGGATTGTGCACTCGTATGGAAATTACTTTTATTACCTATTTTATGAGCATATAAATGAACTGCTCTAAACAGCAATAAAAAAAAATGTAATTTTTCTCTTTTCTGTGTTTCATGTTCCCTTAGTTTATACCTTAAACTGATTTTGAAAAGAGCAAAACCAGAGTTTCTTGCCCGTTTTTCTCTGATGAGAACTGCTTTCCGAACTGGTGGTAGAGTTAATATTGACAGAATCTAAATATTGTATAACATTTTACAGGTTCAAATAAATTATTTCATTTCATTGTTTGGTATTCCACTGCGCTCACCATCGTAAGACATGAGATGTTAAGTCTTATTATGTCCAGTAGTTACACTGGCTACAATGTCCTTCAAACCGAAACACAACAGTAACTACACACAGCCGCTTGGCGGCAGTAATAAACATTGCGTTGGTATCTACCCAGGTGGACTCTCACATTAGTGAGACCTACCACCAGTGTGTCGGGTTTCCTTTCAGTAATTTCACCCTTCGCCACGGGTTCTGTCATGATTCACGTTTTTTATGATTATGTAATTATTTATTTATTTTATATTCCAGGTAATTTCACATGCTTGGAAGTGATCTTCAAGTTGAAACGGCGTCTTGGCTACCACCTCTTCAACACTTACATACCAACCTGCCTTATCGTCATTATGTCTGTGAGTATTACTATCTATCTATACTCTATATCTATCTCTACTATTATATTAAGCTAAAGAGTTTGTTTGTCTGAACGCGATAAACTCAAAGACTACCCAACAGATTTCGATAGAATTTGGTATAGAAATAATTTGAGACTCTGGTAAGGACATAGGTTATTTTCTATGCTGGGAAAATATAAAGCGGGCCTTTTGTCCCCGAAAAACTTTTTAACGCTGGCGGGGCCGCGAATAAAAACCTGAAATTGATAAACAATTCTCTATTACATTAAAATAGAAAATTGCTCAGCAAGTTTAGCTATTTCCTTATTCATAATAGTGTAGTGTTTATCAAAATTAGAAATTAAAGGAATAACTTAATTTTGCCGTGAAGAGAAAATTAAAATGTCAATAATATTCGGCCTATTGTTATCATTTAGCATGGCCTACTAGAGTTTACCCATCACATTAGCATACTAACAAAGATGTACTGCAACCTTCAAATCTCTCTTCATTATTAGAGTTCCGAATTTGAGAGCTAATACAATTCTTTGCCTTATAAATGTTAGTTTGCATAAATCATAAAAAAAATATTGGGGCAATGAAAAGGTTCATGATAAGGTACCTTAATCCTCGCATTTCGGTCGCGGGGGATTTTCTGATAGCAACGGTGATATTGGACAATAGACGCTTGATAATATGACGACGATGATTGTTTATAGCAAATTTTGATGTTACACTTATAAAAGTTAAATTTAAAACAGTGGATTAGTGGTCTACAATCACAATTCGCATTTTAACGTATCGGCCAAGTCCGAATATCATCGATTAAGAATAGATATTACTTCGTCAAAAAACGATAAACCTTCCAGAAAACAAAAGAGGGGGAGACAACCTCCTTCTACCTGGAGGACCAGTATGACCAATATTTTAAAACAAAATAATATACCCGAATCGACAACCTAAGACAGAATAGCTTGGTACATACATATTGGAAAAGCCAAACCCTATATAAATTGGGAATGAGCAAAGAAGAAGAAGAACAATAGATCTTGTATCCATCCGCGATGGCGTAATTACGTTATGAAATAAAATAATTTATTTTAACTTGTAAAATGTTGTACATTATTTAGATTCCGTCAATATTAACTCTACCACAAGTTCGGAAAGCAGTTCTCACCAGAGAAGAACGGACAAGAAGCTCTTGAGTTGCTCTTTCAAACTCAGTTAATAACTATAGGCTACTTTATATCCCGGGAATATATTTATACCGGAATACATTTTAGGCAGGCCCCCTACGAGATGGACCGACGATCTGGTGAGGGTTGCCAGAGTCCGATGGATAAAGGCGACCCAGAACCGGTCCCTAACGCGCTCAATGGGGGAGACCTATGTCCAGCAGTGGACGATTCAAGGGCTGAAATGATGATGATGATGTTGACATTTTCACTCGGGCGAAGCTGCAGGCAAATGCTAGTAATTAAGATGTAGATAACTAAGCAAATTTTTGAGAACCATAAACCTATTTTTTTTTCAGTGGGTATCGTTCTGGATCAAGCCAGATGCCGCCCCCGCCCGAGTGACGCTCGGAGTGACGTCGCTCCTCACACTGTCCACGCAACACGCAAAGTCGCAGGCGCAGCTCCCTCCTGTGTCGTATCTGAAAGCCGTTGATGCTTTTATGTCTGTTTGTACTGTGTAAGTATCGATAGTCTTAGTTTTTTTCATAGGTTAAATAAAATGTTACCTTTTTATAATGATAGGAAAGCAATTCAGATCAGATTTAGTTACCTGATGTTAAGCGCCGTGATTACTTATAAACAGTAGCTCATCATCCAGAGCTTCATATTATATACTCCTGCATGGCAACGAACTTAGCTGCATTGAAATAGTCTTAAGAAGTTCAGACTCTAGATATTGAGTAATTGAACTAGCAACTTTCCTTTGAGCTGTGCAAAAATAGTACTTAAACAATGATGTTTGTTAACAAAAATATGGTTAAACCCTGGTAAACATAGAAAATTTCCCGATCTACATCTTCCAGCAATCAAAATGAGCCCATAGGGTCTAGAATTAAAAAATATTTTTGTCATCTTAAAAAACAAAACTTTACCATCAATTATTCTACATTCATCTAGTACTACTACAAAAACATAATTTATCGGAACGGCAACACCATACTTTTAATCAGAAATACATTGACACGCGCGATATTTGCACTAAACTACAAAAGGATAAAAAAAAACATAAAACTAAATTTTACTGAAAATATTTGTTATTCATGGATGATTTTGAGCCCAATGTTAGCAAGGGTAAAGACAAATATGTGCTTTCATTTAGTAACGAAATGTCAAAATTACTCTTTATAAATTCGATTACAGGTTCGTGTTTATGGCCCTGATGGAATACTGCTTGGTGAATATAGTTCTTGGTGACGGTGCTGGCAAACCAAAGGTAAGACCCGGAATATCTATTTTCACTTCAAGTAATATTATTCCTATAGATACTGTTTAGCAAATCATTATTTTTAAGATTTTAAAACTCCAAAAGTTGCTAAAGTATCAATGATGATTTTTAGATGATAAATGAACAATCTGGACATTTACTTAACGGGATTCTTAAGAGCAGTAGGCGTCGGATTAAGGGGGCTTATAAAGAACAGGCTCAAGCTTCCTACAAGTTGAAAAAAACATTCGTTGTCATTCCCACAGGAGGCAGCGGAAGCAGCCAAGGCCCGCATGCGAGCGATCAATATAGACCGGTTCTCGCGCGTGTTCTTCCCGTTCCTGTTCTCAGTGCTCAACGCCACCTACTGGCTTCAGTTCGCGCAGTACATCTGACTGCATTAATGTGGTTTTGTTGCTTTATCCTTCAGTTACATCTTCAATAGCTGCAAAATACTGTCAGGCGTGTCATTCAATGGTATATTTATGTTTCTATTCTACTTCTGTTTCAATTTCGCGATAAATTACGTATCTAACGTATCTTCGTAAGCTCAGTTAATTAGTCCGCAAACGCTGTCATGTTGATGATACATACAATACTAATATATTATTGACGGATGTTTTAACATCTTAAGTTCAGCAACTGTCAGAACCTACATATCACAGTTGGTTATCAGCAATATGTTGACGTTGTCCGTGTGTGTGATGCCAATATAAATGCGGTTGCAAAGATTTGCAATTCAGACATAGATGGGAAGCAATATGCTTTTGTTTTGAGAATAATTAACAACCTCTAATGGGCTGGCTGTGAAAGTAAAGACAATGGGCTCAGATCCCACTTCGAAAGAATTAAGGACATTACTTCTTAGAGAAACCTCATTTAAAGATGACGCGAAGTGAAACTAAAGGAGTAAATCAGAAACACTAATTATACAGTTACGTTTAAAATTATCGTCATCTATTGAAGGCATTCTGTATGTTTTCTGTTACTATTTTATTTAGATTAACCCGTTCTGGTATTAAGTACCCTTCATTTAAAAAAAATATTTATTTTGATAAATTTTAGATCATCGATTTCTTATTGGTTTATTTCGCAAAATTTCAGAAAAAGATTTTTTTTATGACTTTTCACTAATAAAGTGTACGTATATTAAAATAATTGGCATAACTTCTATTTTTTTCCGATTTCCTTCCACCATCACAAGTTTTGCCATTATTTAAATGTTCATCCATTGTATTCTTTGTTTCTAAGCATCGTCAAAATACCTATTTTTCAAAAATAAAAGAATCTTGTGACCATCATTGTTAACCAAAATGCCATTGTTCACTTTGTTGGCATTCTCTTTAATTTTTGGACTTTTGTCCATTACTTCACATTCAATATCCTATATTAGTAAAATAACTATATTATAACTGCGTCGTTCTTTTAGATAGTATATAGTCATGTGTGAACTATCGCTGTCACCTGAACGCTAAAGGACGCCTTCGGCATCTAAAACTTCGGGAGATCGACTACTCGCACTGTCGTCCACTTCGGAGTCACTGTAGTCGATAGCAACCCCCCCTGCAAATGTCAATTTAACCTTAGAATATGGTTCCCACTCTCAATAAAGTTTATTGTGTTTACTCTTGAATTTTAATTATTACATAATATTTTAATATGAAAATCTGTCTAGTCGTTGCGCTCTTTTTAGTGGAAACATTTTAGTGGAAAAGGTCAAATTATGTGCCTAATTAGGGTGTACTTGAAGTCTTCTCCATTAAACAGGCAACGATATCCCGAAAGGAGCCGTCGATAGTTCACACCAGAAATTTATGAAAGTACAAAGATCTGCAATTCAAGCACGGTTGGGCAGCAATAAGCCATTTTTTAAATAATTAATATCGTCTAATGGCCTGTCTGTGAAAGATCGGAGGTTCAAACCCTACTTTTAAACATTAAAATACAGTTTGTCAGGAGCAAGACTGGAGTTAATAGCATTTGGGAGTGAAATGTTGGGAGTTATTTCAATGCCGTTTAGGTTAAAAGCGTACAACGTAATTAGATAATGTGTGAAAATGACAACGCGCACTCTCGACGACTTTATACCGCGCATATAAAAAAAAAACACATTTCTCCCAAACTCGTTTACCGCACATTTTATTTAGTTCATCGGCGCGTACAAAAAGGTCATATGCACAGGATTTTAAATCGTTTATAATGTTTGAGTACGGTAATTGTCTTTAATCTTTATGGTAGTAGAGTTTAATGTGTAATGGTGTTACAAATAGTTATAATTTTCAAAGACTCGTTTAATATGAGGCATAGTGATTGTCTGATATGGATAACTCAAGACGTCACGAAGAGTAACAGGCGTGGGTACTTAAAAGAAATATTGGAATTCATGCTTGAATTGCAGAACTGTGTACGAAGCTATATCTGAACAAGACTTTGACATATTCAAGGCTGAGAAATTTGGTAGAGCACATTTCGGATGAGCGACGGTAAAATATAAATGAGCTCTGAATTATCATTGACGTATATTCTATAGACACGAACGTCTATATAAACTATTTGCTCAAAATCCGATCTAAAATGGCAACCAAAACGTTACTGTTATAACCTATTTATTCACTTGAAAAACAAATAATTTTACTTATTTGACTAACATTTTTTATTCACATCCAGGTTTACACTTAGACTTGAGTTCTTATGTTATGAGCGCCATTCTGTACATAACCACACCCTGTAAATGTTGAAATCATACTAAAGTCAGGTGTACGGATTGCAGTACAGTTGAGTCGAACACAATGAGTGTACGGAACTCCAGATCTAGTACGATCATACGACATATATATCGATATCTACTATTAAGACGATTTAGGTTTCACGATTTTTCTTTTAACAGTAATTATTGTAAAAATGAAAGTGAACAAATGTCAATCACATGAGTAGCTAGTTATTTAAATAATTAACATTCATAGATGATCACTTCAGTTATTTTAATTGTGTATAAATTCTACTAGAATTAAAGTCTAGCCAACCGTGGAAGTCAGCCATGAGAATCGGTTATTGTTTAAATCTTATATAAGATTTCATTTGATATGCCAAAAAAATACACGTAGAGCAATGTTATGTTTTTTTATTCATAAATTTTCAAGATTATTAAAATATTCTTTTCGTATCTCTTCTATATTTAAAACAAATTAAAATATTCATTCCGTAACGTAAGTAATTTGCAAATTATATGGATACTCTAGGTACCTAGTTGCCCATTATTCATGGTATTTTCATAAGTATATTTATAAATTAAGTAAGTTAAATCCTTATATGACTTTTGTAAGCCATTGAAAAATATAGTTGCCTCAGTGTTGACGGCGATTCTTACTGAAAGTGCAACTTATGCACATTGCAACTGGACTCATTTTTCTGTAACATTGTATGCTGTTTTGGAAACTTGTTGCGTCAACGTAAATTAGTGTTTCTATTACTTATGCACATTGCCACTGGACTAATTTTTCTGTAACATTGTATCCAGTTTCGGAAACTTGTTGCGTCAACATAAATTCGAGTTTCTATTAAATGCCAAATAGAGGTCGCTAAATCTTTGTATCATCAGTCTTGAATGTGTTAAGTTGTATAAGTACAAATAAGTATATTCTAAATAAGCTATTTTAAATTAGTATATGTGATAAGTTTCTCCTATACGAATTTTCGTCTGGGTAGATATCACCGCATTATCTATTTCTGCCATCAAGCACCAGTATAAACTACAGTATTCTGGTTTGAAGGACATTGCAGTTTTATGACTAAACATATGAGACTTAACATTTTATGTCTTAGGATGACGAGAGCAGTGCAGTGCCACGCAGTACTTTGTCATTCAAAGTTCTGTGTGCTGTTACTGTTTATGTCGGTATCATTACCTACAGACGAGTATGCTCGTCTCGTCATTCAACCGCAATGCTTTGAATTTGAGTGCACTGCAGTTGCCAAGGATGAAGTTTTTCAAAAGGTAATTTGATGCAAAAAAAGCCCTAGTTAACATATCGTGACCAATTCAACAGAAAAAACCTAAAATAAATGTAAATAAACCTAAAAGAGATGCCGGTAATATAATATTCCGTAACGATACCGGAGATACGACTATTTTATAAGGGATTTAATGGAGCGTAAATAAAACATGTCCGATTCGATTTTTATTTTGTTTTTTTTTTTTAAATGACTGCTGCTGATAGCCTGACGCGAGTCGGCTTATTCAACTGCACCGGTCTTCCGGGTGAACGCTGTAGGCGCTCCAGATGACAGATCCAAAAAAGGGAAGCGCGTTTAGGGCGGGCCTCGCACGTTTTATTGACAAATAAAGGTATACACACATGAAACATTAGTTGAAATCGGGTTGCATAGCTGTGCCACTGGTGCACTGCTTTCTGAGCAGAGTTGTTATTGGACATGGCAGTCGTGTTATCAGACGAATAGCTCATTCGTCTTACCATGCATATAATATAAAAGTGTTAAGATTTATTTATGTTGGATCAAATAAATATTTTGTTTTGAATATCTTGTTTAATTTACAAACGTCAGAAACCCGTTGCGTTGTCCGGCTGGTCATTTGCAAATGTGTGTTATATAATCAATTGTTATGTAATCTCTTATAAGACCTTAGGTTTGGCATTTCTTGTTTGATAACATTTTTTTTTTTGTTTTGAACAAGAACAAAGTATGTTACAGTTACCACTTACAATTTATATGCTCAGTTATAAAATGGACATATAAAGATATGTAGTAGGTATATTGAACACTAAGTGCAACACTAACACTACGAAATAAGTGCTTATTCAAACTATCTATGTTTGGATCATGTTAGTAGGTACAAGACAGCAAGTAAACAAAGTATTTATTATCCTAATAATATTACCTGGGTGGTGTAGTCGTATTACGGTACGATTTCATTGCTTAGGTCTCGGGTTCGATCCCCGGGTCGGAAAAAGTGGTATTGGGTTTTTCTACTATCAGCCCGGAGTCTGGAATTCGTGCCCGATATGGCGATAGTCTCGCCTCCTATCACATACATTACGGGACGAAATACACACGACGGGAACTATGTGCACTAATTGCGCCTCTGCCTTCCTCTTTGGGGATAAAAGGCGTGAATATGTACATATTACTGAGAGTGAGTATTATGTATCTGTATTGCAACCTCAAATTAAAAAGTTTTCAAGAAGGGTTAGGTTGGTTAGGGCGCAATTAGTGCACTCACATTTCGTCTAGCTTTTTTTAATCCCACGATGCTATAAGGGGTATATCACCATATCAGGCACAATTTCTACACTACAACAAATGCAAATGGTTATTATTGGTGGTAGGTTTCTCATATGCGGGAGTTCGCCTGGGTAGGTACCACCGCAATGTCTATTTCTGCCGCCAAGCAGCTCACTGTTGTATTCCGGTTTGAAGGATATTGTAGCCTGTATAAATACTGGACATAATAAGACTTAACATCTCATGTCTCAGGATAGCGAGCGCATTGGAATACCAAACAATTCTTTGTAATTCAAGGTTGGATAGTGTTTGTTTCGTTCATGGGCGGTCTTGTCGCTTACCATCAAGCGAACCGTAAGCTCGTCTTGTCATACAAAGCAATATTTTTATATTTTTTTTTTAATTGTAATACTAACCCAGTTGCTCCGGTTCACAGGCTGAGTACGCTGCCTGCTACACAATTAATGATGCGCTCATATTGTTTTACGAACGGATTAAGATGATATAAACGCAAGCGCAGTGACAAGGCGAACTAGTTGAAACGCAATTTTTTGTAGCCTTGCAAACATCCATTCGCCAATCAACTTACATAATTAGATGCTTTTTTCATCCGCATTAATTTGACTTTATTTACGGACTGTCTACTTTTGTATTGTAAACGTACTAATAGGGGTGAAATTGAAAGGAGTTTAAAATACTCCGTTAATTTTGTAATGAATTACTTTAGAATTTATTTATTTTAAACCTTATTTACAATGATTTATAGAGATGGATTTAATGTCAGGGCCCATTCTATTTTCGGAGGATATAGAGATAAGATGATAATGTGGTGGTGTTTGGATATATTTTATATCCGCCCGGATAGCGACCGCCGTACACAAGGTGTTAAAATCCGTCACAGTGGCCCATAAGTGTGTCGCGTTCCGGGATCAGCCGACATTCTCTTGGACCTAATTCCAATTACCATCAGATGCAATAGGTTTACTTTGCCGTCCACATATAAAAAAATGTATGCTTTTAAGTATATTATTTCAACGACATTGTTAAAACCTTTAGGGAGCCTGTTCCCTATATTATTGTACTCTTTGGTCGCTTGTTTTCTGTTACTACCAACACACCAGAGAGTGGAAATATTATTGTAGAGTTCTCTCTCTTCACATCGTGCTACTGCTGTTTAAGACGAAACAAGTGTAGTGTTGCATAGTAGACTAGGGTTTGAGAAGTTTCTACAATAGCAGTCGAAGAACTTCGAGATTTCTCAGAATCGAAATAATATTTGCAAAATGTATTAACAATAAAAAATAATTAAAAATGAACTTTAAATCCTTATTTACATAGTTAAAGCTATAAAAACTTATCAAATGGACGATGTCAGTATTGAGTAACAGCTGTTGTGAGCAAAATATAAATTATTACACATTTCTATTTCGTGCAGCGATAAATGCTAATTTTTAAATCATAACCGTTCTTCAAATATAATTCGTCTAGAAACTTCTAATAAGTATCTGCAGCTATTTCCTCGTTTTTTATATTGTCTAAACTAAGTTTTGAGAGCAGACGGTAGTTTAAATAATTGCATAGTTAAATATATTCAGTTTATCACGCAACACTGGGCACATAGGCCTTTCACTTGCTAGCATTAGTTGGGTGTCGAAAAATATTCATTAGATCTGTCTTTATTATAATTCTTTTCTCTTGTATCTATTGGGATATGATCTGAGATTCCTTGCGTTTAGTTAATATTGCATTTACAATCAATTACTAATTCATCATCATCATCAGCCAAAGATTTCCAGACGGATCTGTCGAAAGCGGCCTGCATCCAACGTGTTTCTGCGACTTTTATCAAATCGTCTGTCCACCTTTGCAATTACTAATTACTTAGGTATAATATTGACTTGCTGATCTCGCATTAATATACCCACGTATTTCGCAAAAAAATCCAAAATACGTTTACTTTTACTGCAATATTTTATTAGCTCTGCACACATGCGTTATGCCGTAAGCCCTGCGAGCTTTATTTGCAGAAGTCAGATTGGCATTTGCATTATAAAAACTGTTTTTTTTTTTTCGTTTTATTTCCATTGGGGGTTTTTAATGACTGAAAACGTCACCAAAAAAATTGCTTGTGGAAATTTCTACAAGTATTCTTGCTTATTTTTATCTCGTTTTACACATGTTAATTGCAACCTAAATTAACTGAATCTACTCGAATGCTAAAACCTTGATCTTGACCGAGAGGCTGTTCATTCATTGCATTCATCCACTTTCCACCACAAAAAGATATTTAACTTAAGGCTAGATTGATAAAATTACTTCCTTATTTTAGGCTTTGTATTGGTGAAATTTAAAAAGATAAAAACTGACTTACTTATCTAACTAGAATGTAAATTATGCAATATAGACGCGGTACCCACGCTTGATGGTAAACGAATCATAAACCTTAAATTCCAGACTAAATACGCGGTAGTAGGTACATTTACAAATATTTTATTAAGTATAAGTTATTACTTGTTTCCATTAAAATAGTTTGTGATGAACTGAATGACTAGATGTGGCATTTTTAGCAACATCATTAGTCATTACATACCTTTTATAAAACAAAGTCCCCGCCGCGTCTATGTCTGAACGCGATAAACTCAAAAACTATCGAACGGATTTCGATGAAATTTGACATGAAGATAGTTTGAGACCCTGGGAAGGACATAGGTTTCTTTTAATTCTGGGAAAATATATTTAATCTTTATCCTTTAAAAAGTTTCACATGAGCGAAACCATAAGCAGGAGCTAGTTTACTTATAAAAGGCGGGAAATATAAGCATAGCAAGCAAGCACTTTCTGTAGGACAGTGATATTACCTAAGCCGGGCATTCATGCTATAGAACGCAACATGTTTTGAAAGTTGCGAATAACTTGGACAGAAGGAAGATTATAATTATTTTATATGACCATGGCACCTGCACCAGCCACAATTATAAATAACAATAATAATATTAGCCCTGTTTTATCAACTGTCTCACTTTTGGCATTTGTTTCTGGTGTTTTGCGATTTGGAGAGTAGATACTGTTTATACTTAATGCCATATGAAGACTGTGCAAACATTAAATACATCACAGGTTTAAAATTTACGTATTTTGTCTACGAAGGGCGTGAATTAGAATCTATAGGCATGTTTAGTTTTAGTCTTAAGAGGTCTATGCTTACTTTGCAGTCAAAATTCAAGTGGATGTTGAGCGAAATGTACCTACTTATTGCTAAATAAAATGTATCATTTTAGTTCCTTCATTAGCTGGTGTCTTATATTGAACGTCTTAAGTCTATTAAGTATTCGGTCACCGAATGTTAAGGCAGCATTCGTCTATCACGAACTATTTTGCATTGAAAATGGCATCGTGAACTGAATAAGAAATTTTTGAACCGACATCTGAATTTTCCTCCCGGTATCATAGAATTAACATTAAATCTAAATAATGATTTCTTATGTTTACGCGAATGTTAGACATTAAAACAAAACTATTTTTCGGATTTTATCGCGGTTTTAATATTTTGCTACGTTACGTTGACCAACACCTGGCTCCCCCCCTCTTCCATCCGTGATAATGAAGGCTGTAAAGTCTTCGAAACGTCGCGTCGGGAGAAAGAGTAAATATTAAAACCGCGATAAAATCCGAAAAATAGTTTAATTTTAATTACATCTAAATTTATAATAATGCCTCTTTGGAAGTTATAAGATGTGGACTAAGAGGTCTAGTGCTCGATTCCTACGTCACTTATAAATAATACCTGCGTCACAGTCTTATCAAATTAACAGTAGTTAGGTATCTACTTTTAAGAATTACTTTTATTTTACTTTGATGTATGACAAAGACTGAGATCATTTAATTTATATTATGTATTAATTCCTTCATTCTACAGGTAATAAACTCTTGACTTGTTAATAATTGTCTATTGTCCTTATCTAACAGTTTCAAAATCAGTTGCCTAAGCAGTTGATGTTGCTGTTAATTGTAGTTATTAGCGTATTTTTAATAATTAAAGCATCTTCTTTATTACTTACCTAAATACATTTTCGAACTTTTCATGTCTTAAAAAACGCACTGATTTTTATTTTCGCGGGAGAAATACTTTTTTCCGCAATGACCCGAGGAACTTAAAGCTCGGTTATGATTACTTCCTAGTTTATTTGGCTGGCGTAAAAAGTATAATCCAGAACCCTCTTATTGGCGCATGTAGATCGGTTGTGGGATAACAATACATTTCATTGCTGTATAACTGCCCCTAAATCACATTGCGTAGTTCAAGGTTGTAAGTTCCATGAGGCATTGCAAATGGAAGAATGGTTTATCAGTTACCACCCATACTGTCTATTTCAAGAAATGTGATGTGATGTACATAGTATATATAATATTATATCGATACTTTTTCATGAAGAAGTAGTTATTTATGAATTTATGAGTCCTATTATTCTAGTTAATATATTTTGTTGCGCAAATAATAATGTAGTGATTATATTTATTTGAAGCAACGACCATCGCACGTATTATGTTACAAGATTATATAGAAGCATTAATAATGACGGTTACAATATTTTTTATTGTGTGACTAATCCTCATCCAAACATAACGCGGTCACAATGGAAAGAATATCTTTTGTTTTTAAATTGCTTCATAACCATACTGGAGCCAATTTAGTTCTCTTTATCATTTATGCATAATCTCATTTTAAATACTCTTATTTAAAATTCATTTCCGATAGTAAAAAAGTTGATAGCGAAGAAAAGTTTTATGTCGTTCTATGATAAACTATAAACCTTTCTATTTGTAATAAATAATATTATGATAATAATATGACCGTCTCGTCACATGGTTCTCATATCAATCGTCAATCAGATAAAACAATGACAATATCAAAGAACACAAAACGTAATCGCACGCGGAACGAAACGGCTTTGATAAATCAAAGTTTATTCGCGTTCGGAATATCGTGACGTGTACGCGTTTATGGGCTTTATTGCATTGTATTATATTATTTAAAAATTCATTGCGATTGAGAAAATATAAATAGTGATAATTAACTACTAAAAATAAATAGATAAGAAGTTCAAGTTCACGGTCACCGATCTAATCTTTCGAACGCAACTGTCACTTGTCAACTTTTGTCAGTCGTTCGTTGCATGAAGTGGTGATCGTACGTGTTGGCTCCCTTTAGCGAGCGAACAATTTGCATGGGATCTTTATTCAATTACATATCGTCTTATTACGTTCGGCGTAGCTCTTGTATGCGGGATATCGTCGTCTGTGGCCGGATGCCGTGAATCTTTGCCTGTTTAGAAAAAAAAAACAATAATAACCGCGACTCGCGCGCAGTGTTTCGCATTGTTTTGGTAAATTAGGTTTTGCAATTTGCTGTGTTAAAAGAACTTTCCGGAATTAAAATGAAGGTTCAAAACAACAAAGAAGATGGTTCGGACGAGGAGTCCGGCTTTGGATATCAGAACACACTCGTAAGTAACTTTCTAATTTCTAGAAAAGTATAGATAATTATTTCCTTACCCGGTCTCTGACGCACTTTATTTGGTATTATGCCTGCTTGTATGACCATATAATTTATTCTCAATTAACGTTTCATTCATAAAAAATGTGTACATATAACTTTATACTGATTACCGTGCCTATTTGCACATATAATATTGCGACGTACTCAAGGAAATACTTATTGAAAAGTTAGTTAATTTAATGATTATGATTCGACAAAAAATAGAAGACTGGTTTTGAATAATTGGTTTGGGTTAAAGGTGATATAAGGTAACATCATAATAAACAACTTTGTAACATAATTTTGATAGGTAAGTATATGTTTACCTAAACATAATTTTTATTATGACATTAAAATTTACCCAAAATGGATGACAATATTATGGATGTATGTCATGTTTAGTAAACAGTTTCCTCAATATTTAGGTATTTAATTTATTTATAAGCATGCCAGGTAAGTACTTATAGCACATTTGAATTAATGTTATAACTTAAAATTTACTTTACAATTATACAAGTGGTACAAATTATGTTATTATTTTTTTTAGTATAGGTTTCTGTACACATTGGCAAAAAGTTTCTATACATATATTTTTAAAAAGTAAATATTATAAAATTCTATATTAAGTTTTAGGCTCTTCCATTTTACACATTTAAATCAAACTAATAGATCATAGTAATATTTACATAGTTATGTGTTGTTTTTTATGCTGCTATAATTTTATATTTTTGATAAAGTTCCTATTCTTTGAACAAAAATTTCAGCAACAAAAGACATAAGCCATTATTAAAAGTAGTAACACAGTAATATTTTTTCATCTTACAATATTTTTATTTAATTTAGTATCATAAATACAAAACATACAAAATCATTCCATATATAGTAAAGGAATTATTCATGGACATAAACTTTACTGTTAGGTTGCAAGCAAACTGGTTTCATGCAATATGCAGAAAGCCGAGATTAGGAATGCGGTTTGTTGTAACATCTCACAAGACCTGGAAAGGGCTTCCATTACACTCAGGTTTTATATCAGCTTATCCACTTCTAGATTTGGATAAGGATAAATGCAAATTAATATTTTTGTGTTTCATATTTTATGTTTTTATTAAAGTTATAATAAATGTTTCATGAATAGATATTATTCGCTGTTTAATATGCCAACAGTTTCTTTTTGTATTATACATTATTATGGACGATTACGTCATAATTCCGTAAAAAAAAAGTAAATGTGAACACACTAAAAACAATTATAGATGGATTGTTAAAATGAGACAATAATTTGAAAACAAATATTCCACGGTTCCGTCCCAGGCAATTGGACAAAAATGTGTTACCGTATAAAAATGGGGCAAAAGGAATTTATAAGATTATTTTTATTGATTCATTAAAACATTTGTAACTGCTAGAATGTGTAATCATGTTGCTGGTTTGATTGTATGAATTAATTATGATACATTTATATTGTATTTTAATGTCGCTCTTTGCGGCTTCGCGTACGAAATTTGGTTTGTGATGCATATTAAAAAATGGAATTCCTTTCTTGGACATCAAGCTTTCTTCGCGTTAAATTCCGTCAAAATTGGTTCAGTAGT
The DNA here is from genome assembly GCF_014839805.1 of Manduca sexta. NCBI lineage: Eukaryota > Metazoa > Arthropoda > Insecta > Lepidoptera > Sphingidae > Manduca > Manduca sexta. Next base: position 1,870,231 of record NC_051117.1, on the reverse strand, counting down.
TTAGCCGTGAAAGCGTAACATCTAGTTACTTTCGTATTTATAGTATTATATGATTTTTTGCTTAGAGCTTGTAATGTAGTTGCTTCTGACTGGTAGCAGGATAAGGCATTAAAATCTATGAAGTTCAATGTCCGATTCTCAATTCGAGTTTTTCAATTACTACTACCGAATGTAAACTATGCGTGATGACTTTATATGCGAGATAGCATTAGACAGATTATGACGTCATAAAACGGTGCGATTAAGGATGCAAGATTTTATATCATACTTCTCTGCTCAGGGGTCGTCTATTAATTACGTGATGTTTTTTAGTGACTTTTGAACCCCGTCCCCTAAACCTGGTGATATGTGGTGAGGTTTTAGACTATCTCTGTCCCCTAATCATAATCACGCCAACAACGAAAAATAAAAACACGTGATATCTCATTACAACCCTCCCCCGCTTCCTGTCGTATTTAGTGTTTTTATTTCCGAACTCCTCTGCCCTTCGAGCTTCACGTGATTAATGGATGACCCCTTAGCTATTTGGAAATAGAGGCGTGACATTATGTGTGACAATTGTATGTATTATGTATGGATGATATATGACATATTATGTTGAACAATATTTTGTATTTATTTATAAAACTTAAATGAGAAGGTCAAGCACAAGGATTAACAAACAGGTATCTATCGATGTTTCTTTTTACATACTTCGATAAAATGCAGGATATTATACTGCTGTAAAATAAAAAATGTTAAAAAAAAGATTGTGATAATGTTAAAAAAAGGTAAACACTAATAACAACACACAACCAATTAAACATGTCTAATGTTACCAACTTTTATTATGAATTGCATGCACTAGATGTGATAATAAACTTTTTTGTGTCTATTAGGACTACATTCCAATACTTAGTATTATATAATTAGAAAAGGAAATCGCCACACTTTAAACCGGTGTTCAGTCGATACTGACACTAAAGCCCTGCAAGTAAAAAAAATTTCGAGTCTCAGATCAGGCGAGAAAATAAGCGCTTTGATAATATATGCACTTGATGTATAGTCGGCCACAAAAGTAATTGAACGATTTCAAAATTTCAAAACGCTCCTACATATTAACTGCACGCGAAATATATTTTTTTCTTTATCGAAAATAAAGTCAACACTTTTAAGTTTATTTTACTAAATAAAAAAATATTGTTGATAGGAACACAAACATTTCTTATGTTTACGCGAATATTAGACAGCAATGAAGGACAAATAAGTTTAAAGGTGATTTAGACTTTAGAACTTATTTTAGACTTTATTCACCCACTTTTGTGGCTGACTGTACTTACGTATGGCACGATTGTGTACTGTCCGGCAACTGGTTTGCCTGTTGGTAAACGATATCTCTGCCCATAAGCAGTATTAACACTAACCAAAATGATTTCTTGTTAACCGACGTGAATTTTTTTTTGTATGTTTGTTGCCTCAGAACTCGCTTATTTATGAACCGATTTGGAAAATTCTTTTTTTATTCAAACGAATATCTCTCCAGATTGGTCAAATAAAAATTTTTTCAACATCACTTCAATAGTTTGCTTTTAAAACTAAAAAAACTAGAATAATTATGTCGTCCAAGAAAACGAAATCGCGAATTTAGCTTTCCTATGACGTTTTTAGTTATGTTTTTGCATTGAGTTTGGTTCAGTGTACTTCTCATATACTTATACATATAGCATAACATCTTTTCCGAGTGTCAAGGGTAGGCAGAGGCGTAACATTTCAGCGCGATAGTCGCGCTGTGTGTGAAACATATCAGTTGTGTTTTTGGGTTGGGTTTAGTTGACTCTACTTCTTACATGCATACAGCATCTACGTATATCATATCATCATATATGTATATAGCATCACACCTTTTCCCCTTTTTAGGGGTAGGCAGAGATGTAACACCACAACGCAATAGTTGTACTATGATCGAAATATATCAGTTGTGTTTTTGCGTTAGGTTTGCTTGAATCTACTTCAGGCACCGACTCCAAAGTTTGGTATCCAATATATACCTGTTATGTGAAATTATTTTTTGGTTTTGAGTGGTTTTTGAAGGCGGTTTAATTTTTTGTTAAAATTATTTTTATTTACGCGAATGTTTTGTAGTCCGCCTCGTGGCCATGAAGGCTGCCGTCCAAAACTTCGGGGGTAAAATTTTTATAAATTACGAAAAAATCCGTTAAATTTTTTATTTCATAAGAACATTGAATTATATGCTGTCTGCTGTGACGTCATACTTGGCGGTACAAATATATATTGTGATGGTAAAATACAGATATACAGTATAATCCGTTTATTATGACTCTGCCTATATTGACCAACCTCTTATTATGACGTAATTACACTACGAAGTTTGGTTTTCATATAAGATTCTTTATAAAAAAGTCGGATATAATGACTTCCCTTACAGTGACATGTCGCTTATTGTGACCCCTTTTAATAAATTATGTCCGGTTATAATGACCGACATGATTCTTTACGCCTTCGGTAATGTTCGTTGATGCCCGACGACGTTCGGCACGTGGCTCGTTTTTATTTTGAATCTCAGTGATGGGGAAGAAGAAGTCGAGGAAGAACCATTACCTACCGCAGAAGAGGCATTAAAAGCTGCACAATTATTATCCTGATTTGTTCATAGCAATATTGAAAACGATAATTTGACCATAGCGATGTCTTCTATACATAATAGTATTAGAGACTGTTTTTACAATAAAATAAAAAAACAAAAGCAGACAAAAATTACAGATTACTTACATTAAAAAATACAACTTTTATGTACATACATACATACATTTTATAAGTTACTATGTTTCTCTATTAAAGTACTTAAATACATGCATACCATTTACATAAAAATGTTTTTTTTTCACAAAACGCTTTGTATGACGTCCGCTTATTATGACGTGTTTGTCAATTCCTTTCGATGTCATTATAAACGGATTCGACTGTATATTAATTCGCTGGTGGTAGGATATATTTTATATTCGCCCGGATAGCGACCACTGTATACAAGTTAAAACCCGCCATAGTAGCTCACGTAAGTATGTCGCGTTTCGAGATCAGCCTGTGTATATACGGTTCCAACCGGCCGGCATAATTGTGTCGACTACCGAGGAATAATCATCTCTTTATCAGTCGACATTCTACTGAACCCCACTTACCATCAGGTGTAGTATGGTCTTTCCCGTGCTCGCATAAAAAAAAGCGGGCCTCCACGTATTAAGTGTCCTAATAGTGTATTTACTGTTGCTTTGTATACTTTAACATAGCCGAAAATAATTTGTTAGTAATTACTTAATTAATGGGCCAGTTTTAAACAAAAGCATACATAATTATAATCATTGTGATTACGTAATTTGTCGTAATTGACGGCGATTGCCTAGGTCTTTGATTTTTAACGCGTAATCGTAAGGAAATACACTTACGAAAGAATTTATCCTTAAGAGTTTCGAAGGTGTGTGAAATCTACCAGACCGCACTAGGTTGCCGGCTAATCCCTCTTAATATAAGAGGCCCATGTCCAGCAGTGGGACAGTAATGATACAGTATTGGCGTAGTTAAGGATTTTCAGCCAGCTGGCCCGAGCAAAAAATGGCCGTCGATTTCAAGGCCCACGCGAGGCCTCTGCAAACGTGAGCCTATTTCTACTACGGGTAAAGACGTTTCCAGGATGGACTCTGCCCACCATTCTCCCCCCTACGCCCATGCAGGGCAGGTATTAGTCATGAGAGAGTTATTGTGTTTAGAAAAATAAAAGTTCCTCAGAGAATAAATCTCGCGTGTAACTATCAAACAATAGCTCATGAATGGATATTTACTAAAACTAGTATTCGTTAACGGCGTCATTTGTTCACTATTATGATTTGATACGACTTCACTCTGATGTAAAATCTTTTAGCAAATAATTTATCGCACTCTTAATAAAATAATGACCCATTTCAAAATTGGCAATTTGTGGGAATCGTCAAACAAGCAATTTCTGTTTGTGACCTTTTAGTTTTTTTCCTTTTTTTTTTCATGCTATAGGTTTCGTTTATTACCTATCTTTAATAAGCTCAATTTTATAGCAACTTCAAAAAAATAGGCAGCAAACAAAAATTAGTTTTCCGACGACTGCCACAAATTATCAATTTTGAAATAAGTCATTATTTTATTAAGAGTGCGTTATATCAAAAAGTAATAATAAAGAAATGTACAAATGGCCCAACGGAGACCAGCATTTGCTTCACTGTCAGCGTATTGGTGAGTTGGAGCCTTTTATGTGATAAACATTTAGGTGCTTTTTGTCTGTTTCGTTTGTTTGTTATATGTATGTATCTTGTGTTTGTTACAAAATCATTTTCTTTCTTTTTTTTCTATATTTCCCAATTAAAAGTTACCTTTGACATGGTCTATCTCTCCGTCAAATTTCATCTAAATCCGTTTAGCAATTGTCTTCACTTCGGACAAATATCTACACATGAACATAAATGTTTGTGTTTATGTTATTATGTACGGTATTTTTATCCCGAATATATGCTAGGCCCTTGAAAAGTTTTATCTGAATAATGAAATCTAGTGGGCAAGGTCACGATCAATTGCTAGTAATGCATACGCCATCGATTTCATACTGCATAATAATATTATTACGTAAAGAATCATATTATACGTTCTCATATTGGATGATATTGCAATTTCAATTCTAAATATTGTATGTTAAAGATCAAAGTGTGTTTCATGATTAGATTCCAATCCCGTTTTATTATATAATATCTTATCAGAATTAGCACTGCAATAGATAATTCGCAGTGATAATGATTAAAATAATTAGAAACAGTCCTAATGTGGTTTTAATTGGGTTTAAATTTAATTAACTTAAGATTAAATGTTTGTTACCAGTGACTATGTGCGAGGTTAACAATGAAATCTGTAAAGCCTTGTGTGAGCCAGCCACGACCTAGATTTATATCTTGATTTTAGTCAGTCTAAAAAAAGTAATTAAAAGCCAGCTAACAGAGATTGGGTTTACTGCTCAGTATCAGCCTGGAGTCTGGAATTTATGTACAATATGGCGATAGGCTCGCCCCCTATCACACACGACAGAACACACATTGCGAAAAGTAGGTGGACTAGTTCCGTCTTATGACGATCACATCATAGGTTGGAATGCATATGGTGAAAAATGGGTTGGTGGTGGGTAGTTGCACTTCTCCCTACCCTTTCGGAGATAAAAACGTAGTATGTGCGTGACTAAAAGCAAAGATAACATAATTATGTAAACTACTTTTTCCAAACACCGTCTACCATTCCCTAAGCCCCATTCCACGGGCTGCACATCCATGATCTTCTGAGGCCTTATTCTCTGTACCACGCGTCATTTCGTCAGTGAATAGCAAGCATGTAACACAACGTCTCGTTTAAGACAATAGAAATTGGCATATAGAATACCATTCCACATTATTTTCACGAACGTAACAAGGCCGTGTTACGAGTTTATATTGTCATAGAGAATAAGGGCCTTGGAGTCATCCTTTATCACAGTATTAACTGGTACCACAGCAGTGTTACGTTCGTGAAAATAGCGTGGAATGATATTCTGTATGCTAATTTCTATTGTCATTTTTTTCTGGCACGGATTGGTTCTCACCGGGGGTACCCTGCTAACGGTGTACAAGCGATCCCTCGGCTTAGCAACCACGGCGCTCCTTCAGGGATAGGGGAGAGAGTTTATGGGACGGGAGGAGGAAAGGAATTTTACAAGCTGTAATATATTTCTTTGTTTGCGCCCTGTTAGTTGGTTTCAATCGTTATTATCGCGATGCTATAAAGTTTAATTTAAGTTGCACCTGCTCTGCTATTTTGATTTGCTCCCAGTAAGATAGACATCAGATAAAATATAGACAAAAATAAATAATAAGAGCCAACATTAATTATATACATAATAAATAAACTGGTGCAGGGAAAGTTGAATACAAACACTCAGATGAATGGGGTATAGATATTAAGCATACTACCGAAATAACTGGCTACCTGCCAAATCTAGAGTTAAATTAAGTGAGAGCGAAGGCTTTGAAGATTACGGTTCGCTGGTTACTTGAAATCCAAGAATAGAATGGAGAAACACAGCAAGTTATTCTTTAATAGATCTCACAACTTGACTATAAATTTTAGTTTCAATGTAGAAAGTAAAGTTCGGCTTCTGTGATGTATATGAAATATTTTAGGAGCACACATCGTAAATGACAGCAGGGTAAAGTTGTGAGCAAATTCTAGAGACTATTAATATATTGATAGAAACTGAAGCGAGTTGATTAAAAAATAAAAATAACTATCGCTGGCTACAGAAATGCTTTCGCCAATAATTTACCATCCAACCGATCGCTACGACTGTCCAGGACCAACCACTTCGGTATAATTTTTTTTTTTTTAATATGGTGATACGTTTGTTGCCGGGCAGGACCGGCTTATATAGACACATCAGTCTTGCGGGTGAGTGCTTTAGGCACTGCGAGCCCTACCTCGGTCTGTCAAACGTTCAGTGTTTTTATAGCAAAAGTGTCACAAATACCCTCACAATATTTTTTAATCTAACAATATAAATATTTTACCTCTACAATTAACAACAAAGTCGTAAGGCAATATTAACTATAACTATAGATGTTTATACAAAATGTTCCGGCAGCCATTATGCAACGTTATCTATGATTGCACGTCGTGACACCCGAGATTACATTTAAAAACAAATAACTGAACAAATATTTTTATAATCATATAATGGTATCAGACTTGCCACAGATAAGGGATATCTGGAGCAATGTCGGACCAGGGGCTTTAGGAAGGATGTCTTTCTATAATCGTTACCGCGAATAGAACATAATGTATGTAGGTGAAAAGGCCTAAGTCCAAAGCCGGTTCTAATTTAATAAAATAAATAATATCAGCTCTGTATTCTATGCTGTCCCACTGCTGGGCACGGGCCTCTACTACTGAGAGGGATTAGGCCTTAGTCCACCACACTGGCCTAGTGCGGATTGGTAACTTCACACCCTTAAAATTCCTAAAGAGAACTTCTCAGGTATGCAGGTTTCCTCACGATGTTTTCCTTAACCGTTAAAACAAGTGATAACTCACGTAGTTTTTAGAAAAGTCACAGGTGTGTGCTCTTGGGATTTGAACCTGCGGACATTCGTCTCGTCAGTCCGTTCTACACCCAACTAGGCTACCGCTATTTTGAGCAAATTCTAATTACAAAAAAAAATTGTTACTTATTCATAAAAAATATATCTAATGTTTTTGTACAACTCGTTCTCTATATGTTTACATTTGCTATCCAACGTACAATAGGTGATTAAAGTAGCAAATAACCACAAATTATTACAAATTTTATTTAATGTATATAATGATTTGTTATGTTTACGCGAATGTCATCATATCGAATAGACATCGCAGTAAAAATATTTTCCGGATTTTGTCGCGGTTTTTTATATTATACGGGGTGGATTGAAAATCCTTTGTATAATTCTAAATTGTGAGTAGATATTGTAACTGACTTTTCGGACAACTAACACTTTCATCCGCGCCGTGACCAAGAAGTCTACAAAATCTTCGAAATATCGTGGGAAAATTATAATACAAAAATTCGCTATAAAATATTAACTAAATTATTATTTTAATGTACAGAAATCCTATTGAAAGTAAGTAACTCGAGATGCCAGTGGTGTAAGATTTCTTTTAAAAACCGATATATCTATCCAGATATCTAGTTACTATTTAAGATAACGTATATTTTCTTATCTATATAACCTTTATGTACAAAAACGTATTAATTATGAGCAAAACTTATCACATTTTCCTTTTCTCCTATCAAACAATTTCCGGCACGAAAGGGTAATATTTTATCACTGAAGGCCCACGTACCTAATATTGAAGAGGAAGATTAACAAATATACAAGCAGATACTGCACGAGGAAATGCCTAGATTTAAGGCCACGACATTGGTATCGGTCAGTGTGTAATGGTATTATCTAATCCGTTTTGCTATCGTCCAAATTCTTAGATACCATTCGTCATGTGCTTGATAACTGGGATTACTTTTATGGATCGTTGTTAATGTCTAGTTAAGTTTTTTATGTAAAAAAATATGTCAGTGTAGTTGTAGGAAATTGTGAAACGTTTGGTTCAATATAAACTAGTCCTTATGAGCATTACCTAGGCAACGAAGGGTGCAGGTGCAAAAAATCCATCGCTCCCTGATTTTGGTAGGTAAAATGCTGTTCACTAGGTGGTGACCTAAAGTAAAGCGTAAACCTGCGATAATTTCTTGGGAAATTTTGCAGTTTAGGTATACTGATAAGGGTCTTGGTGTCACCGGTGTTCTGCACCTCCTAGCCCTACGGTGGTTGTCTCCCTATTTATGAGATGATAAGAAGTTTAAAGAAAAGGAATTAAAAAGACGATTAGGGCGGATATTATCAGAACAACAAAGGTTACATTGGTTTTATTTTAGACAGTGGGAATAACCCAATCGAAACCGCTCATAAGACAAAGAATGATTTATTGTCAACACTGGTGCATGCAATATAATAGTATCTACAGCGCTGTTCTACTACTAAATAGAACAATTGTTGACTCTATTGGTCTTTAGCATTAGTATACACATAATTATCATACGTAAGGTTTCTGGAGCTGAAAGGTATTTGAAGAACTGGGATTTTCGGTACTAGATCTTAAAAGAGTCGGGACATACCTGTTTCCTCGGTACTTTCATTTTTTTTTTAGTGTACAAAGCAATTTTGGCAAGCCTAGTGATTAGATTGATGATGATGATTGATGATTTTTAACTGTCCTTTTTGTTGTGGTTTATAGCGGCATCTGGTTATCATTATCCACTTTGTTACTCGTAAAAACAATGTTTTATCATATGGATTACCATATCACTGGTTTTATATTCTACAACTGTTCCTATTGTTTTTTTCCAGTACATTCCGATAACAGTAAATTAATAATACAATTAGTAATAAAAAGTGACCGTATCATCAATTTATGATTTATTTGCTGCAATATTAGAATGTCTAGACTCTATGTATTTACAGTTTAATATTAACTAGTGGACGTCCAGTGATCACAATTTGATCGTTGGTTGGATACAGGCCTCCTCTACTACTGAGAAGGATTAGGCCTTACTCAACCACGCCGACCTAGTACGGATTGCCAGACTTCATATACCCTCAATATAGGATTCTCATTTTTGTTACGGTTCTTGGGCATTCTACAATACCATGCTTGGTTGGGATTTTTGGTCGATATGATGCTAGTACCTTTGATCTTGGTGAAAAATACTCGCGTTTCTGCTTATCCCTACAAAATACAGGTGTTATTGTATTACAACAAACAGTTGTCATAAATCCGTAACAGGAACTTAACAATAATATAATTTATAGGTATAAAGCTTGGCTTGTAGGAAGTGATCTGGGTCACCGGCCATATTGGACATAAGAATGCTTGCAAAACATAAATCATTATCGGGCTATTACCGTTTAGAAATGCTGAGAGTATAAATGGCTAATACTTATTTCTTACTAGTATTGTAAATTGTTAAAGATATTTCTATGTTAAATTATTTGTATTTTAAAAAATTCCAGAATCGATTTGGTTCAAATATGGCATTAATTGAATAGGTCGATCTGGAAATAATTGGGGGAAGCCCATGTTCAGCAGTGGACATCCTGCGGCTGATGATGATGATGATGGCATTAATAATGCTGGATTAACACATTATCTTGACAAAGGTACTTCTTTCGCCTCTTCCACATTCTTAGGTCTTGTCATAGATACTGGGTCAGCAATATAGAATCTGGATTAAAAATGTAGGTTTTATCTGAGAAAAGTACAAAATGGCCCTTTTTAGGGAAAGATGTAGAGGAGGCCGAAGCCGCTAGTGAAACTTAGAGGGTATCTTCCTATTAAAGTGCATGCGAAAGTTATAAACATATTCGTATATTTTAATTAAAGGCATAATGTGCTAAATGAATTAGTATGAAATTTGGCACCTAGTTGGCCTTATAATATAATAATATCAGCCCTGTAGTATATACTGTCTCACTGCTGGACACGGGGATCCTCTACTACTCGGAGGGATTAGGCCTTAGTCCACCACGCTGGGCTGGTGCGCATTGGCAGACTTAGCCCTGGGTTTTGGACCTGCGGACATTCGCTTATTCGGCAGTCCGTTCCACTGCCAACTAGGCTATCGCCTCTAGGTGACCGGACTAACTTTAAAGGCAAATATTATCGTAGAAAAAGGCCTTTTTTCAGTTGGTTTCATTACAGTGAGTTTTTGTTCGCAATAAATGGGTTTTCAAAAGAAGGAATCAGAGCGGGGCGAAGTATATTTGATACGCAGCTCTCCCCGACAGAAGTACATACATGAAGGCAATTTCTCCACGGCGGTTTCTATAACGATTGACGTGGTAAAACAATCGACTATTTTGCCGGCCGTGTGTGCTTACTCGTTTTTATTAAAGTTGGCACTTATGGGCATAGATACAAAGGCGAACTATTGTAATAACATTGTCAAGATGTTCTTATAATACTTGTTGCCATCGAGACTTCAAGGTGACTTGCAAAGATATTAAAGTCTTCACTTGACATTCATTACGTAACTACGTCTATTTTAGGAGTAGATAGTTTAGGGCCTGATACACAACTTCTGAGTAAATGCTATACAAAAGTCACACTAATCTATGCCTTCAAAGAAATGGCAACAAAATGAGTACTATCTACCTTAGCTGCTTAATACGATAACTGTCAAATAAAATTTACTTGAAACTAGCAAAAAAGGACCTTCATCTAGTATACAATCAACATAAATATTATACAATTAACTTTCTGAGTAGCCTATGATAATCTCTGAAATTGTTGAACCTTAAAATGATAAATTACATCCATTATGAAGAAGATATTTCGTTTATTTAATTAATAAACAAGAATAAGATTCCGTAAAAAGTCCTCGACGAGGATGGGATTCGAACCCACGCGTGCAGAGCACATTGGATTAGCAGTCCAACGCCTTAACCTCTCGGCCACCTCGTCGTGATGAAAGCTATCCAAATTTCACATTTAAAGAATAACGGGTGCATTATCGGCTTTAAAGAAATTCTGATAGTTTAGGTAACTGCAGGTAAGTCCGTCGCGTTCCGGGATCAGCCTGTGTATACCAAACAGGCCGGCATAATTGTGTCGACTGCAGAAGTTTAATCATCTATCGTTAGTCGACTTGCAATTGGACCCCACTCCACTTACCATCACGTGTTGTGGGGTCACTTTGTCATGCACTTATTTAAAAAAGGTAAGGAAAGTCAAACACCCTTGGAAATCTCACTAAGTATTAGTTTTTAAGAAGACAATTCTTTAACCCGTTTAAGCCACTTACGAAACTTTCTTCTACGCACTTTGTAAAAAAAATGCTGTTCCCTTCTTAGCGTCTGAACTGAAAAATATGGATAAACATCGCCCATAACCAGTTTTAAATTATTGCGTAAACCGTTGGCATTGAACCGAGCATTTTACGAAATCGCAGTGGTGAAATGCAACAGTTGTTGAATCACCTTGAAGAGTCTAGACATCTTGGAGTCTATCACAGTATAGCTTCGCGTGTCATCGCTTTTGGTGTTGAGGACCTTTATGATGTTTTTGTAATAGCATAGAGCACAGTGAATGCTGTAGTATTTAATTAGAGTTTAAGGTGGCGTTATTGTTTCTAGCATGACAAAATGACGTGCACCTGATGAAGTGAGTAAGAAGGTTATTAACAAAGAAGGGGTGTTGTATTTTTTACTGATCGCTACAATTATACCAGTCAACAAGCGACCTGCAGACTATTAGTTCCAAATAAATATACCGTTCTCATCCATCGTGCCTTCTTCGGGACGACAAGACTTTGGATACCAACTAATGGTGGATAATTTATTTGGAATAGTTGTTTAGCGTTGTGATCTTAAACTGAGATATGATACAGCCTCGCGTACGTTTCACGCAACATTGAAAATAATTATTCCAATGACACGCGGGTTCCTGCTCTGTATAATCGTGATAATTGTTTTAAGACTTCCATCAAACACGCTAGATTTTTTATACAGGAAGATATTATACAAGTATGTAGAGTAGATACAGGACTGGATGCATCGCGACTACTTACAAGGAGAAAGAGATCGTAAAGTTGATATATGATATATCAATTCTGGAGATTAATCCTTAAGACGTATGTATTTATACGAAATTTACAATATATATAGAAAAAATTCACGATATTTCTGCAATGTTATCTTTACTTTGGTTGTAAATATCTTTTAAAAATGTGGATATTTTTTTGTGACTTAGAAGTTACATGTACTTATATTATTTATCAATTATTCAAATATCATTTCAATTTAATAGTGAATGCAAATATCATGAGAATGACTACATATCTGAGATTTCGCCATAAAAGTTTCAAGGGTGTGTGAAGTCTACCAATACGCAGTAGCCCAGCATAGTGGACTAAGGCCTCAATCCTCTCAGTAGAGGAAGCTCGTACTCAGCAATAAGCAGTCCATACAGGACTGGTATTATATTTTCAGGATCCGAATATAAATTATTATTGTCTGTTGGTGGCAGGATATATTTTATATCCGCCCGAATAGCGACCATCGCACAGAAGGTGTTAAAACCCGCCATAGTAGCCCACGTAAGTGTGTCGCATTTCGGTATCAGCCTATGTATATCCGATTCTAACAGGCCGGCATAATTGTGTCGACTGCCAAGGGGTAATCATCTATCGTCAGTCGACAAAAACAAACTTGCAGGTGTTTAGTTGCGAATTACCTTTACCAAATCATCCAGTGAATAGTTACAATTCAGAGGGCGTGTCTGAGTGACCCCGTGTTCCTTCCATTGTTTAGCTGGACCTCAGTGAAGACCAGAATAGTAATGTGAGAGTGTTGGTGGTAATAAGAAAGAGCTGTTGGCTATTTAACATGTTTGATATTGTCGGACGCCAAATGTGAAGGATTTTGACAGTGATCAAAAAATATACATACGACCAAGGTATAAGAGGAAGGATACGGCATGCCATAACAAATCAGAACAAAAATGTTCCGTAGGCTCATTTACACATTCTATTACATATTTTTTTACAATAACACGTGTGTCGTATTTAAACCAGTATTTGCAAGCATCCCAATTGGAATAATCTCGAATCTTCAGATTGTACATGATGATGGCGACGCAATTTATTTTTTGGATATCTTCGGTTTTTGAGACAATAGACAACCAAGCCAACGTTTGTTTAATGTATTTTGTACAGAATACATTGAATAATTTTAAATCAACTTCCTTTATTTCATTTCTATTTAGAGTCGATATAATACACCAGATTGTATTTATCAGTAATCTACATAAATTATTTATCTGGCAGTAGGTCTCTGATAAGTGAGAGTCCGCCTGGGTAGGTACCACCGCAATGTCTATTTCTGCCGCCGAGCGGTAGTGTATACTCAATGTTCTGTTCCGGCTCGAAGGGCATTGTAGCCAGTGTAACTACTGGACGTAATAAGACTTAACCTAACATGTCAGGATGACGAGTGCAGGAAAATACTAAACAATACTTTATAATTCACGGTGTTGAATGGTGTGTCTACTGTTTATGGGCGGTCGTATCGTTTACCATCAGACGAGCAACCAGTTCGTATCGTCATTCAAAGCAATAAAAAAAAATATGGTTCATATAGAAACAGTAGATCTAGATATGTGTGTGAATTCTTTATTCCAAGAAAGAAATGGGGAAATTATCTTGATCACACAGAGGTGAGACAACGCGTTATCAAATCTCAACTGAAACGATGACGCAAATAATGTTCACACAGCGGTTTAAGCTGCGTCATTTGATAAAGACTGTGTTTTTTTTTAAGTTGATAATAAAATTGCATTGGTTATAATATTTTGCGTATTTGGAAGTCATTCAGATACGTGGTAATTTACATTATTATGATCTTAAAGTAAACAATCGGACAGCAATCTATATATATAAAAATGAATCCCTATTTCCCTTGGTCACGCCATCACGCGTGAACAGCTGTTTGTTATGGTCAGGAAGAAAAAAATTAAAAAATTGCGCGGGAAATTAGAAAATTTAAGAAATCTTAACGAAAATATTAATTTTATATAATTGTCAATCGTTCGAAATAACTGTCAGTGATTGACAGAATGCGCGCGTGCATACATAGTCAAGTCAGGACAACGTCTGTCGGCTCAGCTAGTTCTCATATATTTTTTACTTATAATAAATGGTATTCTTCTAGCGTTGGATGGTTTGGGTAAGTAGGCCCTATTACCCTATGCTTTGCAGATTACGCAATGACGTTTACACTATGTGAAATCATGGTTTGTTTTGAACATCAGTCATTAAAATTACTGGGGAAATTGTCTTCATAAATGATTTCGTAGAGACTTACCACGTAGACCTGTCAATATAGTACAGTGCCATACAGCAGTGGCGCAAGGGGAAATTTTCCGAAAGGAATCACACAAAACACATAGGTACTAATATGCATAAATGCGGTCTGCAAATCATTCTAATGATAATTAGATTCTACATAGGGAGAAACCGACAAGAATCATGTTGTATGGACCCTTCGCCACTGCCATACACTACATCATATTCCTTCTGGTCCTGCAATTGTTTTAAGTAGCCTACGACCGCCAAAGGACCAGCTGCTCTCATTATTTATACATAATAGTGTAGTGTGTCTATTTAGTATATAAGTCATGTAATGTATAGTATCAAGTTAGTATAATGAGTGTAGTCTAATAAAGAGCCCAAAACCCACAACACATCTTAACATATCTTCCATTAGAATAGCATCACGCCTCTCTGCTTGATACAGGTGGACATAAGTATAACAGGTCCTAATGTCTCCAGTTAGGTTGAGCTTCATTTAATAAGAGGAGAAACTATTGCCATTTACTGAACACGATTCAAGTCTCCTGGCCGATAGTGAGTATAAAATATATCAAAGAGCAACGCCGAACAGAATAGGATTATATTCCACGTCTGTCGTTTCAATTGAATCTGGATCAGTTCGTTTAGTTTTACTGAGTCGAGTAATTTTATCTTGTCCTTGACATTGACAATTGACGATTGACGCACCAAGATTCGAATCAAATAAACACACAATTATCCTTTGCTCGATGATTAATTTAAAAATACCTACCTATTTATTTTGTGTATTTCCTTATCAATGTTGTATGCTTTGAACTAAAACTAGTTTTTTTCTATTTTATCGCGGTTTTATATGTTTTAATTTTACTTAATTTCTAATAGTTTAAAATCAGACGATCAACACCTCACCCTGTGACTATAAAGGCAGATCTTCGTAACCTTGGGAGAAAATTAAAATATAATTCCGCGATAAATACTGAAAACTAGTTTTTTCGATGGCTAACATAAGAATTCGTAATGCTGCGTGCTCTTGTATTTGGACTTAATTTATTGATCCACTTCAGGTTGAAAGTTATTAAATGTAATAAAGTTATGTTAATATTTTAACATCTACCTTCTCGAAATTGGCAGTCATTTTTAATAGAAATACTCAATTAGTTACTAAGCAAAGATCTTTGACGTATTCCTTTGCTATAGCCGTTATAGCTTCGAGGACGTGGTCTTCGGCAATCAACTCGAAGACTACAGAATTACCATCGCCATAGCGTGCACAAATTCCAGACTGGTTGATACAGAAAAAAAAAACAATATCACTTTGCCCGACCCAGGGATCGAACCCTAGAACTCAACGGCAGTCGTACCGCAATACAACTACGGCACCGAGTCAATGACAGTGTTTTTATAGTATCGCAATATAGTTTAGCGAATGTCCTATAATGTATGACGTCAAAGTATGAATTAGCACCGCAGGTTTACTTTGGTATATGTTGGATTAAATTTTTAAGCCGACTGCGGATACAGGTATGTTGCTGACAGATTTATAATTATGTCTTTTTAAAAAAAAGCTAAAGTAGTGGAATCATAATGAGTTATAACTAAATGTAATTCGAAATTTAAATGTATTGTAGTAAAAACAATAATATGGTATTTTTCTAGGTACCGATTACTGAGAGTGTTAAAAAACTATGACATCTATGACTTGCCATGCTTTTGTATAATTTTACGATTGTACGTGTTCGTTATAGCTAGATATTAACACTGCCCGGAACCTCTAATTACAAATGACTGGAAGACGCTATATTGCGTTTGGCACTTTGAGACACTGTAATTAAAATCTCATGATGTTCGAGCCGCGATAGCCTATTTGGGAGAGGAACGGACTGCCGAGACGAATGTCCGCAGGTTAAAAATCCAAGGGCACACACCTCTGACTTTCTGTTATGTGTATATTTTTTGTGAATTATTGCTTGTGTTAATGGTAAAGGAAAACATCGTGAGGAAACCGACAAATCTAGAAAATTATGTACATATAAGATTTTTGAGGGTGTGGTGAACTAAAGCCTTATCCCTCTCTGAGGAGGCCAGCAGCAGTACGACAGTATATTACAGAGCTGATTATTGTTATTATGTTGATAATCACTAATACTACATTAAAAATTGCTTGATTACTTACCTAACTTAAGAAAGCGTTTTCTGAATTATCCCGACTCTTCCATACCAGAATAATGTCAATCTAATAAACTTGCTAACCTTAGTAAGCACTTAGACTACTACACCTAGTGGATTAGCATCCACATAGCGTCGACTGACGATCCCTCGCCGGTCGACACAATTATGCCGGCCTACTTGAAACACACAGAAATAAAGAATTTACATAGAACTACACCTGAGCGCACTGTGATAAGTCTCACATGCGCCGAAGAATATACCGCGGGTCTTAGATGGTATTGAGTGTATGTACACTGTATACCGCTTTAACATACATACATGTGTATGTATGTATGTATGTATGTATGTTAAAGCCTCGGCTTTATGGTCGCTCGAATGATGCTATTCCCCGAGCGTTGACATGCCTTAAGATCAGTAACATCAACATAACATGCACGGGGGGAGAGTCCCTAATGGTGGCACTAATAACGCGTTTTTCCACCGAAAAAAAACATATCTAAGAAGACGCACTTACGTACGCCATTTGTTGAAATGGACTAAATTAATTATTCCCACAACGCACAATCTTATTGTAAATAGTTGAGTGCGCAGGAGTACGTAATTGTATGCAAATGTACTCTCAGCGTGATAGAGGGTTGACCCGCCCGACTTGTGAAACTACCACCGGACAAAACAATTGTGTTGTTAAACAAAGTGAAGTTAATAATGTGTTTGTGATACAAAAGGGGAGAGAGGTCAAAAAAGTTGATCCAGTAAGAGTAGGTGATTATAATGAAGCGTAACGATATATTTGTCTATTTGTGGTTTGTTTGTTAAGGTTTTAATAGTTGATATATTTATTGTCTTGCGACAATGTTAATTAGGAAATAAAATACATAATAAAAACATGTAAAATTACTAACACCGCTAGCAAGATTTATACGAAGAAAATGTCAGAAGTGTAACGTGTTTACGTTTAAAGTTGAGGAAAAACTTAAATATAAATTTAAATATTCGTGCCAATTTAAATTACATAACATAATGTAGTTTGGCATTAAACAAAATAAATCGGCATTTCGATTACTACAAAACTAAAAAAACATTTTCTAAACCTCTCAGATTTAGGTAAATGCAATACGTTTTATAAAGTATTAACTTTAGCCGCGACTTCGCCCGTGTAAAAATAATTTTCCGGAATAAAAAGCCTATAGCATTCAGAAGTAAAGTGGCTTCCTATTCATGAAATGATTTTCAAAATAGGTTCAAGAGATTAGCCCCTACAAACCTAACCTTTTCTTCTTTTTAATATTATGATAGGTATTAAAGTCCCACGCATAGATGCCTACGTTAACCAGGTGGTGATGCTTTTGACCACAAAATTACCATTATCTAATTGCCGAGTTATGTCTTAAGCACGGAAACATTCCATACAGAAATAAAAGTAATCTAAACAAAGAATACGGTTTTCAAATAATTTTATTTGTTCAGTATAATTAAATGAAATTTAATAAAATAATAATGGAAATTTACTACCTGCGTACATATTTGCGGTTTATATTTTGTTACCTGAATGTGTTGTGGACTGGCTACTATTTACCATGGGTTTATACGGTAATGTATTCCGGCAGCAACTTTAACCAGTCAGTCAACTTTAGCGTCGACAGATGCTGCCAATTACGACCATTCCACTCCTGTATGAAAGCTCTGCGATTTCTTTAAAGAAATCAGAAAGAAAAATCTGGTTTTAGGAAAGTCTTGGTAAGGAAAATACAGTTCGTGCAATATTATATAAAACGAAAACATATGCTATTAGAGTGTGCTAAATGGTGACGGCCGCGTTTTGTTCTAATAGACCCAGAGGACAATATCTGGATCATCATCATCATGATTTTAGCCGGGAATCGTCCACTGC
Source organism: Manduca sexta (assembly GCF_014839805.1). Classification (NCBI taxonomy): domain Eukaryota; kingdom Metazoa; phylum Arthropoda; class Insecta; order Lepidoptera; family Sphingidae; genus Manduca; species Manduca sexta. The sequence continues at coordinate 1,851,701 of NC_051117.1, read as the reverse complement.
TGGACATAGGCCTCCCCCATTGAACCGCACAGGGACCGGTTCTAGGCCGCCCTCATCCATCGGACTCCGGCAACCCTCATCAGGTCGTCGGTCCATCTCGTGGAGGGCCTGCCTACGATATCAGGATATTCGCCGTAAAAACGAGTTCTTGTAACTCTTACATTGTCCTGAGTCGTGGTTCGTAACTTGTTACGAGACTTTACGAGACTTTCTCGCCCTCACATCCACCACTACAACTCCTGTAAGCCAGGATCAGCAGTGGCACGCATTTTATGACACCGAGCAGTGAAGCTCGGCGAGTCTCAGGGAAAACTAATATGTCATTATCCCGCAACGAAATTAATCAAATAGAAAGATAGGGAGGAGTTCGAAATATTAATTGTCCACTTCCCTCCAGAGCAATGCGGGTGACAAAATCATGATGTAAGGAGGCGATTTAACCTCAAGGATAGGGACGTTTACAACTAGATAAGCTAGTTATAAAGCACCACGGATAAAATTAAATGAAAGGGTCCTATCACATGAACTATTAGATTTGATTACAATAGGCATGGCAAAACTTGTCAGTGGATTGTGCTCAACATGGCCGCTTAATTTTCAAGCGTTGCGGGCGCCTAAAGCGCTTACCCAAGAGTTCAGGGGCCTTATTCTCTATCCCGCACGTTATTTTAACAGTGCGTAACGAGCACGTAACACAACGCATCATGTTTAGGACTATAGAAATTGGCTTACAGAATACCATTCCACGCACATTTCTCGAAGATAACATGACACGGCCGCGTTACGCATTTACAGTATCATACAGAATAAGAGCCCAGTTTGTTTATAAGCCGGCCTTACTAAGCCAACAAACGTAGGGTCATATTAAGATATGCCTTTAGCTCGTATGAAATCTTGATATTATCTCAATTGGCACGTTTGTATGCACTGTGTGTAAATTAAAGGTTCTAGATGTCTTTTTGTTCGTACCGGTTTGATACGACATGACGGTGTATGTGTGCGTAGAAAATACTTTTTTTTTTATTTATTAGGGTATGTCAGATCTATACTTTTTGAATATTATAGGATTTATGAGACTCGGGAAAAACAAACGCAAAACCAAAGTGATTTCACGTTAGTTTTCTTGAAGCGGCGATAGCCTAGTTGGGTGTGGAACGGACTGCCGAGACGAATGTCCGCAGGTTCAAATCTCAAGGGCACACACCTCTGAGTTTTCTAAAAAATCATGTGTGTATTCTTTGTGAAGTTATCGTTCGCTTTAACGGTGAAGGAAAACATCGTGAGGAAACCTGCACATCTGAGAAGTTCTCCATAGGAAGATAGAGGAATAGTGACACAGTATATAATACAGGGCTGATATTATTATTTATAATTATATATTATTTCTTGAAGCCAGTGGCCCCGATTTGGTATATTTCCTTAGTATTCCAACGCTTTAACTGTAGTTCGCATCTCTTTTTCATTCGATCACACATGACTGCATTGGATTCCTGCCTACACACATACATTTCAAAGACTTCGTGCTGATACTGAGCAAAGGAACCCCGACTTGAGATTCGAACTCGAGGCCTCAGCCCGATAGTCGTATTGCGCAAGCTACACAACTATGCCACTGAGACAATCATTGGATTCCCTGATCCATTTGAACTGTAATATTAGGTTATATATTTTTGGTTCGTCGATTCGGGACTCTTTGCCTATTAGGTACCATTGGAAATCTTATATAGTAGTCTCTGTAATCTTAGTATATTATATAGATAGGCCCGATGTGCGCACGCCTTGGTCAGCTTGCGGGCCAAGGAGCAAGTATAATGGCCAATTGTCAGTTTGTAAGGGGAAGACTGCGCGTGCGTCCATTGCCCGACACGACACGAGATTTTACAGCCGTCCATTTTTAATATACAGCAGGAACATAGAAATGTTGTAATTAAAGATTTAGACAATTGTAAGTTAGGTGGATATTTGCGATGATTTTTTCCACGTCAAAGAGATTAGGCCTTAGAGGATTTTTCAGTGGGCGATTAAACACATTCGTATAACTTTATTATTAATGACCTTTTTGTTACTCACATAAAGCATTAATGAGTAGTATTGTTTGTCGACGATAGTTTGATTGAAAATGAAGCGAACAGCCGAGACAAAAGTCTGCAGGTTCAAAATCCAAGCACACACATTGTTATAAGCAGAGTTTGTTTGGGTAATTAACAGTGATCGATGAAAGTTGTGTACTCACACTGCAATAAACATTAACGTTATTTATTATCATTAATATGATTTTAATTAATCCTTTCCAATTTTGAAAGTTGAAAGTATGTACCGTATATGTAGTTTATAATGCAATAAATCGGTTTATTACTCTTAAAATTTTACTTTAATGATGTAATGTCAGGAACTAAAATGAAAACGAAGTGTATTATATTACAGCTTTCAAGTAAACCACAATTTATTAATTAAAAATTTCTATTTATTATATAATGTTTAGTGAATAACACGTGTCGTTCAACATATTTAGCAACGTATCACAACATCATATTATGTTGCCAGATGACGCACAACATGGCTTGATATACCTTTAAGATATAATTAACACGACGTCCTACTGCAACGTTGCGAAATATAGCATCATAAATGGAGCATCTATAATTGTTGAGTAAATGCTCATACTTGATATTACTATAATTTCAATTATGTGCAGAGTTAATGCAATAATCGTTTAATATTTTATATTGATACATTTATAGCACAATGAGTCCAACTGCAAATGAATAAGAAATCATAACATACCAGCATATATTGTTTAAATAGATCCAAGGCTTTGAAAATCATGTTGAACCTACTTTTATGCAGTCAATTTTGGTTTATAAAAGTTGAATACGTTCTTAGAATATACTTCTTTTTATTAGAAGCCACATTATAAGTTATTGAGATTTTTGTGGATTGTGGCTCCAAAAAAGGAATTATAATTATATACCAGTAACAATTTGCTACTACAGTTGTGGGTTAGCTCAGATTTCCACATAAAATAGCATTAAAAAAAATCATAGTAAGGTCCGAATTACATCTAAAATAACGTAATTAAACCAAAACAGAACAGAAATTAAAAAAAGAACTAGAAATTTAAAGTTTTTTACAAAATGATTAAAATAACTTGTCTAGCGTTGTTTGGAGAAACCCGTTATTATTAAGATCTATATAAAAATGGAATGACGTTTCAAATCTCGTATCGTGTCCAACAATGGAGATGATACATATTCACGGTCGGCGATCGCTTCCGCGCGTCATTGCGACTACGAGTGACTGACGCGCGTTATCTATCTACGGATTTAGGGTTCTTTGATTGATAACGATATAGTATTATGGATAATGGAAAGTCCATAAAATTTACGGCCTATTGTTAGGCTTAGGCTGTAGGACCAAAATGGCTGGGTTATTTTCATAGACAATTTAAATAAAATTAGTGTTAGGTATGGCTTGGTAATGGTCAGGACTGCAACGAAGGTCGCCGGTTCAATCTCGTATGTAAATTCTCAGTCAACATAACTTATTTTAACCTTGAAATTAAACTATTTTTCGGGTTTTATCGCGGTTTTTATATTTTAATTTTCTCCCGATGTTTCAAAGACTGCAGCCTTCATGGTCACGGGGGGGACTGAAGGCTGCACAATCTTCTAAACGTCGGGAGAAAACTAAAATAATTGAAACTGCTATAAAATCCGAAAAATAGTTTAATTTCAACGTCTAACATTCGCGTAAACATAAGAAATCTATTTAGAAACTAAGGTACTTAGTGCCTTTGCTGTTCCCTGAACATAGCTAAAGTGTATGGTTGATCCCTTACCAGGCGAACTAGCACTTTGCCCGCGACAATAAAAAATAAATAAACGCAGAAAAAATACATTAAGACAGAACAAATAATGATTTTGCCAGATGTTATACAAATATCAACATCCGGAACCCAAAGAGCGTTAAACTCGTGCGCACAGAATAACCTTTATTTTGAAGTGATAAAGAAAATCTGACACTATACGATGCATCAACATGAACACATGGTTTGATAGAAAATTTCCACTGGCAGCCTTCGTAGTGTAGAGATGATGAGACTCAATGTCTAACATTCGCGTAAACATAAGAAATCATTATGATGAGACTGCTGCAAAACGAGAGGACTTAGGTTCAATTACAGGGAAAAGGGAGATAGACAGCTTCTCCATGTTTAAATCGTAAATTATCGAGTTTTAAATCAGTAAAACCAAGCTGTAATGAGGTGGGAGCTTAAAAAAGGCCACCAAATTTTTATATATTAAAAGTAGTCAACAAAATGCTTATATATAATAATATCAGCCCTGTATTATATACTGACCCACTGTTGGGCACGGGCCTCCACTATTACTGAGAGGGATTAGGCCTTAGTCCACCTCGCTGGCCTAGTGCGGATTGGTAGACTTCACACTTCAAAATTCCTATAGAAAACTTCTCAGGAGTGCAGGTATCCTCACGATGTTTTCTTTCACCGTTAAAACAAGCGATAATTCACAAAGAATACACACTCTTTTTTTTAGAAACATCAGAGATATGTGCCCTTGGGATTTGAGCCTGCGTACATACATACATACGTCTCGGCAGTCCGTTCCATAACCAACTAGGCTATCGCTGCTTTCCCGTTCACAAAATGCTTACTTTAAAATTATTAAAGACAAAGAAAGATAATTTGGGTAGGCTTTAAAAACTGGCCCAAGGTCCGGCAGGAGCTCGCGAAAACAAGCAAATACACTTGTAAAGATAACCATCGTATTGTAAATGATATCTGTGTATAGGTGTACGGAATAATGTTGTCATTAATTTGAATCTTATTATAAATGCCATAGAGAGTTAACATCTGTAAAAGCCGATGTATGGAGCGATATGGTCAGGAATTTACGACCAAGCTTCTGAATTAAGATTAAAAAATGCTAATGTTTTGGAAATTGTTTAGAAGTTTTTAGAAGTAAACGCAGCAACATGAACGGATTTGAATTTAATGTGGCATACGTGTAGAGTATAATCTAGATTAATTTATGTGGGAATACTTCACCTAAAAGGTTATACTCTAACTTGAGGACTTGTTATGCGATATATTGAATGATAGAAAAATGTCAGGTGGAAATCGGACGTAAAGATGTGTAACGTTTAACAATAAAATTGTACAGAAGTTAGCTATTTCTCAATTTCAACGTCCCATATATATAGCCTATTTTTTATTCCGGTAATTTGGTCCCATAGATAATAGTTGAATTTTTAATCTGATTTTTAAGTAGATTGCTTTAATCTCGGACAGATGGCGCTATACGCTGTAGTCATTTAGAGATATTTGTAGCAGGAAAGCCTTTTCACGCAAGCCGAGTTTGCAGGAACACTTTCAAGTACGTCGCTAGATAAAAAAAAAATCCCACTGGAACAAATTACCCAGACAAAAAGTAGCTGTTAATCCAAGGAATGTCTAACCGTGTACCAAAGATTGAAATCCGTTCAGTGGTTTTAGCGTTTCCTTCTAACAAACATCCGAACATTTTCACGATCAATGCCGTAAAAGTAAGTTAAGATTGTAAATTATAGGTACATGTGAGATAAAACCACATTGACCATCTCTTTTTAAGGCAGGAAAATGATCATAATGTATTTCACAAGGATAATTGTGTCTTTAGAAAATATAACAAACCCTTTGCACTTCCTTGAAACAATTTTCTTAATGGGAAAATAAATTGTAGATATACGAGGAAATAGCATTTTCTGATCTTCCATATAATGATGCTTTGATTTCCGTTTATTGTACGTGTCGATGTCTTGTGATTGCAAGCCCTAGCATTATTGAGTGAAGAAATTTTATTTAGGATTCTCTTTTTCTCAAATTAAGGTATAGTTAGTTGAAAACAAGCTATCGCTCTCATTTTATTTTGACTAAAATTTAGACAAATCATCTTAAATTTATTTGTTGAAACTTTTACAGTAAGACCAATAAAGGTTTTTAACTTTGTCTCAAGGAATTTTCAATAGTCAAATAAGAGAGACAGGGACCAAACACGAGTTAATAACTTAAAAGTATGCACTTGCCAGCGTAGTTACTAGGTAAAATGAGACTTAACATCTTATGTTTCGGGATGACGAGCGTAGTGAAGTGCCGCGTAGTACTTAGTAATTCAAAGTTCTGTGTGGTGTTGCTACTGTTTATTGTATCGCTTACCCTCAGACGAACAGCGTGCTCATCTCGCCCTATCACTGCAATAAAAAGTTACTCGAGTATTAAGTAAGACTCAGTAAATTAAACTGGTTAAAGATGGAGATCTGACCATTTCGATGCATTGTTTATGCTTCATTTTGTTTTAAATCTATACAAGCCACGGTCATCGTCCTTACGTAGCCGCTGATTATTTTGACTTTTTTACGAGTTTATAACGGACAAAATGGGGCCAATGTCGTCAACACGGAAGTTGCCACTTGATTCACTTATCTAACGTGTTTTAAGGAACACGTAATGGCGAAAATGCAAACATTACATAAAAATTTGATAGCTTGAAAAATATCTTTGTTTTTTTTAATATTTTTTTTTTCATTGTAGTGTGGGTAAATGGCCATGTGGTTAGTGTGTAATCTCATAATATAATAATAATAATAATATCAGCCCCGTATTATATACTGTCCCACTGTTGGGCACAAGCCTCTACTACTGAGAGGGAATCTCATAGATATTCACAATATCAGAAGAAGCCTTGATGCTATGTCTGGTATGCATATTACCTATAATATCATCGTTGCAAACTTTTGCAATAGGATTTTTAATTTGCAAAGCAGCATTGTAGCCTTTTTCATTCACAGTATAGGTTTAAAGAAAACGCTTTCTACTACTGTCTCAGAGAAAAACAACAATGTTCAATTTATCTAACGAAAATGCTAGATCCAAACAGATCCCAACGTCTCAGTTTCCATTTCTTAAGATTCACGAACATGACCGCTTATCAGTCAACCTTTTGTCTTTTGCTTTCTTTCTGCTATAACTTAATCACATCCAGATTCGACTTCCCTAATAACTTAATCAAACTGTCCAAATATGGTCCCTTCTAGTACTTGAATGTTCAGTGACACGGAACGAAATAACGAATTTTATTTAAACAAGTGTAGGGGTGGCAACTTAACACTTAGAATGTTTTTTTAAAGTAATGGCAACGTCGCCTCTTCACCGAAAGCGAGTGTGAGTGAGTGAATGAACTAGAATGACGAGTTTAAAAATTGAATCCTATATAAATAACATAGGCAACATAATATAGATGAAAGCATAGACTAAATAATAGTGCATAAAACATTGCAATTACAACATTAATACAATCATTTTACCCTTGGACCCATCTCATACTTTACAGCAGTGGCGATAAATCAAAATTTCCGAAAGAGAACCCGACACAACACATATCTACATATGCATGAATGCCGTCTGCAAATAGTTCTAATGATATTAGATTCTACATAAAGGAAAGTCAGGAGAAATCGGGTTATATAAACCTTTCGTCATTGCTTTACGGCCCCTAGTCATAGGGGCGTGGTCAGGGGCCGTCGCCCCCTCATTCAAGGTCCTCGCCGAAATATAAAATCATACAGCAAACATCACGTGAATTCGTCATTACATTATCAATCAGAGATCAATTATCACCGTTAGTGTGTAGTGTCGAGGACACGGCGTCTGTTAGCGCGATACTCTGATACGTAGAGTTTTTTTTTTTAATTTTCTTTATTGCTTTGAATGACGATACGAGTTTGCCGTTCGGCTAATAGTAAGCGATACGACTGCCCATAAACAGAAGAAACACCATCCAAAACCTTGAATTACGAAGTATTGTTTGGTATTTCACTGCGCTCGCCAGTCTGAGACATCAGATGTTAAGTCTTATTATGTCCAGTCGTTACAGTGGCTACAATGTCCTTCAAACCGGAACACACTGCTACTTGATGGCAAAAATAGACATTGCGGTGGTATCTACTCAGGCGGACTTTCACATATGAGAGACCTACGACCAGTAAAAACCACCAGGATTGCTTATAAAGAGTTGTAATGGGTATAGTTAAGCGTTAATTATCCTAATTAATTGTGGGACATTGGTGCTGGGAATAGCGGTTTATTCAGATTATAATCAAACTTTATATTTTTACTAGCTGACCTGGCAAACATTGTTTTTCCATATAAATTAGTTCTAGAAAATATGTTTGTTGTTAAATAAAATTATAAATATTAAAATAGCGATTAAAAATTACGGGTTGGTGGTAGTAAGGTGAGAATTTAGGGTTGTATTTTTTAATTCCAAATAATAAAAAAATGTTGGCCAAAAAATAAAAATTTTGGGGTGGGACATCCTATCATATAGGGGTTTAAAATACAGTTTACGACCAATTCTCAATCTTACCAACTGTACACAAAAAAATCATAAGAATCGGTCGAACTGTTTCGGAGGAGTTTGGAGACTAACATTGTAACAAGAGAATTTTATATAGATTTATATAATAATCTATACTAAAATTGTAAATAGAAAAGTTTGTGAATTATTTTGTAGGTTTATAGGGGCTAATCTCTGGCACTGCTGAACCGATTTTTGGAAATTCTTTCACTATCAGTAACTTTGTTTTCTATTAGCCTTAATTGTAGAAAGGCACCTTGGCTACGGGCTCAGTTGTCAACTTTTAATTGTATAAAACATGATATGAACACGTTTTCTGTGTGGCGGTAAACGAGGTGCTTGTGGATATTGCGTGTCGAGTACGGCATCGCTCTAACGTCCTGGGGTCAAATCCTGGTTATGACAATGATATTGCTTTTATACTCGGTATCAACCCGAGCTCTAGAATTTGTCCCTGATATGGCGATAGTCTCGCCCCCTATTACATCGTGGGACGGAATATATAATGTAGGTACTCTAGTTGTACCTCTGCCTACCCTATGAAGATACAGACTTAATGTTTGCAGAAAAATATTGGCTTATAAAGATTTTGTTCACCGCGTCCTCTGCAATGTCCGTATATGGTTGTTCCTTCTCGGGTTAAATAATGTTTTAACACTTTAAAGTGCTATCAAAACTTGAAATCAAAATTACCTTCTCATATATATAATGTTGTCATTATTTAAGACGACAAAATAAGATTGCCAATCATTAATTTAATTGTGGTGTCATGGATGTGTCAAAAATCTTAAGCGAGGTTAGGATTAGCAAGAAATCTTGCAAAGTTGACTTCCACAGATTTTTACCGTCAAATAATCACGACAAACTGATTGATTTTGAAGCATGCAGGACTTGCGGCGAGTCAAGTGGATATAGTTATGGAAATATGACCGATAATGCAAACGCCTCTAGAACTTCTTGCACAGTATATTGCTGATAAACTTGCTAGTATAAACTTAGTATTGCTAACGTAAGAGCAAATGAGGAGGTTGGGGGATGCATATTTCCACTGCCTAAGTTGGCGAATCATCTTTGTACACAAATTTTTGCTTTAAGGTACAGTTCCAATTTTAACTGTTACACGCTTTATATTATTAGTCGATCGAGTCACTTTGTGCGCAAACTCCGGCAATTTTTGCTTATTGATACTCCTGTAATATTGTTATTAATATAACGGCCTCAAATTTGCTATGTGTGAAAAAGACTATAATATGTAAGCACATATGCACTATTATTTTACGATTAGTATGCAAATAAGTCTTTTTAAAACTTTGAACTCCGTCGATAGAAATCGATATATTTTTTTATAGGACAACTGAAAATCTATTTATCAATAATTCTATCAACATAGATAAGTTCCATTGTTAGAAACTATTCAATATTATTATTATACTATAGAATTTTATTGTCCATTTTCGCAACGTAAGTCGTGACGCGTTGTGCGATTGTCCAACGCATTATTGAAAACGTACCTTAAGCGTAATGTGAAGGATATAAATTAACCCAAATGTAAAAAAACGAAAAAGGTTTTTACGACTTTCAAAAGTACCTTCATTTTAAATTAAGGCTTGGGTTTATTAAATAACTGTATGGTATGGCAATAAACATGCATAAACATTTTTTTTTGGGATATAAAGGGTTTAATTTTGTTTTCGTAATTTACGAACAATAATGCTACCTTTATGTAATAAAGATTTCGAGATCCGGTTTTGAAAAAAGAACCTCGAAAAATAATTTAAATAAAAAAAAATATATCTAAATATGCACGACACAATAAAGCTACCTTTATGTAATAAAGATTTCGAGATCCGCTTTTGAAAAAAGAACCCCGAAAATTAATTTAAATAAAAAAAAATTGCATGAAAATATTCAGGACACGATAATGCTACCTTTATGTCATAAAGATTTCAAGATCCGGTTTTGAAAAAACAAGCCCGTAAAATAATTTAAATAAAAAAAAAAATATGTAAATATGCACGACACAATAAAGCTACCTTTATGTAATAAAGATTTCGAGATCCGGTTTTGAAAAAAGAACCCCGAAAAATAATTTAAATAAAAAAAATTCATGTAAATATTTACGACTTATTGTTTCTTTAAGTTACACATTACGCTGGTGTCCTTGAAAGGTAGGCAGACGCAGAAAAGGCAAATGACGTTGCTTAGCCGTTCTTAAATAATGATGTGATGTAAAACAGTTTTTTTCTAATGATAACAGTATGATCCATGTGTTGATCCACTGCTGGACACGGGCATCTACTACTGATAGGGTTCAGTACTTAGTACAATTTGGCAGACTTTACTTACCTTAGAATGTTTAGAAAGAACTAAAATATTAACAATAATATTCAAAGAAAGTCACCGTAAAGAGTAAGTAATTTAAAACCAACCCTGCTCGTAATGAGATAATGATATCTGGTGTGGTGTAAGGGCGCGTGCACAATCGCGGACTAGCGTTTCCTTTAGTTATAAAAAGTAAAAAAAAAACAATTTGCGTTTAATCACGTCATTCAAAACTTAGTATAAATAAAACATTTTTATTTAAATATTTGAGCTTTTTTGTTATTATTTTTGGTTCACTTAATTATATTTTCGTACAATATTTAATTCTATGTATATTGTATTAAGTAAATAAAATAAAAAATCTTAATTGCCGCTTCCAAATTCAAAATAAATAAAAAAATATTACATACAACATTTAATTTAAAATAATTAAAAATGTAAATTCAATGTCAAAATAATAATTATTATGAAGTATTAACATTAGCCACAAGAATTTTAAAGTTAATATTTAATTATCTTACTTAATACATTTAATCCACAAAATATTAATATCTCCCGTATTCTTTTTTGGAAAATGTAAATCCATGATGTTTGTTACTAATGTAATTTTAGGTAGGAGCTGGTGTTTGAGCTTAGAGCTACATTGCACGGCCGATGCTTTCGATATTAGACATAGGATGATATTCTGTGGATTTAAGGTAGAATGGTGAATCTCATAAAATCCCATACACAGATATTCTGTAAAAAAAACTTCGCAGCAAAACGACTGCCCACATACCAAAAAAAAAATATGTAACCGCAAAAACAACAAAAAAAAATTTAAACAAGGAATTATAAAGGTCATCTAATCTAAGAAAATTAACAGTGTGCACACGTCCTAGTACTTCAGAGTTTCAGTAATTCTCCGGCTGGCCGTCATCTTCATTCGCGGCAAACGCTCAGTTTACCTGAACCGTGCCGAGCGCTTGGGCCAATCACCCAATTGGACCGCGCGAATCGAAAAAAAGTAAAAAATCGAAAAAAAAGGAAAAAAGTTGTGTTGTGGTTTTTCGAAGGGGTAGTGATGTGCGGTTATTCAATTATTTTTGTTATATGTTGAATTATTTGTGGGGTGTTTTTAAGTTATTTTAACTGATATTAAAAAAGGAGTTTCTGAGTTCTTAAAAAAATCTAAAATGATAAAATAATTTACCTATAAAAATATGTAATCTTTAAGAAAATATGTGCAGAAATGATGTTAGAAATCCTTTTTTTTTTTTCTCTTCCTTAATTTTTAAACTCACTCAAGTAGTTAAACCTATCATATAAAAATCGAAATTTAATTTAATTTAAAGATTTAGCTCTATCCCGATAACTTTTACTGTAGACTTTATCTAATACACTTTGTAGCTAAAACATACAAGATTTCCGTGGACATTTTTAGTATAACAAATAATTAATTTAATTACAACCCCATAAATAACAAAAAGAATATACACAGATGTAACTCGACAGGCTATCACAATAGTTATAAATCGATCAATATCGACAATAATTACCAATAATATCGATAAACGTTGGGCGGGTGCATCCCTATCTCGTGTGAAAGTGGTTAAAAATGAGGTTTAAAAAGCAAAATCTCGTCTCTGGCGATACTTCGGAGGAGGACATCGGCCATAGCTACTTGGGGACTTTGGTAAGTGATAGAGAACCATTAATTTTAGGTTTTTTTTTATTGCTTTGAATGACGAGACGAGCTTGCCTTTCGCCTGATTGTGACCGCCCAGTAGAAACACCACACCATAAACAGTAGAAACACCATCCAACACCTTGAACTACAAAGTATTGTTTGGTATTCCACTGCGCTCGCCATCCTGAGACATGAGATGTTAAGGCTTATTATGTCCAGCTACACTGGCTACAATGTCCTTCAAACCGGAACACAACAGTGACTACACGCTGTTGCTTGGCGGCAGAAACAGACATTGCGGTGGCACTTACCCAGGCGGACCCTCACATATTAGAGACCTACCACCAGTAAACTTTTGAGAAAATCGAATGACATACAGTCAGACAGAAAAGGGGGATTTGTTTTATATGTATACATTGTTTTTGTGAACCACATCAAAACCTTGAAATAAAAGTATCCACTAAAAATACACAGTAAATCATGTTATAAGTACCATTTTATGATAGGAAAATATTGTTAACAAGAGATAGGACAATATTCAGCCCAATATGGTGGTCGATCTACTAGTAATCGCGCATTGGAGCTTCGCGTTGAAGGATATCGCGTGATCGAGGATATTCCGGCTCTTAACGTGGTATGCTCGTAGTGAACTTTCATAGTATCACACGTGGCTGACTATAATCAATATCTACAATATTAGCCTTTTAAAAACAAATAAATAAAAAAAAACACTCTAAATCGTTCAAACTACGCTTTTATACCACAATAGCTTTCGCTTCAACTTCTTAACTTTGATGTATTTATTTGTGTGTAACAATAAAACAAAAAAAGGCGGCGATAGCCTAGGGAGTGGAACGGACTGCCGAGACGAATGTCTGCAGATTCAAATCGCAGGGGCACGCATCTCTGGCTTTTCTAAAATTATGTGCGTATTCTTTGTGAATAATGACTAGCTTTAACGGTGAAGGAAAATATTGTGAGGAAACCTGCACATTTGAGAAGTTCTCTATAAGAATTTTAAGGGGATGTGAAGTCTGCCAATCTGCACTGGGCCAGCGTGGTGGACTAAGGCCTAATCCCAGTCAGTATTATGGGAGGCCCATGACCAGTAGTGGGACGGTATAGAGGGTCATTTCTACATTGCGTTACTAAATGAAACCATATGCGTATCTTCTTGAAAATAACAGTTTACAATAAGTTACTCGAACCGTAGATATAAAATAAAAAAGTATGAATTTCGAACCAAATAAATATTAATAAAAAGTGATTTTAATTTTACACGCCCTAATGCCACTACAACTATTCTAAGCGAATTCGTCACAGCAGCAATATCACACTTTCAGTCATAATTACACTCACGAAGACGCCATGTTCACATTAAACTACAAAATTATCAAAAAATCGGAAAAGTAAAAGCGAGATTTTTGATGCTAACATTCGTTATGCATAGATGATTTTTGACAAAATGTTAGCAGGAATAAAGACAACTATGTGGTTTCAGTTATCATGAGTAATCTATATTTGTGTCCGTTGCAGGGCTTAGCGCTTACCAACATAAACCCGATTCAGCGTCTTCATGATATTAAGTGATTGTTTAAAAAAGAAGTTACTCAAACAAGAATACTACGATAATATACAAATTAAGGGTCACCATATTCTACTATCTTACTAACATTCCTGCGATGAATAACATTGCTTGAGACCCAAAATACGCTAGAATCCTTAAAAACAAAATTCAGTGATAATATTCCAAAACAAATCCGACATTGATTACCTTTTGATGTTTATATTTAGAGTTAATTATAATATTAAAAATTAAGTAGAAAACGTCATAGAAAATAATATTTTTTTTCTTTTTAAATAAAAATCCACGGAGATACCGCAATACGTAGTTAATAATTTAAAACGTTGACCAAGTCAAATGACAATAACATTTTGGAAAAATAACAACAATGGGTTCCATTTGCAATTAAATTTAGTGTGTTCGAAACGTGTTATTTTATTTAAAAAATCATTAGTATTACTTTGTGTGTGTACAAATATGGAAATATAATTTGTTTTTGTTTGATACATGATTACGTTAACTGCTAACCTTTTTGACCGATAGCGTTAAAGTTTGCATAGAAAAAGTATTTGTACTAAAGATGTTTTTTATATACTTGCACGGCAAAGTGCCCCACTACACCTGATGGCAAGTGGAGTGGGGTCCAATAGAATGTCAGCTGACGAGAGATGATTACCCCTGGGCTGTTAATACAATTATGCCGGCCCATTTGGAACCGGATACACATAGGCTGATCCAGGAACGCGACACATACGTCGGCCACTATGGCGAGTTTCAAAACCCTGTGTACGGTGGTCGCTATCCGGGCGGATATAAAATATATCCTAACACCAGCTAAAAGGTCTACTATAAGCAATATATAAGTACTTACTAAGAATTTTTTCCAAAGAATATCTCTGTATACCGATAATTTTTAGCTATATCCCGATTTGTTGCCAAGGTTCACCTTACAACATGGTTACCCCTTCGCCAGTTCTTCAAAATACCTACATCAATGCAAGATAACTTTACTCATCCACTTAATATTGAGTTTAGAATAAATATACTTCCGAATACAATGGAATTGCATATAATAAGACCATGCAAATATGATGTAGTTGAAAACAAGTACTTCATTTGTCAAAGCAACAAATTCATATAACTATGAGCAGCTCTTTCAAATAATTGTTTTCCAAAATGCATTAATGAATGGTAAAAACGGTTGTTAATATAATTGTCATGGTTTTTTTTTTGCAAACAATAGCTATTCTGTAGTCACGTGAATGCTACGCAGTATGTATTTTGAAAAAATGTTTTTAAATTGTTTTTAGTTACTATTTTTTTGACCCAAGTTAAGTTACGCTCTGGTGATAAAAACTAGTGGTACCTAGAGGTGAATGATAAAAAATCAAAATCGAATTTGTAGCTTCTAATGTTACTCTACACATTAAAACTTTGACTTTCAATACAATGGAGATAGAAGATTATAATAATTGAATCATCATGAGAGAACCCATACTGGTAAAAATAGAAGTTAACATTAAAGGTAAAACTCGTTTACGCTCTTTGGTAAAGGCGTGTTATAATAGCCAGATATCAAGGGCGAGTCGCATCCTATGCCGGCTTGTAACGTGGACTGCGTACTGGAAGGTAATAGGTTCAAATCCGAGGTTAGTGAAGTTTTCTAATACGATTTGGTTAGATCTAGATCTTTAGAGGCGTTTGTCGTACGGAAGTCGTAAAAACTATTAATCCTAACAATATACTTGACTAAGTGTGTTGCGCTGACCCCAATGTAAAGAACGATAAATCAGATGAAAAAGAAGATATCAAAGTACTTAAGAAGAAATATGTTGCCCTTCACAATGCTCAACCAAAGGTCACTGTTTATCCTAAATTATCGAAAATTTCTGTGTGAGAAAAAATAACGAAGTTCATACTACGGTATCTGCATAATTTATCACTGATAAAAAAGTAAACAGTTTACACCGTAATGGTTTATAGATTAGCTTATTTTAGGAATTAACGAGTTATAAATTGATTTATTTTGGGTAAAAATGTGCGATGAGTAAAATGATGATGGGTAAAATGGTGAGGGTTGCCGGAGTCCGATGGATGAGGGCGGCCCAGAACCGGTCCCTGTGGCGCTCAATGGGGGAGGCCTATGTCCAGCAGTGGACGATTCCCGGCTGAAATGATGAAAAATGTATTAAAAAATTCCTTTGCTGAAATTCTTTTAACCTATCGCGTTACTCACTGCATCTGCCGGCAGCCCTTTGAGAGCGTCTTTAATGGACATTAAAGTCTATTTTTGTTGAGCAAAACTTGACAGCTCCGACAATTCATGGTACTATAAGAATTTTTTATTTTCAATTAAAAAACAAGTACCTTTTTAAGAATTTTTTATCTCTAAAGGAATTCTTACAACGCTTTTTTACTCAATAAAAACATGGAGGTGTTAAGCTTCGTGTCTGTACCTCTATAATAATTGACCCGCGATATTGTGAGCTCCAAGAACCAGTTCCAAACGGGTCCCGCTGGAGCGAGACTGCGGTCCGTAAATTGTGTAACACGTATTTTTATATTTATTTGCAATTTATTATTTGTTATGTATTGGGAGTTCGTGACATTAAAATTGTATGTAATTTATTATATCTTTAATAGTATACATACTCACGCCTTTTATCCACAAAGAAATAGGTAGAGATGGTAGTCCAACAAATTTTCGCCATGTGTATTCCGTCCCATGATGTGATAGGCGGACCTATCGCCTTATCGGGCACAGTTCCGATACTGAGCAATATGACTTTATCCGGCCCAGGATCGAAGCCGAGACGCCACCGCCGATAGCCGTATCGTACTAGTCGTACCTTTAACCGTATGACTTCTGTATGCCATTGAGTCTGAGCAGCATTTTCTATATTTAATTCTCATTTATTATCTTTTGACTGCCTCGGTGGCGTAGTTGTATTGCATGTCCGGTACAATAGCGCTCTGAGGTCCTGGGTTCGAATCCCGGGCCGGGCAAAGTGATATTTGGGTTTTTTCTGCTCAGTATCAGCCCGGAGTCTGGAATTTGTGCCCGATATGTCGATAGGCTCGCCCCCTATCACATCATGGGACGGAACCAACTTGGCGAAAAGTGGGTGCCCTGGTTGCGCCTCTGCATACCCCTTCGGGGATAAATGCGTGATGTTATGTATGTATGTATTTATTATTTTGATATTGAAATAAAAATACTTCACGAATTTTACACAATAAATTTATTTAATTTTTACTCTCTACGTTACGAAGATTTTGTTTTCGCGGTCAAGGAGATTGGGATCATTTTATCGTGAAAAACCCCTAAAGAAGTTTTATTTAAATTTTAAATATTGGCGTTAACATAATAAATCATTATTACTTTGTTAGTTATGAATTGGCAGTTCGTGCCATTCAAGTTGGCATTAAGTTTTAGTACCTCACTAATTATCTCTGTAACAGTTTTATGTTTTATTTGATTGCACATAAAATGAAC
This sequence comes from Manduca sexta, assembly GCF_014839805.1. Classification (NCBI taxonomy): domain Eukaryota; kingdom Metazoa; phylum Arthropoda; class Insecta; order Lepidoptera; family Sphingidae; genus Manduca; species Manduca sexta. The sequence continues at coordinate 1,834,233 of NC_051117.1, read as the reverse complement.
TAACCACGAATATATAATATAATTACAATGAATAAGTTTTTACATAATAATTATCTAAAACTAAGGTGGTTTGGGCATTTGGAGAGGATGGATTATGATTCTGACAAAGAAGACATATAAGGTGAATATGGATTGAAGAGTTGGTAGAGGTCGACCGCACCGAACATTCGATTGTCAGATATCTAACATTCTTAGTAAAGGCCAGGTCAAAAGTACCCTAAATCGGCGGAAATGCATGAAAAGATTTATGAAGGTGTAGGGAAGCGCGAGAAGTATGCCAGAATTGTACAAAGTGGCAATCCACAGTCTCAGCCTACCCCTATGGGATAGATCCTAAAACAAATTTGTTAATCTCAATTCCCGTTTGTGCCGGGCAGTGAGTACGCTAAGAGCTGTAATCAACATACCTTTCTACCATCGTCAACGTAAACTCAAAAAATACCAGTCGCCAGAATAATATCAATCTGCTAAATTGGATATGATCAGGTTAATGACAAATCATAACTAAGAAACAAATGTCCATGCCTGGTTTTTCTCTATGATTACCATCAGCCTCGAGAAACTTCTGTCAGCCAGTCGAAGAACTTATTTCACGTCATGAATCTTTATCTCCGAATGGGGTGTGTGTGCTTTTTGCTATGTTTACTGTGTCCCATGACGTGAAAGAGGGCGAGCCTTTGAATACAAATGTCATACTCCAGGCTGATACTGAGCATAAAACCAATACTACTTTATTCGACTCTAGATTCGAACACAAAACCTCAGAGCAGCGTGTACCGCGCCTTTGATGCTCTCTTACGTGACTTATACAATCTATTTTATTTTTGAAAGTGTGAGCGTATTTTGAGGAACACCCCGACGGCGTAATTGTAATATATGACGTATACTTAATTACTCTAGCAAAAGTAGCAGACATACAAGAGAAATCCTTGAAATAATTTGCATTTTCTCTCTTAACACCTGTCATGATCAGTCGCGTCGTGATATTCTCATTTATGTAGATGAAAGGTAATTGATACTAATTAATAATTAGTATGGTTAGCAAATGATCATGCGCATGTTTGCGCGCATTATTATCGATTTCGGCAATTATTGTGTAATTATGACGGCTGTGTTAGACGATCTGATTGGACTAATTATAAAAGTTCTATAATGTTACTGGCTATTAACTTCGGTTATTCGACAAATAAAAAAAATGTATACGAAGGAAAAAAATAATAATTTTATTTAAAATCTAGTTCCATTTTGCCCTTTAAATAATTCTTTAAATTTGAATTTAATTCGAATGTGTTCTATTCTAATGTTATCGTGATAGTATATCTGCAAACAAAGATAAAAATGTCAATGATGTCTGCATTAAATATTATTTCTCGAAACTAGTCCTTTGAATTCTATGAATTAAATAGTTTCAAAGTAATGCTTCATTTAAGCGAAGAATTGTTTGAATTAAGTAAACGACGAAGTTTAAAACAAGATTGTTGTGATATTTCTTTATTTAATTTGCGGGGTATTTTTTGAGGCAGTTTTGTGACGTCGTTGCAGCGGTATGGTATTTTCATACACAGCTAATGTAGAATCACATAATTACCAGTTATTGGGAGGATAGAGAATGATTTTTGTATTTGGTCGGCTTTTACATTTATGTGACGACTAGTATTATTCAAAAGTTGTGAAATATTCCCTAAACATATATAGGATAATAAGCATTATTTATTTATTTACCAAAATACAATACCGCATCTGTCTGTCCCTGGACAATATATACGGAAAACTCTTGCACGCGGACGAAGCGAGCGAAAGCTAGTTCCATACTATTGATGAAATCCCTCAAATAAATGGTATCCTCGTCTCAAAGAAAAATCACACACCCATCTTCGCACACCGTCTGCGCAACCCAAACGGCGCCAAGTAACAATATAAATAAACAATAGTATGTTTGTATCGTAATAACATCCGTGGTCACATGACTGTTATCAATGTATTTGTACGCGATACAGAGGTAAAAGGACATCACACTTTTCTCATTGTTGGTTTAACTAGTTTCCTGGTGTGGATTTGCTCGGATTTATGGAGATTTTTTGCAAGGTGTTTAAAAAGTAAGATGCGAGCGGGTCAAAGTACTTGCATCTGGTAAGAGTGATCCATTGCCAGTTGACATAATTATGCTGGCCTGTCCAAAACCAGTAAAGCGACTTACGTAGGCCATTATGGCTGGTTTTACACCTTGTGTACCTTCTCTCTGTCTCTCTCTGTAGGCGGTCCCTCATGACTGAGGACCGTGGTCATCATTGGATGTACTGCATTTAGAGCGGATTATTTGTCTCCACCGGTTTCTGTCCAAAGCATCTTCAACTAATTTGTGGAACTTGGTGGCAGACGAGTCTTTGTCGCTTAAGCCATAGCCTTTCAACCGTCGATATGACATATTAAATAATATCTAGTTACGTACAAACATAACATGCAGCGTTATCGTAGCATGAGGTCTCGAAGGGTGCTTGAACTAAATAGCGTCTATCTGCCTTGAGGAGTCCGTTATGTCGCACGCACTCCAATAATTCGGTCAAAGTGATAAACATCTTCATTGGAGACATAGTGACGCTTGCAAGGACCTTCGCACTGAGGTAGGTCTGCATGGTTAAGTGGTCAGTGTTTTTTATATACGTACAAGGCAATTAGATTTGGAAAGCGGAGTGAGGTCCAGATTGTGTCCACTGACGAGAGATGATTGACTCTCACCAGTCGACACAGTTATGCCGGACTGTTTGAGTAGTGGTTGTAATGTTACCAAGGAAGCGATCGTTCGTTCAGGGGTAGTGCATACATAGGCTTACCATAATTACGAAGAGCCAAACCGGGACGCAGAAGAGAAAGAGGCTCATTTTCATTTTGCTGCAGTCGGTATCACTCGTTCTCGCTCGCTTTTGTTTCGTCGTTGGCGCGGGTGGCACGGGCGGCGCGGCGGGGGAACGATTGGTTGGGGTGTCGGTGCTGTTCAAGTTTGACCGGGATGCCGGGACAGGGATCTCAAACCGGGACTATCCCGGTCAAACCGGGACGTATGGTAAGCCTATGCATACAGGCATTGTGAGATCCTGAGTTTGATTCTCAGGGTTTCTTACACGGCCTTATACTCGATGTTACATGAAAATTAAACGAATAAGTGTTGTTATAATTTCGACTGTAAATAATGTATTCTTGATTAAACCTTAAAATCAGATGATATCATTCGTGACCCGGACTCGTACCAAATATATGTCCAAAATATTTTTGTTGTTTTACCTCATAATATTTTTTGTCCGACGCGTTTCCTCACTACGAGTAAAGTGTTTGTCCCAAAGGCCTTTTTTGATATTCAAGGGCTTTCAAAAGGTCGATTTTGAGTGTTATTAAAATTATAAATAATTTGTTTGAAAACAAAATTTATAATGTCCTATACATCAAAGTGTAACATTTCTTGCAGAATGTCGATTGGCGGTAGGAATAAATTGCGGTGGTATCTACTCATCTAAACTGTCGCATAATAGATGTTTGCTACTAGTTACAAGTATCAATAATTACTGGGAATTATAATACTTAACGTCTTATGTCAGTGACGAGCGTATTGGAGTACTTTTGTTTCAAAGTTATGTATGGTGTTGCTGTTTATGGTTTATGTCGTTTCGCTAACCATAAAAAGACGCCACGCTCGTCTCACATTAGTTTTCTTAACTCCTTCTCCATATAAACTTGAACTGTACCAAATTTCATGCTCCTCCGTCCGTCTTAATTTCGTTAAAAGGGGCACAAAGTTGTTGCTTCTAACTAACATATTATATATAATATTATATATAATATGTTAGTTAATGTTGAAAATGTTGCTTAAGTCATTTACCCTTTCATCCGTCGAAATACATTAACCCTTGAAGCGTGCATCAATGTTATATCAGCCTTTGCATGCAGTGTCTCACGGCCGCAGCCCACGTGGTTCGCCGTCTGCAGATTGCGTTTATCATCCTACATTAATAAGACAGCCTAGCGTTAAGGCGGTTAATGCGTTTGACGGCTGATCGGTTGGTTTGATGGCCTTTATGTTAGTGACAGGTCAAGGGTATATTCTGAAGGGAATGCTGGTAGGATATTTGTATCCGCACGGATAGAGATCGTACCAAGTCAAACTTGCCATAGTGGCCCACGTAAGCCGTGTTCCAGGTTCCGCCCGTGTACCATTTCTAGTCGATCGATACGCCATTCGTATTACACACTATGTCATATAATATGGAGTATTTATAAAACTCTATAAAAAGAGAAATATTTTAGTAAATTAGTACTTCAGTGACATGCTGCCTAATATTATAAGGAGTCGATGTGATCTAAAAAGGTGCTAGAAGTATTGTAAACAAGAGAATCGTACACAAGCACGATAATACATTAAGCAAGTAGTAACAGCTATCCCCAAAGGCAATAAGGAAGCGGTGCGTCAGCGACCTCGCCCTCCACGCACGGGAAGACGCTGCTGGCGTGCGCACGCGCCGTAATGACAGCGCGAACACGCGATTTTATCTCGCAGGGTTGACATCGTTTACCAGTAATATGATAGGAAAGAAAAGCAGGATGAACAAAAAAATACGCTATTTTTCATAAGATATATTGTGTTAGTAAGTTTGTTTGCCCTGTCTTCCTGTTCGATTGTTTTTCGATTCGAAGATTTTGGTTATGGATCGTTAATTGATTACGGCCGTATTTCAAGACGATTTAATTGATGGGGAAAATATTGGCTTCTAATTATTGAACAGTTTCGATATAAACTATACAGTATAAAATATTATATGGGTAAAATAGAATAAACTGAGCAAAGAAGACCTTAGCAACAAATCGGTACAAAACATAAATAAGTCTTTAGTATTGTCGAGATAAAAAGGATAATCAAGTTAACTGACGACCCTATTCAAGGCTGCTATGCTTAAGAATGAAGATCATAATGGTGGAAATACAAATGGTACTGCGATGAATGATTCCGACTTTGTTGATACCTTTTACAAGTTTTCTCTAAAAGTGTTATAAATACGAAAGTAAAGAACTGTGAAGATGTAATTATATATAATAATTTATTTGTTAATAGGGTCGATTCCTATATTTGATTTTGTACTTTATTTCATATATAACAGAAACAAAATACAAAACAGAAATTCTGCTGTGAAATCAGCATCTAAATTGATTGAAAAATAAAGCAGTTATTCATATTTGTAATATTGTTGTGAGCAAAAGTGGGGGCATGATGGAGTTATCGCGCTATTGCTTTCTTACGCACGCAGCTTTATGGTCGCCAACAACCGGTGACGTCACAGTTTGCAATTACTGTTATTAGAAAGCTACTCCTTTCAACAAATTTCAAAAGACTTATAACTTATTTTTATTGCATGGATGTTGATAATACTTGTTTCGTTAGTTTTCAAATGCCCTTTACTATGATAGATTTATAACTTCAGACAAATTAATAGGTTAAAGTGTCAAGAATTTACCAAAGATCTACTTAACATAATTAAAGAACCGGATGTGTTTATGTCAACAGAGCATGAAATATATACGGAAACAGGAGACGGCGCTGATTAAAATAATGACGCTGTTATTGTTTTAATTACTTCTATTATTTAATTACGAGAACCTAACAAGATGATCTCTGATGACCGCAGATTACTTAATATACGTTATGGTGTTTAAAATATAGTTCTAACCATGTTGATTGTTATACTGTTTAACCTGATTCTTAAGAATTAAAATTCTAGATCTTTAGAATTTTAGGAGCAGGTAACAATGCTTTCTATATCCAAACTCTCTGAATGCTGATGAAATTCGCTGAGCAGTTCCCAGCTATATTTTATACCTAAACATTTTTACTTGAGCTTATGTTTTTTTCTAGTCAATTCACTATGTCTAAGGGCCGATATATGGCTGAGCGCAGCGCAGAGTATTTTTCACTGCCAAACTATTATCGACATTGTCTTCATTGAAATAATATTCAAAATCCACTAACGCAATGTAATGCATTATTGTTGTATATACGCCGGCCCTAACATAACAGTTAACTTCTGCCGGTTTCATTTGCCTAAATTACAATTTAAGTCCGTCAACCGTTGTATCCCTCGTAGCTAACAGAAGGAAAGGCACAGTTACGGTTCATTCTCTTGGCGCCGGCATATCACATTCCCAGTTGGTATAACTTTACAAAATTAAATATTGTAACTTTGCCCGCACTTCCTTCGGCACGCCTCATTTACTTCATCAGACGGTATTTCCTCCACTCCCACGGCATCGCTATCCCGTGACTGGACGCACAATTGTATAATGAGCACATTATACAGGTGTTGCAATGGACTAAGGAAGTGGAAGGATATCTGAGAAACTGGGTCGAGGGAGTCGCGTTACCGTTAAGGTCTTGTATTTGTTTTTTTTTTTTATAAAGAGGTTGTGTTACTGCCCGAATGGAATCGGTATCTTTTTTTTTTATTACTGGCCAGTTTTGATTTTATGTAAAACTACTGGTTAAGAGATGCCAACACGTCAGATGTATAGCACACACACTCGCGTCTTTTTTTTCTTGAAAGAGTACGCAAAGGCGTAGCTGGTGCACTCACTTTCCGCCGTATGTATTTCGTTCCATGATGTGATGGAGGGCGAGCCTATCGCCATGTCGGGCATAAATTCCAGACTGTCAGCTGATACTGAGTAGAAAACCCAATATCACTGCCCGGCTCGAGGGTCGAACCCGGGACCTCAGTACTGCAGTCGTACCGTAATACTACGCCACCGAGGCAGTCATAAAATATTATAACGACACATTCGTTGTACTATTTTATAATAGAATATTTTAAAAAATCCTTTTAACAATGTCTTCCATCGAGATGCAGTTTCTCGGCCACCTACATCATTAGATTCAACAATTTACCACATTACACAGATTACAGCGACCGCACAAGTACATGTGACATAAACCACAACAAAACAAGTAGCGCACGCGCACGAACGCCGCTAATTCTATAAACACATAGTTAACCGCAGAAATCAATTCGGAAAATTGCACCCATCTTTTTCTATTACGTCAAATCGGCTTGTTTATTTGCTAGCGATTGTCAATGGATTAGCTCGCATGGAATTTTGAGGGTGAGTGAAGTCTACCAATCCGCACTAGGCCAGCGTGGTGGACTAAGGCCTAATCCCTCTCAGTAGTAGAGGAGGCCCGTGCCCAGCAGTAGGACAGTATATAATACAGGGCTGATATTATTATATTATTATACTAGCTTCCGCCCGCAGCTTCGCCCGCGTGGATTTCGGACTTCAAAAATGGAGCCGGTCGCGAACGTTCGAGAATGTTCGTTTTACGAAGCTACTCGCTAGGTGATTCGCTAACCTCTAGGTGCCAAGCAAGCCGCCTGCCTGTGCGTTCGCGACCTTATATATATACAAAAACAATCCTTATAGCATGATTCAGTATTCACGCATGGTGGCTTATTATTAGCGTATTTAATGTATAACTTTGGTGTTTCTATACCGATTTCTATGATTCTTTTTTATGGAATATTTAATAATGTTAACTTTTTTAATTAGGGATGACTGAGAGTGTTATAAACGTAAGATTAGACAAATATAATGAGAAAGCTTCGAACTGCTAAGCTATCGGGAGTTACACGTGTTATTGTGAGTCAACCATAAAAGATAGACATATGCTGTCGTGGGATATTTTTACATAATTTTAAGGAGAACATTTCCGTCATACATGATTTCTGTGGAGCTGTAACCATTAAGGTTGCACACGCGACGGAAGCTTAAAAAATGGAGTAACTTCTCCCGTTCTCCCAACATTTCCCTTCACTGCTCTGCTCCTATTAATTGTAGCGTGATGAAAAGTATACTATAACCAGCACAGGAGTATGACAAATAATTGTACCAAGTTTCGTTAAAATCCGTCGAGTAGTTTTTGTTTCTATAACGGTTATACAGACAGACAGACAGACAAAAATTTTACTAATTGCATTTTTAGCATCAGTATCGATCCCTAATCACCCCCTGATAGTTATTTTTGAAATATATTTCATGTACAGAATTGACCTCTCTACATATTTATTATAAGTATAGATATAGATAGATATAGATTATGCTCGCACGGAATTTTGAGGGTGTGTGATGTCTACCAATCCGCACTAGGCCAGCGTGGTGGACTAAGGCCTTATCACTCTTCGTAGTAGAGGAGGCCCGTGCCAGCAGTGGGACAGTATATGCAGAGCTTATATTATTTTTTATTATTATTATGCTCGCATGAATCTTATACCAAAATTAAGTCTGTTTGTTCGTCCATCCATCCATCCATATAAAAAAAATCTCACTACCAGGTAATTGTAATTTTATTAACACAAAACTAACAAGTTTAAGTATTATGAGTTTTTAATGATTCTAATTATTTTGTGTAAAATTTTGTCGTCGAAATACAATAGGTGATACGGTGGTAATATATGATACTGTTTGTTTGTGCTTAATGATTACATTTTGGAATGACTGACAAAATAACATTTAATAAATTGTATTTCCTGTTATTTTGTACCCGTTAATTTTATGTACGACTAAGATTGCCTGTGACTATTTCATTTCTAAGTATTCTAATAAAATAAACGTCTGAAATAAAAAAAATATATATATTATTTGCGTCCGCTAAAATAACTTCCATAACGGATGAGCCGTTCAGAATAAAATTTCATAGGCAGAGAGCACGGGTTTAAGAGCGACACTATCTCACCTATTAACATAACAGCAAAGTCACCGCATACCAGTTTTCTCTAAGACTGTCATACCCTCAGGATTGCACTAGCACATAGCATTGTACACAGAACTTTACAAGGTATCCTTACCTCATTTAAGCATGTTATATTTACATTCGTATTACTTGCAAAATACATATAGTAAGTGAGCTCTATTCCGTGTACTGTGGCGTATCCGTCTTCTAGCATTTACAAGCGTTCTATTAAAATAAAATTAAAAAAATAAAAATTCTTTATTCATCACGTAGGCGAACATGGTTGCACTTATGATAAGTCAAGGTACATGAAAATATTTAATTATTACTTAATTAAATTAGCTTAAATAAAAAAAGACAATTTATATTGAAAATAAAATAAATGAAAAATATACTTAGTAAACAAAGAAGCCAGCTCGGGCTGGCAGGGAAGAAGAAATAAAATGATGTATATATGTATTTTTGAATAAGCAATAAGGGAGAAACGCGTCGCGATCCTCACCGGTGAGGACAATAAAAGCCCTAACCTAGCTAACCTACCAGCCTTTCACTAACTACCTTAGCGATGACTACCCGAAGAAGAAAGGCAGAAAAAAACTTCCTATTCGAAGGACAGCTTTGATAGCCGAAAGTAAGAGTCAAAAATATCCTATTTACCTATACGCATCGATATATATGTACTACGTACTAGATTTGGCGTTCCGAACATTCATTGTGTTCAACTGAATTGAACTGCAATCCATTCAAACTAACTTTAGTATGGTCAATATTGACAGCTTGTGGTCATGTACGGATTGGCGCTCATAGTGTAAAAACTCAAGTCTAAGTGTAAACCTGGATTTAAATAAAAATATTAGTCAAATAAGTACAACTAGCCTAGTTGGGTGTAGAACGGACTGCCGAGACGAAGTTCTCTAAAGGAATGTTGAGGGTCTGTGAAGTCTAACAATCCGCACTAGGCCAGCGTGGTGGACTAAGGCCTAATCCCTCTCAGTAGTAGAGGAGGCCCGTGCCCAGCAGTGGGCAAGTATATAATACAGGGCTGATATTATTAAGTACAATTATTTGTAGTTCAAGTGAATAAATAGGTTATAACAGTGACGTTTTGGTTGCTATTTTAGTTCAAATTTTAAACAAATAGTTTATATGGACGTTCGTGTCTATAGATACGTCAATGCCTATACGGCTTTGAAAGCTGTCCTTTAATTAAAACGTCCGTAATTGCAAACAGACGGATTTGCCCCGTAGACGGAATAGGGTGTTCTGACTATAATGGAAACTAAGTCGTGACTATGAAAATATGTATTACAATTCATGTGTGTAATTACAATAATGCCCCTTTGTGGGTAGGCAGCGAGCGAGTCGTGACTGCTTCGTTTATTGCTAACGTATTTACAATATTCATTATTGTTATGTAAGTCATACGTAATACAAATAAGCATTGGATAAAAGTGGTTTAAGGTGATATGAAGGTTTTTACTATAGGTAAGAAAATAGATACATCTAACATGAAGTAGGCTGACCCATTTTGAAGGTCTTGTGAAGTTCAAATGAAATTTTATTTTTCTTTACTAGGTGGAGACTCTCTTCTTGGATATGTTTTGTCTACCATATTTAACTGGAATACGTTCAATGGCATCTGCATTTCCTTTAAAATTATTCAAACATCTTCTTTATTTTTAAAATTGCCCTACTGCTTCATTTGTGACTTCTTCAATAACCCACATATCTTTTGAAATATCTGCTTTTTTATTATGCATCAGATGTTCTTATGTTTATTTTGTACCTTTCAACTAACTAGTCCGTCCTTCTACTCCGGCCTGGTCTAGTTTTAATTTTTTATCGTCAACAAAAATATTGAATGTAATACTTCGCTTTACAATGGCATTACCTTTATGTTACCGCACTCCGCTAAATATTTCATTTAGCAAGTCTACAATGTCGTCGGGTTTTGTTGGGCCTGTCTCTGAGGTCACGATGTCTCACTGCTGAGGAAAACTGAAAATCCTTGTTCATATCCTCATCCTTGAAGTCTGTAATATTTTCTTAATATAGCATTTTGAGGGAATTAAAATTGCATTATTTATCTTTTTAGTGTAGAACGCAAAGCCCGATGATCTAAGGATTCGATTTTATAATAAAATGAATTTTAGACTTACATCCTCATGTGATTTTGTTTGAGCTATGGAGGCTTTATTTTAATAATTTCGTCCACAATGAGGGCTAATTTTTTTACCCTTAGTACAACTCCACCATATTAGGTAATTGACACCGCATACTTTTTTAACCTCTAACCGTCTTTATTTTGAAGAGTTACACTGAAACGATTAAAATTTCTGATACCATAAATTTACAGCCCACCCTCTACTCCAAGTGACATCTGGAGAACTAAAATTTATTTGCCTCTTGGGATTTCTGATTTCCACAAATTTCTAGCAGATATAATAATGATGCACTCGTTTGTAAGATCGCGCTGTACAATTGTCGCTTCCACTTATTCTCATTTAAGGCTGATTAACGTGAAATTATATCAGGAATTACATTATGGGGGTGGAAACGGTGCTTTTGTGTTATAACCATGCCATAAGATGTCTTTGGAAAAATAAGGCGTAAAACTAAGTTAATTGTGTCTAATTTCAAATATGACATCAACTGCTCTTTAGTTCCGATGATTAATTTAATTTTTCTGGCCTATAATCAGCAGTGGACTTCCAAGACTGGAGAAGAACAGCCTTAGATACTATCAATACCTATATATATTTCAACCCAACCCAACATAAAGAAATTATATATTAGTCAGTATGATTTTTTAATTGTAACAATTTAATTTATTTATTTTAATTTCGTTATTTTTAATCTTCACAGATATATTAATAATTTAAGAAACATTATTTTTTGTTATACATAATTTTGCATACAGTCTTCACCTATAACTGCAATGGCACTTAGCTTGTCAATAATATTATAATTTTACTATTGTTACATATGTATTGGTGTAAATTGTGTTGGTGATCAATATATAAAAATAAATAATAAAAATAATAATTATAAATATCACCACTCCAGCTTACTTACCACATCTTGGCACCATATGCCAGGAATCATAAACGTTTACCATACATAAATACTAAAACAAATACATCAATTAACAGGAGCGGACGTAACCGACTCTAATTAAAAAACCAGAAACGATAAGACAATACAGCTTTGAACTAAATCTAATAATAAACATGTCGCATCAAAAAGAATTAATGGAACAATTAGGTGCACGCGAATACGTGGGCGTTGATTATTTTTAGACCAACACGTTGTTGATGATGCTGACGAGTCATTGGCTTGCGTGAATCAAGGTTTCGGAATTGGTACAGCTGGTACCTTGTGAGCTGTAGTGGTTTGATCTTAGAATTTGGGGTCAGCTGATGTATCCAGTAAGTTGCATTTCTAGTAATTGTTAGGGTGGAGAGTATGCTGTGTCATCAACACAACATCTCTTGTTATATTTTGACAATATCGTACTTTGTGTCAATTTAGTCACTTATCACTCCCTCTACTCCTTCTGCGTGTTATAGTTTTTGACTGCTTTGCACTTATCAGATCCAAATAGTCTCCTGTCACTCTGTAGCGTATGACTGCCGCTCGAAACTTCAGACTGTTCATAAATTTGGAGGTACTTAAAATCCTTAAAGATATCAAATAGTTTCATGATTGATTTCATCGTAGGAAGTGTTTAAGACTGACGTAGACTATCCTGCCGAACTAACAAGAGAAGTAAAAGTTCTCATAAACTATCTTCTGAAAAAACGTATCAGTTTAAAGATTAACATGGTATGGCATGGTATGAAATTTAGTAAGAATCATTATTATAGATTATAATTCTTATAGAATACAAATTTTTCATAGAAGAGTTAATTTTCAAGAACATTTCAATATTCATAATTTATAAACTAGAGCAATAACTGTTAATGGTGTAATTTTTACACTAATCCTTGCAAATAATGAAGGCAATTCAAACAATTTTAATCTTTATGTTTAGTTAGCGACCATCGCTTGCGCAGAAGGCTTAAACTCTACACATATAACATCGTCTTAAATCTTTGTCAACACGATAATTGTGTTAAATAGGTTTTTTTTGCGGAAGGACGCGCAATTGCCGCTTTTTGTGTGTTTAATTTACCGTGTTCGTTTTGTTTGTATGTGTTGTTTAGAATATGAGTCTTGTCCAGGATTTTTTTTATACGTGCTTGGGAAAGTCACCCTACCGCACCTCATGATAAGTGGAGTGGGGTCCAATAGAATGTCAACTAACGAACGATGATTACCCCTCGGTAGTCGACACAGTTATGCCGGCCTGCTGATCCCGGAACGCGACACACTTTCATTTGAGATTTGTAAAGTCTATGGTGGATTTCCATTTAATGCCACGGGTAGAACTTGTAAACCAGAATGCAGTAGGGGTGATAACCTAATTAAGGCGATTTTTTTGAGTTACCTAGTCTAAAAACCAATGCCTGGGTTAAAAGTATTTACATTTAGTCGGTGCCATTTATTGCTATCACATTCTTAGTGCTTATTACCTCACGTCATCTATAACACATATTGTGACGTAAGTAAGTTCCAAGGAACTCCACTAGCACTTCTGTTTTCTACGAAATCTGTAGCCATATTATATACAATTTTAACTTGACATAAACATGACGAGGTGGCCGAGAGGTTAAGGCGTTGGACTGCTAATCCAATGTGCTCTGCACGCGTGGGTTCGAATCCCATCCTCGTCGGAGACTTTTTAAAATTTTGATCGACAAATATTTTAATATGGTTAAAGCCGAACGTTTCTGGTTTTAAAATTTTCTAGTATTCTCTAGTTTAATGGAGACATCAAAGTTAATATCACATAGTTTGTTTGTAATTTGTGGAATTATTTAACCGTTTTTTTACAACTAAATGACGAGACGAGCAAGACGACTGATTGTTAAACATCGAAATATAACTAGGTTCCTGATTTCATCGCGGATTTTTATTATAGTTTTCTCCCGACTTTTCGAAGACTGCTACTTTCATAGTCACAGGGAAACTGAGGTGTTGGTCATCTGAAAAGTCAAAGTTATAATATCTATCTACATTTTACATTCTACAATTATACAAAATTCTATAGATTTTTTTAAACAAAATAGATTTTTTGGCGACACTCCCGCCTAGGTATATTAGTAAACCATGCAAAACAGCGTAGTACTACTATGCTGCATTTGTCATCCCGAGACGTACGCTATTGAGTCTCATAATATAATCACATTGGGTACAATGTCCTTCAAACCGGAACACTACAGTTAATCCACGATGCTTGACTGTAGAAATAGACATAACGGGGGTACCTACCCAGACACTCTTTCATATAAGACCTGCCACCTAGAAGTCACTTTACGTCTATGAAACAAAGGTACACGGTCGAGCTGGTGTGTTGATGTGAAGACTGTCAGCAACCCTACTCTACGAGTAAAAGAAGACGTTTCCATACATTTCTAGTGTCTTCTGGTTTAATGAAGACGTCCTACCATCGTCTATTGTGACTCATAAAATTGGTTTTATGGCCATTTTATTCTTGTACACGTTTGATATGAAAATATTATTATACTGATGAATATTAATTAGCGACCCGCCCAACTTCGCACGCACATGCAGAGCATATATCGCTACCTACATATCTGTGTATATTTGGTTTCAACAGGCCGGCATAATTGTGTCGACTGTCGGGGGGTAATCATCTCTCGTCAGTCGACATTCTATTGGACCCCACTCCACTTACCATCAGATTCAGTGGAGTCACTTTGCCGTGCCCTAAAAAAAATATATCGCAGACCATATATGCCTACATTTTTTCTAGCGTACAGTACATTCATGAATTATACAAGTAAACTTTCCTCTTGAATCACTCCGTCCCTTGGCAAAAGCCGTATGGAAGTCCGTTTGATAGTTTTTTGAATTTATAGTGTTCAAAAAGACATAGCGGGGATTTTTTTTAATGTAAGGAATTTAGTAGAGCCATGAAGGATAACTTCATGGAAACGTCACTAGTTGACAATACTGACCTTTTTACTCGACAACTTTGGTCACTTACCAGTCGACAGAATTATGCCCGCCTGTACAAAATCGGGTATACACGTTGTTGATCCTGGAACGCGACATATGTACGTGTGTTCTTACGGTTTTACATCTTGTATACGATAGCTGCTCATCTTCTTCTTCAGGTGCCTCTCCATTACTGAAGGTTGGCAGTCAGTTCCCTGCACCTTTCCTTGTCCATAGCTAGCCGGCACAGTTCTTCTACTATTTTTATTCCAGTCCACTCCCGTATATTGCGCAGCCACGCCTTCCTCATACTTCCTTTACTTCTTTTTCCTGATATTTTTCCCATAATTATGGTTCTCAGCTGATGGTACTTATCATGTCTCAGGATATGGCCTGGGTATGGAACTTTAGGCTGCTTGAATACTCGCTCTGAGCGAATACAAATATCCTTCCAACAGCAAATTGCTCATAAAAAGTCCGCTCACTTAATAACCCGATAGCATCCCAATGAAATAGCCAGCTCATACTAAGATCATATTACAAGATACAAGGGGAGTCTTACGACATTACCCGCAAATAGATCAATTAAAAACATACGACGTAGGACGCGATATTTATTAACGACACTAAATACAGACTTTAATAACTGTAGACAGGTATGTGTATCATAAACTCACGACTGTGTGCCAAGAAAGGTAAGCAGATGCGCAGGTGTATCCACTATTTGTTTTGTATTTCCGTTCTATGCTTTGAACGATAGCAAGCCTTTTGCCTTGCACGATAGTTATGGAAAACGAACTATTAGATGTATTTTGATTATTAGAGCCTGTTCCCGGAGAAAGTCAATTCGATAAGAATTCTGATATAAAACATTACCTTCCAGAAATCGAATAGAACATAAAAAATATAATTTAGACCTTAGTTAACCAACTTTAACATACAAGTCACCAGTTATAACAGACGGAAGTAAACTGCCACTTAACTAAGGAGGCGGTAAACACTGCTTAACATTTTTCGTATTGAGCCCTGTCTGCCAACGACGCGTACAATTACTGTGTCAGTGAACCCGCAAGCAGACTCGTGTAGGCTGGACTGTATGCAACGCTAGGTTTCGCCTGCGGTTTTTTGTATACAGGTTCATTTTGGCATTGTATTGTAATTGATGTCTACTGGTGGTAGGTGTCCCATATGTGAGAGTCCGCCTTTGTAGAGTTCTAGGTAGAGGAGCTAGGTATCGGAACGCACTGCTGCCTTTTTATTTTTTTTTCATGGGGAAATCCCTTTGTATCCCTACCTACTAACTATAAGCAGGGCATGCCCGACTTTTACCGGCTAAAAACCCCATGTTGGTCTCCATGTGCACTTTGGTGAAGCTCTGGGACCTCAAAATGAACACGCCAGAGCAACGCACTGCTGCCTAGCGGCAGAAATACGCAAAGCCCGACGACGAAGCATCGACCTTGTTCCCATCCCGTTAGATACAGAACTAATCTCAACCATTATCTCGTAAAATCTAATTAAACCTAACGGTATTTACAATTTTCCAATTTTATTATCATCGCCAAACATCACGAGTTAATCTGATAGCTTTAGCAAACACGACGGATTCAAGGGTATCCGAACTATCGGATATTTCAGTTACATATCCGCTTTCTTAAAGATGAGATTGGAGGATGGATATAGAAGAGATAATAGAGAAAGGGAATAGGGTTGTGGTATGTGATGTGGTAAAGAACAGTGGACCTTATGTTACAATGTAGACTAGATTAATATTATGCTGCAAAAATACAGTGGACCTGATGTAAAGTGCAGTGAATACTGGTGAAATTAAAGCTGAATTTCCATTGTGCAAATACTTGCAGGTGTATTCCCACTTGCGTATTCTAAACTGCTTGCATCGGGCTTGCAGCTTTGCTTGTTTAAGTTTCCACTACACCGGCTGCGTGCACTTTACATACAGTCCACTTGAGAGATGGTAATCCAAGATACTAAACCATATCCAAAACCGGATCGATCGCGAATTCAATCAAAAAAGTGGTTAATTTGTAGCATTGTGTTATGGTTGGTTTATTTTCGGAATCGACGTATAATGAATTGGAGAACGTAGCTTCTTTGAGTGCTAGAATTTGCTATCTGGATGTACCCCAGTTGACTTCAAAATGCGACGCCTGAGCCATTATGGCGAATTGTTACCCTATTATTCCCATTAGGAAAGAAAGAAAAACATTCATTACCCTATTGTTCAGACTAGGAAAGTCAGAAAAGCTTTCGTGTCCAGTGTACAGGAACACACAAAAAGAGATGATGTAGGAAATAAATAAATATTCAGGAGAGAGGTAGGGTCATACTGCCAGTGTACAGGAACACACAAAAACGTATAATCTAGGAAATTAATAAATATCCCGGGGAGAGGCAGGATGACACTGCTAGAAAGACGATGATGATAATACTATATCTTCTGTTCTCAGATGTATGGTCGCTACCAACGCGACCTCAGTGAAGCAGCCAGGGAAGAAGCGAGAAGACTGCGCAGACTGCGGAAGAAGCGGCGGAAAGACGATAAGCTAAGGCAGAAGGAGCTAGAAGCAACAGGGAAGCCGAGACCCAGGGGAAAATTCTTCAAAGTTTTTGGTGAGTGTGTATGTAAGACTTGTAAAATAAAGTGGGATTAGTCAATATTGAGTCATAAAGAGTATTTGCAATAGTTTAATGTTAGTATTATAAAATTTGTTACTTGTTTTCGTTGCTTGAATATATTGACGTAACTAAAATAGAGTATTTTAACTGAATATGTTTAATGAACATCGGCACCAATTTCTACGCTCTAACAGCTACGAAACCTTCATAATTTTGCTCCAAGAGAGCTCCCGAATGAAAAGTAATCACACCTCCCATGAACTTGTTTAGAAAAAATACTTAGTAAGCGTAAGTTTGTTGTATGGAGGAAGAATGCTTATTGCTAGTCTCTCTCCATTCATCCCTACAAAAAAAATACTCTAATGAAGTTACAACTTACAACCCTATATTCACTCGCATAAAGTATAAACCCTTTTTTTTACAAGCGTGTCCACAAAAAATAAACAATGATGTGAAGTATGTGACAGGTTACATATGGCGGCACACGTTCGCGCGGCTCGGCGAGGACTGGATCTTCCTCGCTCTCCTGGGCATCATCATGGCCATCCTCAACTTCGCCATGGACAGGGGAATCGCTGTCTGCAACAACGGTAAGTCTCACAGCCAGTATTAATACATCAATCTTGTTCTTCACATTCCGTATCAACCGTTAGTGTCTTACAGCTAAAATCAAAGACACTGATCGACAACTTCATAAATTATATCCTATCAATAAAAATTGTTCAATACAAATTACCATAGAAACTATACATATAAATGTGCATTAACATGCTATACAAATGTACCTTAGGTGCACTACCGTTTTCTCGTTTTAAATGTGTATCCATTAAGGATAATAAATCTAGATTCTAGAATTACGTAAATACCCGTATTCTATTGCTTCTTGTAAAGGGTATAATTTTCTTTCACGCAAACATTAATTATGGACCGGTATGTATGATGTCTTGTTAGTGGTATTACATAATATTTATCAATATAAGTTTCCCGTTTAAGATATTGTACATTTTAATGTGTTTATTAAAAAAGTCCCTTTACCAGTAAAAGATTTTTAAAAAATCGCAATCGTTTCTTACCTAATTTGAAAATTGTACTTAAAACTTGAAAGAGTCGATACACTAGCCATTTTTTGTTTACCTTATAAGTAAAAATTTGTTTTATGGAAAACATTCATCGCGTTGTTAAGTCTATTTTATGCGCATGCGCAAGCGTATTATGGGCATTAGGCACGCAGATGATGCATACATTTCTTTTCCTTTCCATTACTACTACCGGATTATTATCTATACATCTATTATACATATATCTATATATTGTAGATTTATTATTTCTGTAAATTAGTGATAAAAAATACTTTAAAGACGCAAGGAAGAACACAATGCACCAAGTAAGTATCGATGGTTGAAAAGCTAATTGACTTTAACGACATTTTTCTTCTAAAAAATTTAACTAGGTTAAAAAAGCATAGAAAAAAGTGCTGATTTTTGATATGCATGTAACTTAGTGTCGCTTAAGACAATTACCCTTAAACGGTCGATACATACATACATATTTTTTTTATTTATCTATTTACAGTATTATTATTTACTTACAATATTTGCTAGTGGCACCCAAACTAAGCTACGCTTGTATCTTGGGCTGCCACAATAAGAGTTACATATAAGTATTTAGCCGCAAGCAGAAAACAATGCAATTTTTAGTACTTAACTATGAGCTAAGTAATAATAAGTAATAATAATTAAATTGTAGAAATTAGGTGAGCAAACAAATCTAAGGATACACTGGAACAAGTTTAAAGCATAACATGATCAGTATTAAGTTTCTGTACCAAGAGTTTATGTGTATGAGGTAATTGTTATGTATCATCTCTTGAAATTGCCTTCTCGACGTTCCAGCTCGCATGTGGATGTACCAGGACCTGGCGACTTCCACGTTCAGCCAGTACGTGGCGTGGGTCTCGCTGCCTGTATGTCTGATACTCTTCGCGGCTGGCTTCGTGCACATCGTCGCCGCGCAGAGCATTGGTGAGGATTGTTCATGTGTTATATTTGACATTTTAGGTGTTTTGGATTAATAAGGGTAAGTTGTAGAATGTGGTATGATGAGGATCTGAGTTCGATTTCCTAGCCATACAAAATTTTAAAGTGGGCCCTCTAGCTGCAAGAGGGTCCACTTTAATAACTATTTAGGCTAGAGTCTAGCCTATCACGGGACTGAATTTTTCGGCAAACCGTTTGGGCAGTATTCGATGAAACAAAAATCTAACTAATGTACCTATATAATAATATTGAATCTTTATTATTATATAGGTATATTATTTAGGTTATTATATAGGTTCCATATTATCTGTTTTGAAACTTTATTACAAGACTAGCTTCCGCCCGCAGCTACGCCCGCGTGGATTTCGGACTTCAAAAATGGAGGAGGTGCTCAATTTGTCGGGATGTTTTTTTAATGTATGGTGGTATGCAGATGGTCCGATTGTCCGGTCAGGGTCTGATGATGGGATCCTGGTGAAATCGAAGAAAGCATATAGCATGATTCAGTATTCACGCGTGATGGCTTATTATTAGCGTACTTCATGTATAACTTTGGTGTTTCTATACCGATTTCTATGATTCTTTTTTATGGAATATTTAATAATGTTAACTTTTTTAATTAGGGATGACTGAGAGCAGCCCCGGATCTTGAATTTTTTGAAGGCGGGGCAAAATCTGGATAATGCTGCCCCTAACCACCTATATTTTTACTTTTATCATCATCATCATCATTTCGCGCTCCGCGGGAAATAATTTATGTGTATTATATACTGATCTAGCTTTTGCCCGCGGCTCCGCCCGCGTTATAAAGTTTTTCGGGTTAAAGTTTTCCGTTATAAAAGTCACGCTATATATTTTCCCGGAAGCCTGTGTTCTTCCCAGGGTCTCAAACTGTCTCCATACCAAATTTTATTCTAATACGTTGGGTAGTTTTTGAGTTTAATACGTTCAGGCAGACAAATTCAGCGGGGGACTTTGTTTTATAATAAATTTTTGTATAACTTTTTAAGAGGAACAATCCCGTCATACGTCATTGTTGCATAACTTTAACCGTTTACGCAGCGCACGCAACAGAAGCTCTCAAAAATAATATATTTTCCCCGTTTTTGCAACATGTTGAAACTGTTACTGCTCTGCTCCTATTGGTCGTAGCGTGATGATATAAAGCCTATAGCACTCCAGGAACAAAGGGCTATCCAACATAAAAATATTTTTTCAGTTCGAACCGATAGTTCCTGAGATTAGCCATTACTGAACCGCTCCTATCGGGTATAGCGTGATGATATACAGCACTCCACAAACAAAGGACTATCCAACACAAAAAGATTTTTTCAGTTTGAACCAGTAGTTCCTGAGATTAGAGCGTTCAAACAACCAAACAAACTCTTCAGCTTTATATAATAGTATTGTGGGATCTACCCACATAACCACATATCGCTGTTAAGCATGCGAACTGGCTACAGTGGGTGCAATCTCACACCGCGTACATGGAGCGCAAAATGTCTGTCCAATCGAACAAACCAAGACGGTACGTGGCGTGCTCACCGGCATTGGACCTGAGGTGCATTCAGCCATCGGCGCGCTGAGGCGCACATATTTATAGTGTGCGAGCGGGCGCGCTATAGGTTCGTGCGAGAGAGATGGACTGCTGCCCGCGCGCACTCATTGGTTGTGTCAACCTTACTGGCGTTAAGCAATTGATATAAATATAGGGCACCTGTATCAATAAATCATTCATTATTAATCCGAGCTTCGAGTTTCATTCGTCTCCAACAATTACCATATTCATTCTGTGTCCCTACATTTGGTGACCCCGACGTGATGGAGAAGACCGAAGCAAACCAGGAAACGAAGCTCGAACTCGACGTGGCAGCTGTCTCCATACAGTCCAGACTTCTACCTTTCTGGCGAGAAATTCCTCGGGCATGGTTCGTGCAATTTGAAGCCGTTGTGGACCCGCTGAAGACTTCGGATGATCAAAAATATCGCTACGTGCTGCAACAGCTACAGGCAACGGACCTCCAGCACCTCACAGATATTCTTTACAATCCACCCGCAACTGACAAATATAATACTTTGAAGACTCGTTTGTTAGCTGCGTACGAAGACTCTGATGTCAGAAACTTCCAAAAACTCACCAGCGGCTTAGAGTTGGGTGATCAAAAACCCTCTCAGCTGCTGCGCAAGATGCGAGAGCTTGGTAGAGGGATGATTACGGATGGCGGACTGCGTATTGAATGGATGAAGCATCTACCCGCCCAAGTACGCGTTGTGCTCTCAGTTAACACCGAGTCGTCGCTGGAGACACTGGCGGCCATGGCTGACAAGATGGTAGAGTACTCAGAACCCGCCACAGCAAAGATTGAAGCGGTATCGGGAGAAACAAGCGACCCGGGGGTACCCACACAGTTGGAAATATTGGCAAAACAAATTGAAAGGCTGACCTTGGAGGTTGCTGAACTGCGTGGACGGTCAATGCAGCGTTACTCACGCAAGAGACGCCCTGATCGTTCTCATTCGAGACCTCGACAACGCAGTAAGTCGTCTACCAAACCTGGCGACCCGACATGGGAGTGCCGGTGTCACTATCGTTTTGGTGATAAGGCAAGGCGCTGCGAATCGCCGTGCTGCAGAAGACAGAAGCCGTTAAACTAGAACAGACATCGAATGTGGCGGGCGTCGATGTCCCCAATACCACAAACCGCCTATGTGTCTACGATCGCGACACGCGAGAACGTTTCCTCGTTGACACTGGCGCCGAAATATCAGTGTTAGCGGCCACTCCTGGCAGAAAAATCAAGAGATCAAGTGACTACAGACTATACGCAGCGAATAATACCCCCATCAGAACATACGGAGAGAAGACGCTCAGGCTCAATCTAGGCCTTCGTCGTAATCTGTCGTGGACATTCGTTATCGCCGATGTCAAAACCTCTATCCTGGGAGCAGACTTTCTCCGTCACTACAAGTTGCTAATCGATCTTCATCGAAAAAAACTGATCGACAAGGTCACAGAATTAGCAATCGACGCCTTTGAAGTGAAAACATTCGAGGGAACAATACACATCATTAACCATGACCAAGCATACCACGACATCCTGATCAAACATGATGGTAACTGGTAAAACATGATGTCGTTCACCACATAGAAACTTCAAGCCCCCCGCTCTTCGCCCAGCCCCGCCCCCTTCCTCCTGACAAGTATAAGGTGGCAAAGGAAGAATTCAACAAGATGCTAGAGATGGGTATCTGCACACCCTCCAAGAGTCCGTGGGCGAGCCCTCTGCACGTCGTAAAGAAGAAGGATGGAGGTCTACGTGTATGCGGCGACTATCGAAGATTGAACGCTGTCACCCTGCCCGACCGCTACCCGATACCTCGCATACAAGATTTTACATATCAATTGCACAATATGAAAATATTTTCTAAACTAGACATAAGGATGGCATATTATTGGATCCCGATTGCCAAGGAAGATTCCCAGAAAACGGCGATAACCACACCGTTTGGCTTGTTTGAATTCAAATGTATGACGTTCGGATTACGCAATGCCAGCCAAACATTTCAAAGGTTTATGCACGAGGTTCTACGAGGCATAGACAATTGTTTTTGTTTTGTCGACGATATTTTATTATATTCGATGGACGAAGAGAGCCACAAAAATCTATTACGGCGAGTCCTAGAACGCCTCGATAAATATGGTATCACTATAAAAGTCGAAAAATGCGAGTTTGGAAAAGAAAGAATCAATTTTCTTGGCTACAACGTGTCTGCTGATGGCATACAACCCACTGATGAACGTGTCAAGGCCATATCCAGCTACCCAAAACCAAAAACAGTCGCCGAGTTACGCCGTTTCCTGGGCATGATCAATTTTTATCGTAGCTGTTTGCCACATCAAGCGGAGCTGCAAACTGAGCTTAACAAATATTTGCAAGATAGGAAACGCAACGACAAGTCACCGATAGAGTGGAACGCAGAAGCTAATGAAGCTTTCGAAAAGTGCCGACAAAGCATTTTGAAAGCCACGACTTTGGCGCACCCAGTCATCGGTGCCCCACTGGCAATAATGACAGACGCCTCTGACTGCAGCCTTGGTGCCGTATTGCAACAAAAGGTGGGCGATGTGTGGAAACCACTCGCATATTTTTCCAAGACGATGAGCCCAACACAGCGTCGCTACAGTGTCTATGATCGCGAATTACTGGCTATTTACACTGCGGTGAAACACTTTCGACGACTTATAGAAGGCTGCGAAGTGACCGTATTCACTGACCATAAACCGTTAGCTTATGCACTCAAACGTCCTGCAAGCAGTACCGACACGCCAAAGAGAGAGAGGCAGTTGCACTTTATCAGCCAATTTTGTGGAAACATAGAATATGTGCGCGGCGACGAAAATGCGGTGGCCGACGCATTGTCTCGCATCGAAGAATTACAATGTCCTTCCCCCCATCGATTACGAAAAGCTATCTCTCGATCAACGCGGCGATCCTGAACTAGAGCAACTTGAAAAGCAAGCCAATTTGAACTTCAGTGACGTCACCGAACAAGGAAACAACCGACCAATCAGATGCGAGATGTCCACTGGCAAACCTCGACCATATCTGCCGCCAATATATCGTTTTGCTGCATTCAGAGCGCAACACGATTTGTGTCACCAGGTATCAGAGCCACACGGAAGCAGATCAGTACGAAATTCTTTTGGCCAAACATGAACAAAGACATCAGCAACTGGGCCAGAGCATGCCTTGACTGTCAGCGAGCCAAGATACACCGCCATGTAACCACACCTTTAGGCGAATTTCCGCCTTCTAAGCGTTTCGAACACATACATGTCGATATTGTGGGACCACTGCGATTGTCTAATAATTGTCGCTACTGTCTTACTATCATCGATCGTTGCACCAGGTGGCCGGAGGCAATTCCACTAGTTGACATCACGGCGGAAAACGTAACGAAAGCTATATACAACAACTGGATTACAAGATTTGGATGCCCGTCACGCATATCAACCGATCAAGGCCGGCAATTCGAGTCGCAACTTTTCAACTCACTGATGAAGAAGTTTGGCATCTCACGCATCCGCACTACAGCCTATCATCCACAATCCAATGGCCTTATCGAAAGATGGCATCGAACCTTGAAAGCAGCACTAATGGCCCGCGGTAACTCCGTTCAGTGGACGGATGAATTGCCTACAGTGCTTTTGGGATTACGCACCGCACTCCGCCCCAACGGAAAATTTAGCCCGGCAATGATGACATACGGAACAACACTCCGTTTACCGTCTGATTTCATCATCCCGACGGCTAAGTTAAGTCATGAGGAAAATGACTACATTCGTCGGCTTATGGACACCATGGCATCGCTCAAGTCTACATCTTGCTCTAACAGTACTGGACGAGAGCCGTTCGTGCACAAAGACCTGGCAACGTGCACACATGTTTTCGTGCGAAACGATCAAGTCGTTCCTCCGCTGACTCCGCCCTACGACGGCCCTTACGAAGTTATCAAGCGTTACGACAAATACTTTAAGATCAAGTTACCGCTTCGTTCAGCTGTGATATCGCTAGACAGGCTTAAGCCAGCCTACATCTGCACTGAAACGATCGAGGAGACAGCCGACCTTAGTTTTCGACAGTCTAACCAGCCCTACGTCACCAGATCCGGGAGAGTGGTAAAACCAAATGTACGCTTCGCTTGAGGGGGGAGTGATGTGGGATCTACCCACATAACCACATATCGCTGTTAAGCATGCGAACTGGCTACAGTGGGTGCAATCTCACACCGCGTACATGGAGCGCAAAATGTCTGTCCAATCGAACAAACCAAGACGGTACGTGGCGTGCTCACCGGCATCGGACCTGAGGTGCATTCAGCCATCGGCGCGCTGAGGCGCACATATTTATAGTGTGCGAGCGGGCGCGCTATAGGTTCGTGCGAGAGAGATGGACTGCTGCCCGCGCGCACTCATTGGTTGTGTCAACCTTACTGGCGTTAAGCAATTGATATAAATATAGGGCACCTGTATCAATAAATCATTCATTATTAATCCGAGCTTCGAGTTTCATTCGTCTCCAACAATTACCATATTCATTCTGTGTCCCTACAGTATAGATGTCGCAGTAGTCAAAGTTGCGTTAATGATGTGTATTCGTCTGCCAAGTTTGAATTTTCCGCCCTCTAAATTCGCCGCCCGGGGCACGGGCCCTGGCTTGCCCCCCTCACCCCTCCCCCCCAGATCCGGGGCTGACTGAGAGTGTTATAAACGTAAGAGTAGACAAATATAATGAGAAAGCTTCGAACTGCTATGCTATCGGGAGCTACACGTGTTATTGTGAGTACACCATAAAAGATAGACATATGCTGTCGTGGGATATTTTTTATATAATTTTAAGGCGAACATTTCCGTCATACATGATTTCTGTGTAGCTTTAACCATTAAGGTTGCACAAGCGGCGGAAACTTAAAAAATGGAGTAACTTCTCCCGTTTTCCCAACATTTCCTTCACTGCTCTGCTCCTATTAATTGTAGCGTGATGAAAAGTATACTATAACCAGCACAGGAGTATGACAAATAATTGTACCAAGTTTCGTTAAAATCCGTCGAGTAGTTTTTGTTTCTATAACGGTTATACAGACAGGCAGACAGACAGACAGACAAAAATTTTACTAATTGCATTTTTGGCATCAGTATCGATCCCTAATCACTCCCTGATAGTTATTTTGGAAATATATTTCATGTACAGAATTGACCTCTCTACAGATGTATTATAAGTATAGATATAGATAGATAAAAAAAACATTTCCGTCGAGAAATGTTTTGACATAATATTAATTTCTATACACTGTGTGTACCGTATAGAGTGTAACTGTGTGTGGTTATAGTAATTATAGTGTTAGAATCAAGATAACATCTTAATACCTCTTAGTTGATGGTATTATTCACAATTACAGAACATTTATGAGTGTGTGTATGATTGCGTGTGTGTGCGTCTCCCCCCTTCCCTGTTTGTATTTATCTGTGCGTGTGTGTGCTAGTAAATACCAGAATCATGCAACTCACGCCATTTTATAGCTCTATAACTTACATCAATACGTTGATCTAATACTAAACAGCGTTTTCCTTTTATTGTTAATTTTCCTTTAATATAACCGACTTGGAAAATAGAGCATATTGAACGTTTACATATTTATTTATTGTTAAAGGTGATATGCTATATCTGAGCTTAAAATACATTTGTGTTATCATTTGAAAGATTGTTTCCAAATAATTAAATTACACTTTTGGTTATATTTAAGATTGTTGCCATTTCATTCTGGGCATTGTGAGGCTTAAAGCCTTATGTTGTATGGAGTTATGCGCAGCCAAATAGTCTGCAGTAGGTACTTTGTACTTATAGAATTACATAGCATTTACCATCAGTATGTTTTGTGAACTGCATGAAGGAAAATGATATTAAATTATTTTAAATCCATAAAATATTATTTGGATTGGATATTTTTTTTCTAATACCAATTCGGCAATTGTTATCAGAGAAGAACAAACAAGAAACTCTAGTGTAGCTCATTTCAAAAGTGTTCAAGGTTGATTATAATCTTTTATACTTAAGGCGATACCTCAAGGTCCATTTTCATACATTTTGTTTCACCTTTAATCTGGGTAACTAAACAAGTATTGGCAAGTAAAGAATTTAAATTCACGTCTAGTTAGTGATTAGTTCTCGCTTTTGAAAGAAAAACGTAAAAATAATTAATAATCATGGATATTTCTGCCTTTAAAATTTCGTCATATTAAATTTCGCCTTAATTAAAAAATTACCTCCAGTCGCTACCGGCCCTCTTGTGTAAGTAGTCCTGCTATCTGACCAGAGGGACTGGATGCGTAAAGCAGCAAACCGGTGTACCTTGGGAAATATTCTACAATATATACCGATCATAAGCCGCTGATAATTGCTTTTAAACAGAAATATCAAGAAGGTTCACTAAGACCTATATAGAGTTAAAAGTAGAGGCCGCGGTCGGTCAGGTGCAACATCTGCCTGAAAGGAAATCTTCCCCTTCCATAGAACGCAACCATCTGTTCCTCCACAGCGGCTACTAACTGTACGCCGCTAAAGGACTATGTCTAGCAGTCGATTGCAACAGGCCGATAATGATTATGATGAAATCATTTCAGCCCTTGAATCGTCCACTGCTAGCCATAGGCCTCCCCCATTGAGCGCCACAGGGACCGGTTCTGGGCCGCCCTCATCCATCGGACTCCGGCGACCCTCACTTATTATGATAAAATTACAATAACAAGCTCTTCAAATAACTTTTACTATTCCCGCTCTCCAGGCTCGGGTATACCTGAAATGAAGACCATACTCCGAGGAGTTCACCTGAAGGAATACTTGACGTTCCGAGCGTTGATATCCAAGCTGATCGGTCTCACGGCCACGTTGGGGTCTGGTCTTCCGCTTGGTAAAGAGGTAAGGGTTTTGATCAAATCAATAGACCATTTTATATGACAGCGTTACTGGGGTTTCGAACTAACTAGGACGTATATATATATATGACACACACTCATGTCTTTTATCCACGAAGGGATAGGCAGAGGAGCAACTGCATCCACTTTGTCATCATGCATACTCCGTCGCATGATGTTATAGAAGGCGAGTCTATCGCCTTACCGTGGACAAATTTCAGACTCGGGGCTGATACTGAATAGAACAACCCAATATCACTTTGCCCGACCCGGGGACCGAACCTGAGACCTCAGCACTACAGTCGTACGGTAATACAACTACGCCATCAGGTAGTACATATATGAGTCCTTTGTATTAGGTACCATATTTCCCTTGAAAAATCAAGAGTTTCATTCTATATCCAGGGTCCGTCGGTGCACATCGCGTCGATGGTGGCGACGCTGCTGTCCAAGCTGGTGACGACGTTCCAGGGCATCTACAGCAACGAGTCCCGCACGAGCGAGATGCTCGCCGCCGCCTGCGCCGTGGGAGTCGCCTCGTGCTTCGCCGCGCCTGTTGGAGGTCGGTTATAAAAAACCTCGTTTAAACCATTTACCATTTAAACCGTTTATTTCTCTACACACACATAAAGACAACAAAAAAAAGGAAACAAAGAAAATAAAACACACACACACGCACGCACGCGCACACACACACGCGCACTTACACGCGCGCACACACACGCGCACGCACACACACACACACACACACACACACACACACACACACACACACACACACACACACACACACACACACACACACACACACACACACACACACACGCACGCACACACACACTTATCAATACCAGGCACACGTCATTAAAGTACTAACAGGTTGTTAGGACTTTGAGGAGGTTGCTTCTAACAGGTTGGTCTGGAAATCTTTGGGGAAAGTCTGTGTTCAGCAGTGGAGTTCCAATGGCTGAAGACACATGGTACTCTACGGCGTTTATCACCCTGAAGAGTTTGGCTTAATGTCCAACAATACACTGGGTTCAATATCTAAGTCATAACGCTGGATGAGGAGAGCGGAGAACCGAGCAACGTGGCGCGCTCTAGGGGACGCCTATGTTCAGCAGTAGACAGTTGTAGGTTGATGAGATGAGATATCTAAATCGAATCGAACACAGCATGCATACAACAGTAAGCGTGCAATGTCTATTACCGTCTACAAGCAACAGCTTGGCGACAGAAATAGACAAAGCGATGGCTACTAAATTTTATGTTTTAATTTCAGGCGTGCTGTTCTCTATAGAAGTAACGACAACATACTTTGCAGTAAGGAACTATTGGCGAGGGTTCTTTGCGGCGTGCTGCAGTGCTATTGTGAGTATTTAAATTTACACTAGGTGTTGCCCGCGTAGAAAGCCTTTCTTGCTACAAAAATCCCTAAAACATAGCTGTAAGGTGCCAGCGCCATCTAATTAAAATTATAAAAATCCCACATTTCCTATTTGCAATAATACGGGGAATAAAAGTAGCCTATGATTTGATCCAGGATATGGTCTATTCATCTCCCAAGTTTCATCCAAATCTGTTCAGATATTTATGCGTTTACTTATAACAAACATTCTCAAACTCTCTCATTTATCACATTTGTAATATTAAAAATAATATCCCTGTCATCTACCGACGGGCCTCCTCTGCTACTCAGAGAATTAGTACACCACGCCCGACTAGGGCTGGCAGACTTCAGTTAGCTTGGAAATTTATGAATAGAATTATACCTATTTAAGTAGATTTCCAAGAGTTTTTTTCTTTCACAATTAAAGCCTGAGAAAATACAAAAATATATACATATAACTTCGAAAAATCAAAAAGTCCCATGCTTTATTTACAGAAGCGATAGCCTAGTTGGATGTGGTATGGACTACCGAGACGAATGGCCGCAGGATTAAACCCAAGGGCACACACCTCTATCTTTTCTAGTTATGTGTGTATTCTTTGTGAAATATCGCTTGCTTTAACGGTGAAGGAAAACATCGTGATGAAACCTGCTTGCCTGAGAAGTTCTCTAAAGGAATTTTGAGGGTGTGTGAAGTCTACCAACCCGCACTAGGCCAGCGTGGTGGACTAAGGCCTAATCCCTCTCAGTAGTAGAGGAGGCTCGTGCTCAGCAGTGGGCAAGTATATAATACGGGGCTGATATTATTATTATTATGTTGTAACTTTCCTGCGGGAAATCACGGCATAAAGGCCGGTCCTTTTGGAAGGCTTGCGTGGGGACATGGATCCAACACGTAGAGGCCCCTTTAAGATACATTACTCTAAGTGGGGTTTATACACCTTGCGAGTACTCTCTCTGTCTGTACTTATGGAGGAAATACAGCCAAAGACAGCGCTTGCAAGGTGCAGGGACTATTGCAGAAAAGATGAGAATTATACTGGGTCTATGGATGGGATCTAGCTGGACTGGTTGCTAGGCTTTTGATTGAGACAACGGGACAATTATTATATATTATTATTAACATGGTTTATTAGTGAAATGATCCAATTAACACATATTCCAGATGTTCCGCCTGCTGTCTGTATGGTCCGGCGCGTTGCCGACCGTCAAGCCGCTGTTTCCCACCAACCTGCCGCAAGACTTCCCATTCGATCCTCAAGAGTTCGCGGTTTTCGTACTGCTCGGGTAGGTTGTAAACATCAATTACGGTTTTGACAAAGAAAAAGCCATAAATTAATCCACCATAGAAATTTGAAGCGAAGGCTTGCTGTTGTATTTCATATGATGGTAGATTTTTTAGGTTTAAAGATTCCCCATATTATTTTCAGTAAACCTTGCAGCGCATCCATAATCCCGATATTATGGATGTTTTAAAGAGCGGGGCAACAGTTAACATCAGACTTATTTATTTACTAATCTACATTAAAAAAATGAGTTAAAATTCCAGCTTAGTAAGTGAGTAATAACGCTTGATTTAAATAAAAATAATCTAATAAAATTCCCCTCTCTGTTCCAGTGTGGTGTGTGGACTATTAGCTGCTTTATGGGTGTGGCTACATCGGCAATATGTTCTCTTCATGAGGAACACAAAGACGCTCAGCAACTTCCTACAGAAGAAGTATGTTCCCATTACACTCGTACAAACTTCACACTTGTGCAATAAAGACTCTAATTTCCAGCTGGCATGTGGATCACGCATAAGGGCCGACTTCCACATGTAAAGGAGTCCATAATATATCTGCACTTTACCAATTTGAAGTTAGCTATAGTAGGCTTACAGTTTTTATTGCGGGTTAAAATACGCGTTGCAAACAAAACAGTTGACAGCTATGAAGTCAGCTCTAAGTAAAGTTGCAGTTATTAAGAACTACATAATGGTTCCGTATGACTATGACAATGATATTGTTATTATGTCACGACTTTATCATTATATTTAATCAAATAGAAATATAGATCAGTTGGAAACAAAAGATTTATTCTTCTATTCAACCTTGATTGCCTCAGAGGCGTAATTGTATTACAGAAAGACTATAATGTTGAGGTCTCAGGATCGCTTTTCGGATTGGGCAGTAATATTAGGATTCTCTACTCTGTATCACCCAGTCTGGAATTTGTACCCAATACTGCGATAGACTCTCCCCCTATCACAGAATGGGACGGAAAACAAACACCTTTACCCCTTCGAGAAGTATCATAGGACGGAATACACACCCCAAAAAGTGGGTGCATCTGTTACGTCTCGGACTACCCTTTCGGGAATGAAATGCAGGAGTTTATGTGTGCTATTCTACCTTCTACCAGTAAACTAAGTTCAAATTGATGTTGTTGTATTATAGCCGGTTCATCTACCCTGGTTTCATGACTCTGGCTGTGATGTCGATTCTCTTCCCGCCCGGCATCGGCAAGTACATGGCAGCTGACCTTGGGAACGTTGAACAGGTAAGCACCAGATATTAAGACTTGACCATAACCAAGATGAGTGGATATTTAGGATCTCGGGTCGAACCTGGATGCGATTGGTTTGAGACGTAATGGTGCTACGAGAGAGGTCTATAAGCAGAAGTGGGACTCAGGCCTATACCCAGCAGTGGGACTCTACTGGTTGTAGATGACCATGATGAAGTTGAAGAGTTGAACAATAAATTTAGCATAAATTTTATCTTAACTTAAAGTGTTGGTACTTTGAATTGATAATCTTACCTTGTCATAAAGTTTACCTCTTCGGGCATAAATGCGTGGTGTTGTGTGTGTGTGTGTGAATTATAAGTCACACGACTGAAGATGTATTGGTGTGAAGTTATGCGCGTGCGCAGGTGCTGTCGATGTTCGCGAACTTCACGTGGTCGGACGAGCTGAGCGCGGAGCAGGCCGCCGTGGTGTCGCACTGGCAGACGCCTGAAGTCGACCACTTCGGATGCCTCATCATATTCTTCTTCTCTGTCGTGAGTCGACTTGCTGTTATACGGTAGGGGTGTAGTCGAGACCCGGTTTTTGGTCTGAAAGGGGAGGTTAATTGCACACTTTTGACACATATTTGGTTTGGAAGGGAGGGTAATTGCCAACTCTTGGCCTATGGAAGAGGGGAGACGGTAAATCAGGAATAGTCCACAGTCTAAATGACCACAATAAATACAAAAGTAATTATTGAGATTTGTGGAATTGTCTTGCGATCTTTATTAGATTTGAGTTTCTATAAAAATGAATGTCAAAACGAGCAAACAGCTCGCCTAATGTACAAAATTCCCATTAACTGTAACATCCCCACGCGAAATATGTTACATCCGTAACCAACCTTGAGTGAAAGGTATAGAGTGTATTTTACAACTTTCTCAATAAACACATACATTCTTTCCTAAACACCCACTACAGGTAGATGTTAAGTGTTATACATATTGTAATCTCACACAACAAAAAAAAACATATTTTCGTAAAGTATATAGCTCTCCTAAACACACACTACACATTATAATCCCACAGAAAAAAAATAACACATTTACGTAACCAAAGTATATAGGCATGTAAATACTATGTAATCGATTATTGTATTTGTTTTATGCGTGTTTTAACACCTGTGCAAATAATTAACAATATGTTGTTAATTTTAACTCGACATTAACATGACGAGGTGGCCGAGAGGTTAAGGCGTTGGACTGCTAATCCAATTTGCTCTGCACGCGTGGGTTCGAATCCCATCCTCGTCGAGGACTTTTTGGCTTGAAATGTAAAATATTTCACTCACTAATACAAGGTCATAAGTTATATTGATGATTCTATGTCATTTGCAGTAAAAAAATTAAATAATCCCAAAAGATAAATAAAGGGGGATCACATTTCTCGTCATTATTATTATTAGTTTCATACCACAGCAGAATGTACTCGCTGTACCTGATGGTAAGTGGGATAGAGTTCAAATAAAGGGTCGACTGACGAGAGATGATTACCCATCACCAGTTGTCACAATTATGCCGGTCTTGAAAAGGATATGCAAGGTGATCCGGTATCCGGTTTTACAATTTGTATGCGGTGTGTGCCTTGTGTATTGACATTAACATTGACGCGCTTGTATGCCCATACCTATAACGGGTTCTACAACTTGCTTTTTTTTTTCATTTTATTTTTTTTGATTGCTTAGAATGATGAGATTAGCTTGCCGTTGCCTAAAAGTAAGCGATACGACCGCCCATAAACAGTTGAAACACCATCCAACACCTTGAACTACAAAATATTGTTCGGTATTCCACTGCGCTCACCATCCTGAGACGTGAGATGTTAAGTCTCATTATGTCCAGTTATACTGGCTACAATGTGCTAACCGGAACACAACAGTGACTACACACTGCTTGGCGGCAGAAATAGACATTGTTGTGGTACCTACCAAGGCAGACTCTCACATATCACTCTGCTGCTTGGCGGCAGAAATAGACATTGCTGTGGTACCTACCAAGGCAGACTCTCACATATCACTCTGCTGCTTGGCGGCAGAAATAGACATTGCCGTGGTACCTACCAAGGCAGACTCTCACATATCACTCTGCTGCTTGGCGGCAAAAATAGACATTGCCGTGGTACCCAGGCGGACTCACGTATGAGACCTACAGCAGTAAGTTTGCCGTCAGTTCTTCCTGAGCATGGTGTCGTGCACGCTGCCGGTGCCGGCGGGCATCTTCGTGCCGGCGTTCAAGATGGGCGCGTCGCTCGGCCGCTTCACCGGCGAGGTCATGCACTACTTCTGTCCGCTCGGCGTGGCCTACGGCGGCCACATACAGAAGATACTGCCAGGTGAGAACACCCTGTATAACAGATATTTTTAGTAGTCTGTCCGAAAATTCGGTTTCGGCTTGGGCTAGAAATCGACTTTTCGGGCCCTATTATTTATACCTAACTCAAAGGGTACACATTAGTGTACAATTATGAAAGCATTCTTTTAACTCGTGACGAAATAAAACCATTTGAAAGATAATGAATTGTTAACAATGGTAATGCAGGTCTGATATACAATAAACAAACACACGTCAAGCCTGTATTTCCAAAGAGGTAAGCAGAAGTGCAACAAGCGCACCTATTATTCAGGGGCATACAGGGGTTAGGGACTCAGTCCAATACCCGCTCGGATGCTATATTTCCGGGTGTCGACATTGGGCTGTAAGACCGGATAACCAAAGTAATCGTTCCACTCACAAAGTGATGCTAGCGACAACGTGTTTTTGCCCTGCGAAAAAAAAATGATAAACTACAGTACATGATACAGAAAAAAAAATGGTTTGCTTTGTTGTTTAGAGCAGTTCATTTAAGTAAGCTAGTTACAACTGTGATTGTTTGTGTACGCAGGCGGGTACGCGGTGGTGGGCGCGGCCGCGTTCACAGGCGCCGTCACACACACCGTCTCTACCATCGTCATCGTCAGCGAGATGACGGGACAGGTGAGCTTTAATGACTACTCATGATTTTTTAAAGTATTTTAATAGTTATACACAGATGTGTGCATTAAAGTCTAAGACTGCAATAAAAAGAAGTCGGTGGACTTAGTAATTGAATAAATACAATTTTAAAATTGTAATATAATGCCAAATTTTGTCAATTGAATTTAATAAATTAGTAATCGATTTCCAAATATCGATTGTTCATCCGATTGTAAATTTATTTAACGAGTGAGTTGTCTTAACAAAATCAAATATTCCTTTTATAACAAGATATTCCTTGGGCATAAGTGTATGGGGTAATGATAACTTTATCAATCGATCTCAAAAAACATCAAAATGACTAAATGAATATGATTTTGCAGGTGACACACCTGTTGCCGATAATGGCAGCGGTGCTGGCGGCCAACGCCACGGCGGCGCTGCTGCAGCCGTCCTGCTTCGACAGCATCATCCTCATCAAGAAGCTGCCCTACCTCCCCGACCTGCTGTCATCAGCCAGCCGTGAGTACATCACTTCCATACTGAGGCGGTTTATTGTGCTGTGTTCAGAAATAAGTTGGATATCATTGAATGTATAATTATCAAGACATCAGTGTACAATTGAGGGACTGACATTGCCGGATAGACATCTCAAAAGAAGATCGCCTTTTGTAAATTGTGTTCTTTTTTACATCATAGACGTACAAACTAAGAAATTTATCATACGATTTTTAAAAAGCGTGTAAGACATTAAACCACCGTTTTACTTAATGAATAAGAATAGGGGTGAGAAAGATTATTTGAATTTCTCGATATTTCGCTATAAACAAAATAACCGATCTATCGCTTTCTGTATATTTATTGTAAAGCGATTCATTTATACTGCACATATAATTTTCAAAACCATAACTCATACGGATAGAGGCACGAGTCGTGAGCACACTCGTGATTGGTCGGTTTGACGCGTGACGCATCGATGTACAACGTGATTGGTTCCTCAGTCGATGGTCGTTGTCTATTGGCTGACATGCTATTATACACTTCGTTCAATTTGTACATACGCCAACCCTTCCCCATCACTGAGCATCTGTGCTCAGTACTTGTGTAGTTTGCTATACAAATTTAAACCATATACCATTGTCTTACAGAAAACTGAAGTGAATTACTGTTATGAATATTTATGACAAAAATATTTTATAACCTATTACAATACATGTGTATTTTCCTTTGCACATTAACATGACGAGGTGGCCGAGAGGTTAAGGCGTTGGACTGCTAATCCAATGTGCTCTGCACGCGTGGGTTCGAATCCCATCCTCGTCGAGGACTTTTTGTATTAATTTCCGGTGGCAAGGTTTTAAGATATGAGCTCTGTGAGGCTCTATTTAAAAAACGTAGGTCGGGCAACTGTAATCAAAGGTTTTGGCTCAATAAGTTCTTAATAAATTGTGATATTTTTCGAATGATGATTGTAATCGTCAGCGCAGGATTTATAGTTTCTTGAAGTATAACGTCGCCCGAACAAAATACGTAGGTAACTTTATTTTTTGTTTAACGAAAAACACATTGCAAGTTTTTTGTTTTGGGTGGTGACAAAAAAACTTCCTCAGGCAAGTTTTTCTGGTGGTATATATTTTATATCCGCTTGGATATCAACGACTGTACACAAGGTGTTAAAACCCGCCATAGTGGACCACGTAAGTGTGTTGCGTTCCGGAATCAGCCTATGTATATCCGTTTCCAACAGGCCGACATATTTGTGTCGACTGTCAAGGGTATTCACTTCTCGTCAGTCGATATTCTATTCGATCCCACTCGATTTACCATCAAGAGCAGTGGGGACGCTTTGCCATGCACAAATATAAAAAAAAAATACTTACACTGAATGTGCTGAATTTCATTTTCAGATAGTTAGTCTTATTAGTCCCGCTCCTAATTTAAAATATCGCTCCTAAGTTGTGGCCTATCAAAGCCTATTGACTAGTCATATCACTTAAAATGATATAAAAATCTATATCTATGCTACATTTTGTTAAAACCTTGCTGCTTTCTTGTCTTTCATATTAGTCATATATAGTCATATAAGCATATATGGTTATTGGTATATATTAGGCATTTTGACACATATTACTTCAACATTTTTTTTTTGTTCAACCATTCGATTTGCAATAACAAAACTCCCCGACGAGGATGGGATTCGAACCCACGCGTGCAGAGCACATTGGATTAGCAGTCCAACGCCTTAACCTCTCGGCCACCTCGTCATGTCGGATGTAAACCAAATAACAAACCCCATCATTCTAATCTATGCATACATATGAATGGCCTTTGTGACAAAATGGTTATTTTTTATACGTGCGCGACACAGTGACTCTACTGAACCTGATAGTATGTGGAGTGGGGTTTAATAGAATGTCATTTGACGAGAGATGATTGCCCCTCGAAAGTCGACACAATTATGCCGGCCTGTTGGAACTGAATATACACAGGCTGATCCCGGAACGCAACACACTTGTGCCATTATGACAGGTTTTAATTTCTGTCCATCTTAAAGAGATGACATAAACAAGAGAAGAGTAAAAAAACTTGCTGCTTCAGAATTCCATTACTAAATTAGTAGTGTCCATCAATATTTGTTCAGCAATCGGTCTAACTACTTAAAAAAATCCCGACGAGGATGGGATTCGAACCCACGCGTGCAGAGCACATTGGATTAGCAGTCCAACGCCTTAACCTCTCGGCCACCTCGTCATGTGTGTACCATGTAAATTTACACTACCAGTTTTGCGTATGTTTAACAATGGCTTACTCGTAAAGTTTATCGTAATTTATTACAAATCGTGACGCTAAAAGAAATAGATTTACGACGAAGATAAACTAATGTGAAACGGCAGGTTGCTTTTGGGTTTTGTATGATTGAGAACTCTTGGGCGAAGAGGTTACGTTGGGTGTCTACCCATGCGGTTAATTGTCGGCGCGTAAAGCCGTTGGTCCTGCGCCTGATCTTTCTCCGGTCATGTCGGATTGCTGTCTCATCGGACTATGAAAGTGAAGGAACAGCGTGTACCTGTGTATTGCACACACACTTGTGCACTATATATCCTGCGTACTTGGCTGATCTCCGTTAAGAATAGCCGCCGTAGCCGAAATTGGGTTAGGAAAGAATCGAATCAATAACTGTCGATAAACAACTTGACCGATCGCTTGTATATGTGCGCGGGGATGCGTATGCGTTGATCTTAAGATTGGTATCAGACGGCCGTCGCCTCCCGCGCTCCGCTCAAGCCCCGCCCACTGGATCAAATGTGTACTAACATACAGATTTTCGGTTGCCCTGTACCTAAATGCTCTCCCTCTGCATTTTCTATTACTCCCCCCTTAAGACTTCTGTTTGTTTGGTGTTTATGGATTGTGGCCATATAAAAAATCCAAACCACAACAACCAACCATACTAACAACCATAGCTGCCTATTTGTGCTGTAAAAATACCATTTTCTGCAATTGTCTGTTGTTACCAGGTATGTACGACATTTGCGTGGAAGACTTCATGGTGCGCGACGTGAAATACATCTGGAACAGGATGACCTTCCAGCAGCTCAAGGACATACTGAAAGAGAACAAGGTTAGAGCCATGTCTATTTCTCTCTACAAGCAGCAGCATGTAAAGAAATACGTGCAAATAAAATGGATACTCCACTTGTTTATTTATTTCTAGAAGCAGAAGTGCGAAAAGGACTTTCAAATTCAATGGAGTTGCAGTCACATCTGTCTTGTGGATGCAAATGTAAACTGTTGACTGCTTGGTCCAGATCTTGTTACTCGGCCGGTTAAAGTTTATTCTTCCAACCAAATATCACCCAAAACTTTCCTCCAGGCCCCTGCAATCGTTTAATCGGGAGATACCAGTATCTAATTCGAATGCTTCCTCCGGTATTGAATGCAGAGTCTGATACAAGAAAACATCTTCAAACGTCTGAGCGAAAACATGTTCAACAAATGTATAACTACCCTAAGATATACAATTTGAAGCCTATCTTCATATTCATGATGTTGTTACTCTATACTTTGTGTTCGTCGACAAGGAATACTCCCATATTGATGTCAATTGGACCATGTAAATTTGCTTACTTGAGACCACTGACTCCTATTGTTTTCGTATATTTTATTAACAGGCGATCAAGAGCTTCCCGCTAGTAGACAGTCCTTCATCAATGGTGCTGCTGGGGTCCATACACCGATGGGAGCTGGTGCGAGTGATAGAGAAGCAAGTGGGTCGAGAGAGGCGTCTCACAGTGGCCGCCAGGTGGCACCGCGAGGCAGAGGCCAGGAGGAGAGATCGAAGACCTTCGAGGTTTGAGGTGAGACACACACACACATCACTCATTTATTCCCGAAGGGGTATGCAGAGGCGCAACAAGGGCACCCACTTTTCGCCAAGTGTGTTCCGTCCCAAGATGTGATAAGCAAGCCTATCGTCATATTGGGCACAAATTCCAGACTCCGGGCTAAAAAACCCAAATATCACTTTGCCCGACCCGGGATTCGAACCCAGAACCTCAGAGTGCTGTCGTACCGCGTATGCAGTACAACCACGTCACCAAGGCAATCAGTTGAGGTGAGACCTCTGAGATAATAGTACCAGCCCTGTATTATATACTGACCAATGCTAAGCACGAGCGTCTTCAACTAAGAGGTTTTTAAATCTTAGACTACAAGGCTGGCAGACTTCACATACCCTCGAAATTCTTATGGAGAAGTATGAAGTAGGTTGCCTTACGACGTTTTTCTCTCTGTTAAAGTGCGATAAAAAACTATACAAACGTAACCCGATGAGTCAAAGGTGTGTTTGGGTTTTGAACCTAGAGACATTCGTAACGGAAGACTGTTCCATTCCCAACTAGGATATCATGCATTTTTAAGGAGAGAAATATATTTTTCTATTATTCTGGAGTTA
Organism: Manduca sexta; assembly: GCF_014839805.1. NCBI lineage: Eukaryota > Metazoa > Arthropoda > Insecta > Lepidoptera > Sphingidae > Manduca > Manduca sexta. The sequence continues at coordinate 1,794,418 of NC_051117.1, read as the reverse complement.
TTATCGGGTACTTCATGAGATCTTGTACCAACCAACCAATACGTTTGAAGACGCTATTTCACTCCCTTTTTTTTATGATGAAAATTTTTCTTGCTCTTTCTTAACACTCAGAGCTACTTAATGTATCAGAGTGACACTGGAGTATATTATTCAAATAAATATATGTATATCTTTTAAGATAATAAAGTGTTAAGGTATAAAAGTCGTGTGTAGAAGCATAGTTATCTATAATCTAATAATAAAAAAATAATAAAGAATATTTCATGACACTCGCTATTTGAATAAGTTTTAACATGACGAGGTGGCCGAGAGGTTAAGGCGTTGGACTGCTAATCCAATGTGCTCTGCACGCGTGGGTTCGAATCCCATCCTCGTCGAGGACTTTTTGTCATATTTTACGTTTAATTCTACAGGCCTTAGCCGTTTAGTTGTTTGAAAAAAGATATATGAATGAAAGGTTATTTTTTGTGTAATATTGATGCTCGCTTCTATTGATCATAGCGTGATGTTATATAGCCAATAGCCTTCCTCGATTAATGGGCTATCGCAACACTAAAATATTTTTTCAATTAGAACCGATAGTTCCTAAGTTTAACGCGTTCAAACAAACTCTTCAGCTTTGTATAATATTATAAACTAGAGCTTCACATGTGTTGCGTGCCAGAAGACAAAAAAAATGTGGCAATCTTTTTTTTTCTATACTACTCATCTCTAACAATCACGGCTTCCACGGACAGGTGACACCAGCCCCGGACATGCTAAGTCTTCAAGTTCCCGGATCTGGGATGACCAGGGGCTCGTCCCTCACCACCAAGGACCAGGGCGGATTGTTACCAGGTATGACCATTACGAATTGGCAAGTGCAGCGTCGGACGTCCACCCACGAGGTGGACAGATGATCTAATAAAAGTCGCAAGAGGTCGCTGGATGCGGACCGCTTCCAATAGGTCGATCTGGATATCTTTAGGGGAGGCCCATGTTTAGCAGTGGACATTCTGCGGCTGATGATGATGGCCATTATTATGGTAGATTAGTTTGGCTTCATGGTCGCAACTGTCAGTCAACTTGCAAGCTTGGACAACATTATACGAGTATATAGGTGGAGGGCTAAAGAGCTTTGGACTTAATAAACAGATCGATAATACTTTTTTTTAAGTAAATCATACTAGATCGTCATTTACGTTAGTTCTTTGCGATTTTGTACGAACTCCATATTGATATGGACCAAGGAGGTAAAAAAAATATTTTATTATTATTTTTACTATTTCTTTTCGTGTATATTTGCAACTATTTATGTTAATAGTTGATTTTCTTCTCGTGTTATAATTTTTTCATAGTTCTCTATTGACTTTTTTTTTCATTATTAGACCTATTATGTTTCAACATCACAAACAAATTTAAATAAATTATTCTAGCTCCCGGCCAACTATTCCGTCCCAAATCGATCCTGAAGAAGACGAACTCGTTCACGCTGACGCGGGGGCTGGCGTCCCCCGGCACGGGGCCCCACACCCCCACCACGCCGCAGCCCTCCGTCTACACCACCGTCACCGGCGCTGAGACCAGGTGAGAGTTATACATCAGCATGCGGTAGCTGTTTTATTATTAACTAGCTTTTGCCCGCGGCTCCGCCCGCGTTATAAAGTTTTTCGGGCTAAAGTTTTCCGTTATAAAAGTCACGCTGTATAATTTCCTGGGAGCCTATGTTCTTCCCAGGGTCTCAAACTGTCTCCATACCAAATGTCATCTTAATACGTTGGGTAGTTTTTGAGTTTAACACGTTCAGGCAGACGGATGCAGCGGGGGACTTTGGTTTATAATATATTTTTATAGAACTTTTTAAGAGGAACAATCCCGTCATACATTATTGTTGAATTACTTTAACCGTTTACGCAGCGCACGCAGCGGAAGCTCTAAAAACTAATTAATACATTTTCCCCGTTTTTGCAACATGTTTCATTACTTCTACGCTCCTATTGGTCATAGCGTGATGATATATAGCCTATAGCACTCCAGGAACAAAGGTCTATCCAACACAAAAATATTTTTTCAGTTCGAACCGGTAGTTCCTGAGATTAGCTACCACTGCTCCGCTCCCATTGGGTATAGCGTGATGATATATAGCCTATAGCACTCCATGACCAAAGGGCTATTTAACATAAAAAGAATTTTTCAATTTGAACCGGTAGTTCCTGAGATTAGCTATTACTGCTCCGCTCCCATTGGGTATAGCGTAATGATATATAGCCTATAGCACTCCACGAACATAGGGCTATCCAACGCAAAAAGAATTTTTCAGTTTGGACCGGTAGTTCCTGAGATTAGCGCGTTCAAACAAACAAACAAACTCTTCAGCTTTATATAATAGTATAGATTCGCACGGGTGCAATGCTGACTATTTAATGGATGTTATTATTATACATATAAACCTTCCTCTTGAATCACTCTATCTATTAAAAAAAACCGCATCAAAATCCGTTGCGTAGTTTTAAAGATTTAAGGACACATAGGGACAGAGAAAGCGACTTTGTTTTATACTATGTAGTGATCTATATGTATAGTACAAATAAGAAGTCGTTTTGTGAAAAATGCGTCAATATTGGTTAAGAAATTAGTAATTCATATTTTAATTATTACAATGGGTAGAATGAGTACGTAGTGGGAATGTCGCTCCATCTCACTCTTTGCACGCGCAGTAATTCCCGGTGACGTCACGGGCGCGTATTGCGCGTCTTTTCTTGTTTCTTGACACTTACCCTTTCGAAATTCAAAGGCCTATGACTTTTTGATTTTTACCGGATTTTAATCATTATTTCCGTACTAACATTTATATAATTATGTACAAATTTGAATAAAGTAAAGAACATGTTTTGTCAAATTCCCTTTTTGGTACCAAGTATCGGTGCCCAAAGTCATAGAAAAAACGTGAAGTCATTTTAATTAAATACGCTACGCTTGATACGCCGGGCCAATACAATTAGCTTACCAACAGCTCCAGCATCAGCTTCAATGTAAAGTAATTTTAGTGTAACAATTCTTTCATCAGGATCCGGGCGGCATTCGAAGCTATCTTCAAGCGTTCCTCCCTCCTGCAGGACGTGGAGGGAGGACTCCCGGACCAGCTCAGCTCGGGGCTGCCGCGCAGTCCCTCTATCAACAAGAAAGTGCAACTGGTAAATAATGTTATTTTTATAAGTGCGATGACATTGTGAAACTGAATGTTAAAGTATGAATTGATCCATATAGTCAAATTAAATATGTATATCAGTCTTGTAGGTAACATATATTAAATTAAACCATAGACTAAATATAAAATTTATTTTCTTACTTATGTTATAAATATGAAAGGTTGTTAAAATGTTTTGGATGTTTGTTAAAAGAAAACGCAGAAAAAGATTAACAGATTTGAATAGAACGAACACGGATAGACCCGATCTTGAATTAACACATAGGAACCTTTTTGTCGTTTATTTTGTCCCATGAAAAATAATGAAATTTTTATCTATTTTTTAAATAGATGGCGCTAGTATCGTACAAGTGACTATGAAACGCTTCAGTGTTTTAGGAACTTTTGTAAAGGGGAAAGACTCTTCACGCGGGCCAAGCCCTGAGCAACACCTTGTACACCATAAATTATCAATTCTTTCTAAAATAGTGCAGCAATTCAAACATTGCATATCACACATGCCTTATAATCTAGACAAAACTAGTTAAATCATACACTGCTTGAATAACGATAGCGTGCTATAATAAATTTGTACATGTCTGCCTAGCCCCGCGAGCGTGTGTGCGACATGTCGCCCGAGGACCAGAAGGCGTGGGAGCAGCTCGAGATGGCCAAGGAGATCGACTTCGACCGCATGCTGCAGATCGCCAGGAAGCGAGAACTGGTCACTATTACTATCTACTATTTAATATAATATCAGCCCTGTATTATATAATGTCCCACTGTTGGGCACGGGCCTCCTCTACTACTGAGAGGGATTAGACCTTAGTCCACCACGCTGGCCTAGTGCGGATTCGTAGACTTCACACACCCTCGAAAATTCCTAATAGAGAATTTCTCAGGTATGCAGATTTCCTCACGATGTTTTCTTTCACCGTTAAAGCAAGCGATAATTCACAAAGAATACACACATAATTTTTTTGAAAAGTCAGGGGTGTGTGCCTTTGTGATTTGAACCTGCGGACATTCATCTCGGCAGTCCGTTCCACCCCCAACTAGGCTATCGCCGCTTGTAATCGATAATTTAATCTACTATTTTAGAAAGCAATAAATGCCATAAGAATTACCGTACAAGGTATTTTATTCATAGTCAACTCCCTTAAAATGTCTCAAAAAATTTCGACTCGTAAGTCGATGTTTGTGATTGATCGAGAGACCAACGCTGGTGGTAGGATATATTTTATATCTGTCCGGATAACGACCACCGATTACCTCTCGACAGTCGACATAATTATGCCGGACTGTTGGAACCGGATATACAGATGCTGGTCCCGGAACGCGACACACTTTGGACCACTATGGCGGGTTTTATCCCCTTGTGGTTACATCACCGATGGTCACTATGCGGGCGAATATTAAATATATCCTACCACTAAAGTTCACTTTTATTGGGAGAGGAGAGGCAAAATCTTATAAAAAATTGCAGCCCACTAATATCATTCATTATAATACAAAAAAATAATATTTCATACTTTACCTTGTTTTGAAAAATATAAACTAGTTAATCGTTGCAGCTTAGTTCCGCTCTTTAAGCATAGGATAATATAGTTAACTTATTCCTAAAACCAATTTAGAGGTGGGGAGTTCTGATATGGTATTTCATGTATTCAGGCTTGGTAAAGTTCCCGAGCGGTGACGTTGGGCCGTAAGACCGGTGAAACCAACAACCATTCCACTCAGCAAGTGGTTGAAGCGATAACGCGTTATTCCCCGCGAAAAAAAAGGCTTGATAAAGTGCCTTAATGACTATAAAGTAATATTCTTACTGTGGTATTTGTCTCCAGCACCCTGAGGACTCGGTGTACGAAGACGAGAACCTGTACATCTGCCACATCGACCCCGCGCCATTCCAGCTCGTCGAGAGGACCTCGCTACTCAAGGTCAGTATTGATATCAAAAATAATAGATATCAGAGAAATAGTGCTGGAAGTATGCAGTGTGCCAGTAGTGTTATTGTGTGTATAGCCCGCCGCCCTAGTACACGCCCCTCGCGCCCGCCCGTGACACTACGAGCTGCGCCGGCGCACATCGCCCCGCGTATCCGCTGTGTCCATATAATTCTCTCCCGGGGTGTAACTGAGGCTCATAAGGTAGAGCCTACATAGTTTTTTTTTGTCTTGTGCTGTACCTAATAAATAGTCAGTGTATTGTAAATCTTACGGAACTCTATGGTTTGGCTTTATTGTCTTTACCTTGTCGAGGCACTCAAATAATATTGTGGGACTAACTACGGCGACAATTATATGATCTGATCCCGTAATCATTGAAAACTCCATTACGCGGGCGAAGCCATGAGCAAAAACTAGTATAATAATAATACCAGCCCAGTTATATATACTGTCCACTGCTGGGCATGGGACCTATGAGCTTATCTACATATAACGTATATTTTTTTTTTATATTGTATTTGTAGTTTAAAAAATTGTTCATTATTATTAATATTATGTGTACCGTATTGAGGCCCCATAAAAATATGCTACTCGCTGAGTGCTGTGGCGAATGTTATGTACGCCGTACTTGTTGTACATATCAGTGACTATAATTATTGTTTAAAACTAGTGTAACTATGTGTAACTGTTATTATATGTACAATGTGGCAGTGCTAATAAATAAATAAATAAATAAATAACGTTTATTGATAAACACTCATAATGTCGATCAGGTCCACTCGCTGTTCTCGACGTTGGGGGTGAGCAGAGCGTACGTCACCGCCATCGGGCGACTCATCGGCGTCGTGTCGCTTAAGGAGGTCAGTATTAACCCAACTTGTACCTTACACTCATAGGAACTGAGTATAAAATGTTTTTTTTTTTTAAGAAATAAACTGACATGTACTTTACAGTCATAGCGACTGAGTATGAAATGTAAGGTATTTTTTTTAAGAAAGAAATTAATCTATAATGCAACTTTAAACAAGATAAAATAAGTAGTACACAATCCAATTAAGGTTCCACAAAAATGAGACCCAAAAAAGGACAGTGGATAAAAAAGAAAAAAATACTTAACATTATAATAAACATGCTAAACTAAAGAAAAAAAAAACAACATAATCACCAGATTTTTTTAAAAAAAAAATTTGATTATGATTTCTAATGTTTACGCGAATGTTAGACATCGAAATCGCCGTTTTTTATATTATAATTTTCTGTCGAATTTTCGAAGACTGCTGCCTTCATTGTCATGGGGAGACTGAGGTGTTGGTATTTGGAATAGTCAAAGTTAAAATATCTAGCTAGATTTCATAAGTTGTGTTGAAATTGAAGTATTGCCCAATAGAATGTCATCTGTCGACCAATGATTGCCCTTCGACAGTCGACACAATATGCCGCCCTGAGGAACCGGATATACAACAGAACGCGACACACTTACGAGAGCCACTATGGCGGGTTTTAACACCTTGTGTACGGTCGCTATCCGGGCGGATATTGAATATATCCTACCACCAACAAACAAATTTATGTTAATTTAAAAAAAAAAGATAATTTTTCAACTTTCCCATCATTAAAATCCAATTTTCCGAACCACAGCTCCGCAAAGCTATCGAAGACGTGAACAGCGGCGCCCTGACGGTGGCGAACAGGCCCGAACCCCCGACCACGCCGCTACCCACCATGATCAAGGTGCAAGCCACCGAGCCAGCGCCGCCGTCCGACAGCGAGACCGCCAAACTCACCACCAACGAGAAACAGTAGCCTATCACTGGGCAATAGGGTTCGTTTTTCAATTGTGAGGTAATTCAATTGAGGTTATTTTGACTCAATAGCCAATATTATCTGAGAATGATATATGAAGGCAAGAAATGCGAAGAACCGAAACTGGCAACTACAGAAAAATATTTATTGATAATTAGTTAGACAACATCAGCTTATTTGCTCTTCGTGTTCCTATTCACCCCGTTGATTTCTATGGTAACAGAAATTTAATTATGAAATCTATATAATTTCAAGTTTATTTTTGAGGTAAATTATGTTTGATTATTGAAACCCAGCTCTTTCTATATAAGGATGATGAGGGAAGTCCTACTATATTGTATTACGCAGTGGCATTTACCATCAAGTATAGGACTTGAATTGACGGCTTGCAAATGTGGTGGTGACCTGCAAGTCAGTTGTAGGTAGAATATGTAACATGGTAGATGGTACTCCTAATTAAGACTACTAGAAGTAGTAAAAAAAAACTATTTACCTTTTGAACAATATGTATTGTAATTAAATTAAAATCAATTAGAGGCTATTCAAGTATTAAGTATTATTATCTTTTATTTGATAATCCATTTCGTTGTTTTCTCTAATGACAAACTACAAAAAGGTTAACGCTCATAATTTTTTTGTTAATAAATATTAATTAAAAAAATAAAGAATACGAAAAGACAATAGAGTTTGCAAAAAAAAAAACACTTCGAATTGATAACCTCCTTTTTTTGAAGTCGGTTAAAAAGTGAAACAAAACGTTTACTTATAACTTAAATAGCCCCTTATAAGTTCCTGCCCATCTTGAACTAACAAAACAGCTGCAATAAATATTCAGTGTTCCAGCTGTTCATCTACCAAGTATTATCATCTAGCATAATAATGATATTTAACGCGAGGCATTAAGGTTCAATTAAAAACAATAAAGCCTTAATTAAAGGTGGGACCACACTGACGTTAGCTAAGCTATACGATACGCGGCGATGCCGTTTGATGTATATATTTTAAGTTTATTCGTTGTTAGTCAATATACGTAAACCCAAAGATGTGGGGGCGTGTCAAAACGCAGTTCAAAACGCCAGTAAAGACGGCATCTCATGTTTTAGGTATAACGTTTAAGTGTCAAAAGACATCGCATATTAAGAGCTATGCTATGCTATACAAAAGCTGGTTATGAAAATGCAGATAAGTGCATGTCAAACTATGTTTTTAGGTAATTAAATAGACCAAAGGCTATAGAAAATACGCATTGTGTCACCAATCTTGCATTTTTAAATACTTTTTTATCTTATTAATATAGCTTTGTATAGCATAGCGTAGCTTTAAGTAGAAATTGTCATAAAACGCACAAGTCACACTTATTTATTGTTAGTTATATATTTTGAATATTTTTTGTTTATATGGTGCTTTCAAAAGAGATTACTATTTATAAATAATTTAATAATCATAGTGCTTGCAATATGGAAATATTTATTTGAAAAAGCCGCGTATATCAAGGTACATTCAAAAATCAATCATGTGGCTATATTTTTAAAACATAATTTTTAATGAACATATTGCAAGTACACTTTACATCGAGCAGTAATACTCCGAGTACATTGCTTGTGTAAAATGATGTCTTACTGTTTACAATAAACGATCGTAATCGCTTTTTCGATCTATCTCAAAAATGGACCAATTAGAACAAAGTATTTTTGACATGCATACAAATTAGTTATTTTGATTGGTTTTCGGAATCGGATTGAAGATTAAGGATTGGGATCGTTTATTGAAAACGGCTGTTAGAAGTTTCGATTCTGCAGAGTTTTACTACACATAAGTACCAAAATTTTAGATATTTTTGATACTTGACTATAATCCTACTGCTAGGCTCAAAAACATTGTAGTAACGCTTTGCACCGATGCCAAATTATTGTCACGAAGGCTTGTGATTTTCAAAATCATTCCAAAACTATTCTAGATTATAAGCGATGTATTTAAATGTCCAAGGGTCTCGCCTTGTATATTTCGGCAACGGACCCTAATTTTTGTGCCATTTGTGGATATGCTATGTGCATAAATGGAATAAGGGTGACAGTCTATTAGTGTTTTAATGTAGTTTGGTTCCTATATACTCGCTGTTAGGGTCGAAAATACCCCCTATTTATTGTAGAATTTGGACTTTAATAATGCTGGACTAATACACGATAGGCCAGTTGGGAATGGAACGGTTTGCTTAGACAGATCTGTTCAGTTTCAAAACCCAAATACAACTGTAAGTTTTCAAAGTTACCTGTGTTTTTTTGTCAATTATCGTTCGCTTTACGGTGAAGGAAAACATTTCAACCTGCATACCTGAGAAGTTATCTATAGGAATTTTGAGGGTGTGTGAAGTCTGCCAGCACTATACCAGTGTGGTGGACTAAGGCCTAACCTCTCAGTAGTAGAGGTCCGTGCCCAGCAGTGGGACAGTATATAATGCAGGGCTGGGTATAATAATATTACTGCTGGTTTAATAATTGTGGTAATTAGTCGGCATATTGTTCCCCAAATCAATAAGTATATGTGTCCTAATTTGTTTGGTAAATACTTTTACGGGATATAATTCCTATTTATTATTAGAAATGAATACGCTAAAGAATTTGTGATATCGAAAAAAATAAGTATAAAAAATTATTGCATATTTTATTTATTGTTTCTCTAGTCTAGTCGTTTTTATTTGGACTTAAAGTCCAATGTTTTGTTTCAAATAAGCCTTACAAGGCACGCTTTTGCCTATCTTAAGTATAAAAATATATTTACGAAAAATTATGTCCTTTAGATATCTTACTAATAGACTGTCACCTTTTTAAAGTATTATTAAGTGAAGGGCGAAGGAAGAACAAATAGTACGTAAAAATAATGAACTTGAAAAACTGATTCATAAAAAAATAAATAGCTATATCCAAAACAAAAAACAAAAGTACAAGACAAATTGTTCTAAAATGCAAGAAATATAATAATTATCTTTATTTTATATATATTATGGACACCACTTACCAGAGATATTGCGTCAAATTATACTCATTTAGAGAACATTGCTGTCCCAAATACTGCACGGTATACCACTGGATATGAGTTTAGCATGCAACAGAAATGAGTGGTTATTTCGAAGGTTTACTTTCTCATTTACTACTCTATTTACTTAGTAATACAGAGGAAATTGGATTATCGGACTATTTTTTGTAAGGTGTTCGAATAATTTTAAACCCGGATAACCGAGTGTTGACTGTATAGTAAATTATTATGAAACCATGAGAATACCTCAAACTAAATTTTTCTTATTAATAGGACAATAAAGCCTAATTTCCTATATCAAACTTATTTTTTACAAATTGTAAGTACATTTTAATATTTTTCCGTATTTTTTTGTTCTCCTCCGTCCTTATAAACGCGTAATAAATGGTTGTATCGTCACATATCATTGCGACTCGGTCCGTCCTGTTCGCTTGTTTATTTTATAATGTACGTTCCGTTTTACTCCATATGTTAATGCTGCAACTTACTAATACCAAATATAGACGAAGAATATTAAACTATTTCTCTTTAAAAATAAACAAAAAAAATTAAGAGCGGTATTCACAAACGTTACTTAGATAAGTACGCACCAGTGCTGTGATATTAAGTCTGTTTCTCAGTGCTTTCAGCATGACAGCCCGCGCAGTGGGTATGCATAGGAGCGCTGTGATTGGCTAATATTGAGATACAACTATATCAAGCTATCCTAGAGGCTAAAACTCCTCCTTAGTTCATTATTATGTGTCCCGATTTGCTCTGGAGGGAAGTGGACAATTTATGTTTCCAACTCCTATCTTTCTATTTGATTAGTTTCGTTGCGGGATAATGACATATTAGTGTTCCCTGAGACTCGCCGAGCTTCACTGCTCGGTGTCATAAAATGCGTGCCACTGCTGATACTGGCTTACAGGAGCTGTAGTGGTGGGTGTGAGGGTGGGAAAGTCTTGTATGTCGGTTGGTTGTCAGATAAACAAAGCTTAACCAAGCCAAAGAAAACTATCAACTTACAGGCACTATACGTTCGGGCGCACTGTCGCGCGTCCTCATAGTATTGTTTGTGAATACCGATCTAAAAGATTTAAATAATCAACCTGTAAATACCGTATATTCAACGACTTCTACCTAACCCCAATATTATAGCGAAGATGCTGTACTAAAATCGTTAACGCTAACGTTATGTATGAGAATGACATCCGAGCGATGGACGTAACGTTACAATTTACTCATATTTTTTTTCTATTGTCTATTAGCGTTAACGATTATAATTGAGATTTCGATACTTGCGGAATACTAACGAATAGTCATGAACAAGAACAAACGGCTTATTCGGGTGTATTCGTCACTCTTAGTTCATAGTCATATTCGTGCAAGAATTATTCGCCAAGTTAATCGTGGAATTGTTCGCAGATAGTCTAAAAGAGGCATTGGGTTTCAAAATTCGTTCTATTTTGTATTCGGCCGCAGACGTTTCGATCCGTTCGTAATCAGTTGTCACTGATCATCGGTTTCCATAAATGAAAAGAATTGACCTTGTCAATTTTGATAAGTATATAAATTTTCAGGTTTTTTGCGAATATAATAAAACAAAAAAAAATAATGAACATATATGCACAAAAGTACAAAGAAATATTTTTTTCTTACGAAATACATTGAAAAAAGTACGTATTAAAAAAGTCAGTTGCAGTATTATGAACATGGAAGTGTGCCAGCCAACCAATAGCAAAAAATGTGAAACTAACGTTGGACATAATATCCGTAAATTCTGTGATTTATTGTAATTCAGTTGTGTGATTGTTATTTAATGTGTGTTGTAAATGATTTAAGTGAAGTTTGGCCTATTGTTACTATACGTACATAAATATACAAATAAGTCATAATTATTGCAAATTTGGGGGATAAAAATTAAAAATAGAAATCAACCTACAAACATACCTTCTATCAGGGCTTTTTATGAGGCGAAGGAAATTTCGAGAATATCGAAAAAATTGCCATTAAAAAGTGAGGGAAGGGGGGGGGGGGATACAGAAAATATGAACTCACAACTATCAAGAATTAGCACGCCCCAAAAAATAAGTGACAAAAACGGTCTGCCTATTATAATATTGATAAAGAACGCGTATCAAAACTTTACGATGCCACGAACAGGCATCTTTAAAATAACCAGTTTCATGATCTGGACTTTTTAGGCCATCTCTCTGTAGTCGGTCCCTCATGACTGAGGATCGTGGTCATCATTGGATGTACCGCATTAAGAGCGGGTTATTTGTGCAACTTGGTGGCAAGCGAGTGTTGATTTTGTACTTTAAATGTTTTAGGCCATAACTTCACCTATATCATGAAATCGTTTAAAATTTGTGTGAATCTTCGCCGCGTTGGCGTGAGACTACGCTGTTAGAGTTAGATGCGTTGTGATCTGTTGCTTTTATTAGTAAACGATGTTTTGTGTCGTATTGTGTTTTAATTCTCTGCCTACCTACAAAATACTCACCAGTCCTTGAATGCGGTAAAACACGATTTTTTGACAAGAGATTTTGATGGCTTTCCTCAGATCGGTCGTAGGAATGGACCAATCAGAATTTAGTTTTAATATAGCATTCAAATATTTTATTTTATATACAGATATACACTTCAATTGGTGATAGGCTCCGCTCCCTATTACATCATGAGACGGAATACATACACACGGCGAAAAGTGGTTGCACCTGTTGCGCCTCTATTAAGGTTATAGCTTAAGGTCCATTTTCATACATTTTGTTTCACCTTTAATCTGGGTAACTAAACAAGTATTGACAAGTAAAGAATTTAAATTCACGTCTAGTTAGTGATTAGTTCTCGCAGTTGAAAGAAAAACGTAAAAATAATTAATATGCATGGATATTTCGGCCTTTAAACTTTCGTCATATTAAATAGACGTGAATTTAAATTCTTTACTTGTCAATACTTGTTTAGTTACCCAGATTAAAGGTGAAACAAAATGTATGAAAATGGACCTTAAGCTATAACCTTAACCCCCTTTGGGAATAAAAGGCGTGTGTGTATACTTCGATAACTATCGATAAATAATCTTGATGTGAAACAAAGTTCGCCTTTAAAAACACAGACTCCAAGTAGTTGAGGATAACATAATTTTCCTGCAACAGGTATCGAACCCGTGATTGTATTGTGTAATCATCGCCCACGTGACATCATTCAATTGGTCATAAAACAAAACCAAATACATTTATAATCAATTTTATTTTACCAATAATATTTCTATATACAGCACTTATACGAATAATACTTGAACACTGTACAATATTCAATAACAACTAGAGTTGTTTTAAGTACACGATACAATGTAAGTGAGTTATAATAAATGAGAAAATAGAAAAGATCTTAAATTCACATGAAAAATTTTAAAATGTTACAACAGAAACACAGGTTCGGAAAAATTCAATAGAATACACATTATCAAATGATGTACACATGTTTTTATGATGTACACATGCTAAATAAAATATTTTAAGCAATAGGTAAACGGCGATAGCTTAGTTGGAGGTGGAATGGACTGCTGAGACAAATGCCCGCAGGTTGAGAAATTAAGGACACGCACCTCTGACTTCTAAGTTTTGTAAGTATTCTTTGTGAATTATGGCTTACTTTAACAATGAAGGAAAACATCATAAAGAGACCTGCATACCTGAAAATTTCTCTAAAAATTTTGAAGGTGTGTGAAGTCTGCCAATCCGCACTAGGGCAGCGTGTTGGACTAATGCCTAATCTCTCTCAGTAGTAGAGGAGGCCCGTGCTCAGCAGTGGGACAGTATATAATACAAGACTGATAATATTATTAATATAGGTTTTAACAAAATCTATGTTTGAATAATATAAGTTTGATTTCGTGAACATTGTTTCCAAAATCAGATTAGCGTTAAGAAATGTACTAAATGAATGATTAAAATGATTCAAATAACAACCTAAAAACTTATATTCGAGATTATCTCACAATTTGCTAACATTACAACTATAGGAACGAATTTATCCACGTAGTGCTTCATCTAAAAACATGGTTTGTTGGATAAAGCTTGTTTATCTCAGCTTGATATAATCATAAAAATAAATATTAAATTCTTGAAAACAATAAAAAAATAAAACAGGCATGATATTCATTAGCTCTACTCGAATTTGATACCGAAAAAAGTAGAAGAGAGGTGTGGGTTTTTGTCGAGGTTTGAGCGCGTAATAAATGATTCTAATAAAAAATTGGCACACAGGGAATAATGCTGGTTGAATGTATTTTTTAATCTCAAAATGCATTAAGACTTTTATCTGAAACCGAGCAAAAGATGAAAAAAAGCAAGCACTACATCTGAACAAAAGTGGGTGTCGTTCCGAATGTTAGTAAATAAACTAAATTTATACAAGTAACTATACTACATTATGTTACATACTTTGATAATTTATCATACAGTTATTTACATTTAACTAACGTAAATATTCCAATATTCAATATCCATACAAAAAGGACTCTAAAATAAATTATTTAACAAAACCAAAGTGAATCAAACTTGCAAATAATAAAAACAATGATATTTCGAAATATTTCGTTTCTAACTTGTCCTTCTTCAAATATGAATATTAAACCGTATATTATCTAAACAAAAATATTTACAAATTAATTTAAATAAATGCACTGGTAATTAGTAATTATTCGATACAATTATCTTAATATTACGACTCTACAATATCACAATAACGCTTAAGTAGATAAGAATCATTAGTATTGGAGAAAGGTTAATACATCTATCGGTCATAATTCTGATACACGTAATAAGATCATTATGTTTTACTCATAAAATGAATTTCAACCTTATTGGAATGGTATAATTACTAATATCTATGTTTGTCTAGGCTCATAGAGTTCTGGCAAAGAACTTTCTCATAAAGATGTCCGAATATTTACATAATATTTGTAATAACCTGAGAATGTCAAGATGACATTACGGACCATTCCATGCCGCGGAACTTCGTATAATATAATCTTACTTATTGCATAAATAGCAATTAGCTATCATTCATAGCCGTTTTCAATAAGCGATCTCAATTACAATCATCAATCCGATTCCTAAAATGAACCAATCAAAATAACTCATTTGTAAGCGTGTCAAAAATATTTTGTTCTGATTGGTCCATTTTTGAGATAGATAAAAATGACTGGGATCGTTTTTTGCAAATGGCGGTTAGCCAAGGCTGGATACGAGCTAGATTTTCTGACAATATACAATTACTATTCGAGCATAGTCGATTATCGTAATCTTGGAAGTCATACGTATAATTCACAGGGTCAATATCACTGCATTCACTAAATATAGTTTTTCAATCATTTTCACATAGCTGCCATTTTGACAAAAGTTCCGAGTGCCACCGCACGTGATCTGCATTTACTAAGTTTTTGTCTTCCAATCACATGCACCCACAAGACTCTACCACCATGTTGGGAAGAGTTTTCTGTGTGACTGTATTCGTAGAGTCTATGTAGAGAAGTTGTAATGAACTGAAGGTTGTGGGCGCGCAGCACGGTTTAAACTCCGGTTTCTTCTCCGTTAACGTGTAGAAGTATTTCTGTTGACAAGAGAAACAATTAGTAAAGGCATAAAAAATATTGTCTAACTTTTAATATGTATTGACTTTCTAACAAAAGATTATCCAACAGATCACATAAAATTTAAAGTCGTCTGGTTTCTGTCATGTTGTTATTTAAGTTTCCCGGAGTATTATAAGCCACATTTACCATTCTTTTACCTTCTAGCACTTAAAAGAATATTCTTAAATGTATAACACGTCCCACAAAAATTCATAATAAAAATACTTACTCTAATAATATCATAATGATAGCTCTCAGCGGTGGTAACCGACGAGATGGGTGCACAGCTTCCCTTGCAGAAGTAGGCGTGGTAGCCAGCGGGTCGTATGATCCAATAATCCCATCCCAACTCCTTGAAGCTGATGTAGAGAGGCTCCCTGCAGCACTCGTTGGTGCCGGCGCCGCACTCTAGCGCGCGGCCGCGGCGTCTCTTGCCGGCATATTTGGTGTATAGCACTAGGAATGGTCGGTGTTTCTCGTGGAAGGAGAGCGGGGCGCGGCGTGACTGTTAAAAAAAATATTGTTTATTCTACTGTCTATTTAAAAAAATATATTAAAAATATAATCTCTGATATTCTATTTCATGTGAATCGCAATTATTAAATATTAGATTTGTTTTTTAATTATTCTCATATTCATATCGTCCAGTATACCTGTTGGTAATACTTTGACTATAACTGCAAGTCATTTTAATCTAAAACCCCTGTGAGTTGTTTAGAGTCAAACTTTAAAAATGATTGCCACTAATTGCCACTCTACTTAACCCTAAACAGATAATTTATAAAGCATAGTATACAACACATCACTTCTCACCTGACAAGTCCGGCACGCGACATGCAACGTGTGCAGCCTCTCCCTGCCTTCCAGCCAGACTCTGACAGCCCAGGCGAGCTCCACCCGCACCCAACCTTCTCCAATATCCGTCTCTTTGATCGCTATAGGCTTGGTCTTCTTAAACTGCTGCTGACTGTCCCAGTGAGCCGCTTCGGATATCACAAATGTTTGGTTGTATTCATCCATAGGATCTCTTTCCTAAAAAATATATTAAACATTATTAGTTGTGGTTGAGGAATACTAGATGGCGCTGTACACAGGTAAATAAAAGACGTTCATTCATAATAAATACTTAATTATTTTGTTCTATTATTGTTTTGCTATCCTGTTACAATTGAGTTGTTGTTTAATAATTATAATTTATGTGTATTTGTTTTGAATAGCTAACACGCCTCAAATATAATGGGTCAATGCTATCTTTGTTTACATAAATTAATCGACCCAATAATGAGCGAAAGTCTTTGGAATATATTCCGACGATCAAAGGGCGCCATCTTATTATCAAATATAGGTTAATTTGAATTAGAGACGGATATTACGAGATACTATTATGTCTAAGGAAAAACCTATGTCAAAGATAAATTTGCCTGATTACACCAACTTGGCCCCATTAGAGTCAAATTAAATTGCAAATCTAATATGAAATCTAAAATTCTGTAATTTCCCATAAATTTTGCTACTACTCATATTGGTCCAGAGACTATTAAAGTTATAGAATGTGCAGTATAGAGCAAGTAATTTCCTGCTCTACATTAGCAAGCTATCAATTTAATAGAAATTGGAAATTCTCTATTACATCACGGTATAAACATCTATACTATCTATGGAAACCTTCTCTTTTAAAAATGATTAGCATAAATCATAAACCTTTAGACGTTTTTAAATAATTATATATTTACCTTATAAAACCAGAGTTCCACGACCGACACTTCTTCGGGTTCCACATCAGGAGGTAGTTCGAACTGGAGACATTTAAATGGATACCGGCCAGAAGTGAGACATTCACCTGTAACAAATATAAAACACCTAATCAGTTGTGATACATCATTAAAGGCAAACATGGCCTACGTGCGAACTCGTTGAGATATTCAAATAATTCGTATTTCTGGACGTATGCATAAATAATTATAACTTTCTTGTGTTATACTTTGCTATTAACACTTGCTAATAAAATAACTAACACTGTTGATATAATATAAAGGAATGAGCCAATAGAAAAGCAACTGAGTAGTAGTAAAAATAAGTTTTATTTTCAAAATGGCGTCCTCCCGCGCTAAATAAAAATGGCGGGAAAATAGTTGGACCTGTTTCCATTAGTTTTCTTTGTCTCGCAGATAACAATTTGAACGCTTGATATTATCATTGAAGACATATTTCTTATAGTCAATTATACAGTGTGAAATCACTACTTCAATGTGATACGCATAAGTTATTTACTTATGTACATGTTTATAGGTTAGAGTTACCTACAAGTTCAACTATTTCTCTAATTAGTACAATATTTATCATTAATTTAATGTTTAGTGAGAAATATATCATTATTTCCGTTTTATTCATAAACATTCATTAAACGCAAGTAATTACAAGGCTTTGTAAATCCAATCCAATGTCTCAGAATGATGGTATTTTGTGATTTAAAATTGTGGATGCAGTACCGTTAGGGGTGGAGTTATTATTAACAAACAATTGTAAAGCAATGGAGTGTTGGTTGATTCTAATAATTTCTCTCCGGAATTTGAGATAACCTCAAATTCCATATTGCGAATATTAAAATATAGATTTGGCTTCTCAATATGGTGTTATACAAAGCAATCATTATTCTAAGTGCAATACAGTTCAAATAACACTAAATGCAGTAAACGTGGTACCTCCCCGGTGCCCACGAGCCGTTTTAAATCTGGACTTTACTTGATCGTAGTTACGAAATTGTGATAATATTTTTGTTGCATATAGTACATAGTATATGCTGACCCTATGTTAATTGGAGCAAGGATCGAGGCGGGGTCGGCAGCAGATAATATTAGACATGTGCCAGTAGTTATCCGGTCCTCTTACCGCTAATTCTCACGAGAAAATAAACAACATCAATAGAATAAATTAAAAACAAACCACTTGTAATGATGCCTCTATTGCGCGTTTTCATTCATGTTTAAATTTATTTATCATATTATTTTTCTTTTTAACCGACTTCAAAAAAAAGTAGGAGGTTATCAATTCGACGTGAATTTTTTTATATTTTTTTTACTAGTAGGTAAAAACTTTTTTGTTCTTTGTTTGACACAATAATGTTTGTAAAAATTCCTCTGCTTTGTAAAATAATTTGTAACTAGTATATGAGCAGAGGATATTATTATATTATACAAAAAAAATTATGCATTATATTACTAGGTGAGAAATAATATTATTATTTCATTTGCACGTATTTTAATACAAGGAAAGCACCTAATCGTGTTCAGCGAATTACTCACAATGCCTATCGTAGATCGCAACCTTCAAAAACGCGTGACGCTTAAGGAAGCAGATTGTAAATCCAACAATATTTCTGGCCTTATGAAACGCAACTACACGTGCTATATCGACTTTTTTCCTACCCCCGACACAGTTTAGGCAATGCTGGGTATATATGGATATAGTTCAGCACTTATAGAGTCAATTAGCCAATTGCGGGATTGTTAACAATTCCTTCCTGATCTATGTCTATTCTATTTGATTAAAATACATAACTTTACGTGTAATTCTATGATCGTGAGGTACAATATACCTATAGTGTTTGGAAAGAATTATCGCAACATAAATAGAAAAGATTTACGATCAAACCTAATAAACGAATGGCTATCATCGGATCAATATCGAAAATAATCCAATCAAAATCATTTTATAAACATGTCAACAAACTTCATGCTGTTTGATCTACAATGGAATTGAGAACAATATCTACAATCGAATACACATTGAAATGAGTGTATTCCATTTTTGAAACTCGCTGAGTACACTGCCATATCTTTTACGTATCCCCATTAAAACTAATTGAAAGTCCATATTTGTAACATTTCAACATTTTATCTCGTTCAAACGGCCTAATGTTCGTCGCGAGATCACATCGCATATCATATTGACAATACGCTTTATACAGTTAGCACTCTAATCTCCAAGACTATAGAAAGGTACGTGTGATGATAAATGAAAAGATTCCTTCATGTTATTCCCACGTGTTCTTCGATCACGCGTCAAAAATGCGTATTTGAAGGCAAAATGTTTGTTTTACATTTAGCGAGTCCAATAAAATTGACGAATCATATTCATTTGTATGAATATAAAATGGTAATTGATATAAATGTTCGGTAAACATTTGCAAATCGCTTTAAACTGTCAAGTAAATTTACACATTGTGCTAAATTGTGACGAAATACCTAAAATGCGACTTTTTTGAGGAAGTAACCGTGTGTTTATTTAAATCATTTTGGTTTGCACACCGTCCGTGTAATCTAACAAGAGCCAATGAAAACTTCACATTTCCTGCCACAAAAACCTCAGCCAATAAAAGAATATTACACACTAGGTTTTGCTCATGACTCCGCCCACACGCCTTGAACATCTTTCCCGGTATGAAGTGAAAAATCCTTTAAGTTTCGAGATTTTTAAAATTATTGAACTAGTTTTAGGGATTACATTTACAAGCAACTCACAAAGGTTCATTTCTATAATATTATGTTATACTAAAGGCAGATTATAATAAAAAATATTAACGGTAAAACACAAAAACATCTCTAGAAAGTCGGAACTGCTATGCCGACCTGCACAATTGCTTCTTCACGCTCTGCTTTAAGGACCCCGAGTTATAGAAAAGATATATCTAGGACGAAGAACTGATGACTTGATAGGTTCTTCCAAGAAAGGATTACTCAATATTGTGCAATAATTTTTCATCCGGTAAGTATTTATAAACCATGAAAAGTTAGCCTTATAAGGAACTGACGTATTATAATAAGTTTTTATAGAAGGTCATTTTGACATTGCGTTAACAAATACCAAAAAACCACATAAGTACTCGCCATTACTTCTGCTAATATTGTGCCAATCATACATGAAGAACGAATATTTTCACAAAAAATCCTGATTTTACTTTAGTATTTTTTTGATAATTATATAGTTTAGTTGAGGTATTAGGGGCGTTAAATTAAAATACATTTTATTGATACTAATTACTTAACAAAATGAGTGTCCGAAACTTCCACGTTTTTTTTACGTCTGCGGTTTGAGTTACTTATTGCGTTATTATCAAGCACATTTTAAATTTGTGGTTTCATTTAGTAACGCAATGTCAAAATGGCCCTGTATAAAACTGAATCACAAGACAAGGAAGTTAACCTGATCGTATGCGCCTCCCACACGCGTAGATAAATAGCAGTAACACCGCCCAGAGCTTTTTATGTTATTCTCTTTATTTGTAATGCAAAGGAAGTAAGTTATTGAAACGCCCTCGTCCGCCAGAGACACTAGATTGCAATATTTTTATTACTAATACGAGCCATGTGACCCTCTACACCAGATATGTAATATGGTCCTAGCAGAATGGCGACTGACAAACGATAATTACCTCTCAACACAATTATACCGGCCTGTTTGAAATAGCGATGGTTCCTAAGTAAGCTACAGTATCTGAAAAAAAAACGAATTACACTTTTATAACGTTTCGTTATATGTACTGTTATATGCACCTTTCAGCTTTCTCTATTTACTAACTCAGTTCGAAACCCACTAAAAAAAGTTATTAAATGAAGATTTTTTAATGGGTTTGGTAATCATTATTAATTATTTGTATATATGTATGTATGTGGGTATATTTATATTTTTAATTTATGTCAGTTTTCTTTGTTAATGTTCTCTCCACTACCTTCTCTCGTTGTGTACACATACCTCTTTAATCTCTGCACCACCTAAAGGTTGACTGGTAGAGAATGCTGCTGGCATTAAATCCGCCTTTATACTCTTTGTACATAAAGTGAAATAAATAAATAATATCAATAATAAACAGTCCATATATAACGAAAAGTTGAAAAGTGAAAATCACTATTTTTTAGATTCGATAGTTTACTTAGAAGCCATTGAAAGATGTATGTAGTTTTATTTTTATTCAAAATATATAAGATTATTTTTATTTAGGTTATAAACTAAATTAAAGTTCGTTGTTCATCTTTTAAGATTTATTCACACGTTCTTTTTAATATCGCGATACTACCGTGACTTGCACAACATATTTGTAACTTAACCCAATTATTTCACGGCCTCATCAATGACTACTAATTAACGAACAGAAATAAGTAATGCTTCAAGGCTGCTAATTAAAAAACTAATTGTGAAGATAAGTGATTTGTTGAATCATTTTAAAAAGAGCGGTGTAGGGTCAAGTATGTAATAATGAACCAATTTTGTATATTCATTATTAGTTGAATATGCTGTGTGAATTTTTCATCACGTGCCACGAAAATGATGAATTCATAAAAAAATTACTAGTTATTTTTAGAAATTTCTGGGAAATAATCAATGTTAAATATTTTTATAAATCACGTTGAAATTGTATGCTATAAATGAAGGTATTACAAATTCTTATATAATTTAAAGTTAATTAGTTACATTTTTGTTAATTTTAAATTTGTTATTTAATTTTAGTTATGCCAACGCCTCTATTTGAAAGACATTGTATTCACATATATTCCCCGTTCCCATCATATTCTTTTACTTTTATGTGACATACATCTTCACTGAATGTTACAAACAATTAGGAATCTCGATCGATTTAGCCATTTTTATATAACAAACTGATTGTTAGGCCGTATTTTTTATTATAGGTACGTAGATATAAAATGTTAATGAATTACTATCTGTAAGTAATATTTAATTTACAATGGTTATGTAGCTCTAGCGAGCAGTCGAAGATCAGGTGAAATAGCGCTTATGTATGTATGTATGGAAGGTCTGTGTCCAGCTGTATACTAAAATATAGACTGATGATGATATTGTTAATATAGCTCTATTTCAAAATTATTGAAAATTCAATTATGCGTGTATGGTTACATCTTACAAACAACAAAATTAAAAATATCTTCACCAATGGCGGCGCATCGTCAAGTTTTTCGAAAGGTAACCCGACACAACATATACGTACTAATACACAAAAAGCGGTCTGCAAATCGTACTAATAATTAGATTTTATACAAATTACGAAAGGAAAGCCGGCAGAAATCGGATTATTTGGAGACTTCGCCACTGATCTTAACGAACTTTAGCATTGATAATACACAATACATTGATATATCATTATTCAATAAAACCTAGTGAAAAACTATATATATAGGGACATCTTAAAGAGATTTTTAAAAACCTCTAAGCCATTTTAAAGATATAAAATTATTATTTAGTAGCTGTTTACGATAACATTAACGTGTTTATTAATGATATTGTGGTCTTATATTTACAAGGTTCGCATGAATTACGAATGTAATTCAATTACAGTGAATTATCATCACGGATATTTGATATCACGTACCTACTACCTCGGTTTGTTGTTGTGCCCATAAAATTAGAAGAGGTCAAGTCATATCGGGACCAAATGAGACATTCGCACAATGCGTGGCTCCAAATCCGTAACTCGGTTAATTAGACCCATATTTTTATTATATTATTCAATAGGTAGGATTTTTTATGTTTTGGTTATTTGTGAATAATTGTGAAACTATAATGTTTGAGTTTAATACTAGTTAGCTGTATTTTAGCTATAAAACGTATTCTACGTAAGATGGTTTTTGAATTTGTTTATCTCCCCCAATTTGTATATAACTGTTATAAAATGAACTCAAGGAATTTAATTCGAAATGTACTATATAATACTTATTATACATATAGGGTCATTTAGAAATTGCGTTAATAAATGTAACCATATACTCGTCTTAAGCTTTGCTGATATAGTGTAAAAACGATATCCATTAATAACGAATATTTCTCGTCAAATATACATACCTGTTCTACTTTTCTGATCTTTTTATCAATTTGTAGTTTAGCGCGAATATGGTGTGTGCGTGAGAGTATTTCTGACTGAAAGTATGATGTTGCCGCTGAGATCAATTGTGTTAAACTAGTAGCATTAAGACGTGTAAAATTAAAAATACTTTTTATTGATATTAATTTTGTTCGAATCTTATACTTTTTGTTTTACATCTAGGTTTCGAGTAGCTTGTTATAAACTTTTATTTTTTATAGATTGTTTGTGATTCGATTTAGTAACGCAACGACAAAATAACCCTGTGTAAATACCCAAACAAATTTTAAAGAAACTCAAAAATCTGTGTTATTCATACTATGAAGTAACTTTACGAGAATTTAAGAATGTAATAACACTTTCAAAAGGAAATATATTCTCTAAAAACATTTATAGAGACGTCAAAAATAAAAAAAATTATAACACAATCGTTTATTTTAAGTAAAAATATTTATTATACATTTTTCCTTACACACATCCAATGAAATTATTTGAATCTCACTTCCCTTTGAATGAATACCGCATTCGTCAGCCTATATTTATGGGGCAAAGTTGATGAATTTTTGCCACTGATAACCGTATAAACAATTCATCAAACTAAAGTTCAAAAGGGCACGGCAGATCGATTAATTTTTAATGGTTACGCTACACAGAGATAACGATTCTGCGTTTCTTTGTAGTAATTAATAATGTAGTTATTTACGCGTAAAAAAATCTATGTGCGGTTATTACTTACAAAAAACAAATTGATTAATTTACGCTTCGTTTTGGGAAAGACTTATTATAGCTTACTTTAAAGTCAAGTCCAGAGTCTTAATGGTTATATTTTACGTTCTTAATTTATGTATTCGATTTTTATAACGATATTTAAAACTGTTTACTTTTGAAAAGGATCCGCCATAAATAAGATAGAGTCAAAATCTGATCCTTTACTCGAGTTAAGCATTTGTTTTTTATTGTGCCCCATAACTTGAATGGCAACTGTGGGCTGCTGACAGCCCTTTTAGCTGGCCTTTAATGGACACGAAATAAAGTATATTTTTAAGCGATTTTTTAATGTTAATACATATACAAATTTATTAAAAGCTACGCAACCATTAGACATATCTTCTTAATATTTTTGTTTCATTTGCCACCCGTAAGATATTATGAATACGTGACAATATAGGTCACCATTATGTAACGTATCATGTTATCAGTTTCCGCATACACGACTTCTTAACCCTGCGCCGGTTAAAAACTATTTAAAATATAAACGAACATGACGTGGCGTATCACCGTTTTGTTAACAATTAAACTTTGATTTGAGGATGTCGTGTTATTTATCATTATTTTACTAAGTTATTTTCGCTGAAGCCTACAACTGGGAAAGGAACGGATAGCTAAAACGAAAGTCCGCAAGTTCCTACCCAAGACACCTAAAATTTTTACGCATTGTGTACAACTATCATACTTTAACAGTGAAAGAAAACATCGCGATAAACCATATACCTGAAAATCTCCATGAGAATTATGAAGGTATGTGAACTATGCCAGCACTGAGTTAGTGTGGTGGCCTAAGGCCTAATTACAAAAACTTCGCCAGCCGATGACCCACGGGGGGGGGGGGGGAGGGTTCAATTGATATGGAGAATGAGAAAAGTATGAATTGTAATTGAGCGTACGGGAATAATCAATCAAGCAACTCCAGTCAAATACTTAGGATTTTGGTTGCTTTAGATTGGGATTTTTTTAGAACCTCTAGAGGAGGGGGGGGGGTGCAGCTGCCCCTCTCTAACCCCCTTGGTGGCGCCCTTGAGCCTAAACCCTTTCAGTAATAGAGAAGGCCCGTGCTCAATAGTGGGCAGTAATACAGACCTGGCATGATTATTAAATTTTCACTTAATTACCCAGTATTGCTCTAATATTGAAGTCCTTTTGGTTACAAAATAGATACTGCTTTCTTTACCTTCTGCCTTTTAACTACTAATAGGCAATTCTAATAACTGGACATTATTTGTTGGCTGAAGGTAACGAGTGTAATAAGGTTCTAAGTTGTTTAATTCAAAGTTCTATGACATTGATTTTGGCTTATCACCACACCAGCGGCTGATTTCTGACGTTATGAAATATTGACTATACAATTTATTGACTGTTACTATTTGATGTATTTTATTTAGCTATAAGTTTCAAATAGTCTGTATTTATTTTGTCTTTTCAGATAACTATCGTGAGTAGAAGAAAATGTATTTGTTCTTGACTTACGTACTTAATATGTTGGTTTTAGTTTTCTTTGTAGATAAGTGAAGATATCAATTATTTTTCAATGTCATGTCTACTGTTTACAACGCACAACTCGAAATTAGGTATTAAATGTTTCTGATTTAATTACTAACCCCTAACTGAAAATTTTGAATTGTAATCTATTAATTAACAAAATAGCTTAAGAAAAGTTCGCTTTCGCTTTTCACTGTACCTTCAATTTTATGTTTTAAACCTATGATCACTAAGAATATAACACTTAAAAGTAATATATAAAGATGAAATATAATCATAATCATCTTTGTAAAATAAAAGTTATTTTTAAAACTATATTTGAAGGCAATATTCTTTTTCTTTTTTTATCCGTCTAAACGTGCATGTTTAAATCTTGTTTGATTGTATGATATTTATCAGCAACATACCTACATTTCCTGTTTGAATTTCTTATGCAATAATATCGTTTGTTACAGGTAACATATTGAAGTCTAAACACCTTGCAATATCGTTATGACATAGTTTCTATATCGGACAACCTTCGAAGTTCGTATTTCATAATATCAAAATAGGTCCAAAGTCCACCTAGCCTAGATATATAATCTAGGCCGTTTAGACGTCACGAGAGTATGAAAACACGCCTTTGCCGTGTGCGTTCATTCGCGAGGTACAAAGTTCGACACTCAGACTGAAATATCACGTGTATTTATTGTAAGGAATAAATTATAGACTTGCAAATTAGTATTTCTCGGAACAATTCGCACTAACTTATCTGCAAATATTTTGGCGGGAAATATTGCACAATGTCATTAATTGTTATAATGGAGTTTACAAATTTGTTTTCAATGAATAAATAGTCAATTTAATAAAAGCAATTAATTATCATAATTAATTGTCACGTTACAAAATGTAATGTATTTTTCTCAAAGGAAATAATTGTCATGAACAACACCACTGAATGTTTAAATCTAGAGCTAAAGTTTTATTTCATTGATTCAGCCGCATGAACCAGTAAACATTAAATATTATGCCATTAATATACGAATATTAATTCATATTTTATCAACACAATATTCATATTTTATAAACAATTTAATAATGACCTTTTCACCACCCTTAAGAACATAACCTCAAAATTAAATGCACAAATTCATACCTCGATTATCAGGTAGAAATAAACGTCATGCTTCTTGCTAGTAACTCTCATTAACTCACGGTATCTTATCACGGGAATAATTAAAACAACTACGACGAATACAATAATTGGTGCAGTATACATATATTTATCTGTGAGTACTCCAAACGTTATAAAAATAATAAATAGCTTCGCTGACATTTGAACTTTTCACTAGTAATTTTTCCATTTTGATTTAAAATAAATAATTAACAAATGTAACTAATACAAATGGGAAAATATGCAAAGATATTTGAATGTTTGTTAGAAATAAATGCAGAGACAGTTGAACGGATTTTGATCAAATATGGCACGCGGGTAGACTATGACTTTTTTAATTAAATTCTTTAAATTGAGGGCGTTGTCATCGTATAGATGATGCTATTAATCGCTATAGTGTGTTGGGGACTTTTGCAGCAGGAAAGGTGAGAAACCGCGAGCAACAACTAGTAAGACTATAAATTTTAAGGGAGATAGGCTGCCATCTAGGCATAATAAAAAACAAGCAAACTTTAAATTACATAAATACTAAGTAAAAGCTCATTGCTGTAGTGGAAAAACCTTGTAATGATTCATAAAATTTATTTGGACAGTAACGATTAAGAATTGACTCCCTTCAAAACTGCTAGAGGATTAAATAGATGAAAAATAGTTCAAATTATTTTTGTTTATTTATCTTTCGATTTTATTTATATTAATCAGTTTTTATGAGCTTTAATTTTGATGCAAAAGCAATGCACAATTCTTAAAAGAACTTCACTTTATTCAGGCGTAAGTACGCAATAATTCGATAATGCAACAGCCGTAATCTAATTTGCCTTTTAGAATTTAAACTACTAATGATTCTCTTGAATTCTAAATTGTGTCCATATGAATTATAGACAAAGATGGTATAAGAATTGTCCTATACTAACTCTCCGCTTCGCGAAATATAATAAAGTTGTCGTTCTGTAGGCCTTCTTTAGGGATTTCATATTGCGCACTTTTATCTCTAGATTATTAGGTTTAGGCCCAGCAAATATTCAAAAGAGTGTTTATGTCAGGTGCACAGGATTCTGTTGAAACAAAAGTTCAGTGTAGATTATAGAAATGATCAAATCATCAGGGTCTAAGACGCGCGACGCAGCGTCTAATTTGTAGTGAGGTTACAAAACACAATGCTGAATTCAGAATTTTCTGAATTGAAATTTGTTTTTTTATCCAGAATAAGGCCAATGATCATTAATTTTAGGAGCGACAAATTAGTAAAATCTATCAGAATGTAAAAGGGGAAAGTAAATCTATTTTATTTAAGTATGCTGCGTATTTTTTTATTTGCTTGCGTTGTATTGTAAATAGCAGATACGAGTTGAAGAACTTTAATATCAATATCATTATCTTTGCGCATATTTGCATAAATTAATTGCGAACATCTTAAATTAAAGATGTAACATTACTCATCACTATTTACATTATTTATGTGACGTTTTTTACAGTAATTACATCCGCATTGTTAAGTAATTAGTGCCTAATTTGGTATATGACTATCTAAAAATGTAACTTGTTAATAAAAGACCAGATTTCTTGATTACCTGTGAGTTTTTTTAATTCTTGTAATCTCGTCCTCTGTGTTAGTAATAAAAGTGTCAATGACATTAAATTTTAACAATAGTCTAATTTTATTGCGGTTTTCGATATAGTTTTTGTGGTCGTTAAAGATTTTATAGAATTGGATATACAGAATTACCTATTTATAAAATTTTTGTCTCTCCTGTCTCATAAAATTTATTTATCTTGCTTGAGGACATTATTGTTTTTATCCTCATTAAAACATTTATTTATGTATGAATTAACATCGCAATTCAGTTTAGTAACAATTTTATTACTGTCTATATTTATATGATAAATCGTGACTTCATATTCCTTTTATAACTTTTCTATTTTGTTACTTTTGCATTTCTTTTTTTTTACTATAGATAGACATGAATTTTATTTAGAAGCATTAATATGTCTTAGCTCACCTTCAACGGGAAAGATGATTTTCTGCTCAGTTCTGCCATAATAATCATCAAACTCTGGTGGCTTGTCGGTGCCCTCGCTGAGCGTCCGACCCTCGGCAACCGGCATCGGCAGACTGTTGACGGGCAGCGCCACCGCCGGCTTCTTGCTCAACCTCAACTTCTTCAAGATCTGCTGCTTAACAAACTCTATCCTCATCTGAGTCAGTTCCGTAACACTAAGATCCCCGTTGGCGCAGTTCGCACAGCTGCCCAACATCTCGCCCTCCAAACTTAAGAAGTTAGTGACTAGAATGAACACGAGCACTCGCGTCGCGCACGCGGCCATGGTAGATTCCTTCGCCGGAGACAGTTGAAGTACGAGAGAAGGTCCAGGCGCATGCGGGCGTCTGGCGCGGTGGTCGGAGCTCAACTGACTCGCCGGCGCGGATCCGTGCGCTGTTATACGCTTACCCCGAACTGACGGTATTCCTCTGAGCTTTTTTTCTTTATCAGCCCCCTTCAGGTCATTGATAACGCTTGGACAATGGACCGGCGTGATACGAGCGGCCATCATAATAAAATTATTGACAGCTAGTACAACGCACGTTTGTTTACCGTTTATTTACTGGGAATTTTAATGCCAACTAATTATAGATGTTTTGTGTTAAGTTTGTATTGGATATAACTGGTTAGGCGGCGAAAGTTATAATAATTTTTAATCAGTGACCAATTTGGTGTTTGTATCTTGACTCTTAATTAGCGTGAGGAAGAAAGTGATAAACTGATTAATTATGTAATTTGTTGGTTGGAAGCTTAATTACAAAATTGTGATAAGTTAACAATGTCAATTAGTAAGACGGTTAATTCTCCGTTTATTACATCATAGGAAAAATAGCTCTTATTCTTGAGAGGTTACATACAGCCTTGGATGTTAAGTATTTGATACAAATATAAGTAGATCAAACTAAATTATTGAATACCTAATACACGTATGTCTTATGCATTGATATAATTCTTTTGACATACGTGACGGTCAGTGGCGGAGGGTGCGTATAATCCTATTCCTGCTTGCTGCCCTACTAATTTATATAAAATCTTATCATTAGAACGATTTGCAGCCAGCATTAACGCATATAAGTACCTATGGACGTGTTGTATTGTTTCCCTTTCGGCAAATTTTCAACCTTCACCACAACTAGAAACTTGCGACACAACACCCAGGTCCGAAAAAATTTACGGGTATTTAAAAAATGCTCGTCATGTAAAATAAATACAGTAAGATGCGCAAATGTTTTTACGAGTATCTTTGTACTTAATATAAGCAAAGCCTACGTTACCGCATGTATTCTCCAATTTCAAAATATCACAAGAAAATGTATATATAACAATCTTAGCCCTGAACATTATAAGTAAGCACCGTATAAAAACCGAACTTTGTCATGCAACCGATAATATTATAGGTACACGCGAAGCATACACGACGTTCATCTCCCTACCAATTTAAAAGAAGCATGACAGTTATTTTTATTAGGTTCTTTATACTATGCCTTCTTATGAAGATTAATGTCTTCATGGATAACATTTTTCGCTATCTGGGTAACATTACTAAATAAAGAATAATATTTTGTAGTAGTTGATTTTTTGTATCATTCTAAGAATTTGTAAAATTTATTTTGTCACACACTTCATTTTCTTTGTAAATCATGGACTATTCCTTGAAATTCAACGCTTATATAAAGCTCGTTGTAGCTTTAAGCTCTACGAGTGTAAAGAAGTGAAGCGTGAAGTCTATAAGTCTCTTTGTTTGGGTGGGTTGTTATGATTGTAAATAAGTACTTAAAGCATGGTTTTTGAGTCTGTTTCTAGTTTAATTCATTTGCCTTTGGAATGTTAGCCGGCTAACATGAGAGTTACATGACATTACGCTTGTCACGGGAATATAACCTTCTTATTTATTACATAATAAGGTTATTTTTCCGTGACACGCGTAATGTCATGTAACTGTCATGTAGCTGTCATGTTAGCCGGCTAACATGTCAAGCATTGAGTGGAGAAGAAATAAGAAACCTTTTTCATTTCTACTTAATAGAGCTCAAGTAATATTTTATTTTAATTTGATTAGAAAAATTTAAACATTCCATATATAAATGGCAACAAAAACAAAGTCTATTTTAAAACTTAAAAAAGGTAAAAAAAAAACCCGTAAGTCCAGAATAACTTGTTTTTTATAACTTGACATACGTTTGTTAGCCTGACAAGGGTCGGCTTATACAACCGCTATAGGCTCTCGCGACCTTTGGAAATTAAGTGACCATGCTGAGGGCAACTAGCGGGCTACGAATCTTGGCTCAAACGGTCTCTGGAACAGGGACATCAAAGATTATAACTGCGTAGTCGTAGCGAACTAAAAATCTAATTATTACCGTATTCGGCACGCGGGCCGGGACTGTTAGAAGGGTCGAGGGGACAGGGGGAAATGGCGAGGACGGAACTGCGGTGGAGACATGAATAAGTTTATTTGAATAACTAAGTGAAGCGAAATTGTCCAAGGTTGCAAGTTACATGTGCCATTATAATCAGTTGTAATATACGTAACAGATTACATCAACCGAACAATATTACACTTTCATTATTATATACATTTATCGGATTAACCGTGTTTAACTATGTTAAATTGAGATTATTTATAGCTTAGGGTGAGGTGGGTAATCAAGCAACTTCTAAGACTTCGTGAATATTTTTTAAAAAATAATATAACTTTTTAGCACGTGAATAACATACATAATTTTTTTATGTATTTTTTTTAAGCAAATTTACTCCATTACACTCGATGGTAAGCGAAATGTTGAGATACAATATCGATTGACGAGTGATGATCTTTAGTTGATAATTATGTATGAGACCGAATATATACAGTCGGATCTCGGAATGGGACACTATTACGTAAGCAACTATGGCGGATTTTACACCTTCACCGACCATTACTGATTAGGCAGCCTCATATTAAAAAAATAACATTAAAATCAGGCCAACCCGCGCCAGCCCAGTGTGCTGTATTAAGTACAAATCCTCTCAGTAGTAGTCGACCATTTCTTAAGAGTAATATACTATACAAACATGAAAAAAAACGAGCATTTTAGCACGGACCTAAGCCAAGTGCAAAATGAAACAAACATAACTACGCAAGTAGCCAAAACTAAATGACAAACCTTGAAATGAGACATTGAGATGACAAAACGCAAATCATCGGGGAACGCCTTAATGACGCCATATTTAATTTATTTGGGAAAATAAACAATTGGATCATTCGTCGGGCAGGCGGTCTGAAGCGTGCCGACCACGTGCTCAGATAACAACGTAGTATTTAAGATCCGCGATATACGGGTCAATTGATGATTGATTATAAAAATTATTTGCACAATCATTTTTAAGATCTGCGCAGGCACGACCGATATGATTCCTTTAGGGCTGCGCGAACAAAGTGATGTTCGGTTTCCGCTAGATGCCGTTGTATACTTAGTCGAGGTTTTCTGTAACTATTACTAATACCCGATGTCTGATGGCTACAAAAATATCTTTATTTTTGTAGCCATTGGACATCGGGTATTAGTATACTCGTGTACTTTATATATTCGAAGGTTCCATGTATAATTTAAATTATAAATTTTACTTATAAGGTCTATATACTTAAAACTTGATTTAGATACTTGTCAGGTACAGGTGATTACTCATGAATACAAGTGTGTAAACAATTTATTTAGATAGATTCGTTAATCATAATTCATAAACATGTAATAGATACACATTTGCGCACAATTTATTCAGCAAGTTATTGGCCTATAGTCTGAATGAGGCTGATGGTACATAATATTTTATATCAGCCAGGATAGCGAACACCGTACACAAGGTGTTAAAAGCCGCCATAGTGGACTACGTAAGTATGTCACGTTCCGGGTTCAGCCTGTGTATAACCGGTTCCAACAGGCCGGCATAATTGTGCCGACTGTCGAGGGCTAATCATTTCTTCTCAGTCGACATTCTATTGGACCCCACTCCACTCGCCATCACACGCAGAGGGATCACTTTAGCGTGCACTTATAAAAAACATGTAAAGATATTAATTCTTGCCGTCTACTAAATTACTTATTTGATGAAGATGACAACCCTAATACACATTGATAATATTACACGGTGTCATGCTTGAATGAGTTTTTTTAAGTTTTTGTTAAACTGCATACCGCTGGATTCTGATTTATTGAGTCATCAATCACTTAGAGCCTGTGTACTCGTGGAAATCTGTTTCAAGTTATTTGTTTTAGTGATATTTTTTCTGCTCTAACATGTACGATAACAGATCTGTTTTCTTAGTTATTTACTAATGTAATTGTCTCTTCTTGGAGCAGAGGTAACAAAATTGAAATAAAATATAATCTTTGTCATTCATTTATAATGCAAATATCTTTTAGTGACAGAATTATACAAATCGGTCCATTAATTCCAAAGATTAGCACTTATAAACAAACTTAGATACTACCGATGAGACATAGCAACTTGGTACATCCAGTTACTTCACCACACTTAACATCAGATCCTGTGTCATCAGCCTGATACACCAGGGGAAAAAATAAACTAATAAAAGCCAGTGATTATTAGACATTGCATAGCGATAGCCTATGTAAGTGTGAAACAGACTGCCGAAATGAATATACACAAATTCAAAACCTAAGGGCATGTATTTCTGACTATTCTAAAGTTATGTATGTATTGTAAAATACCGCTTAGTTCAACGGTGAAGGAAAACATCTAGAAAGCCTACGTATCTGAGACATCTATAAGAATTTGAAGGTATGTGAAGTCTGCCCATCCGCACTAGGCGAGCTTGGTGGATTAAGGCCTGATCACTCTCAGTAGTAGACGATGCCAGTGCCCAGCTGCGGGACAGTATATACAGTGCTAATAACCTAACATCCAGTATCTCAAATGAAGATAACATTAATAGTTATAAAATACGTTTTTTTTAAACTTTTATAATTATAAAGGTTGAGTACAAGTAAGTTGTACGCGGTGTTGTTGATTTAATAGGCATTTGTTTTCATCGCAAGAGACTCATGTCATTCTAATAAAAAAAATAAGATCTATTTACACTAGTTTTCACAATATCTTAACAGGAAGAACGTAGTGAAAAATGTAGCGGTTTTTCCGATATTTCTGATAAATATCATCTTTAACACTTAGTCATCTGATTAGAGTGTTAAGCCACTTCAAAGCCACGAGATTGTAAAAAATCATTGATAGTTGATACGAACGAATATGAGTCATGAGATTAAATTGGTTATTCTCTGATGTTTCTCAGGTGAACTATTTACGTAGCTAAATTGGGATTTTGAAATTAGGATATCATCAGACCAACTCATATATTTTTTTAACTACTTATTACTTTAACAATAATTGCTATATATGATTATTTCCACAGAGATGTTTTTTGGAATACATAAAATAAATTATTGGAATAGACAATATAATATTGTTTAACGTTCTTTTAGAAATTAAGCTGCTGGCATTTTTGGATTGTTACGATGATTACCTTCAAGAATAAGTTTATTTTTACCTTAAATGCCCGCAATATAGGCCAAATCTCTATTATAACAAAAAAAAACTAAAAATCACCAAGAAAACAAGATTACTAAATACTTTATCGAAAATAGGTATTATGGAATATTTAAACAAATTTTGACAAATGTGTTTCGCCACATGATGTGATAGGGGCGAGCCTATTGCTTATCGAAAATACATATGTATATGCGAAATGTGTTTCGTCCCATGGTGTAATAAGTGTTCTATCGACGTATGGGGTACAAATTCCAGACTACAAACAGAAAGTAAAAGTATCTTTATGTTTTCATATATCCTTTAATATTCCTATAGGTTCAACAATTTCCCCCTACCGCACATTAATAACGAATTGACTAGCATTTCCAGACTCTACATAGAGATATCTCAGCCATATAAGCCGCCTGCGAAATTCAAACTGCGCATCCCCCACAAAAAAGTATAATAATAAATAATAATAATATCAGCCCTATATTATATACTTGCCCACTATTCAGCACGGGCCTCCTCTACTACTGAGAGGGATTAGGCCTTAGTCCACCACGCTGGCCTAGTGCGGATTGGTAGACTTCACACATTCGAAATTCCTATAGAGAACTTCTGAGATGTGCAGGTTTCCTCACGATGTTTTGCTTCACCGTAAAAAAAAAGTATGATTCTATTTTATACAAAACTTTTGGGCGCTATTTTTTCCGTCTCCACGCCTAAGTGCCATGTACATATTACACCACCGGTTAAAAATGCTCTTAATTCGAGGCATACATAGTTTATTTCTGACTGACCCAAACTAGGCATAAGTAATATGTTTTTTTTTAAATAACGGAGTTGTTTTTCTACCGCGTCCCCGCTGGCGTCTGCAAGGCAAATGAACTAACGATCTCAGTAATCTACCAGCAACGTCATAGGATCATCTGTCCCTCTCGCATTAAAAACATCTTTATCAACGGTTGAATGAACTTCAGAAATAAAGTCAATAACCAATATTTAGGTCAAAATCTGTTTATCGTTTTGGCAAAGTTTTTTGAACTGCGGGTAACTTAGAGAGGGGTCGCTAACTGTTCATTAT
This sequence comes from Manduca sexta, assembly GCF_014839805.1. NCBI lineage: Eukaryota > Metazoa > Arthropoda > Insecta > Lepidoptera > Sphingidae > Manduca > Manduca sexta. The sequence goes on along the minus strand of NC_051117.1, from coordinate 1,758,910 downwards.
CAGGGAATTTACGCTTCAATTGTGGACGATATTATGCCGGGGAAATCTTATTAAAAATAGGTAAACAAGTATAAGTACACAGGGACCTTTGGAGCGGTCACAAGTCAAGTGTTTATAAGAATATTTACCTATTAGAGGTAACTGATTATTTTATAAATTCTGATGCAAATATCTTTTTACTCAAATGACTACGCTCTCTGGACGGTAAGCGTCCTAACCGCCTGTAAGCAAGCGTCCATACCTTTAAAGTATAATGCTATGTACGGCATTGAACAATGATTGTCGTTCAGGACCCTTAAAAGTTAAATTTAGTATACTTAGTTCAAGGGTTAAACCAAAATGGAGGGGTTTATGCAGAGCTGTTTTATGAAAGAAGTAATCAGACTCTAGATGTAGAGGTATGTATTGCTGGTGTTAGAATATATTTTTCATCCGCCCGGATAGCGACCACCGTACACAAGGTGTTAAAACCCGCTATAGTAGCCCACGTGTATCGCGTTCCGGGATCAGTATATATATCCGGTTCCAACAGGTCGGCATCATTGTGTCGACTGTCGAGGGGTTATCTCTCGTCAGTCGACACTCTATTGGACCCCACTCCACTTACGACCAGGTACACTGGAGTAATTTTTCCGTGCCTGTCAAAAATTTATTAAGTATATCTTACCGTTCTAAGCGGCGAGAGCCTAGTTGGGTGTGGAACGGACTGCCGAGACGAATGTCCGCAGGTGCAAATCCCAAGGGATTCACACACACTTCTGACTTTTCTAAAATCATGTGTGTATTCTTTGTGAATTTATCGTTCGCTTTAACGGTGAAGGAAAACATCGTGAGGAAACCTGCACATCTGAGAAGTTCTCTATAGGAATTTCGAAGGTGTGTGAAGTCTACCAATCCGCACTAAGCCAGCGTGGTGGACTAAGGCCTAATCCCTCTCAGTAGTAGAGGAGGCCCATGCTCAGCAGTGGGCAAGTATATAATACAGGGCTGATATTATTATATTATTATATCTTACCGAAAAGACCAGACCATCTGCCGGCCCATGCGATATAAAATCATTATAATTGGTACTATTTTCATCAATAACAAACTAGCAATCTAGAAACTTAAATATGTACTATTTAATTGAATAAATGCAGATGTAATCAGTATAATTTTAACTACTAGCATAGATAATACTATCATATTTGACTAATTAATATTACGGAGGCGTCAAGATTTCGCGCAATTATATCGTAAACATTGCATTATTGAACGGGGGTCACAGGTTATATTTTTTTGGTAATTACAATTTATTTGATTCTGTGACAACAAAGTAATACACATTTCGTCATGGGTAATGGGAAATGAAATAGGTACGCCCGTGTTTACTTAAGGTTCGAAATTTGGTTAATTAAGTCTATACATTATACTGTTTGGTGCTAATAATATCAGGCAAAAAAGTATTATTTGTAATGTAAAGTATGAGATTATACTAAACTGTCGAGTGGTAATCATCTGTCGTCAGTCGACATTCGATTGGACCACACTCCACTTACCATCAGGTGCTGTGGGGCCACGCAGTGCACGTATATAAAAAAAGAGTGACGGACCGGTTTAAAGGACACTCATAACTTGTAATACAAAGATTTCTTGCTGGACACGTTCCAAACTGTCATTTTATGAAACGGTGGAGTGAGCGGATTCCTTAATATGGAAAAGATCCTATCCTATTACAACGCATGTAAACTGGACTATATGTAAATGTAATAATTTATCTTTGGCAAATTTGGAGATGAAAAATAAAAATAAAATAACGATGAATGATTTAAATCTAGTCGTAAATATAACTACTGCCGACGGAGACGTGGAACAAACGAAATAACACAAAATTGCCTCCAATTCTTGACTGAGTTTATCAAGTATGAAGGGTACATCGGGGGACTTTACATTGATTCCCGTTTTAATCGTGGATACTTGACCTGGGCCTAGACTTCATCTCTGTTCTGGGAAATACAGTATTTTGCTGTCAGAAATTTTAGTTAACGTCATTATCGGCTCGTAGCTCACCCTTATGGAAAAATACGAAGTATTAGTTTATAAAATCTACATTTATTTGTGCACAGGTACGATATTTATAAAGTTAAAATTTTTACCTACAAAGATGTATTTTCCCTCATGAAGGCCACGTCACATTCGTAGAAATTTCACAGTATGAAGCATAATAAAATGTGAAATATAAAAATGGGTCTCATTATAATGTTAACAACCTAATATCTCGGTGTCGCGCGGTCACACAATTAGCCCGAGCACGTGGTTGGAGTGTGATCCGCCCGCGATGCATGCCTTGTAGACGGGACAACCCGTGTATAGATCTACCGCGTTAGTTTCTGCCTACGCGATGTTTATAGGCAGATAAATTGTATTTATTAATTCACTAGTTAATTTTAATAATGTAAATTTGTTGGATATCATAAGCGCATGCTTGTTTTGACCTTCAAAATCTACAAAAAAACGCTTAACAGAAAAATATTATTATCATTTTATCCATCAACTACTAAACAAAAAAGTGCTAAGTATTTTTCAGAACTGAAAAGGCAGGTTCTGCAGTCTTTTCCGACTCAATAATAACTGACGGTTCGTAATCCAGAATTCAAATAAAACAAACAACAAGATAAAAGTAACCATGCGGAATAACCAACATCTCACGTGCCAAACACCCAAAAAAACTGATACCAGAACGTGAACTAACTAAAAAAATTAAAACAATCCGAGCCCTTCTGTTTAGACATGCCAACCACTACCCGACAACATGGGTTAGAGTGCCCTACGGTTAAGGTCTCGAGGTAGTGATAACCTCAGGGAAGTGTTTGCGTGGAGTCGCCTTTATATTTTTTTTATTTATTCGTAAACAATGTACTATATTTTAGGAATAAACCACTGTTTTTCTATGTTGATAATTACCTATTATTATATTTTGTTTCTGCGCAGGACTCTTATAAGTTCTGGTAATCGCCGTATTTTTATATTGTCTTCTTTGCCTTTATAGTTTATAACGGAAACTTCCTACAAAATTGAAATTTATACCTTGCTAATGCGCTGCGCAAATGTCAACTTACTAAGGATCACACACTGACAGTTGAACAATATATTATCAGTCTTACTTATAAACTTGTTTTAGCGTTAAGAGCTGGTTAAGAATTACTGAAATAGCTGTCAAAAACATCACCGGTTCCTAGTTTAAACCTTATTAAGAGGCAAGATGGCGGGTTTTGACTTGCAGCTGATTGAGTAAATTTGTGTTTTAACTAAGCATGGCTGCGAAATTTTTATAAGCAAGACAGTAAGCTCTTCCATTCGCATTGTGCAGTCCGTTTTGATAATAAAGTGGAGGTCTGCGCAGCGCCTTATATTCCTATCATTTCAAAACAATGGTCTATCTGCACTATTTTGTTCTAAGGCACGATGACGAATAATGACTTTCGATTTCATTGAATGAATTCGAATGGCGGAATTTGTGTTAATAATAAATGTATAATTATCAACATAGGTTTATTCCACTGGTACCGTTACAGTATCCTGTCCTTGCGTCTCTTCGTACATACGTTTTGATAGCGGGAAATGCGTCGTTAAGATTTTTTTTGATAAAATAATGTATTTAATAACAAATGGCGGCAAGTATCTGTACGTCATTATCGCAAAATAATATCACGCTAGCAAAGTGCTTACATCTAGGTAGTGTCTTTTTTTTGGTACAAAACTGAATTTATGTATACGAATTACAAAATTAGCCGCCAGGTGTGATTTCAGCGTCGGTATAATCCCGATCGACCATAACCAGCTCGGTTACGTGTAAAAAAAAAACACCCCTATGACCCTACCACTACTTCAAATATCTTTAAATCAATATTTTTCAACGGAAAATTTCATGTTAGGTATTTTTGATGAATTTAAGAAAGTTAATTTAAAAGAAATGAAGAGCTGATTTTGTTGGAAGTCTATATTGAAGGTAACTTTTTTGTTTTTGGGATGTGATGCTACTTCGTTTCCTAAACTTTTAAATGTATAAGAAACCGTTAATAAGGGAATATTACAATACTGTGTACATAGTCACAATTATAAAGAACTTTATTTGGCGGTACTACGACAGTGCGTGGACAGCGGTTGCTTAAAAATGGCGCCAAGTGCACGTTTCGCGCCATTTTGAATTAAAGGCAAAATATCATGGAAACATCGCCTAAACATAACATTTATTAATAAAAACACAAAGTTCTATAACATCACTCCAATAAAGCTGCTTTAAAACAAATATAATTAATTTATAGTTAAATGTATTGAAACATAATCTGTGTGTAAGTCGTGCATATCTTAAAAATAGCCGGTTAGTGACCTCATAATCTCTCAACTCTGTTACGGTTTAATAACTTAACCTTAGGGTTAGTGAATCAGTTTTACAAGAAACAAACCAATGCGTAGTGATACGAGTGTCCTTTGCATCAGTTACCTATTATTTATTGAATTGTAAAGGAGCACGTACCTATACTAACTTGTTTTCAAGCTGTATAAGAGGTTAAAGTTTTCCGACCCTTATTGACTTTCTACGAATCAATATAACTCCTTAATAAAATTTTGCTTACAAAATATTATGTACGTAGATACTTTAAAAAAGTATTGTTGCATAAAAATAATGTAAACGTTTTTCTCATTGAAAACATTTTAAATATTGATAAAAATGTGTTGCTGAAGTATTTTCTTTTTCTTATCAAATCACTTTAAAAGTATATACATATATTTCACCCAAAAAAAACTTTAAATAAAATATTACCCAATAGTATGATATTTTTATTGCTGGCAATTTTTGTCTTTTTTTTTTTAATTGCGAAGTATGTGAAGACGAACATAGTAGTATTTTCTATTCTTTCAATTTCTGAGTCAAATCTGTGTTGTTATCTGGAAGTGGGGTCTTTGGCCTCTGTTGGGCCGTGTTTTACTCTTAATCACGGATAATGGGTGGCAGCATATCACATTACCGGGAGTAAAGGTCGTAGCTCTCTTACAAGTCTTTGGCACTCATTTTGTCCCGCGCCTTTGCTTCATAAAAAGTTAAGGAAATTGGTTTTTGAATATAGATCATTGTATAATGTTTGTTTTTTGTGACGACCATTAAGAAATGTTGTATATTGCACTCTATCTTTTTATCGGATTAGACAAAACTATCAGGAGAAGTGTATCAAATTTGATTGAATCAAGGACTTGACGTTTCTATTACGTAAAGTTCTACAAAAATATTTTAATAAATTAAAAAATAATATGACTAAAAATTAGTAGGTATATTTAATATTATAAAAAGAAAATCACGTGTCCAATCATACATTTTAATTATATTTTCTGCCAATGAAAAATCATTTCGCATACCTACCAGAGAGAGTGTTGATCCTAAAGGAAAGCCATATTAGAAAGTAACATCATAAAACAGTTCGCAGAAAAGCAATGAACCCATTTTATAGACTCATATGACCGCTATAAATATTAATTCCATACCCAATAAAACATCACGGTAAACACATATAAAAAATATTGTAAGTCAAATAGTTTACATGTACAGGTTACCAGTATTTACTTTTTCGCATATCCTACTATCTATAAGACTTAATGCCAATGCCAGTATAATTATAATTAATAGTAGATTGAGTAGGCATTTTATGGAAGCCTCTATTTATAGCCATCCCCTTGACTATTCCTACCGCTAACTAAACCTAAAAAGAAGGTTAGATAATATGTTTAAGCCTCCCATTGTATGCAATATACACAAGCTGTGATATCAAGTTGATTTTCTATAAGAAAATTATACCTTATTAATAATAATACCTTCACTATCTTATCAAGTATTTATTTCCTGTTGGTAGGATAATAATATATTTTATATCCGTCCAGATAGCGACAACCGTACACAAAATGTTAAAACCGGCCATAGTGGCCCACGCAAGTGTGTCTCGTTCCGGGATCAGTCTATGCATATCCGGTTCCAACAGGCCGACATAATTGTGTCCACTGTAAGGGTTAATCATCTCTCGTCAGTCGACATTCTATTGGACCCCACTCCAATTATCATCAAAAAGTCTGCCCATTCACGCTGAAGAGAAATACGTCAAAACTCTACAACATGACTGAACTTTGTTAACCCCTGTAATAGTAACAAGAATCGTTTACAAACAGACATTAATATTTTTATATAAATAATGATTGTTGCAAATTATTTTGCGTTTGATAACACACGAGTGATGTGGCATTCTTAATGTTAACCTAGGACGTAAACTATCGCCATGTTAACGAATAAGAAATTATTTAATTGTTATATATATTTTTATCGTTTGCATCTGTTCCAAGAGTATCGTAATTAACAGGTCAATTTTTTATAGTGCCACTGTAGTTAGGTAATCGTTTATTTCTTGCTTCTCATCTTTTTTATATATTAGCGTTGTCGTTTCTGAAAATATTTATCTAGAATCCACGTCTATATTTGAATTTTTTATTTCATTTTCATATTCCATTAATCGGCATACCTTTCTAGGATAATAATAATTCGTTCCTTATATCTAGATATGCAATAATAACTAACGAGCATTTATTTAATTAGAGCGCTGTGTATATATGTGTGTGTAGTATGCTTGTATCTACACAATATATTATAACAATGTTTCAAATTTCAAAAGTAAATTGTAAATGGCGATAAATTTCAAAGTTCAATCATCGGGTTTAAAGTACATTTTCGAATCTGTCCGGTATTTGCCACTTATAACTAGACCTACCAATTGGCAAGTTTTGATTTACGCCGTTTATATTAACACATTGCGAATTTATAGTGAAATCGGTATTATGTTCTATTTCTTTAAAGGGTTTTACTAAAATATTTTCTTACTTTAATTATATACGTTTGTAAAATAAAGGCAACTCAAGTTCATAGATAAGAGTTTTAAGTAAAGGAAGAGTGGCATTCCCACGCGGACACCACGTGACACTTCAATGGCGGGAAACAACCATGAACAATATAGTGTAGTAATAAGTGGTAATCTCGTTAATATCAATATTGACAAAAAAGGTTCGTATTACTAAACAATTTACTTACATTTTGCAAATAACTAAACCTTTAGGTAAAATAAAGTTCAATAATATCTATTGAGTATTAATATATAAGTAAATTTTCACTGTTTTATAGTTAGTGAAAAGTTATAACTTTAAAATTAATTAGCATTAACTAAAACATATTAAATACACGTCCGAATGAATTTTGTAATTACTTAGTACTCGCATGCGTATTTTGCGGTCAAACATAATTTATTATAATTAGGTTGAAAGGCATTAAAACCAGGGCTTATTAACAGAGACATAACAACTAAATTCTCGGTTGAATAATGCCCTGCAGTAGGTAAGTTTATAATTAAACTTTATAATATGCTGTTTTTGGGTAGCCGCGGCACTTACTTCACCCAAGCTTGTCACACAGAACAAATGACCTTTCAAAAGCCTATCAACGCAAAATAATATCAATTCGTGTAATTAAATTGCTAATTATATAAATAACTTAGGGTCAGCTGCGGTTGGAAGCCACGTGGTGGTATCATGACTCGAAGAACTGACACTCCTCCAAAAGTCGAAATTATCAATATGAACTTGAGTTACCTTTCTATAGTTCATTCGCCTTGAAAATTTAGCAGCGAAATGTATGAAAATATATTCGTTTCTTTGACATATGTGTTTTGTAAAGCCACGAATTCAAATTCAACGGTTTTTGGCATTCTAAGTGGCAGTATTTTTATCTGCCAAAGTCTAGGTACGTGTTACCGTGTTTTTGTGGCCTAACATCAGGGAGTATCCACTGTTCTTTAAGGACATTAGACATTGGTGGGATCGATCAGGAATTTGTGTGTACCTACGTCGCATGAGTCATATTAATATTTGAGGGTATTCCTGGGTCCTTCCGCCGTAGCGTCAAGAAGCATCTTGTTAGGCCGGCATGGTTATGTCGAATGGCATGAAATAGCCCTCTGTAGCCATTCGATACTTTATCTGGACGGCATCGAACTTACCATCAGGTGTAGTGCAGTCACTGTCGTGGCAGAATAAGAAAAAGGTTGTATAATTGCAATATTTGACAATTGCCGATGATGTTGCTAATGTTTTTTGAAGGCGTTAGGTACTTATTAGGTAAAGGGATGCTACCAAATACATGGTAATAAAAATAGTATCTACGTTAGCTCTTTAATACTATAACTGTCAAATAAAACTTACTTGATACTTGTAAAACAAGCCCTGAAGCAAATAAAGTTCATTATTCATTTTATTTTTTCAATAAATACTTATTTTAAGATCGTAATTAAGTGAGTAATATTAGGTTGGTTAAACCCAAAAACTGATAATGTGTCAATGAGAGTCGGCGAACTATGCTGTTTACAGCATTACCATGTTATTAGGGCTAGAGTACACAGGAGAAGGTGCATTGCTTTCTCGTGATGTAAAGCCCGGCTCCACTGACGGAACGGTATTACAAATTTTCTTTGTATAAGTATAACCCTTTATTACAATAATTATATAAAATATTTCATATTAAATCTTTTTATAAATGTCAAAATTACCCTGTATATTAAAACTCAAGGTGTACGAAAAATGTATTGTAATACGAAATTGAAATAAATAAATAATGGCATTAGAGCACAGGATCGCGATTCATGGAACGATCTTGGCGAAGTCTCTGTCCAATATTATATGCTAATACAACAAATGGAATTATTAGTCGGTACATGCTTGCGTAAATCGCACCTCGTGGAGAAGACTGTTGAATGACCTTGGACGGGATCTCGATCCTTAGTTGCGTGAAAGTGTCAAAAGATCCTTTACTCTTCCGTCCAGAGGGCGCCAGACCTTATAAACAATGTTGCGCCTGCCTATCAAAAATAGCAACGCCATTAGAAAAATTTAAAAGGAAAGGATAGCATGTTCAGATCGCAAATAGCCATTATACTCTGAAAACAATATTGTTTGATTCAAATCAAATCGTTTAGCTATGTCAAACTCGTTCCAACCTGATGAAATTCGGCCACGACGGCCAATCTCAACGGAGATCAGCCAGATACGCAAGAGATATTATAGTGCACAAGTGTGTGCGCAATACACAGGTGTACTATTTTCCTTCACTCTCATAGTCTGGTGAGACGACAATCTGGCATGACCGGAGAAAGATCAGGCACAGGCACGGAAGTATCACACCAACTTCCTGACTCTCAGCTGGAAAAAGACAGACATAATATTTTGGCTCGGCCTGAGATTCGAACCAAGGCCCTCAATGCAGTGGCCGTACTCGTACTGTATAGATTTACAACTACCGATGTCTGATGCTTGCCAATGACTAGTCTGCTTAAATAGATTTAAAAATTCTTCTGTATCGGCGAATCCGACCGTATAGACCATAGCAGTGGCGAAGCGTCCATACAATTCGATTGCTACCGGCTTCCCTTTTAGGTTTATCTACGTTTGTCTTAGTTTTTGTTTTCTCTTAAGTTGGCCGCGATATGTTAACTAAGGCATTTTTTTTATTCTGGTTACCTTTTGAGAAATGTCACCCTTCGCCACTGGACCATAGTCTTTATTTCTGCTGTCAAGCATTGTTCCAAAATATGTTCTGGTTTGACGAATATTGAAAGAATTACTGGACCTTATGAGATATAATTTCTAATGTCTTAGGGTGATGAGCGCAATGATGAATTTGCTGGTGATACATTTCGACCTAAATGGTGCGTGACTTTACAACTTGAAAAATAACGAACACTTAGTTTGTGCTCAACAGTGTAACCTCACCTTAAGGTGTTTACCAGCCTTTATCACGCAATTGTTTTTGCAATAATACATAATTTAGAAAAAACAACAATGTTATCTAGAGTTCGTCGTCCTTCGCAGCATCCAAGGTGACAGTTTCGTTGAACTTAGAAAATCATGTTTGTTTTGTATGAAAAGCAATATTGCAAGAAGTCGCGTCGTTTTATGGCCTCTTATAATAGTATCTAAATATATTGTTTTATTTTGTTTGTGGTGCACACATACGAACTACGGTTCTTTGTTTCTATGTAAACAGGGTTTTATGTTTGTTTTATTGAATATTGCCAAAATTAGATTAAAAAAAATCATAAGTTGGTAAAAATTTTAAATGACCATAATTCATGATTTCCCCTTTATCTTTCGGTATTAATGAAAATATTCACTAAAAAGACTTTTTTCATTTCAAATATAACATAGATCTTTGTAACAGTGAACTGGGTATATATCGATGCTCTCGGTTTTGACAGGTCCGTCTGGAAATATGTAGGGGAGGCAGTTCGGTATTGGACTTCATATGGCTGATGATAGTGATGCATCAAATGGGGTGAAGTAGATAGGGGTAATAGGATAATTGTTACATTTCACTACTTTTTCTATAGGTGCACGGCAACATGACTCCACTGCGCCTGATGGTATGAAGAGTGGGGTCAATAGAACGTCGACTGACGAGAGATGATTACCCCTCGACAGTCGACACAATTATGCCGGCCTGTTGAAACCGGATATACAGATGCTGATCGCGGAACGTGCCACACTTACGTGGGCCGCTATGGCGGATTTTAACACCTCGTGTACGGTGGTCGCTATCCGGGCGGATATTAAATATAATGTTTAAATCTATAATCCTCCCCCGGGCTATTGCTGAGCATTTATTCGATACGTTTACGACGCATGAGTTTCGGGCGGACATATGCAAATATCGAATAATTTCTTTAATTACTGCTGCATTTCAGATCTTTTTATTAACTTTAAAGTACCAAAATATTCCTTATTCAATGGTTATCAGATTGATCACAAATTAAAATTATGTTAATAATGCACGGAATCAATATTTAAGAGGCATTTTCATTATGAAGGTCAACACTATAAAAAAAAAATATGAAACCAAAATACATATTGTAGAAATGTGACGTAATTTTTCTTTTTATATAATATCTATTTTAAATTTCGAATAGCTTCTAGAAATACGGTTAGCGCGCCGTTTTGCTGGAAATAGCGCCTTACCATCTTTTCCTCACCACGTTCTTTCTCTTTTCTTTCTCTTCCCGTCCCCCAAAGTTTTATAATGCCTTATTAGTATAATCTTCAAATGCATTTGCTTACCAAAAGTCGTTTCCGCAGTTTCATTTCAAGTAGGACATAAGTATAATAATATAAGTATTGTCAATAATAATTTTGTTCTGAATAACGCCTTTTGTTAAATAATTAAAAAAAAAAAATGCAACTTTGAGCTTGTTTATTTGTGTAACTAAATATTGGACCTGTTATATTTATTTGCCAGTTTTATGATAAGTTTATTTTTAACTCGTGTGTATTAAAATATTTAGATAATTATGCATCAAGGTTGTCGAATGTGCGGCTAATGAACTAGTGTTGACGGTTGACACGGTAATTCGACGCAGTGATTTATTTTTACCTTATTTGTTTTGACTGCCTTGGTGGCGTAGTTGCATTGTGTACGCAATATGACGCCGCTCTGAAGTCCTGGGTTCGAATCTCAGGTCGTGCAGTGATATTTGGGTTTTTCTGCTCAGTATTAGCTCATGGTCAGGAATTTGTGCCGATATGGCACATATTTGGCAAAAAGTGGGTGCCCTGGTTGAATCCTTGCCTATCCCCTCGCAGATTAAGGCGTGATGTGTGCATCTATTTGTTTTGAACATTTGACCCTGAGTTATATGAGAGCACGATACTTTTAAATGATGGTTTCTAATCAGTAATGACTAAATACAAGGAAAAAATATATCTATATTTTTTCAAAACGTTTAGTTTTAATTTCACAAGTTTTAAGATCTATGTCTTATGGCACTAACGTCTAATATATTTTTTTAGAGACTAATGTGACATTCGGAAAATAATTAACAGGATTCTAAGGTAGTCCAGTATAATTCTAGTGTAGGAATAACTTCATTTCTGCTCATGTCGAGATCATATCTAAACTTATAAAGTTGAAGAGTTTGTTTGTTTGACCGCACTTATCTCAGGAACTACTAAACCTATTTAGAATTTTTTCACTAATAGAAATCTACATTACTCTCGAATGCTATAGACTACTTCTTATCCCGAGAAAATGTTTATCCTTTACACGAGCGAAACCGCAGACAAAAGCTAATGATCTAATAAAACTGATCCTGAACTGACCCAATAAAAAAACAATTATACAAATAAAAAAACCCACTTTATTCTCTTCTAATTTCCATAATAACCTCTCGATAAAACTAAAATATTCACAAGATGCCGCGGCATAAATAAATATAAATTTACATACGATATGTATCCTTTGATAATGGACGAAAACAAACATAAAAATAATAAACAACAGCCATATTGATAATCTCGTAAACATAAAATCATTATCGAATAATGTGACGACAGTTTGGAATTCTTTCTTTGTTTCATCTCTGCACCACTACAGGTTGACTGGTAGAGAATGAATGACTCTTGCATTAAGTCCACCTTTACATGTTTTGTATGAAGTGCAATAAAATAAAATAATTCGCGTGTCATAACTTGAAATTAAAATTTGTTTGTTGGTGTCTTGTTTAGGGACCTTGTCCTTTTTTAAAGGCAAAATGTTTGATATTTTTATTATTCTTGTTATTTTTATTTGTGTGTTTCAGCCATCAAATACCTCTCGGAATTATCCAAGAATATAATTGTAAAATAAGTTTATAAATATATTTAAACATATGTGATAAAAATAATAAAAATACTTATAAAAATAAACAACACTGTAAATACTTTTTACACGCAATTAATTGTTAGCTCGGAACGTTCTAGAAAATTTAGGCATGATAATCGGCCTCCTTAAAAATATTCTGGGCTAATAAGACTAAAATGCTTACAATAGTGATAATAACTTTCCTTAACATGAATCTCTCCTAGATGAATTTCTCATAGTCCGGTGAGACGGCAATCCGACATGACCAGAGAGATCAGGCGCAGAACCAACAGCTTACGTGCTTAAAAATACAAAAAACAACTAACATACATCATTTTTACCGTTAAATAGTTCCGTGTGTAAGCACCTTTATAGCATTTTTCCAAACATAATAAACTATACAAACAGAAATACACAAAGTGTGGAAACTCCATATCTTGTAAATTGATAAAAAAAAGATCAAAAATCATATAAATCACTGTCCCTCAAAGTTTCATCGAAAATATAAATAAAAATAAATATTAAAAGACTTTAGAATAAATACTCCTTATAAAATATTATTGGAAGCATAATAATTGGATGACTTTAATATTATTATTGGTTTGAAAGCGCGAGATTCTAAATTGAAATTTATTCAAAATGTCGTCACATCACTCCGTTGCATATAAAATCATCGTGTCACTTAAAACTAATTACCAAAAAACATTGTTAAACAGTACTTAACATGATCATTGATTAAATACTGCTCAACAACATTTAATGGTAATATTTTTCTAAATTAAAACTGGTATAGGATTTCATAAAATCACAATATCCACAAAGAATTCATAGTTTCTTACACTAACGGCCGCATAATCGATCTCGAACGCTATCTTCGGTTCAATCCAGAGATATAACCAATCAAAATAAGCCTTTCAACATGTTGGACACAATTATATAGGTACGCCAAAGTGTAGCCACTGTACACTGTACCTGATGGGAAGCGTAATGGCGTCCAAATAGAATATCGATTAACAAGAGGTGTTTTTCCCTCGTCAGTCTTAATTATGCCGGCTTAGAATCTCTTCTGATTGGTGTATGTTCACGATCGATCGAAAGATAGCGAATGGGAATGTTTTTTGGCTGTGAGAGTCATACTCTTATTATACAGGATTTCCTCTAATTTAATTAGCTCTTATGGTTCTAGCGTCCCCAACATTCCAACTATGGTTACATCCATTAATTGGACTATGTTATGCAGATATAATGCCACCCACAGTGTAAAAAAGAAGTATAGGCTCCAACGAAAATAATTTGTATTCTTATGTAACCAAGACTCATTTCACTCTAACAATACTATTAATAGTTTTAAAAACGCATTGGTATAACACATTTTACCCAGGAATACGCATCATTTTCGATAGTTTAAAATGATTGCTTCATATTAGTATTATGTGGGTCGGTATCTTCACAACATGGTCCAGTTGATGAAAGCTGGGACGACGTGTCGTGCACCAATGTAATTGTTATGGTGTCTGATTTACGCATATGTGGGTGTGTTATGGCGGGTACAGATGAAAAGAACGCGAGAGCTTGTAGGGATAGCTCATAGGAGCGTGCATGTGGACCGTATTGGTGACCATTTGCTTACTTTTTTTTAATTGCCCCGGCAAAGTGACCACTGCACCTGATGGTGAGTGGAGTGGGGTCCAATAGAATATCGACTGACGAGAGATAATTACCCTTGGACAGTCGACACAATTATGCCGGCCTGTTGGATATACACAGGCTGATCCCAGGGCGCGACACATGTGGGCCATTCTGGCGGATTTTAACACCTTGTGTACGGTGGTCATTATCCGAGCGGAATGAAATACCACATTTATTAATAAAGTTGTCTAATTTAGGGATCAATCTACAATAAATACTTCAACGCACCCACATCCGCGTAAAGTAAACTTTCTATTTCTTATTTGTAGTCTAACGTGCTGCTACCTGGTGAAAAAGTTTGTAACTAATACCGATCTTATTTGAATATGCTACAAAGGACTACCTTCTGACGAACACAGACAAATAGTTTGCGACGTGGCAGTTTATTGTGCAAGCTGTCAAACAGTGACTAATTGTAATGATTTCTTATGTTTACGCGAATGTTAGACATTGAAATATTTTTTTTACTGATTTTATCGCGATATTATTTATATTATAAATTTCTCCCGACGTTTCGAAGACAGCCTTCATTGTCACGGCGACTGAGGTGATAGTCAACATAAGTCAAAGTTATAATATCTACCTATATTTTAATTATACAAAATTTTGTAAAAGAACATGTATAGAAGTCTGCAAAGTACTCAAAATGTCGGGAAACAATTACAATGTAAAAAATCGCGATAAAAACCGTAAATAGTTTTTTTTTAATGTGTAACTTATTAGAAATAAAAAATACATAACAAGGTTATAGTTTTAGCCATTAAAACACCCTTGATTATTCAAAATAACTGCACAACACTATAGAAATTAGCAGTTCATCGCAAACTCTTTGTCTTGTATGGCGGCAACTTTAATAGTTTCTTACTTACGTAAATTTAGCGTAAACGAGGTGGACAAATGATTTTATACCATTTATTATTCCATTTTGATACACAATATTTCTTTCAATTGCCTCATAATATTTGATATAGTAATGTTGCAGAAGTTAACATGTATTCCACTTCAGAAGATTTATAAGGCAAAGATATCTCTAAAATCCTTCAAAACACTTCCATCTCAGTATGAGTACGTATAATGTAGTCGACAACAAAAGTAATTGAACGAATTCGAAATTTCAAACCACTTTTAAACTTTTATGTCCTAATTAACAATCTTTTTTCTTCACTAACATAAAGCAAAAATATAAAGTCCTGAAATTGTTTAGCTACTTTCGTGTCTGACTGTATTTGTCCAGTTACCAAGCCCAGGTTTATTTCGTCTTAATCAACAATACCTCATGTAAACCATTCGTTCATAATCCACTTACACGAGTATGTACGAGTTTTGTACGTAACTATAGTCTCTGTAATATTAATTCGCAATTACCAACAGTGTATAAGTCTCGCTAGAAATTTCACATTTATTTAAGTAATTGCTGATGGATCCATCCTCAAAAGAGTTTACTATTAGTATAGATTTAACTCGTGTTAGCTCGTATTCACGGGACCTGCTCACACGACTCCTACTCTAGACCGAATGAGCCTGTGCATTACCCTCCGTATTGGTATACAAATAAGGTTCAATACGAGCCCATATGCGCTCACATGCCAATATGTAACCGCCTTTACCTTATTTTATATACACGTCACTAAAGACCATCAATAGTTCATGTCTATTCATATATTTGGAAGTATCACTATGTTAAAAATTGAATACACGAGTTTCTGAAGACTCACTGCTCCAAACCGGTGCTATCGAACACACAGCCACATCCACAACACAGTTCACTATACACTGTCCATTACCGGGTGTGGCGCCGTCACCTGCAGCACCAGAGATGGACATCGCAGCGGCGGGATCAGTGGTCGTCGGCGGCGGCGATGGTGGTGGCGGGCCCGATGTTGGTGAGGGCGGTGGTGATGGTGGGCGCGTCCTTGTCGAGCTTGCGGAACGACCAGCTGCCAGCGCCGTCGAATTCTAGCACGTGCGTGTGGTATTTCCTGGAAAAAGATATTGAGAATTTAAAAATATGCTACTGTGTGCCGTGAGCTAGAGTATCTGCTCGTTTATTTTTGTGAGCATAATTATTTTTTTAAATTATATATTTGAGTACCATCAATGTTACACAAATATTTGTAGCCAGTGTAACTAATGAACATAACTAAACTCCTCATGTCTCAGGATGGTGAGCGCAGTGGAATACCAAACAATACTTTGTAATTGAAGTTGTTGGATGGTGTTTCTACTGTTTATGGGCGGTCGTATCGCTTACCATCAAGCTCGTCTCGCCATTCATAGCAATAAATATAAAAAAAAAATATATATAAATCTTATGTTCAAATTCTCAAAATTGTTATATAAGTTAAGTAGTTTATTTGGGCAAACACACACACACTCACAAATTGTATCCCCAAAAGGACGCAACTAGGACCCACTTTCCGCCGAGTGTATTCCACCCCATTATGTAATGGGGCTAACGCTGAGTAGAAAAACCTAACACTACTTTATCCGACCTGAGGATCGAATCCGAGACCTCAGCACTGTATACCATAATACAACTACACCACCGAAATCATTTGGCATAAGATCCAATTTCCCTCAGCACAACAAATCACTCACCACACGCTCGGCCTGTGCGTGATGGACAGCAGGGTGATGCCCTCCTTGACAGCCTCCTCGTACATGACGACCTCCGTCTCCATGGACACGGCACTCGTGCACTCGTCCAGCAGAGCGTATACCGGCCTGACAAAATAATGTTTTAAATTAGTTAAACTTAGTAATGGTATTTTATCATATTCATTCCGGTAATGGGATTGAACTAATCAAATATTATTTTCTAAGATGATAATAATATCTCTTGTAATATAATTCTTCTCCACTATATTTCGCTAAGTTTTACAACCGTCCGTATGCTTGTCAACTTCTTTGGTTATCAAATTTAAATCAATTCGGTATAGGGATATCTTCAAATATTATTTACTAAGATGATAATAATATTTTCTCTTAAAGGTTAATTCATCTTCACTATATGTCGCTTAGTTTTACGACCGTTGCTATGCTTGTCAACTTTGTTGGTAATCAAATTCTAGGTGAATCGTGTGAGAGAAACTTACATAAAATGTTGTTGGACTAGGAAATCAAACCAAAGTATCTTCTGGGTTGTAACTCATACCTTGTCTTTAGTTGAGGTGATGTGTGACCAGTGATAATGTGTAAATAAATTATTGGAAGAACTGCTAGCAGTATCCTGAAGCGGCAATAATTTACCAAACGCACACGCACTGTGGCGCGCGCGGCGGCGAAGAAAACGTGCGGGCGTCGGTGCGGGCACGGGTATTGCATCAAGTAGCCATTTTTTGCACAGTTTATTTAAACATAGTATGTTTATGGTAAGAAGTGTATTTACACTTCTTACCAATCTGCGGCCGCATCCGCCGCGCATGCGTCGAGGAGAGTGTAGAGTGTGTACCTGTGGTAGAACATGCGCGCCATGGCCATGCGCTGCTTCTCGCCGCCGGAGAGCGTCTGGCGCCAGTCGCGCACGGCGCGCAGGCCGCCGTGGCGCGCCGCGCATGCGTCGAGGAGAGTGTAGAGTGTGTACCTGTGGTAGAACATGCGCGCCATGGCCATGCGCTGCTTCTCGCCGCCGGAGAGCGTCTGGCGCCAGTCGCGCACGGCGCGCAGGCCGCCGTGGCGCGCCGCGCATGCGTCGAGGAGAGTGTAGAGTGTGTACCTGTGGTAGAACATGCGCGCCATGGCCATGCGCTGCTTCTCGCCGCCGGAGAGCGTCTGGCGCCAGTCGCGCACGGCGCGCAGGCCGCCGTGGCGCGCCGCGCATGCGTCGAGGAGAGTGTAGAGTGTGTACCTGTGGTAGAACATGCGCGCCATGGCCATGCGCTGCTTCTCGCCGCCGGAGAGCGTCTGGCGCCAGTCGCGCACGGCGCGCAGGCCGCCGTGGCGCGCCGCGCATGCGTCGAGGAGAGTGTAGAGTGTGTACCTGTGGTAGAACATGCGCGCCATGGCCATGCGCTGCTTCTCGCCGCCGGAGAGCGTCTGGCGCCAGTCGCGCACGGCGCGCAGGCCGCCGTGGCGCGCCGCGCATGCGTCGAGGAGAGTGTAGAGTGTGTACCTGTGGTAGAACATGCGCGCCATGGCCATGCGCTGCTTCTCGCCGCCGGAGAGCGTCTGGCGCCAGTCGCGCACGGCGCGCAGGCCGCCGTGGCGCGCCGCGCATGCGTCGAGGAGAGTGTAGAGTGTGTACCTGTGGTAGAACATGCGCGCCATGGCCATGCGCTGCTTCTCGCCGCCGGAGAGCGTCTGGCGCCAGTCGCGCACGGCGCGCAGGCCGCCGTGGCGCGCCGCGCATGCGTCGAGGAGAGTGTAGAGTGTGTACCTGTGGTAGAACATGCGCGCCATGGCCATGCGCTGCTTCTCGCCGCCGGAGAGCGTCTGGCGCCAGTCGCGCACGGCGCGCAGGCCGCCGTGGCGCGCCGCGCATGCGTCGAGGAGAGTGTAGAGTGTGTACCTGTGGTAGAACATGCGCGCCATGGCCATGCGCTGCTTCTCGCCGCCGGAGAGCGTCTGGCGCCAGTCGCGCACGGCGCGCAGGCCGCCGTGGCGCGCCGCGCATGCGTCGAGGAGAGTGTAGAGTGTGTACCTGTGGTAGAACATGCGCGCCATGGCCATGCGCTGCTTCTCGCCGCCGGAGAGCGTCTGGCGCCAGTCGCGCACGGCGCGCAGGCCGCCGTGGCGCGCCGCGCATGCGTCGAGGAGAGTGTAGAGTGTGTACCTGTGGTAGAACATGCGCGCCATGGCCATGCGCTGCTTCTCGCCGCCGGAGAGCGTCTGGCGCCAGTCGCGCACGGCGCGCAGGCCGCCGTGGCGCGCCGCGCATGCGTCGAGGAGAGTGTAGAGTGTGTACCTGTGGTAGAACATGCGCGCCATGGCCATGCGCTGCTTCTCGCCGCCGGAGAGCGTCTGGCGCCAGTCGCGCACGGCGCGCAGGCCGCCGTGGCGCGCCGCGCATGCGTCGAGGAGAGTGTAGAGTGTGTACCTGTGGTAGAACATGCGCGCCATGGCCATGCGCTGCTTCTCGCCGCCGGAGAGCGTCTGGCGCCAGTCGCGCACGGCGCGCAGGCCGCCGTGGCGCGCCGCGCATGCGTCGAGGAGAGTGTAGAGTGTGTACCTGTGGTAGAACATGCGCGCCATGGCCATGCGCTGCTTCTCGCCGCCGGAGAGCGTCTGGCGCCAGTCGCGCACGGCGCGCAGGCCGCCGTGGCGCGCCGCGCATGCGTCGAGGAGAGTGTAGAGTGTGTACCTGTGGTAGAACATGCGCGCCATGGCCATGCGCTGCTTCTCGCCGCCGGAGAGCGTCTGGCGCCAGTCGCGCACGGCGCGCAGGCCGCCGTGGCGCGCCGCGCATGCGTCGAGGAGAGTGTAGAGTGTGTACCTGTGGTAGAACATGCGCGCCATGGCCATGCGCTGCTTCTCGCCGCCGGAGAGCGTCTGGCGCCAGTCGCGCACGGCGCGCAGGCCGCCGTGGCGCGCCGCGCATGCGTCGAGGAGAGTGTAGAGTGTGTACCTGTGGTAGAACATGCGCGCCATGGCCATGCGCTGCTTCTCGCCGCCGGAGAGCGTCTGGCGCCAGTCGCGCACGGCGCGCAGGCCGCCGTGGCGCGCCGCGCATGCGTCGAGGAGAGTGTAGAGTGTGTACCTGTGGTAGAACATGCGCGCCATGGCCATGCGCTGCTTCTCGCCGCCGGAGAGCGTCTGGCGCCAGTCGCGCACGGCGCGCAGGCTGCCGTGGCGCGCCGCGCATGCGTCGAGGAGAGTGTAGAGTGTGTACCTGTGGTAGAACATGCGCGCCATGGCCATGCGCTGCTTCTCGCCGCCGGAGAGCGTCTGGCGCCAGTCGCGCACGGCGCGCAGGCTGCCGTGGCGCGCCGCGCATGCGTCGAGGAGAGTGTAGAGTGTGTACCTGTGGTAGAACATGCGCGCCATGGCCATGCGCTGCTTCTCGCCGCCGGAGAGCGTCTGGCGCCAGTCGCGCACGGCGCGCAGGCCGCCGTGGCGCGCCGCGCATGCGTCGAGGAGAGTGTAGAGTGTGTACCTGTGGTAGAACATGCGCGCCATGGCCATGCGCTGCTTCTCGCCGCCGGAGAGCGTCTGGCGCCAGTCGCGCACGGCGCGCAGGCCGCCGTGGCGCGCCGCGCATGCGTCGAGGAGAGTGTAGAGTGTGTACCTGTGGTAGAACATGCGCGCCATGGCCATGCGCTGCTTCTCGCCGCCGGAGAGCGTCTGGCGCCAGTCGCGCACGGCGCGCAGGCCGCCGTGGCGCGCCGCGCATGCGTCGAGGAGAGTGTAGAGTGTGTACCTGTGGTAGAACATGCGCGCCATGGCCATGCGCTGCTTCTCGCCGCCGGAGAGCGTCTGGCGCCAGTCGCGCACGGCGCGCAGGCCGCCGTGGCGCGCCGCGCATGCGTCGAGGAGAGTGTAGAGTGTGTACCTGTGGTAGAACATGCGCGCCATGGCCATGCGCTGCTTCTCGCCGCCGGAGAGCGTCTGGCGCCAGTCGCGCACGGCGCGCAGGCCGCCGTGGCGCGCCGCGCATGCGTCGAGGAGAGTGTAGAGTGTGTACCTGTGGTAGAACATGCGCGCCATGGCCATGCGCTGCTTCTCGCCGCCGGAGAGCGTCTGGCGCCAGTCGCGCACGGCGCGCAGGCCGCCGTGGCGCGCCGCGCATGCGTCGAGGAGAGTGTAGAGTGTGTACCTGTGGTAGAACATGCGCGCCATGGCCATGCGCTGCTTCTCGCCGCCGGAGAGCGTCTGGCGCCAGTCGCGCACGGCGCGCAGGTGGGGTGGGCGTCCTCGCATGCGTCGAGGAGAGTGTAGAGTGTGTACCTGTGGTAGAACATGCGCGCCATGGCCATGCGCTGCTTCTCGCCGCCGGAGAGCGTCTGGCGCCAGTCGCGCACGGCGCGCATGCTGCCGTGGCGCGCCGCGCATGCGTCGAGGAGAGTGTAGAGTGTGTACCTGTGGTAGAACATGCGCGCCATGGCCATGCGCTGCTTCTCGCCGCCGGAGAGCGTCTGGCGCCAGTCGCGCACGGCGCGCAGGCCGCCGTGGCGCGCCGCGCATGCGTCGAGGAGAGTGTAGAGTGTGTACCTGTGGTAGAACATGCGCGCCATGGCCATGCGCTGCTTCTCGCCGCCGGAGAGCGTCTGGCGCCAGTCGCGCACGGCGCGCAGGCCGCCGTGGCGCGCCGCGCATGCGTCGAGGAGAGTGTAGAGTGTGTACCTGTGGTAGAACATGCGCGCCATGGCCATGCGCTGCTTCTCGCCGCCGGAGAGCGTCTGGCGCCAGTCGCGCACGGCGCGCAGGGAGCCGTGGAGAGCCGCGCATGCGTCGAGGAGAGTGTAGAGTGTGTACCTGTGGTAGAACATGCGCGCCATGGCCATGCGCTGCTTCTCGCCGCCGGAGAGCGTCTGGCGCCAGTCGCGCACGGCGCGCAGGTTGCCGTGGCGCGCCGCGCATGCGTCGAGGAGAGTGTAGAGTGTGTACCTGTGGTAGAACATGCGCGCCATGGCCATGCGCTGCTTCTCGCCGCCGGAGAGCGTCTGGCGCCAGTCGCGCACGGCGCGCAGGCCGCCGTGGCGCGCCGCGCATGCGTCGAGGAGAGTGTAGAGTGTGTACCTGTGGTAGAACATGCGCGCCATGGCCATGCGCTGCTTCTCGCCGCCGGAGAGCGTCTGGCGCCAGTCGCGCACGGCGCGCAGGCCGCCGTGGCGCGCCGCGCATGCGTCGAGGAGAGTGTAGAGTGTGTACCTGTGGTAGAACATGCGCGCCATGGCCATGCGCTGCTTCTCGCCGCCGGAGAGCGTCTGGCGCCAGTCGCGCACGGCGCGCAGGCCGCCGTGGCGCGCCGCGCATGCGTCGAGGAGAGTGTAGAGTGTGTACCTGTGGTAGAACATGCGCGCCATGGCCATGCGCTGCTTCTCGCCGCCGGAGAGCGTCTGGCGCCAAGTCGCGCACGGCGCGCAGGCCGCCGTGGCGCGCCGCGCATGCGTCGAGGAGAGTGTAGAGTGTGTACCTGTGGTAGAACATGCGCGCCATGGCCATGCGCTGCTTCTCGCCGCCGGAGAGCGTCTGGCGCCAGTCGCGCACGGCGCGCAGGCTGCCGTGGCGCGCCGCGCATGCGTCGAGGAGAGTGTAGAGTGTGTACCTGTGGTAGAACATGCGCGCCATGGCCATGCGCTGCTTCTCGCCGCCGGAGAGCGTCTGGCGCCAGTCGCGCACGGCGCGCAGGCCGCCGTGGCGCGCCGCGCATGCGTCGAGGAGAGTGTAGAGTGTGTACCTGTGGTAGAACATGCGCGCCATGGCCATGCGCTGCTTCTCGCCGCCGGAGAGCGTCTGGCGCCAGTCGCGCACGGCGCGCAGGCCGCCGTGGCGCGCCGCGCATGCGTCGAGGAGAGTGTAGAGTGTGTACCTGTGGTAGAACATGCGCGCCATGGCCATGCGCTGCTTCTCGCCGCCGGAGAGCGTCTGGCGCCAGTCGCGCACGGCGCGCAGGCCGCCGTGGCGCGCCGCGCATGCGTCGAGGAGAGTGTAGAGTGTGTACCTGTGGTAGAACATGCGCGCCATGGCCATGCGCTGCTTCTCGCCGCCGGAGAGCGTCTGGCGCCAGTCGCGCACGGCGCGCAGGCCGCCGTGGCGCGCCGCGCATGCGTCGAGGAGAGTGTAGAGTGTGTACCTGTGGTAGAACATGCGCGCCATGGCCATGCGCTGCTTCTCGCCGCCGGAGAGCGTCTGGCGCCAGTCGCGCACGGCGCGCAGGCCGCCGTGGCGCGCCGCGCATGCGTCGAGGAGAGTGTAGAGTGTGTACCTGTGGTAGAACATGCGCGCCATGGCCATGCGCTGCTTCTCGCCGCCGGAGAGCGTCTGGCGCCAGTCGCGCACGGCGCGCAGGCCGCCGTGGCGCGCCGCGCATGCGTCGAGGAGAGTGTAGAGTGTGTACCTGTGGTAGAACATGCGCGCCATGGCCATGCGCTGCTTCTCGCCGCCGGAGAGCGTCTGGCGCCAGTCGCGCACGGCGCGCAGGCCGCCGTGGCGCGCCGCGCATGCGTCGAGGAGAGTGTAGAGTGTGTACCTGTGGTAGAACATGCGCGCCATGGCCATGCGCTGCTTCTCGCCGCCGGAGAGCGTCTGGCGCCAGTCGCGCACGGCGCGCAGGCCGCCGTGGCGCGCCGCGCATGCGTCGAGGAGAGTGTAGAGTGTGTACCTGTGGTAGAACATGCGCGCCATGGCCATGCGCTGCTTCTCGCCGCCGGAGAGCGTCTGGCGCCAGTCGCGCACGGCGCGCAGGCCGCCGTGGCGCGCCGCGCATGCGTCGAGGAGAGTGTAGAGTGTGTACCTGTGGTAGAACATGCGCGCCATGGCCATGCGCTGCTTCTCGCCGCCGGAGAGCGTCTGGCGCCAGTCGCGCACGGCGCGCAGGCCGCCGTGGCGCGCCGCGCATGCGTCGAGGAGAGTGTAGAGTGTGTACCTGTGGTAGAACATGCGCGCCATGGCCATGCGCTGCTTCTCGCCGCCGGAGAGCGTCTGGCGCCAGTCGCGCACGGCGCGCAGGCCGCCGTGGCGCGCCGCGCATGCGTCGAGGAGAGTGTAGAGTGTGTACCTGTGGTAGAACATGCGCGCCATGGCCATGCGCTGCTTCTCGCCGCCGGAGAGCGTCTGGCGCCAGTCGCGCACGGCGCGCAGGCCGCCGTGGCGCGCCGCGCATGCGTCGAGGCGCACGAGGCGCAGGATGTGTCGCGCGCGCGCCTCCGCGGCCGCGTCCGCCGCCGGCGCCCGCGACGGATACGTCACCTGGTCCAGCAGCGAGCCCACCGACATGTACGGCCTGGGGGGAGGACATCAATACTAAAACATAACGTCTGCAATCCAGCACGCACAAAACGTTTCAAACATATAGATCTTTTGATCCACGAAGACGCGCCCCACTACTTTCCCTGATCACTTACAGTGTGCGTAGCATACGGGCACACACACACTACAAAATACTTAGATCAATCCCCTTACCCCACGTCACCCCGCAACACCCCTGCTCAAACGGTGGTGGAACGCATCTTCATACATAAAATTACTTATAGTTTTGTCACATCATTAAGTTTCGAAATAGTTTGCCGACATACGCGTACCCTCATTCTTACAACTCGAGACCCTTTAAGAATGGAAGTAGGGTCAATGCCCTAAGGCTTTGACCTTGGTCGTTATACAAAACGCTCACTAGATGGCGGTTAGCGGATAGCTACAGGGTATTGTACAATTAAATTCTTGGTAAAATATAAAGTATAATTGAAAATATAATTTACAGTAGGTAGGAAAACCTATATCATTTTTTTTCATAAATATCGATATTGGTTTAAAAACAGAGCACAGTAATATCAAATAAATAAGACAGCTGTTGAAATGTTAACGATATAAATTCTTGCTGTTGAAGTATGTTTGCCTGATATCAATTATGATTTTACACACGAAATCGTGTTTTTATTTAAAACTAGCTTCCGCCCGCAGCGTCGCCCGCGTGGATTTCAGACTTCAAAAATGGAGCCGGTCGCGAACGTTCGAGAATGTTCGTTTTACGAAGCTACTCGCTAGGTGATTCGCTAGCGTCTAGGTGCCAAGTAAGCCGCCTGCCTGTGCGTTCGCGACCTTATATATATACAAAAATAATCCTTATAGCATGATTCAGTATTCACGTGTGATGGCTTATTATTAGCGTACTTGATTGATGATTCTTTTTTATGGAATATTTAATAATGTTAACTTTTTTAATTAGGGATGACTGAGAGTGTTATAAACGTAAGAGTAGACAAATATAATGAGAAAGCTTCGAACTGCTAAGCTATCGGGAGTTACACGTGTTATTGTGAGTCAACCATAAAAGATAGACATATGCTGTCGTGGGATATTTTTTACATAATTTTAAGGAGAATATTTTCGTCATACATGATTTCTGTGTAGCTTTAACCATTAAGGTTGCACACGCGACGGAAGCTTAAAAAATGGAGTAACTTCTCCCGTTTTCCTAACATTTCCCTTCACTGCTCTGCTCCTATTAATTGTAGCGTGATGAAAAGTATACTATAACCAGCACAGGAGTATGACAAATAATTGTACCAAGTTTCGTTAAAATCCGTCGAGTAGTTTTTGTTTCTATAACGGTTATACAGACAGACAGACAGACAGACAAAAATTTTACTAATTGCATTTTTGGCATCAGTATCGATCCCTAATCACCCCCTGATAGTTATTTTGGAAATATATTTCATGTACAGAATTGACCTCTCTACAGATTTATTAAAAGTATAGATAGATATAGATAATGACACCGCTGTGCAGATGACCATAGGCCAAACTACTTATTACGTGAGAAATGTTAAAGAAGAATGCCTATATTATTTTTGCCTGACGCTTAAAGTGGCAATAAAATTGAGTTTACATATCTTAACCCCCTTACAGAAAATAAATTCTCTGCACCCTAACATGATCACTTCGTAAACCATGTCCACTGACCTCTGCGGTATGTAGAACATGATGGGTCGCGAGGTGCAGTGGTTGTCGCTAGCGAGGTTGGTCTCGTCGGCGCAGTGTGCGCAGGCGCACGGCCGCGGCACCGACAGCTCGCCGCCGAACACCGGCCACAACCCGGAGATTATGCGGAACAGGCTGCAAACATAAAAAACTATATTTCAGAAACACTCACGGCCTTAAATAATACACAATCACAATCTCTTCTTTCAAATTAAATGTTGCCACAAAAATGTTTAAAAAATTGCGTTAAGAAAAAAAAAGTGTCTTGTCGTGGTATCGTATTTTCCTGGTCAGATTAATCGAATAAAAACCACCACGTACCTAGACTTGCCGCAGCCGTTAGGTCCGACGATGAGGAGATGCGTGCCGGGCGCGATGTCCAGCGTCACGCCGCTCGCCACCACGTCGCACGCCGGCGTCACTATGGGCACGCTGCGCAGGTGGATGGACAGGTCGTCCGTGTAGATTATCGTACCTGGAATGAAATCGTTGTTCGGTTAGTTTGATTCGTAGTATCTATAGGTATAAACAGGGTACAAGTCATAAGCAGGGCTCGCGTATGTACAAATTGGACGAAAGTATAGTAGCGACAGCCAATAGACAACGAGCATCGACTGAGGTACCGATCACGCGAAACATCGACGCGTAGGACGCCGAACTAACCAATCACGTGTGTGCTCACGACTCGTGCCTCCAGAGGTTTTAAAAACTTATTTTTTATTTGTCGTATTATGCATAGCACGAGAGTAAACTCAATTAAATTTTAGGGTACAAACTCGATAAAAACTGCCGGCCTAGCATGCGCGCCACGACAAAATTTTGTCGATACTTTTTCTATATTTTTTATTAATCTGTGGTATTTTTGTCTACAAACCCTAGCATGACCAAATAATTTTATCGTTTTTTGACACATAAACGAGATATATGTCTTCATTGATTTTGTACGAAGAGATGAACTGAGAAAACTAGCAATTTAATTTATTCGTTAAAACATGGTGGTGGCATCTTACTATAGTAAAATAATAGCAATATACGACAAACGAGAGGCGTGTAAAGTGGAAAGAAGACATATACTTAATTGATTTATGGGATCCCTTTGATACAAAACGAATGGCATTGTATATGTAATGTAATTGGGTATTTTGTGAGGCCCAAAACCACAGCCATCTCCGTTCCGATTGGACTGATTCCATTACGCATTATGTTACATCGTTCCTACGGCGGGGTTTAGTCACCCGAGGTAAAGTCCGGCTTAGGCACCATATACTCGTACAAATAATTGTCTTGTTAGATTTTATTTTATATATTTGTGTCTTGTTACTTCGTACTCCAAAATAGTGCGGAGCTGTTATTTTGCGTTAGAATCCTTATTATATTGTACAATATTATTATTAATTTTGACTTTGTTTACTTATTTACGTTTTTTATTTATATTATGCTCTTTGTTATGACATAAACTGTCATAAAACGTCACAAAAAACCATAATTGAATCATAGATCTATAAAAATGGGATGAACAAAACCATTGTAGCTATATTAGAAAATAAAATGTTTAGAATATATATTTCAATGAGCAACATCGGTTTGTCTTCACGGGTAAACTTATGTCTTCAACGAGGAACTTGTCGATTGTGGTGCGCATGTTAGAGAAAACGAGATATTAATTGACATCGACAATTTGTCTACTCTCGTTTTCGAGATATTTCGTGACGCGCATGCTAGGCCGGCTGGTCGACTAGTGAACATAGTACAGAGTAGGTAGATAAATACACTAAAGAGAGAGAAAGATTAACTAGTTTTTGCACGCGGCTTAACCAGTGTAAAAAGGTTTCCTGTATAAAATTGTCGGTATAAGTACCTATTTCCCAGGATAAAAAGTATTCTATATCTTTCAAACTAACTCCATGTCGCATTTAACTGAAAGCGAATGAAGCGTGAGAAGTAAGAGAAGGAGAGAGCCTCACCCTGCGGCACGGGGCGGTTGTCGCGGAAGGTGACCTGGAAGCTGTGGTGGTGCTGCGGCGCGGCGTGTACGGCACGCACGCAGCGCCCGCGCGCCACCTCGCCGAACACCACCAGCATGTCCGACACGCGCGTCGCGTACCCCGCCAGCGTCACCACCTCCTGCACACGCGTTACACCACACACATCATTGTGAGGCGCCCAAGCATGGAGAGACATTTGTCACGGCCATAGGCACACAGTCCATTATCTATATTTCATATAATATGAGGGCTTGCGAACATTTCCTGGTCTTCACCCCTCTGCCCATACTAAGAGCGTTCCTTTCCTTCCCCAGATATGACCTCCCAACTTTCCTCCAGACCCCTCCAGTCGCTAAGTCGAGGATTTCAGTATCCCGATACACAAAAAAGAAACCTCCTGTACATAACTAAGTCATCATATTACGAACAAAATAATAAATTCACAATGAAACAACTAAATCCGACTATCTATGAAAATAAGGACTTTTAACGGAATTATTTGACATTAATATATAACAGTTCGTGTTTTACCTTTCTGGTGGTAGGCAGAAGTGCATCCACTCTCAATTTTCAAAAGCTATGTTCGCAATTTAGTCTTTACAAAGTATCGTACCTTATAACTAGACATGAGCCTCTCGATGGCGTCTGCGGCGGAGTTGAGCAAGTTCCGCGACGTCGTCATGTACTCCGTGCGGGCGCTTATACTCTCTCCTGTGGAACCTGAAAATAATACGGCGGTTAACTACTTTTTATAAATACATTTATCAAAAATATGTGTTATCCAAAATCTAAAGGAAAAAGAATTTTCAAAATCCACGCAATAATAAACAAGTTAAAGCTTTGAGGTTTGGTGGAAGAGGTCGCCATCAAATAATAACAAACTGTGACGTCACCGAGTGTCACCGGCCATAACGCTAAGCGCGTCAGAAAAAGATAGCGCGATAACCTCACTACGCCTACACATTTGCTCACAACAATATTTCAAATGTAAATAGCTCCATTATTTTTCAACTAATTTTGATGCTGATTAATAGAATAATTTCTTCTTAGTATTATTTCTGTTCTACTCTGTTACATATAAAATGATGTATAATCAAAATGGAAATTTACTCTATTATATATACAATAAACTTCATTACATTGTTGTTTGATTTCGACTATTATTTCAATGAATACAATGTCGATAATAGTTTGACACTATAAAAATCTTTGCTCTGCGCTATATATGCGCCGGCCCTTATTTTCCAGAATGGTCCCTATAGGAAACGGATCGGAACCCGCACTCACCGTCTCTCGTGCCCGTGAGTATCGGCAACGCCAGCATCACCATCCCGGTGCCGGACCACACGTACTTCATGCAGAACTGCTCCAGCATCACGTACCACAGCTTCTTGTTGAACACCGACGTCATCTGCGCCACTAACTCTTTGTACGCTGATTGGAGCTGACCGAGTTCCACCTTAACAATCATAAGAATAAGGTTTAGATTGATTCACGAACACGCGTCCCACTACTTTCCCTGATCGCTTAGTGCGCGTGAGCAGCATCACACGCACACTACGATATAACGTTAAAAAAAATTAAAATCACACACATAGTACCTGGATTTTTGGTTAAAATTTTTGGTTAATTGATCATTTTTGGAAAATTAGTATCAGAGAAGACGAGTACGCGGTTTCATTTATCAACTCAATGTCTTCCCTTCACAATGTAATGAGTCTTCCCTCACCTTGTGCCCTCCGTAGAAGGCGACCTCCTCGGCGTGTGCGATGAGGCTGGAGTGCACGTGGCGCAGGTTGGCCCTCATGCGCGCCTCCTCGCCGGCCAGCGCGCCGAACCTGGGACTCAGCAGGCGCAGCACCTGGCCGGTGAGGCAGATCACCACCGTCGCTATGCCGGGACCTGGGGACGAATGCACATATTTTTAGCAAAATTTATATTAGAACAGCATTTCTATTTTAAGAAGGTAATTAAGGATATATTTCGAACCCGTCCTTATCTATTAATTTGATTAATTTTGTTGCGAAAAGACAAAAACTAGTACTGAGACTGGCGATTCTGGCTTACAGATGTTGCAATGACGGGAATAAGGGATAGATAATGGTCACATGAGTTTAAGATGAAATTTCCATCATATAAAGGATTCATCATCATCAAAATTATATAAAGGAGGATGACAAATAACTTTCCTATACATATTACTGTGTACCCACTTACGACCTACTGACGCAAACCCTTACAACTTCACAAATTTCATCACAATGGACCTTACCAATAAATATGTTTCCTTTCATCTTGCTGGAGTAACTGGCGAGGGTCAAGACTATGAGGAGCAGGTCGAAGCACGGCTTAGTCAGCGAGCTGTACAGATGCGCCACCGACTGCGTGAATACTGACACGTCTTCTGTTAACCTGGGGGCAGAGTATAAAATATGTATTATTTTTGGAGATCACTAACGAGCTTTCCGCTTCTGCTGGTGTACGGTTCATTATAAACCGCACATTGTATCTCGCCATGTACTTATAATTGCAGGCAGCATTTTACGTTACATGTCATTTTCATTATATCAATGTATTCACATCACCAACCGCCACCGTGCAATCAACATTACATATATTTTAACTATTTTTAACAATCAACTTTTGTGAACTCGAATAAGCAACGTGATCGCTAAGTGATCGTCTTTAACCTCAACTCAACCACAACATTAAAAGACTGTGTGGTACACACCATACAGCATGCAAAACCATACGGAACTTTGATTTACAAAGTAGTAGTAGTTTATTTGAATGGCAATATTGCTCTGAGAACAAACATGGAAATCCTATGGACTCCTACACTCAACCATTCTACTGCAGACGCCATGGTTGGCAATAGCACCGGCATCCGCACTGAACACTAGCAAATCTTA
The DNA here is from genome assembly GCF_014839805.1 of Manduca sexta. NCBI lineage: Eukaryota > Metazoa > Arthropoda > Insecta > Lepidoptera > Sphingidae > Manduca > Manduca sexta. Next base: position 1,728,020 of record NC_051117.1, on the reverse strand, counting down.
GTGAACTGACATAGTGACTGCGTGGCATGCCACTGCGCTAGTCACAGATAAATAAGATATCCTACTAGATACAACAATATCCTTAAGACCAGAACACAAATGTAGGCTCATATAAATACCCATTTTGCTGGTATATTTTATATCCGCCCAGATACCGAACACCGTACACAAAGTTTTCTACATAGGTTTAGTGAAGTATTATGTTTGGATTTCATATTTGCTGGTGGCAGAATATTGGTGTTCGGGCGAATAACGACCACTCTACCCAAGGCATAAAACCCGCCATAACGCCCCACGTAAGTGTGTCGCATTCCGAAATCATCCTGTGTAAAACCGGCTACACAAGCCGGCATAATTGTATCAACTATCGAGGGGTAATCATCTCTCGCCAGTCGACATTCTATTGGACCCCACTCCACTTATCATCAGGTGCATTAGGGCCACTTTGCCGTGCACATATCATAAAAAAAAAAAACAAATTAACCACTAACCTATGATCTGCATTCTCTATCCTGGCATCCAGGTTAGCCACTCTATAATAAGTCTGGTTCTTGAAGTACAGCTCGTACGCGTGGTTGACGAGCCGAGTCCTGAACGCCAGGGCCAGCCTGCTCTCCAGGTATCTGATCATGGAGTTGATGAAGGTGGCCGGGATGGCTATCCCGAACCACTGGAGGAGTAATGCTGCGAAACTACGCATGTCTTTTTGGACTATGTGTTTTACTGTGGGAGAGAATAAAAAAAAATAAAATTAACTCCATTAATTCATATTAGGGAATGCTAGATACTAGGAACACTAGTACATATATAATATAATAATATCAGGCCTGTATTATATACTGCCCCTCTGCTGGGCACGGGCCTCCACTACTACTGACTGATTAGGCCTTAGTCCATCACGCTGGCTTAGTGTGGATTGGTTGACTTCACACACACTCAAAATTCCTATAGAGAACTCCTCAGGTATGCAGGTTTCCTCACAATATTTTCCTTCACCGCTAAAACAAGCGATATTTCGTCTTACCTATAGAACCTTCTAACGAAGCGACATATATAGACAGGAATGTCCTCGAGAACAGGCACAGCGTGTGCACCGACAGTAGCGCCACCTCGTGGCTTCTGAACCCTGGCACCATGATCCTCGCCAGCGTCACTAGCTGCCTGAGGAACTCCAGGTTGAGGCCTGGCACGTGCTCTTCCACAGATTGGGTCTCGTCTGCATCTTCCTGGAATTTTACAAGTGGGATTTTAGTTGTGCTACTTTGTAAAGTGGGGTTGTTATTACTTAACTATTGTGCTTGGATTTCGTATTTGCTGGTGGTAGAATATTTGTATCCGGGCGAATAAAGGGCACCATAATATAAAAGACGTAAAATCCGCTATAGTGGCCCACGTAAGTGTGTCTTCTTCAGGGATCAGCCTGTGAATATTTTTGAAATAGGCCGGCAGAATTATATCGACTCGCGAGGGATAATCATCTCTCGTCAGTCGACACTCTATCATAATCGCACTCCGCTTACTTTAAGGTGTAATGACCCAGGAGGATCAAATTATCAGTACGTGTAAAGTAATTTATAAAATAATACAAAACATCATTGTTCATAAATAATAATGTTTAGTACTTTGTTAATAATTGACTTAATACTTCTAACTAGACTGATTTTGATACGATTTTCATAATTACGATAATATTTAATCATTTTCTTTTAACACAAATAAAAATACAAACAAATGAATAACAAACCGGAACAGACCGCACAACATTGAATTGCTAAAACATAAAAATTATAATTAGACCATTTTTTTTCGTTATAATAATAATATTTGTCATTCAATAAAACATCCGGAGACCATTTCTACATTCAAAACAAATCCACGTAAAATCTAGATCGGAAACTAGACACAATATGAATTAATAATGCATTAACAAAATATATATCTGATTTTAAAACTGGTTTTTGTTTATTTCATAGTATTCAATTATTTTCAGAGGAAGTAGGAAGTGGTATCTGATATGCAGCAACAAGGCGACCGTCGTGGGTCCAGGAAATGATTTAAGAATAACCAGATGATGGGATGAAAATCCTTTAATATTAACACTAACGAACTGACGAATAATGACTGAACAAACTTATTGTTATTTATTACATCTTTATTTAATAAAGAAATTAAAGTTTTAAGTCCTCAAAATCAATTTTTCGGATTTTATCGCCGTTTTAATTTTTTGGTTTTCTCCCGTTTCGAAGACTGCAGCCTTCGTGATCACGGGGGGACGAGGTGTTCATCATCCGCAAAGTGAAAGTTACAATATTTACCCATATTACACAACTTTTAAAATTTTTAGCTGTTGGTGGTCCTATCTACGCAGAATAAACTCACATTCTCTTGAAGTTCTGTTTCATAACTTCTGAGTAAATCTATAAGTAGTCCAAATACAAAAGTCACACTCTCACCACGAATAAATAATATTATAATAAAATTAGCACTATCTAAATTAGCCGTTTAATACAAAACTGTCAACATTTATTTACAACTTGTAAAACAGGCCTTTAGTATTGTAGTTAAACGACACTGTGGCTTAATTTTTATAAAATATAATATTAAGGTAGTGAGTGGCCCACATCGCAAAGGCTATCCTATTGTACTAACATCTGTGTTTGTTTACTGCTCAAGGAAAAAGGGCCTGGTGTTATACAGTACTGGCGTTAGCTATTCGGGCGGAAAAAAGCCAGAGCGAAAACACACCGTATAAGTTATCTTTAGAATTCGATTTTAAATGTAAATCGGTAATCTTACTGGGGATGATAGTTACTCAGGATAACGAGCGCAATGGAGTGCCATTACTTAGTATTTCAAAGTTCAGTGTGGTGTTGCTCCTATTTATGGATGGTCGTATTGACTACCATCAGGCGAGCGGCATTCTCGTCCCGTCATTCGGTTGCAATAAAAAAAGCAGAGTTTTTGTGTGTCGCACACTCTAATATTGGAAGGACTGTAGGGTGCAGAGGGTGGAGGGGAGGGGGTCTGTTAATTTATTTTGGATCTAAGCAGACGTTTCGAAACTCTCTATATTTATGTAACGTTAACTCACAATATTCTGTTTGTTGTCGGTGTCGACCTCGCCGCGGCAGAGGGCGCACTGCTCGGCGCCGCAGCGGCCCCCGCACGTCTCCTTGGTCGTCCCGTTGTCGACTGCGTGGAGGTTGCCATTTTTAGTTACCTGGAATGTAAATACAGACGAATATTACTTCAACAATAAGCTACAATCCATATAAAATTTATATACTCGATATTACAGGCTCGGCAGTGACTTACATCTAATGGATTTTGGTTCACCATTAAACATTCGCCATTCCTGCTCTAGGATTTGCATCACACATTGAAAAACACCGCCATAAGAATAACAAATTTAGATTTATTTTCTAACATCAATGGACTGTAAGGGCAAAGTTAAAGGATTCGCAAACAAGTTCCATTCGTCGTCTTAGTAACTAAACTTTGGTCTGCACGTTTCTCGTGTTAATATATCACATTGACGTCAGTTAGAATTGCCTATTCTAAAAACGCAATGTAACAAAAACCACACACATTGGACACTTAACTTATTCCAGTATAAAAACATGTAGGTATCTATATTGTCGTTTTATATATGACTTGGATGTAATTTTTTACTAATGTATAAGTAGCTTGAATCTTGGGTGGGGAAGTGTTATTGTGTTTTCTACCAGTATCAGCCCGGAGTCCGAAATATGAGACTGATATGGCAATAACCTCGCCCTCTAATGGTCTCATAAAGTCTTTTGATCCGTAGAAGCAATAGAATGGATTGAAATATTTATTGCGTAAATTGTCTATCATCTTGTTAACTAGGCCTTTTCAAAATATGTGACTGCAGGTACAGTTCAAAACTTCAAATCGCCTATACACTTTGACTTTCTGACAAAAAATAAAATAATTCAGATTTAATTTGCTTCACACAAAGAAAATAAAATGATTCGATCAAATTTAACGTGTATAGGTGATTAGAAAAATTTAATTTGTTCAGCTACCTTTGTGACTGACGGTACCTATATATTTAGGGACTACCAAGCCCCACTTCTATTTTTTTTTTCTCTTAAGCTCTTCAAACGACATACGAACCAGCTCTACATCAACGTCATTGACTATGAACTACACCTCTACAGGTTAGGAGACCTTTGCACCGCAATAAAACAATAATAAACTAATAAAAACTAACAATAGTAATAAACATGCCATTTTTGCATTTAATTAATCGTGATCACGTTTTCGCAGGATGAATGGACCGAAACGTCTCAACCTCCTATTTTAGAATCTGTGGAGATAAGAAATAATAATATCACACACACACATCACGTATTTATCCCCGAAGGGATATGCAGAGGCGCAACCAGGGCACCCACATTTCGCCAAGTGTGATCCGTCCCATGATGTGATAGAGACGAGCCTATCGCTATATCGGACACACATCCCAGACTCCGGGCTAATACTGAGCAGAAAAACTCAAATATAACTGTCCAATCCGGGATTAGAACCCAGGACCTCAGAGCGCTGCCGTGCCGCGCATACAATACAACTACGCCACCGAGGCAGTCAGCCCTGTATTATATACTGTCCCACTGGGCCCGGGCCTCTACTACTGAGAGGGATTAGGCCTTAGTCCACCACGCTGGCCTAGTGCGGATTGGTAGACTTCACACATCCTCAAAATTCCTATAGCGAACTTCTCAGGTATGCAGGTTTCGTCGCGATATTTGTTTTCACAGTTAAAGCAAGCGATAATTCATAAAGAATACACCCGTAATTATAGAAATTCACTGAGACTACACACATAATTTTACAAGTCAGCGGTGTTGGATTTAGGACCTGCCGACTTCGCCTCGGCAGTCCTTTCCATAACCAACTAGGCTAATTCCACGCGTGGCACCTCTTTGTCTATAGTTATTATACACGACTAATAAAATTGACACTGGTAAGATTGATATCACTGGTAACATTAGACTATAATGGTCCATTCACTCTTCCAGGACATGACATTTCCTTGGATCACCATTCTACGTTATATATCTTGCACATATTGAATTATGTATAAAATATAATTCTATATTTATTTAGTGAACATTTCCAGTAATCCCGAAAGATAAATATAGGGAACCAAATTGGCAGCAACGTGAATAGTTTTTATATCATTTTTCCGACATAATTAATTAACACGACCTCGTAATAGGAAACCAGCGGTTTGTTGAGCTTAGAATTATGCGATCTCATTGCTTGAAAAACTATTAACGTACGATTTACATTTTAATTAACTACGTGCAATTTTTATCATTGATTGAGCAATATAATTGTCAATATTGCCCTCAGTATATTATTTTCTAATGATCATTAACTGGAAAAAACTACAATGTAACTTGACATTTTTTATTGTGGATCAACAAAAACCCTTGTAACTTTGTAGTCCATACCTACTATACATGGTGTTGTAGAAAGGAAAAATGTAAAGAATCTAGAAGTTTCCATAGCAGATTTCTTATATGCCAATATTCGATTAAAAGTAACAACGTGCTTTCTATTTTTGCAGCTAAAAGCAATGTGCAGACATCTTTACGTTTAGTTGTGGGATATATTCTAAACAGAGTAATTGCTGAACGTTGTGAGACTTAATATCCAATGCCTCAATTATAAAACCTACAGCTGACATGAAACAGCGACGCTCTATGTAGTCCGCAATTGTTGAACATTTGAAAGATGGTACCAATCATTATCTTTGATTAGACAAACTACAAATCTTCGCCAAAGTAAACCAATTTCTTCCTGGGACTATTCTCCAGGCTATTTATATTCAAAACATATAAATTTCAAGTTGGTTGGAAGCTTGCACAAATCGAGATTCCGTTATAAAATTAAATGAATCGGAACCCAAAAGACCAGCTGCCAGAGTTCAAGACACTGTGAACTCTTCCTGCGTAAATTCAACAGTCAAAAGCAAAATTTTATAAATAAAATGTATAATTGTAAAAATATGTAGATAGAAACTGTAACCTTGACTTTTCGGACGACCAACACCCCAGTCCGAACTGCGACCATGAAGGCCGCAGGCTTGAAACGTTGGGTGAAAAACAAAATACAAAAAAAACGCGATAAAATCCGAAAACTAGTTTCACTTCCATGTCTAACATTCGCATAAAGATAAAAAATCATTATGCCTACAAAAATTACCACTCTATTTGTAATCTAAATTAGGACTTGTCACTGCGTCCATACATTTTTTTATTGGCATTTTCATTTGTGTGTCGCGTTCTCAGATCAGCCTGTGTAAATCCGGTTCAAAGAAACGGGCATTAATTATATTAACCGGTGACGGATAATCATCTTTCAACCGATACTTTATTTGGACTCTACTGCGCTTACAATTAGGGGCAAAGCACTTCGTTGGTTTTTTTTAAAAAAATACTCACCTTATAATTATTATTATTGTTGCACGGAGGCACTTGTTTTTTCTCCCTTGTACCGTACACCGCACACGCTGCCAACGCCACACCGACTCCAACCCCCAGGGCGATCGAGGGCTGCACCCGCGACGCCTGCTCCCTGATCTTCGTCAATATCGCAGGCATTTCTTACACTAATGTTCTATGAGATCGTTTTCTTAAATAATCACAGATTTCAAACGGGCTTGGTGTTAACTTGTGTTGTGTTGTCGCTCGTCCATTTTGTTCTGTAACAAAGAGATTGGTATATTTAGATTAATGTGTTTATCAAGTTAATAATGAAGAAGACATTCATTCAATACATACACTCATTCACATCTTTTATCCGCAAGGCATATGCAAAATATGCATAAATTATTGAAGTATTTTTCTTTTTACCGTTAACGTTAAAAATACAGAACAATACAGATTTTTTTTTTTGTTTAACGCGTTGTTTTATTCATAACTCGCCTCTTTGTTTCCACTTGATTGACAGTTCGATGATCTTTGCCAATATTTTTACAGTAAGGTAGTCGGCACGATTCCTACAATAAGAAACCCTAGCCATATTGTTATCTTCTTTTAATATTATAAATGCAAAAGTTTGTGCAAATGTTTGGATGTTGGTACGTTTGTTAAAATTAAACACAGAAACAAACAACGGATTTGATGAAATTTCATGCATCTAAATTTCAATAAAGAAAATGGTTGGATGCTTCCACAAGTCTGAGATCGGGTGACTGTTTTGCACTTGACCGATTTTTCTTACTTATCCCAAGGTCACACGGAGTCAAATCATGTCACCCTCCGAACCCGTCCTTGACCCTTCCCGCCATGCCTGAGAACCCGTGTCAAACCCGAAGGTCATGAAAAAACACGACAAATGAACACGTCCGACACGACATTCAGATAAACAATGTAAATAAATAACCTCGAGAAATAAAAAATGAATTGAAGAAAACATATTACCTACTATGTTTTTCCTTGTTTGATAGTTGGGAAAATAAATGTTGTGATATCAATTGAAATTCTCAGTGGAGACACTCAACAATGCCTATTAATCTGTATGGCATGAATTAAATCCATGATTACAATAGAGTTCTCATAGAGCCAAAGGCATGAATGGGCTTGCTGGTCCGAGATATGTAATCTTAAATCGTAATACCACTCACTTTAGAGAGCGAAACACAACGTAAAGCTGTATAGATTTTACTAGTGATATATTTTATATCCGCCCAAATAGCGATCACCGTAAATAATATCCCGTTCCAACAGACCGGCATAATTATGTCGACTGCCGAGGAGTAATCATCTCTGGTCAGTCGACATTCTATTTAGTCCATTGAAAAATTACATTTAGGGTTGCGTTTTTTAGAGGACGCAATTTTATTTTTTTGAAGTGTAGGGGGGTGTCAGTGTAAAGCTAAAACCAAGTTTGTGGGGTCGCCACCCTTGTCCCACGGCCGCCATCTTGAAAATAGGGGTTGAAATAGTTTTTACGATGTATCTCTTAAACTATTTATCTGAGAAAAAAAATTATAAACATTTTTTGTTGCAAATTAAATTCTCTACAACTTTGGTCCAGTAACTTTTGTCGTAGAACTATAAATAAAAAAGTTATAAGCGAAAATGTTAAGAAATTCAATGTTAAGCAATGTCCATTGCAACGTCATCAGAACGTGTGTTTATAAGGTTCATAATACTTTTTTTTGTACTCTAATTACGTACAACACAAACCCGCGGTTGTCGGCTTGTACGCGAATTACTTGGATCCTGAATCGCTTTGGCACAGATGAAGAAATTGTTCACAAAATAATATAAGTGTTTAATTGATGCAGTGCGCGCTTTAAAAGCTCTAATTTAAAAATATTACTTAAGATACTAGATTGCGGTTAAATAGTGCCAAGAGTTTGACATATGATCTCCGACCAGGGTCAACTATTATATACTAATGGCAGTTATTATGTTGGAAATTTTATTGCTCAATGGCTTTAACAGTTTAAAAGGCTATTATTAATCTAATTCTAGTGAATATGGAGTCTAATAGCTCTAAGACTTTGGATTTTAATTACTGAAGAGGACTTTAAATTATATTTGACGAAGATTCCCGGCAGCACAGCTATGATTTTTTTGTTATTATGTCTTTTCTTAATGCTTTTAATAACTAGACGAGCCTTGCGTTCGTCTGATGGTAAGCGATACTACCGCTTCAGTTACAAAGTATTGTTTGGTATTCCACTGGGCTCGCCATCCTGAGACATGAGATGTTAAGTCTTATTATGTCCAGTAGTTGGCTTCAATGTTCTTTAAACCGGAACACAATAGTGACTACACATTCCTGCTTGGCGGCAGAAATAGACATTTCGGTAATACCTACCCAGGGGGACTCTCACATATGAGAGACCTACCACTAGTAAAATTATATTATATAGTATCTTATATGTCTGTATGTAGTGGATATATCATATCAGTTTTTGTTGGGTGGCCATTCATTCGTATAATAAAACCTAGTGTATTACATACCACTTTTTATTATCCATATCCGTAACCAAATGTGCGCCAATTAACATGTCACTGTTAGTTTAAAAAAAAGCGTCAATATATTTCCAGTACACGCCTTAACAACAATCTATCGACTTACTAGACTTTGGATATTATAACGGCAAAAAACTGGACAAACGTGACCACAACTTGGATTATGTATAATGTAATATACGTAATATGTGTGAGTAATTAAAATTATATTAGTAGTATTAGTTGAGTATAAGTATCTTTACAAATACATAATAATGTGTACACAGTTTTTCATTGTTCCGCAGTCACTACTGCACTCGCACTGATGTCCAACAATGCCAGCGAAATGTTAATTAAAAGTTAACGACAGCTTTGACATCTTGATAAGATCTGTCAAGTTTTTTCCATGACATGCCATGGTGCCAAAGTACCAACCAATAACCTTTTTGCAAGTTAACAGGTCTTTCATTATCCTACTATTACAATAACGTCCTTAGACTTGGGGGGACAGACGTATCAAATAGCGTTTCTAATAAACTGGCGATATGTTAACTTAGGCAATATTTTTTATCCTCTGGTTACCTTTTCAAAAATTATTGTACAAAGCGTCTTACTATACAGAAAAAAAATGTCCCAAATAACCTCATCGGAGCAACAAATTAAACGGTTTTACGAGATAAATTTCAATACTCAGTTGGAGTCAATGACATTTTCGAAATGCACGAAAGGCCTCGCGCCCTGATCGCGAATGTTATGAAATATTTAATGCGGTCACGCTTTGAACAATTATGATGAGGTAAGAAAATTTTTATAACAAAACCTATCATTGTTGTATTGTAAGCCATGATTATGAACGTATTCCTAAACACACGCTTAGTAGGAAAATGATAATGGCAACAGCCAGTAGTGGCTTTAATACTAGGCTCTGAGCTACAGATCATTACGGGGTATTTTACCCAAATGACAAAGGCAGGTAATGTTTTTTCTTTATGACTAATGAAGCGTAACAAGACGTAAAGTTGGACGTGAATATAGATTTTGTAAATCAAATTCTATTATTCCTCGGAAACAGTATTTTTTTCGGGATGAAAGGTGTCTTATATCCGCCTGTTAACGTATATGCAAAAAATAATGATCATCCGATTAAATATGAAATCCGTAAATGCGTCGATATACACACTACTTACTCTGTTTTATAATTTTAGTTGTAATGCTTGGTGAGCTCCTGGCTTCCTCTTTACTGCATTGAAGAGAAAGGGGAACGTGGGCATTTCTATTTTAGATTGTAGTATAGCGTGAAAAATATACTTTGGGGACCCTTGGTCTACCAAATCCTAAACCTACGATAGGTCCTATAGAAAGATTATCTTCCTTTATAATTTATCTCTCACTAACATATATTAATAATGACAAACCAACATATACGATAAATACAAAAACAAACATGGAAACAACACAATGCGTTGCGGTTTCCTTGCCTGTAGTGCCTTGACCGTGAAATGAGTCACACTTGGCACTTGGCATCGACACTAAGGAAAACCATCTCTTACCAATGGATAAACTGTACAATATGATAACAACTATTGCTAGCTATTGTGCCTGAATGTATCTTGCCTCGATTCAAAATGCCCACGGGAATAGGGGTGGATACAATCCCGCCCTCATTCCCACCGCAACACCTGGAATCCAAGTTGATAGTGGGACGCATTTTATGGCTCCGAGCATTGAAGCTCGGCGAGTTTTGTTAACACTAATCTGTCAGAACATGGGTGTGTCTACATGACATATATTTCCATCCAAAACTGTTTAGTAGTTTTGCGTAAATACCTTTAACAAAAATCCCTAATATTTTGCACAAACTTTCGCGTTTATGCTCTAAGAGAATGTTCCACAGCTAATTTTATGTACCAGTTATCGTATTAAGCAGCTAAGTAAATAGTACTCATTTTATTATTGCTTATTTATTTGTTAAAATCCACAGTACTTAATACTAGAGTGATATAATCTGATAGACATATCTTAAGACAAATAACGGATATACATTTTGTTTACATTAAATAACATGCAGTCAAAAATAAGATAGTATTTTAGAGGAGCGTTTATGTGCGTGTGTATGTGGGAGCATGATGAGACTTTTGTATTTAGTCGACTTTTATGTGATGAGTAGCATTCACTCAGAAGTGATTAAGAGTATAAGTAGTTGTACACCTTCCAACAGGCGAGCGATTCACCAACCTACTCTCGACATTTAATTGCAATCATTTATAAAGTAAATTGCGATAATAACTATTGCATCTCACAAGTTATTTTTATCACAATCACAGCCAATTACGTGAACCCATCACCATAAGAATGGCATAAAATAAACATAATAGCATCAATCATGGAGTGAGTAACCACGCATCAACTCCGACGGGACACGTGATTTTAAATCTAACAGCAATAATTATTGCTTTTATAATCCCACTCCAATGTGGGGTCAACACAACATACTTATATACGCATGTTGCTGCACAGATTTGCCTACAGTCATCTAGTCTCTATGAAGCGGTGTCGAAGATTCCTGTCGGCTTTCCTTTCGTAATTTATGTAAAATCTAATTATCATTAGAACGATTTGTAGACCACATTTATGCATATTACCTATATTTTATGTCGGATTACCTTTCTGAAAACTTCACCCTTCGCCACTACTATGGAGTTAGAAAAGCCCAGATAAAGTATTGCCTTAACAGGACGTCGAAACTGCATAATCTAGCTAAGATACGTTGCGAATTGCGATTTAATTAATATTAAGACATTTATATCTACAAGGAAAGGATTTTTTTATTACACGAACCCATTTAAACGTCATTCGATCACGAAAGTATAATCTGTAAGGATTCATAATATCAATCAATTGTTTTTTTATAGAGCTGACGAGATGAGAAGGTCGCTCACTTTATAAGCAACATCCTCGCTTATAAACATTAGTAATGCAAGTATTTTTTATTGAGTTAATTATGACTATGTCGGTAACATGGAAGAAAATAACTTTGAATTATAAATTATTTCACGGCACTGCACCACTAGCTCACTATTGCGATGATCTGTCATATTTTTTGCACAAATTGAATTAAATATATGACATAATGCTATGTCTTACTAAGTAAAAAAAATATTCCTGAAATTTAAATAAAGGAGGAAACAGCTTTTTAAATTTTATTTACCAACATAAGTAAAAATTAACATAGCACCTTTTAATTTTAAGCCAGCGATCTGATGAAAGACTGAGCGGAGTTCAGTGCCATGAAGAACTTTATACATAATATTATGAGTGGTTATTATTTGGCACTGGTTGACCCGACAGACGTTGTCCTGTCTTAACTATGAATTTGCAGCGCGCATTCTGTCAATCGCTGACAGTTTTTTCAAACAATTAACAGTTATATAAAATTAATATTTTCGTTAAGGTGGTAGCTCAAGGTACATTTTCATACATTTTGTTTCGGCTTTAATCTGGGTAACTAAACAAGTATTGGCAAGTAAAGAATTTAAATTCACGTCTAGTTAGTGATTAGTTCTCGCAGTTGAAGAAAAACGTAAAAATAATTAATAATCATGGATATTTCTGCCTTTAAAATTTCGTCATATTAAATTTTAAAGGCCGAAATATCCATGATTATTAATTATTTTTACGTTTTTCTTCAACTGCGAGAACTAATCACTAACTAGACGTGAATTTAAATTCTTTACTTGCCAATACTTGTTTAGTTACCCAGATTAAAGCCGAAACAAAATGTATGAAAATGGACCTTGAGCTACCACCTTAAGTTTTCTTAAATTTTCTAATTTTCCGCACATTTTTTTGTATTTTTTCCTTCATAAAATCCTCCTCCTGACAATAACAAACACAAAAAAAATCGTGAAATCGGTCCAGCCGTTCACGCGTGATGGCGTGACCAAGGGAAATAAGGATTCATTTTGTATATAGATTTTACACATACGTTTAAGAATCTGCTATTGTCACTGCTCTCTACTCCTTCGCTCCACAATAAACATAATATAACCTCTGACATCTAGATATGAGTCACAAGTCATAACAAACGACGCTAAATATTTACAAAGCGATTCTATTAGCACGTTGTGTGTTCTAGAAGCGTCTAATCGCCGGCACTATGGTACTGTAAACTTGATCGATAATTGCACATACCGCACGACACCCTTCTGCGATGTTTCGTTATGTAATATGGACTGGTTCTAATATTAATACTTCCAGAATGGTGACAATAGTACAGCCTGTTTCACAAGATTCAAGTCAATTTTATTTGACGGTATTAAGCAGCTAATGTAGATAGTACTCATTTTATTACCATTTATTTCGGAGGATAGATTATAGCGTGCCTTTTATATTTGGTCGGGTTATACATTTACGTGGTGAATTGCATTTACTCAGAAGTTTTGAGATAGGACCTTAACATTATAAATGCGGAAATTTATAAAGATGTTTGGGTGTTTGTTGGAATTTACAAAAACCGCTAGACGAATTTAGATGAAATTTAGCACACACATAGACCATGTTCAGGATTAACAATATAGGCTACTGTATATCCTAGTAATGTAGACGGTAAATAGTGCTTTAATTTCGAGAAATGTATAGGAAACGCGTAGCCGCATGCAATACCTGTATAAACACGACACAAAATAAATAAAGGTAACTAATTTACTAACGAGCAATCATAGCTGCGCCTTAACATAAAAACTCTTACAAAATTGACTTGAAAATTTTAACGTCATAATCTTGGATTCCATTTCCCGATTAGGCACAAATTTGTGTGGATTTTTCTACCTGTTAGCCCAGCATAGAATCCCCCAGGAAGGCTGCCGGTCATAAAAATTAAGATAAATCGTTTAAACATCAAACTCCACAAAATGTTGTGCTGCGTCTCACATTAAAACAGAACAGGGTCAGATAAAAGAAAAATCAACAATATACTTAAATACAGTCATTTTCTGGCACCAGAAAACTCATTAACCACACGAAATGCCACATCAGCCAGTGGTTCCACCACGGTCAAGCAGTCCGGTGTACCATTGCCATTAAAAAAATACAAATTCACGCGGCAAACACGTCGAGAATCGAACGCGATAGATCACGAAAGCGGATCGCGTTTGCCTTGACCGGACACCGGACTGTTGCACCACCGGCCGGCATAATGCCATCTAACAGTTTTACATCATCGATATTATGCATACGTTACCGCTGGAATTTAATCGCATTTATTTTAAATGTGAGAAAAAAAAATTAACGGCGCGAGAGTTGTCGTCGGATCGTAAAAATAAATGATAAATTTTGCAACATACAGATTTGTTCCGTGTTACGTTGGACCTCACATAGTTGCGTATTGAATGTGTTTTACACCTCTGTTTTTACCCCTGAAAAGATAAGACTTGATGTTTATTTAATTGTGCGAGAGATGTGGTCATGTTGTAAAAATAAATGAATAAATTGTACAACATACAGACTTGTTCCGTGTTACGTTGGACCTCACATAGTTGCGAATTGAATGTGTTTTACACCTCTGTTTACCTCTGAACAGATAAGACTTAACGCTGTGTATGTATAAATTCTGCAAATGCATCAACGTGTGCCGGCATTGGAAAATCCACAATGGAATGAGATGATTTATGTAATGATTGTTACCACGATGGCATGTAACATCACCTAATACTTCAAACGACTAAGCACTAAGTTATTTGCGTTGTAAATGTGATAGTAAGCCTCTAAGTGCCTTAATAAACTTTAACGTATTTCAAACCAAAAGGTAACAGCGCTTACAATTTCCTGCTTGGCATAAAAATAAAAATCGACGGCGTCTACCTAGACAAACCTGCTTACGAAGTCCTTTATACATACGGTATACGCGCATTGTCTGTTCGATTCAAAACATCGTGTAATACCACCTTAAAGCTTCTTTAGTCACCGCAATAATATTATTCATTTATTAACAATATGCATAATATTTTGCTAATTCTATTCGTGAATGTTTGCGAAATTTGACATTGGATTTTCCAGATAAATATTTAATTTTTGCATTGTTTTTTTTAGTTGATTTGTAAGTGCATGATATAATATAAGATATAAGGTCTTATGAATATCCAAACATACATATATATATATATATATATATATATATATATATACACACATATTAAAAACATATGCCAATAAATTATAGTCACTTAAATAAAAGTAAAAAATTAAATGTTGGAATATTGTAGTCAGTTTATTTTTCTGCTTGTTAAAGGCAATTGCACTGGGCGCGTATGTGTGCCTCGATTCTCAAATAATTCAATTAACAGCTTTGCTGTTTTAAATTATTAAATTGTAAACACACTATTTTGTATCCCACTTTAAGTACAATTTAAATCATAAATATAATCAAACTTATTATGATTAAGTAATTGGAAAAATAACAACAAGTAAGGTCAAATATGATTAAATGGCAATAAATCATTACATAAATTTTAAACTCCTACTGCGTAAAAAATGTTTGGAATGTTAGTATGTACCTTGATGTGACTGCGCAAAAAACGCAAGTGGTTGCGCCCATGCAAAAAGTTTCTTAGCTTGTCAAATAAATACATAATACAATATAATATAATATTACTGAAAAAAAAGGTGTCTGTTTCCTTTTGAACTCGCCATATCATGTTGAATATTTACTATCGCACAAAAATACCCTCAAAGTTTGAGGAATTGCATCTACACCTTTATGGTAGAGCAATAGGGACTACGAACAAGATTATCAATAAGATATTTAACAAATTAGCGTCTATGTATAGTAGATAGTTTTGGAATACTTTTCTGTATCGTAGTTAATCTAGATTTTCAGAAAGGTTTCGGAAGCCGGTCTACGCTAAATTACACTTGTCATTTAATATTGATATAATAACAAAAAAATTTACAATTATATTTAAACTCGACCTCTCGACTCTAATGACTCGCGTGAAATAATAAAATTTTATAACAGATTTTTACGACTGTAAAATCAATATAAACGTGTTGACAGCCGATCACGTGACCCAGGGGCTTCCCGAACGCAGTCACGCACAAACACTAGTCCAATATTAGTTTATTCGGCACGTTAAACTATTAAATATATTCGAATGTGTTTAATTTATGCGATTCACAAGGTATTTAGTTTCTCATTTTAAACATATTGACGATTGACTTTTAAAGTGAGACAGAGACTTACAGGTCGCAGTCGCGTACAAACACTTGTATAGGGTTGCCATAAGTATCCTGACGCTGAAGAGGTATATTTTAAACTTTACTTCATTAAGGTAAAACCCATTAAAAAAAAACAGGAAAGTTCTTGCAACGCTTCGTTACAACAGTATTCATGTTCTCACATAGTAATTCATCCATATATTATTATTTTCTCTCGACGTTTCGAAGACTGCAGCCACAATGGTCACCAGAGGAACTCAGGTGTTTATGGTCCAAAAAGTCAAAGTATAAAAATATGGATCTATTAAAATATCGCCGCTCGTCCAAACGCATTTGGCAGTTCATGCGCAATATATTGCTGCAAAAACTTACCAGTCTAAACTTAGCATTAGAGTATACAGTACACAAAACGTGTCGGACGGCTGCGTTCAAATCACGCGATCCAACGCCAACCTTGATGTGGCCTTAACAGAACACAGTTTTCGAAACCAAAAATTAGCCGAGCTGGTTTGTTATAATATAGCTATTTCGTAACCAAAAATATCTAATGCACGTTATGAAACATTCTTTGATATTAGATGAGTATTTTATGTATAAAATTAATTGACGTGGGAGCATCGATATATGTACTACGTACTACATCTGGCGTTACGTACACTCAATGTGTTCATCGACTGTACTGCAATCCGTAGACCTGACTTTAATATGATTTCAACATTGACAGCATGTGGTTATGTACGGAGTGACGCTCATAATATAAGAACTCGAGTCTAAGTGTATACCTGGATGTGAATAAAAAATATTAGACAAATAAGTAAAATTATATGTTGTTCAAGTGAATAAATAGGTTATAACAGTGACGTTTTGGTTGCCATTTTAGTTCAGATTTTGAACTAATAGTTTATATGGACGTTCATGTCTTTAGAATATACGTCAATGTGTGGGAGTAAATTACTTGATGGGTTTTGATGGTGTTTTGGCACAATTTCAAAAATAATGTGATATAATGGTAGCTTATATGCGTTGTAAAAGGCTGCTCAGTGCGTAGAAATGTATGGGTTTTAAACATATTTTCCCGTGTTATTATAGAAGAAGAAGAAGCGGCGATAGCCTAGTTGGGTGTGGAACGGACTGCCGAGACGAATGTCCGCAGGTTCAAATCTTAACGGCACACACCTCTGACTTTTCTAAAAAATCATGTGTGTATTCTTTGTGAATTTATCGTTCGCTTGAACGGTGAAGGAAATCATCGTGAGGAAACCTGCACATCTGAGAAGTTCTCTATAGGAATTTGGAAGGTGTGTTAAGTCTACCAATCCGCACTAGGCCAGCGTGGTGGACTAAGGCCTATTCCCTCTCAGTAGTAAAGGAGGCCCGTGCTCAGCAGTGGGCAAGTATATAATACAGGGCTGATATTATTATTATATATTATTATATTATAGAACCGGACGGACACTTGTAAAAACTAAGTTCCTGCAATGTGTTATGCCAACTTCACGTTAAATTAAGATGAGGTTAAGTGAAAAAGAAGATAAGTAAGGTCCTCCTATAAACCTTTATTTTTTATTGCTTTGAATTACGAAACGAGCTTGCCGTTCGCCTGATGGTAAGCAATACGACCACTCATAAACAGTAGAAACACCATCCAACACCTTGAATTACAAAGTATTGTTTCGTATTCCTCTGCGCTCGCCATCCTGAAACACCCTTATGTCCAGTACTTACACTGGCTACAAAGACCTTCAAACCGGGACACAACGGTGACTACACACTGCTGTATACCTATATACCTAGCAAAGCTTAGTAATAGCTACTATATTAGCCAGTCGGTGCATAGAAACTGCTTTATTTAAAGCATACGATACATTAACCTTTAACGAGAAGAGTTATATGGTCAAATGAAATAAAAATAAATCAAATCATTTTGCAATGCACCGGAAGACCTTGACATTTCCAAATTAACTTGACGTGTGCCATATATGCATATAAAGAGGGCTAACTAGTTTCATACTTCAAAATATGTGTTCTACTAGAAAAATGATCGTCAAACTAAATTACAATCAAATAAAAATGAATAGGATGCTGGGAGTTGTAAAAGAAAATCTAATTCGTGTTTGAACACCAGAAATGAAATAGAAAAAAACATATTTGCAATTTCAATCGAAGGTAAAAATTAAACAGGATCTGCAGTTATAATAAACAATCCTTTGAAATGTTGCATTAAATAAGTACGTACTTTTGTTAGCTTGCTAGAGCAATGACCTGAAAAATTTTAGTAGAAAATAATATTTACAAAAATATTTTCCTTCTAATCATAATTAGCAACCTTCGTATATGGTTAACTTTTTTCCCTACAGCACTTAACCAATTCCAAATAAGTAGTTGTTTCCAGTGAAGTTAACACACATTTTTTGTAAATGGCATAGGCACAAGAACCTCGGAAGCGTAGTTGTATAACGTGCTCGATGACTTCCGCTAAGTCTCAGGTTCATATTCTCGGTCGAACAAAGTTATATTAGGTTTTTCTGCTCAGTATCATAACGGAGTGTAGCGATAAACTCACCCGCTATCGTATCTTGACTGAATTCACATGGCGAAAAATATGAGTACTAGTTGCGGCTGTATCTACCCCTTCGGGACAAAGTGTATAAATAGATAATTTAATAAGAGATATTTTGGTAATTAAACATTTTCAATAAGACCAAATTTTTTTTCTTTACATTAACAATTCCTAAATATTTCCATATTCCCGCCCCTAACTTGCGTGTCGCCAAATATGTAATGAATTTCCCAAGGCCATTTGCCTTAGGAGCCTTAATGCAAAAACAAACTACGCACAATCAACATTGAAAATATCAAAGCCGACCATAGATCATATTGATTTATACATGTCACATTGTTACGTGAATTTTATAACCTATGGAATATTCAAATTGACCATAATAAATTATCTATGGTAGGTTGTCTATACTAATATTATAAGGAGGAAAAGTTTGTGAGTTTGTTCGTACGGGCCAAGGTCTAGAACTATTGAACCGATATTAAAAATTATTTTACTAATAAAATATTTTATAAGAAAATAACATTTCTTCTGAGTGCTTTACGTTACTTTTAACCCAGGTAAATATAAAGCAAGACTTTTATCACGGAAAATATTTAACACACCAGCAGAGCAGCGACAAAAAGCTATTAAAAATAAACGTGATTAATTGCTGTGCGAGGAAGTAAAAATTTAAGGCCGGCAAAATAATGAACAAAATATACACGCACTGAGCATTGCTTATACATGTCATGAGTGTCAAAAATACAACATCACAATTATTCCAAACAATTACACACAATAGTGACGTATAAACGACAAAATAATTAATGATGGTGCAAAAATTCATCAATGAACTAGTATAAATTAACTAACGTAGCTCGTTTGAAACACCTTTATCCTTGTTTTGACGCGTGTTTAACACTGAGATTTAACATTGAACGTGTTTTTGCCGACAACCGGTAGAACACGGCACGTAAGTTAAAACTCTATCCCTGAAAGTATAGGCAGAGTTAATACTTCCGTCTTTAGTGCTAACGAGTTTCAACATTGAAAGTACTTTAAAATACCATTCAATATTTGGTAATTTTAAATGTAAATGATATAATTTTCAAAATAAAATACTGCCAGTCATACCAAATAAAGAAGATTAACAGCTTTTGTTAAAACTACGAGACGAACAAACAGCTCGCCCGATGGTAAGTGTCACGACAGCCCATCACCAAGCGGACATACCACCAGTGTATCGTATAAAAACACTCGTAAACTATTCGCCCTGAGATATGCATGAACAAGGAACACATTACTTACGTATGATGTCGCAACATTTCGACAATGTTATTGTGTAAAGTGCAATTGCAGAATTCAACACAATCATACATGTAACACGCTAGCACTTTGCACAATATGATGACTGGGATCAATAAACCAAGCTGCCACGTAAAACTATAGCTGTTATTTTCATACGTGCACAACAAAGTGACCCCACTTGATGGCACTTGATTGTAAGTTAAGTAAAGTCCAATAGAATGTCGAATTACGAGAGATGATTATCCCACGACAGTCGATACAATTATTCTCTTGGATCCGGATATACAGATCCCGGTACATGAAACACTTACGTGGGCCACTATGGCGGGTTTTAACACCTTGTGTACGGTGGTCGCTATCCGGGCGAATATACAATATGTCCTACTACCTAATTATTTCTAATTGCCTAGTAATTGACAATAACTACTATACTATAGATTACCATGTTCGCCAATGACTGTCACTCGTTTAACATGCCCGCGGAGCAAAACGACGCGCTAATCGTATTTTTAATTGACTATAGCTACTTATAGCTCAATCTGCTCTACGCTGGCGCCATCTCTTTAAAATATCCCATTATTTCCCATAGAAGCAAATTAAATGAACGCAGCGTAGCCTATGTGTTAATCCAAAACATAACCTATTCGTATGCAAAACTTCATCCAAATCCGTTTAGTTGATGCTGCGTTTACTTCTAACAAACATCCGAACATTTTCGTAAACTTTTCATTTATAATATTAGTCATAATAAGATACAATTTGTCAAATAATAAAATTGATAATAACAAATAATAGTTGATGCGAAACTTGTGTGGGAGTATTTTTTTGTACCAGTCTCGAGAAGTCTACAAATTTTTCTATCATACAAATATAATTACGTAAATACGTGCGACTTTGTGAAACAATTAAAACGTGAATAATAACGTGTTGCGATGTATAAAAAAACAACGCTGAATCATCCTTTTAACTGACTTCAAAAAAAGTAATAGATTTTCAATTCGAAGTGTATGTATTTCTTTATGTCTGTCATATTAGATCTCCGTCATTTATTAACCGATTTGGAAACTTATTTTTTTTATTTTATACGAGATACATATATATTTTCACCTTAGATTCATAGAATTTTCAAAATCGATTCAGTAGTTCCATTTTTAAATCAAAATAACTAAAATAAGTATGGCATCCAGGGTAACGTAATTGCGTATTTTGCATTCCCGCTACTTTTCCAGTCATGTTTCTGCGTTCTGTACTGTTGGGTCTATTTTATCACACACCAAAAAAGCAAAAAATAAAAACAATAATTTAAATCGCCTTCAAAAAACACTAAAACAAAAGAATAACATAATATTATACAATTAAAATTTTTGTAGTCAGCTATTAATTTTTATTTTCTAGCTAGATAAGTGAATAGACGAAAAAATATACGAAAACATAGTTCAATTTAAGTTACGCAACGACTTCAAAATTATTAATCCATATATTATAAAGTATTTTTTTATTCTTAGTAGTTTTGAAGGCTAGTTTATTTGATTTTTAAGTATTAACATTATGATTTTAAGTATTTAGCATTTGCTATCTTCAATCGTTCCATGAATAAAATGCGTATACGGGATATTTTATTAAACTTAGAACTCTACTACTCTACTCTCTTGAATCGAACTTTACAAAGATGTTAGGCACAGAACATGTAAGTATTATTATGTACGGATATTCTAATAGATAATAGTAGAGATGGACTGAAGAAGTGTACCTAGTATGGTCCTTACACTGTTATTTCGTTGATGACAATTGACCATCATCATTGTTACTTCTATCTTCTCTTACTATCTACCTTTCATCACCTTTCAAGTTGTTGAAATCAACTGCCTGGCAAACGTTAAAACCCGAAAAGGACCCAATTAGCTTTACTCCGTCTATTAATTGAACCCTAGACCACTCAGTCCACGGACTATATATGTCATTGTCAACGCAGTGTATAATACAGGAAAAGTATAAAATGAATAATATTTAGTATTACCAGTACCTTTCAAGAATTCTATACTTTGCCTAGGTATTGTATAGACTAACTGATTATACTGATTGCAGGTAACATATACACTACGAGATGAAGCGGACAATGTCAGAATACATAATATATTACCATAAACTTAAGTAATAAATTCATTGAAAACTGGAAATCGATACTAATACTATAAAGACGAAAAGTGGTTTTGTAAGTTTATATCTCTGTGACTACCGAACCAATTCTGAAAATGCTTTCACAAATTGGAAGCTATATTATCCCGGAGTGCTATAGGCTTCTTTTATCCCGGAAAAAGATTTTCACGCGCGCAAAGCCGCAGGTTAAACCTAGTATGACAACACAATCGTAACATATGTTTCTATAAGCCACTAGTTGACCCGACAGACGTTGTCCCGTCTTAACTATGAATTTGCAGCGCGCATTCTGTCAATCGCTGACAGTTATTTCAAACAATTGACAGTTATATAAAATTAATATTTTTGTTAAGTTTTCTTAAATTTTCTAATCATCCGCGCAATTTTTGGAATTTTTTCTTTCATAAGAACCTTCTCCTGACAATAACAAACACAACAACAACAAAAAATAATGAAAACGGTCCAGCCGTTCACGCGTGATGGCGTGACCAAGGGAAATAGGGATTCATTTTTATATATATAGAAGATTTAATAATTCATATTTATGCAAATCAATGTCGTAAATCATACACCATGGAAATGATGAAATCATCCACGTGACCTTCGGAAAGGTCACGCGTAATGCGCATTTGCAGATAAACATCTATGATCAATTTAAGTTTATTACTCTGTCAAATTTATACGAGGTCATCCGAAAATTACCTGCATAATGTCAAGTTCTTGCGATAACGTTGTATTACTATAATTTACTTTTTTTTAAATGCACAGCAAAGTGACTCTACCAGTAGCGAAGGGCGACGCTTTCCGACAGAGAACCCAACACACCATATTGGTACATTTAATAGTCATAAATCGCACTCTTAATAAAATAATGACCCATTCCAATATTGACAATTTGTGGGAATCGTCAAACAACCAATTTCTGTTAGCGACCTTTTAGGTTTTTCCCTTTTTTTCATGCTATAGGTTTCATTTTTTACCTTTCCTTAATAAGCTCAATTTTATAGCAACTTCAAATAAAATAGCATACAAAAATTAGTTTTCCGACGAGTGCCACAAATTAACAATTTTGAAATAGGTCATTATTTTATAAAGAGTATGAAATGCGGTTTGCAAACCAATCCAAAAATCCGACAGGAATCGGAGTTTATGCACTTTTTGCCCTTGGTTCCTACTGCACCTGACAGTAAGTACTAAGTAGAGCGGGGTCCAAGTGGAGTGACAACTCTCAATTATGCCGGTCTGATGGAACCGCGTATGCTCAGGCTGATCCCGGAACGCGACACGCTCACGTGGGCTACTGTGGCGGATTTTAACACCGTGTGTACGTTATCCTGATAGATACAAGTATCGGACCAGCATTATTTGTCTTGGTTTGATTTTACGATTTGTACACCACGAGATAAGCTACCTTAGTTTACTTTCCATACATATAACTGCGGAATTTTAAATGTATGAAAACATTGGTGTAATAAAATAGAAACTGTTTTTGTAATTTATTGTAAGTCCTTTTTCTTTAAATTCGACTGCTGGCGTAGATGTATTACAGTACGACGGCAATGCCAAGGTATTGGCTTCGATCTCGGGTCGAGCAGTGACATTGGGACTTTATAATCAGTATCAGCCCTCAGCCTGGAATTTGTGCCCGATATGACGAGACTCGCCCCCTATGACATGATGGGACGGAACACACGGTGAACAGTAGATGCACCAGTGCCGCTGCTTACCTCTTTAGAGATTAAAGGCGTGAACGTACCTTTTTTAAATTTAATGTATTGAATTTGTCAGAACCCGACGAATCTGAGTATGTCAAACTTCATCAACTCTCTCAAATAGTACTTAACCAAGCCTCCAACACTTATGTCCTACTTTCATTAACACACTTAGATCTAAAGTTAGAAAACGCAACGAAACTTCACAGCAATACGAAAGTCAACGGGACTGGACGCTATAAAAATTTACCGTACAACAGCTGAGCGAGGTAACCATAAACAGCACTAGTAATTAGAAAGTATCTAGATAAAACTAATGTAGAATATTTAAAAAAGAATGGTAAGATCAAGTAGGTCATTTGATGGTAATTATGGCTTATATTATGTTATTATTCGTAATATGAGAGGAATCTATAGTCCGCTAGCGACTTTAAAGCGAAGGAATAGATATTAAAAACTGGAAAAAATTTAATATCGCATCATGGTTTGGCTTCTGAAAATATTACTTAATTACAAATATCAACATGCTTTCGATTTATGATCGTTTTAATCCAGCGATAATACCTCTGTTGAAGCTGTCCATTCATACAATACCAATGTCTACAACATGGCTATATCTGAACATTGGCTGTATAATAATAGCAGCTCTGTATTAGAATATATTGCCTAATGTAACACACCTCATCTACTGCTAAGAGGGTTTAAGCCTTATTCCACCACGCTGACTAGTGCGTCTCGACATTCGCCGTATAAATCTATAAGTACATATGTATTTGTATATTTGGTAAATGTAGGTAGATACTGTAACTGACTTCTCGGACAACCAATACCTCAGTCCCCCACGTGACCATAAAACTGAAAAGTCTTCGACAGGGGAGAAACTTGTAATATAAAAAACCACAATTAAATCCGAGAAATAATTTTATTTCAATGTCTAACATTCGCGCACAATAAATATTAATGATTTATTACGTATATATATATAAAAATGAATCCCTATTTCCCTTGGTCACACCATCACGCGTGAACGGCTGGACCGATTTCACTATTTTTTTTGTTGTGTATGTTATTATCAGGAAAAGGTTATTATAAAAGAAAACATTCAAAAATTGCGCGGATAATTAGAAAATTTAAGAAAACTTAACGAAAATATTAATTTTATATAACTGTCAATTGTTTGAAATAACTGTCAGCGATTGACAGAATGCGCGCTGCAAATTCATAGTTAAGACGGGACAACGTCTGTCGGGTCAGCTAGTATCTGTATAATTTATAATGCCTATATATAAAAAAATACTGCTCACCAAAATACATTCGAACATTCACTTTCACCATTGAATAGACGAGGGCCGCGATCACCAACGGTCGGCCACTTTCGTGGTGAGTGTTACCATGCAAATCTTATTTTGCTTTTTTTCTCACATGTTTTGAAACTCGACAGTAGAAAGTTGAGGATATGTCCATATTTGCTTTTATATTGGACTTCCTTGATTTTTGATAGTAAGAAAAATACGCTCGTTTTTATAGATATATTTATAGCTGTTCACTCATACTTAAAAGAATTATCAAAAATAGGGTTTAAAATGCAGACAAAAAACGCCGGCTCGGAAAAAACTCCACTACCGTAACTACTTTAGCATATTTATTGTCACGTGTCAGTGTTTGCTCACGCACATTAGTCGGTCACGTGTGTTGAGTATACATTTTTTTTATTATAGCAACAAAAACGAACGCCTTGGTGGCGTAGTTATACTGCATACGCGGTACTACAGCGCTTTGAGGTCCTGGGCTCGAATCCCAGTGATATTTGGGTTTTTCTACTCAGTATCAGCCCGGAGTCTGGAATTTGTGCCCGATATGGCGATAGGCTCGCCCCCTATCACATCAAGTGACGGAACACACACGGCGTAAAGTGGGTGCCCTGGTTGCGCCTCTGCATACTCTTTTGGGGATAAATGCGTTATGTTGTGTAAAAACAAACGACATGAATTAAGTACTAACTAGCAAATTAAAGAAGAGAAAACATTTGGAATAGGCTTTGACCCTCTAGCTATCAATTAACCTGACCAGGATACCACAGCAAATGTACTATATTATATACTTCAATACATTGTGTGCTATATTATACTTAGCGACTTGTGGCAATATTTCAACCACGCCACGCAATTAGCAACTAATAAATTTTCCGAATTGAAAAAATATACGTCAATGGCATCCTCTGAGTTCTGACCTCTTCGGAGGTATCGCCGTGACCTTATATTACGATGAGATTGCATTAATTTGACCCTTTGAACCTGCGAAACTTCAATCAAGAACTTAAAATTTAATTAAACTTTCACAGTCTCATTTGTTAAGTTTGCCCATAGGTCATAATTAATGCGGACAGCTAATTAAAGGACTGTGGTTCGTCTCTATACAACAGGTTGGATATAACGTGCTGAAATATGGTCGACGCAAAATTTTCAATATATTGCAGAAAGATTTTTTAGATATTGCTTTGAATGACGAGACGAGTTTGCCGTTCACCTGATGGTAAGCGATACGACCGCCCATAAACAATAGTAGAACACAACAGTGACTACACATTGCTGCTTGGCGGCAGAAATAGACATATTATTTTATTTTATTTTATTCAAAAGGAACAGAAAACAGTTTCACATTAAATAAGTAACGGGTAAAATTACACATGTACTGCATTAATAAACATGTAACCAACAACACTGTTCACAGTTTAACAGAAAACTTTACAAAGAAGCAACAAACGTCTATAAGTCATAAGTATGAAAAAATCTCAAGCCTGCGATAATCAGTTTAAAAATACATTAGTAAAAAGTAAGTTATAAATTGTTTTTTTTTATTTTATTTTTTTTTGCCATTGCGGTGGTAGCTATCCAGACGAACTCTCACATATGAGAGACCTACCACCAGTAATTAATTATTCGGCTTATAATGCGAAATGAGCCTATCAGAATAAAGTTTATTTGACATAACAGATGAGTCATTTTGATTGGTTTACTTTCACCATTGATACGTAAATAGTGAATGGGACGTTTATTGAAATCGGCCGTTCATTTTCACGCCTAACTTAAAATTATAAAATCCATCTAGAAAGGAATTACATTGCACAATATATTAGATTTTTTTTTTAAAAAGGAAACCTTATGCACCTTATTGAAGTGGAGTAGGCTCCAGGTAAAGCATCGATTGACGAGAGCCGATTATCCGTCGCCAGTTGATATAAATATGCCGGCTTGATTGGTAACTGGATATACACAGGCTGATCCCGGAACGCGACACACTTGGATCATTATGACGAGTTTTGCACCTTGTGTACGGTGGTCGCTATCCGAGCAGTTACAAATATCTTACCAACAGTAAACATATATTACTACTTGCTTTGTCTGGGCTCCGCTCGCATGAATTAGTTTTTTCGAAATTAAAAATTAGCTTATAGTAAAGTAGCTATTAGTGACATAATATTAGTGACAAAAAAATCAAAATCGGTTTAGTAGTTCCTGAGATTAGCGCGTTCAAACAAACAAACTCTTCAGCTTTATACATCAGTATATATAATTTCTGATAGCAAATTCATATATCAGGTACATATATAATGGACTAACAAACCCATTACTTATAGCTTACTGCCGTCGTTAAAAATATTAAACGTATCTAAATACGCCCAGACTCGAAGTATTTCATTAATTTGACTTTGATTAATGACAAAGCCGTTATGCCCAAATGGCGGAGTCATTGTTGGTAAAAAGTTAAGCGAATGCCGTAGGAAGTCAAGGTTGTAGCAGCTGTTTGCCGCAATGCGTATCAAAAATATTAGTAACGCTACGGTAGTGGAAACAACAGCGGAAACTTTAATCACAGTGTTTTATCCGCGGTTTTGTCCGCCTTTTTTTTATAGTGGCTTCACTGTACCTGATGTTAAGCGAAGTGGAGCTCATAGAGTGCCGGCCAAAGATACAAGCATCCCCGGACGGTCGGCACAGTCATGGCGGCCTGCATAATTGCTTATTCACGGATTCAAGGATGCAAAGTTATAAGAAGGGAACACTGGCAAATCATTGATATGAGTTACCGAACCTTTTGCCTGCCTTCCTATATCGCGTCATAACAAAGGGATCAGACTGCTAGTGAAAACCCTTTCATTTCAAATAAAAATCAAGCCTAAATTATTCCCATAGAACGTGTGACTTATCTATTTGGGAAATACTTATTTTTTAAATTTTGACAAAAAAGTTAACTTATTGAAAAACAAATTCAGGTACATATTCTAAATAGGTTGTAGATATCGCCAACAAACGCCTGCATGCTCAACACATTGCGCGATAAAGTAATTGAATAACACCGTTCTTAACGTAAGGCCTATTTGAACGTTACAGGGGTAAAAACAAAACTAACCCCCCCCTCCCTCCCTCCCCCCGGCTATTTCGCGCAGTAACCGTCGGGTAACAGTAATCACGGCGAGATTGCATCTCGACTTACCGAAACCGGGTCAAGTAACGTTAGGTAATCATTTAGAAAACTCTTGTGCATTTACAACCAAGGCCCGTTTAAGATTTGCACGCAAACAACAATAATGTGAGCTATTATTATGGTCTAACTATATTTATCAAGGTTTAGGTTGGTTTTAACAGGCGCAAACTTTTGCCACCATGCCAGCCTCTGTGTCACCCGCTTTTTACAGTTTGTATTCATCTTCGGCTATAGGATGAATGCTGGCTTAACAAGTTACACAAAACCATAGAAATAGAAAAAAAAATAAAGCTGTTGGTTTCTATATGCCGAGTGATATTTCTCGGAGCTCGAACAAACTCCTTCCTTTTTCAAAACCTACGGCGGACAGCACCCTAGACCAAGTGTATAGGAAGTGCCCTATGGTTCTAAACTACAAACTATTGGTACGAAACCTGAAATTTATGACAAACAATAATTTTTCTTTACGATTTATTTTTTTTGCAAATTTAAATGTTTTTTGCAATTTCTGACTATTAAAGTACTCAAATCTATTTGCATAGAGTCTTTCAATCCTTATAAGCAACAGGATTACTTGGCACTAATCGTTAACAAATTCTGTGAATTCAGATCTTAATGTTCACAAATATGATTAACAGTCTAACCCCCTTATTCATAAACGTTTTTTATCTAAGGACGGAGTAAAGCTGTGATAACAAGCCTGTTTCTCAGTGCCCAACGGCACTGAGAAATAGACATAGGGCCGTTGTGATTTGTAATTATTGTTGTATTTCAATATTAGCCAATCACAACGGCCCTACGTCTACGCACTGCGAAGACTGCCATGCCGTCAGCACTGAGAAACAGACTTGTTATCACAGCCTTACTCGATCGTTCGATAAAAAACGTCTATGAATAAGGGGGTAAGAGTCTATCTCCTTAATGTACCTTTTCAAAAGTCCACAATGTTTATCATATAAAAGCCGCGCATCCACAACTGTTTTCTGATCTGATCGCTAGACACCAGATGGCCGAATGTCAATTTGCCAGCCTATGCCATAAAAAAAGGGTTATATGGTCATAAAAACTTTATTCATATTCAAAATGAAAATCAATTTGAAACAATTGAATCAAACAAAAAACACTAATTATTAAAAAAGGTGGAGTTCTGTACAGTTCATTGAGCCACGCAATTAAATCTATTATAATTTTCGAATTAACTCCAAGCATAACTGACATGCCATAAGTCAATCGTAAAAATGCTTGAAAACTATAATAAAAACTATCATTATTCATACATAATTGAATATTTTTTCATTTCAAAAAAGTGCCAAGCAATATTGATGGCTTGATGTCAAGGGCTCATCGTTCACAGTTTATGTATGCTCAATACCCATGCTAGTATGTATAACAACCTGCAAAAAACTGGAATTTTTAGGTATCCAGTACATTTTTTATTTGTCATTGCATTGATCGAGTCATGTTTTATCGACCTTACCGCCTCTAAGTTAAACTCCGCTCAATATGTACTAGCTTTTGCGCGTGGCTTCGCCGTCATGGATGAGTTTTCCGGGATAAAAGTCCCGTTAAATATTTTCTCGGGATAGAAAGTTGCCTATATCCTTCCCTGAGTCCCAAACAATGTCCATACCAAATTTCATCAAAATCAATTAGGTAGCTTTTCAAGTAATCGCGTTCACACAAGTAGACAGATGCAACGGGACTTTGTTTTATAATATTTTAAAGAGGAACACTTCTGTCGGAACGGAAGCTCTCAAAAGGAATAAATTTTCCCCGTTTTTGCAAACATATTACATTAATGCTCTGCTCCTATTGGCCATAGCGTGATGATATATAGCCTACAGCCTCCCTAGATAAATGAGCTATTCAACACTTAAAGAATTTTTCGATTCGAAGCAGTAGTTTCTGAGATTAGCGCGTTCAAACTCTTCAATTTCATATTAGTATAGATTATGCTATACATGTAAATGGAGTAGGTACCGTAAGGCTACCAATACAAGACTCCAATTTCGAAATATGTATATTCACGACTAAGATTATTTTGTATTAAATTAAATATATGTCCTCAATTAACATATACTTATAATTAATGATGCCTGAGAAATACTGAGTCATTGTATTCATTAGAACGAAGGTTTTTTACGGT
This sequence comes from Manduca sexta, assembly GCF_014839805.1. Taxonomy (NCBI): domain Eukaryota; kingdom Metazoa; phylum Arthropoda; class Insecta; order Lepidoptera; family Sphingidae; genus Manduca; species Manduca sexta. The sequence continues at coordinate 1,697,456 of NC_051117.1, read as the reverse complement.
TCTTATTCCAATTATATCTAAAGTAATAAATAGATATAATTTAACATTATATAATATCCAGTTTCCATTCCTATATTATATACTGGGTATTGCTCGCGGCTTCACCCGCTTGAAAAGCCTTTCTCGCTACACAGGTCCCTAAAATATTATATGACGCCAGCGCCATTTAAAAAAAAACAATTACTTCCCACGGGAGCAAATTACCGGGATAAAAGGTAGCCTATGTGTTACCTAATCCAGGACATGATTTACCAATGTGCTAAGTTTCATCCAAATCCGTTACGTTGTTCAAACAAATATCCAAACATGTTTACAAAATTTATTTTATAATATTAGTAACAAATAAGATATGAAGAACTATTCTACTGCTGAGCACGGGCCATCACTATTACTGAGAAGGTTTAGGTTAGCACACGCTGGCTTTGTACGGTGGGCAGTACACATTGAAAAACTTATATAGAATTCTTAGATATGTAGATTTCCCACGATATTTATCTTCGCCGTTAACGTCTGTCCTTAACATAGTAATTCGTCTTTAGTTTTCCGATAAGCGCTTGACGTCAATTCTTATTCCAAGTAGCCTTAAAAGTCAAAAGGAGTCGCCGTTGGTCCGATTTTTATGTAAATAGCTGTATTCGCATACATAATTGTCATCAAAATTAACAAATCTATTCCGCGTACCGGTTCGAAAAGGAAAAATACGTACGTATTATACAGGTATTAGGCATTGGATGATAGAAACCAATATGTATCTTTATCAAAAAATTAAATATCATCAGCAGCAGGATGTACAATGCTGAACATAGCCCATAAAAGATTTCCAGATCAACCTATTGGAAGGGGCCCGCATCCAGCGACCTCCTGTGAGTTCTACGATTTATATATATTTTTTTTTTTATTTTATTCATTTATACATATTATAACACCATAACAGTTGATACTAATGCGATGTTATACAGATTTAAATTTAACAATTTATTTCAATACATCTATGAGCCATTTCAGTGAATTCTGTAAATAAAATATACCATCATAATTAAAAAAAAAAATTGCACAAAATATAGATCTGTTATATCAATTGTTACTGCCAGGTAAGGCAAGGCTAAATGTGTAATAGATATTATAATATAATACCTCGATGGTGTATACGGAACGACTGCAATGCTGTGGTCTCGGGTTCGATCCGAGTCGGGCAGTGAAATTTGTATTTTTTACACAGTATCAGCCTGAGTATGGAATTCGTGCTGGGACCGTATTCTGTACGATAGTGTAAACGCGTAACGCGGCCGTGTCATGTTATCTTCGAGAAATATGCGTGGAATGGTATTCTGTAAGCCAAATTTCTATAGTCCTAAACATGATGCGATGTGTTACGTGCTTGTTACGCACTGTCAAAATAACGTGCGGGATAGAGAATAAGGCCCCTGATATGACTATAAGCTCGCCCCCTATCACATCATAAGACAGAAAAGGCACAACAGAAAGTGGGTGTATCAGTTGCGCCTCTTCCTATCCTTTTGGGGATAAAAAGGCGTGAGTGTGTGTATTTTAAATACTAATATTTTTGTTAATTAAAAGACTAAATTATTTAATTATGTGGTGACTTATTTTCCAGTGACGAAAGGTGAAATTTTGCGAAAGGTAACTCGACATAATATAGGTACTAATATGCATAGATGCGGTCTTGAAATCGTTCTAATGATAATTAAATTCTATATAAAGGGAAGCCGATAGGAATCGGGTAATATGGACCTTTCGCCACTGGTACTTTCATATTACCTTTTTGGCATTCAAGTGAATAAACGATTTATAAGTCTATTCTTTACTATTTTCAATCAAAGACCAAAGGCTGCTCAGTTGTCCTCTAGAAAAGGAATAACCTAGATATTCAACTAGATAAGACAAAATTCGCGTTCGTACTTGAAAATATTCGAGCGAGGATAAACGTAGAAGGAAATTCTGTATCGTAGTGCATATACGTTGAATAAGGATAACCACTGATGCATGAACATTATGCCTTATGTGCAAGACCTTAGTTACTAATTTAAATTTTGCTGGTGATAGGATATTTGCATCCGGCCGGAAAGTGACCACCGATGTGTAAAACCCGCCATGATGGTCCACGTAAGTGTGTCGCGTTCCGGGATCAGCCGGTGTATGTCTAGTGATCAGGCCGGCATAATTGTGTCGGCTGGCGAGAGGTAATCATCTCTCGTTAACGTCAATAACTAAACCCTACTACAATCTCAGATGCAGTGGAGGAATTTTGCATGAAAGACTACAAAGTACGAGATCCCATAATTATTATTTTGTCATTCTCATATATGCCATAGGAAATCGTGTAAGCCACAATCAGCAGTCACCCATTTCTCTACCGTCAGCCATGATCAAATCTGGCACCCATTTTGAAAACATCGTTAAACCCATGTCATGTTTTTCTTTGATAGATTTGATTTCTTAATTTTATTTCTTGACGTACGATTATGATTTTATTAAAAGAATATAATATTCATATCGAAAAATTAGACGCAATATATAATAAATATAATATACTAAAGAAACACAAAACTACATTATTTCTAGAAACTTAACTGGTGAGAATTATTTAAGATAAATTGTTTTAAAAACATCAACAATTCGCGAAGAAAATAGCAATTTGAACATTTGTTTTTTTTTCTTATTTCCGATTGTTTTTCATAGGCGAATCGTGATAACATATTCATTAAAATATCTGATCTACACAAGCATGTGAAATACTTTCCAACATTCGCGGAGACTCGCTTCGATCATAATCAACTTGATCGATGGACCTTAATTAAATCCTATCAATAACTCAGCGCAATAATCCTTTAAGTACGATGTAGGGGTCACGTGAATTTTGTATGTAATAGATTAGATAGATGGTATAAATACAGAATATTTGCTTTTGATTTTGAATAAGGTATGTTGGTCTATTGCATTCATGACTGTTGTAGATGCTGAACTACTAATAAAACTTATGATATAAAAATCTATCAAAACATAGGTACTTGAAGCCGTTTTTTCTATCCTTATTGGAGATGAAATATCATTTGTAAAAGCAAGTACGCTAGATTCAAAAGAGAATGTACAAACATGTTTCATATTTGCTAGACGAATTAAACTATTGAGGGCAAGAGAAATTTCAATCACACCTTCAGATATGACCAACTTATTAAATCGCTAACACTGCACAAATATAACTGAGCTCTACAACGCAAAGATAATAACGAACAAAAGAAATCTTAATTCTAACACTCGAAGTATTATAATCGAATAGAAATGTTCAATGCAAATAATTTAAAAATACAACTACTCAATAAAAAAAGTTACCACTTACTTAAAACATGTTGCGACACAGCCAAATCACAAGAAAAAACACACAGACACGACACAAAAACAAACACTAAAAACTTCGATTAAATTCAGCGGAGGAACGGACGTGCGCTTCTGTCGACTGATCGCGAGCTACTGACGATTCTGACGAATGACGATTACCACAATTCGGCGGCAATCATGGCGTCACAATGAAGGCTGAGTTAGAGGAAACTTAATAAACATCTAAACTCGATAATACTTAGTTGGATGACAACGGTATGTATTTTTTACTGCTAAAGGTTAAGTTATGCTTCCGATTTAATAACAATTGTTATTTGTAGATAACATTAACATTGGTATGGATGATGACACAAAAGGTGAATGCTACAGCTTCGTTTTTACTTATTCATTCTCGTATATTCTTGATTGCTTTAAACATAATGCGAACAACGATTTAAAACTGAAGGTTATCCAGCTGTAACTAGAAACTAGACACTAAGTAGGGCAACTTGACTAGCTTAAAAATCGATATATAATCAAAATAATAGAACACTCTCATCTGAATTGTGATATCAGAAACATAGGTAAAGGGTCGTATTAACATTATCAGCATTACAAGGAAAGCCGGAACTTGAGTAGTAAATGAAAAGTTTGTACACTTTGGAATGAACTCCCCGCATCGGTGTTTCCCGAGTGCTGTAACTTGCCGTTCAAACGAGGTTTAAAAAGAGTGCTGACGTTCCGGTAAGCAACGGCTTGACTGTGCCTCTTACATTGCTTTAGTCCATGGACGGCAGATGCTGATTACCATCAGGCGGACCGCTCGCTCGTTCGCCAATTAAGGCAATAAAAAAAATAGAAAAACACCCTATCAACTGGAATTTTAACAACCTTACAAACAATAATGAGTTATCTTTTGATATCAAGGTCTGATAATAATATGCCACCAGTTCATTCAATACCTGTATATGTATTTATAGTATACGATTGAGAAAAACGAGGAAACAGTGCACCGAACTACACGATTATAGCTTTTAATAGCACACAGCTTTGTCGGAATTTCAATTTCTGACAAATATTAAAAAACTATCTTATGTCCTTTCTTTAAGGTTAAAGTTTGCTCAAGAAATTTCATCGAAATAGCTTCAATGTTTTGCCGTGGAAACAGACAAATTACTTTTGCATTTATAATATTAGTATGGATTTATGCACGACTTATTTCGGTTTAGAACGTCTGACGAACACATATGACGAAGAATTGATGACTAATGCCCAAATATGTTTTCGCCTAAAAGATTTTTATTATTATGTTTATTTGTTTGGTTTTAAAAGTCTTTTTTGTATTTAATTCGTCACCATAGCTTTGTACCGTTATCTAATGACGTAGGTTTTCGCATTTATGACGTCATATTTCTAGACGGCCACGGCTGTGAGCCTACTGCATCTGGTAAGTGGAGTGGGGTCCAAATGACATGTCGACTAACGAAAATCCAAAATTGTTTATAAACAAATAATGGTTTAAGTATCATATTTATTTTATTAGAGTCAATTATTTTAGGTTACCATTTCCAATTCTACTACGTCTTACAGTTAGTTTTTTTTACTTGCTTTGAATGACGAGATGAGCTTGCCTTTGCCTGATAGTAAGCGATACGGCCGCCCATAAAACTAGACACACCATCCAACACCTGAGACATGAGATGTTAAGTCTTATTACGTCCAGTAGTTACACTGACTACAATGTTCTTCAAACCGTAACACAACAGTGAGTACACCCTGCTGCTTGGCGGCAAAAATAGACATTGCAGTGGTATCACATACGAGAGACCTGCCGCCAGTAGTTCACTCATATGGTTATAGTAAGTAAACACAAATTGAGCCATATAAAATATAGGTCTACCAAAGAAGCTGCGTCTCTCGACAAATATAATAATTATGCCCGGCTTTACTTTACATTGCTTATGTGTTCTTTTTTACACAGACCCCTTGCAATAAGTTTACCGGCCATTAGGACCCGCGGACCCCATCTTGGGAAACCTAGGTTTAACGAACCCAGACGCGAGCCCTACTTCTTTGTATACAAACAGAAACGAGACTCACCTGTACAAACAACACGATTGTCGTTTATCACAGGTCGTTGCAAGGTTGTGCACTTTACTCGTCCTGATGGATTACGATATCGGAGATATGGGTGAGACAATGATGCTTGGTTTATGGTCCTTGAAGGATTCGATAACTATTAACTGAACTGTAGTCATTGTAGATGAATAAAAAGGTAACGAGTCTCAAAATCGGCTATTAACGGCTAATATGTTCTACGATTTCGTAGTGGAAACCTTCTTCCTCCAGTGGAATTAGGACCTTAATGACGAGGTTTCAGTATTGAATATATGTAGTAGAACTTACCAGAATTTCATTTATTATTTTATATTTATTTACCAACCAATACTACCTACTTACAAGATCCTATATTATTAATATCAATAAATATTATATTATTATATCTCATTTATATCCTTTCACGTTGAGGATGGCATGATCATGTCTGATCAAACCCTCTTTATTATTAAATAAAGATTTAAAAAAATAAAAAAGAGCACAAAAAAGTACCTTTCACGTTCGTTTATAATATTCTATAAAATGAACAAAAAGAACTTCGGTTTGTTATTAGTATTTATTACTTTACCACTAACGTTTAGCCGCCATTATACATCTTCGTGGAATGGAAAATTCAATGACTTCTTCAGTAACGTTGTTAGAAAGTTGTTTTTAAACAGCACCATTCATTGGTTCAAAGAGTTTGCCGTAAAGTTCAGACTGTGAGAATTTTATAATAGTTTTAAAATTATAGAAAGGCCTTGTGGGATGCTGGCATGACCATATATTTAGAGAACTCTAAAACAGTGTCTTGAAACGAACTTTATTTGGCACAACATTAAACCGCAATAATTTTTTCACGTGAGGCTGGCATATGCATAAAATTGGTTTGCTCACTGCGCATACAGAAATTTCATAGCTTTATTTAACAGGACTGTGTTTTATTTCATCCAAATGCGTTCACCAGTTTCTGCAACTTCTAATAAAGACCAATTTCAAATTTATAAATTTAGTAAGTTTTTATGACCTCTACCTGCCTCATAGTCTCTAGGAGGTCTCTTCGGCCTTAACCATTGTTATAAACGTCAATCCCTGACGTCAATAGCTACATCTCATGCTGATTACCGTGTCTGTATGCGGCACACGCTATGGCGGCTTCGGGCGCCGGCTATCTATATTCCACAGGGGTAACGTTCAAATGTTATCGCGTGTGACGTCAAATTTGACTGACATGCGTGTGGTTTATGAAAATGAGAATAATTTAGTGACCTGGAATTATTTTAGATTCAGACAATTTTCCTGCTATTACAACGAGCAACGGCTGCAAAAAAAAAATAGAAACATCAATATTGGAATAAAATTTCAAAAACCCCATTCAAATCAGATCAATTTGATGAATTGAGGAAAATCGCGGACATACGAATATACATACGTACGGTTTGAAAACAGAACCTCTTTTTTTGAAGTCGGTTAAAAGAAGATCACTACGGTATCGCCAAATGAGTAATTTTATCGTCACGATTAAGCTATAGGCAGCATTGATTGTTATTAAGTTCCTTAAGAATCACCAAACACCATTAACAAGATACTAAACAGTAATTTCTTAAAACTACCCACAAAATTCATTTGTAACACAATAAAATGTGGAACAAACTTCTATGTCCGATAATTTATACGCAATTAAGTACATCAGCACTGGCTACGATTGCGCACATCCATCGGTACAACGTCCAATGTTTATCAACTCAAAGCTCTTGGACAAATTATCAGCATTTATAATATCTGCTATGAACGTTCTATTGTTTTTTAATTGGTTATCGTGTATTGCTGGTATAATAGTGAAGCGTTTATACAACCTGATTCCTAAAGGCTTCCCATTTAGGTTTATTTATGTTTAAAAGCGGCGATAGCCTAGTTGGACGTGGAACGGACTGCCAAGACGAATGTCCGCAGGTTCAAATCACAAGGGTACACACCTCTGACTTTTCTAAAATCATGTGTGTATTCTTTGTTAATTTATCGCCCGCTTTAACGGTGAAGGAAAACATCGTGATGAAACCTGCACATCTGAGAAGTTCTCTATAGGAATTTCAAAGGTGTGTGAAGTCTACCAATCCGCACTAGGCCAGCGTGGTGGACTAAGGCCTAATCCCTCTCAGTAGTCGAGGAGGCCCGTGCTCAGCAGTGGGCAAGTATATAATACAGGGCTGATATTATTATATGTTTGTCTGTTTGTTTTTGATATCCGTTAACTTGGCCTCGATATCATTACTAAGGCATTTTTTTACATCGGCTTACCTTTTAAAAATGACACTTTTCGCCACTGTAGGATAATCGTGTCCGCACGAATAACAACCAACGCAAACTTCATACCGCCATTATTAAACGATGCCAACCGCTTTTTTCGATCCGTCGTGAAATTGACCAATCAGAACAAAGTTTTAGTTGACACGGTTAGAAACGACGAGTTTTGATTGGTCTATTCTTACGAATCGAAGATTAAAATTGAAATAGTTTAAACGGCCGATAGTGGCCGGAAATGTTACGGGAGTAGCATGAGTATATCCGATAACGAACAGATCGTTAATAATTGTGTCAACTGAAGGATCTTTCGTCAATACATATTCTGACGCCATTCTTATAACCATCAGGTGCAGTGGAGTCACTTTCCCATTCCCGTAAAAAAACTTAAGACGTTGAAGTTTTTCACCTGATGGAAACTGCGTTAAATTCCCTCTATACGCTTCAAACAATTTGCGCAATCCACATTTTTTTTATTGCTTTGTATGAGGAGACGAGCTTGCTGTTCCCCTGATGATAAGTGATACAAACGCCCATAAACAATAGAAACACCATCCAACACCATGAATTACATAGTATTGTTCGGTATTCCACTGCGCTCGCCATCCTAAGACATGATATGCTAAGTCTTATGTCCAGTAGTTACACTGACTACAATGTCCTTCAAACCGGAACGCAAAAATGACTACACACTGCTGTGGCGGCAGAGAAAGAGCGGTGGTACCCACCCAGACGGACTCCCACATATGAGAGACCTACCACCACCACATTTACAAAGTAAATGGAAGAGGTGAGGAATTTAATAATCCACGTTATAAAGCTGGTTGTGAAAGGTTTCACCCGCTTCGTACTCCGACAATAGCACTACATCCATGAAGGTCACACTGTTAATATTTATAAGTTTTATACGAATCGTCTTAAGGTTATAGCTTAAGGTCCATTTTTCATACATTTTGTTTCACCTTTAATCTGGGTAACTAAACAAGTATTGACAAGTAAAGAATTTAAATTCACGTCTAGTTAGTGATTAGTTCTCGCAGTTGAAATAAAAACGTAAAAATAAATAATATGCATGGATATTTCGGCCTTTAAAATTTCGTCGTATTAAATTTTAAAGGCAGAAATATCCATGATTATTAATTATTTTTACGTTTTTCTTTCAACTGCGAGAACTAATCACTAACTAGACGTGAATTTAAATTCTTTACTTGTCAATACTTGTTTAGTTACCCAGATTAAAGGTGAAACAAAATGTATGAAAATGGACCTTGAGGTATCGCCTTAATGCATATGCATTAGCCTTGAACGTTCGAGGGTGGATATAAAAACTAGTTCGCCTATCACGGACTTCAATTTTCGTGTTGACATGAGGAAGTTGAAAGTAATTAAAGTCAAAATAAGTTTTTTTAACCTAAAAAAATATTAAATCGTCCCTACCTTTGTGCATTATTCTATGCTACTTATTACTTAATTCAATTAACTTTATTTATATACTATGCGAAAATATTTTGAAAGGGCAATCTAGTCTTACTTAAGTATTAATAATATAAATGTGAATGTTTGTATGTTCGTAAGAAGTAAACACAGGAAAAACGGAACGGATTTAGTTTTGTAAACTGTGTCAAAATTCATTTATTATATTTATTTTCAAATACATATTAACTTGTCCTATTTAATAAAGATTTGCGGTAAATACGCTTATTGAATAACCAAACAGCTGAACGAAAGCAAAAGTCACTTAAAGTGCGTTTCATAATGTGACGACAGGTGTAGGGGAGAGATAACGCTGAAGCATCGATAATCGATATTTTTTTATGTTCGACATTGTTGCATATGAAAATAAATAAACAATTCTATTCAGACTATAATCACTGTCGTGTTGCGCACAATTTTTAGATAAAATATGACTAGTGTGAATGTATTTAATATTTAAATTATTGCTATATTGTTCTCTAAACGCGTCTTGAGGTCAATGTTTTATGATTATTATTCAGTAACAAATATGACGGTTGCTTATAAATGCTCTGTGGTTTCCTGAGTTTTAACGTAATCTACATCATTTCTTCCAAAATCAATCTTTTAATCACGTATATTCGCAAATAATATATTCACAAACGAGGACACTAGGGTGCTATGAATTAATTAGTATTCACAACCCATTGAACTATACATTAAACAGTTTATGTATAGCGATTCATCAGAGACAAAGAGTGACATACAGAAACACCGAACATAAATATTCGTTAAGTATTCACTAATATATGTCGAATTATTTAAAACACGATTTTATTAGCATTATAATTAACATAATGATATAAATTCACTTGTCCTCATAATAAAGGAAGGTCCGCGAATATCAAAATTTGCGGATACGGAAATGCATCAAATGTCATATTGTAATCGCACTAAATTGTGTAGGTTGGCAATACTTAATATTAAAATAATGCTATTAAAATTTAACAGTTTGAAAACAAACAATTTCAGTAAATAAACTGATGAAACAACCTTTAACTGCTTATTTATCCATCACTGCAAGTAATTTTTTTTTTATTTCTTTTAAAAATGCACACCAGTAGCACATACATTAGCGTATTACAATATTAAGAATTCTTGGATTCCGACGCACCTGCTTATTGAACGTGTGTACTACATTTACAATATATTATATTAACATAATTTAAATGATGGTTTCATACAAAATAACAAGGAATGATCCTATGTCGTCATCAGAATAATTCTTAACCAATAAAAAACATATTATACCTATTAGCTACACATATCCCATTTCATCGGATGAACTTTATACTGTAAAATTATCAAATATAATTAGTGTATATTGTAGATAGTCACCAAAGGCGGGATTAGCACAGATCATTAGTACCTATCAGCACACGGATGTAAGTAATTATCAAAAATCTATAACGTATTTAAATACTAAGGATAAGATAACGCATTACATTTTTATTTGAAATTGTTATTGAAGGAAAATTATAAAAATAGGTAATTGGTTTTTATTTTTGTTGATTTTTTTGTTTTAAATTGCCTGAATGGACGAATGGCATAACAGTCCGACTGATGGTAACTAACTACATGGATTTTAATGGCAATGATAAAGGATGGCAACGGCAAAAGTACAGTCAAGTCGCTTCTCAACAAAATGCATCCAACATGACGACTTACCTCGTCACGTTAAGGCATTAAATACGTAACACTCGTAAATCACAGAAAAATATCTTATCTGCTAATAACAATAATACTGTAAGTAGATAAAGACTATATTAAACAGTAAACATCTAGAAAATGCACTGATACCTTAAACACTATTAAATTAAAAGTATTATCTTTGGAAAGTAAATTATTTATTGTTATAATACCTTTTGATACAATTTAATAATCTATCTAAGTTCTTTAATTTCAATTTTTTTTTATTTAAATTTGTTTATGTGTAAAAGTTTTACAGTATTTTCAAGTTTATCGATACTTTCCCATCTCTTTAGCGTACAGTCTCGTCCATAAGTGGCGGAACGAAAGCACAGGGCATTGTGCTGGGAGTGGACGTAACGTCTCATAACACTGACGCAACGCTTTTGTAGGACGACGAAGCCAAAAGTGTCACAAAATGGATTTTGCGAGATTAAAAATATCTTTAGCGTAATTTAATGGATTTTCGCGGTAAGAACTCCCAGAGATCGTGTATAAAACTCAACTACAGCTGGTTTCAAAAAGCGATGTATGCAAACGGCCCAGGCTTCACTTTTGTAAAATCCACTACAATCTCACTTACATTGTTTTAACCGCCAAGACATATCTGAAACAATAATACATATTATGTCGTTAATAATGGATTTGAAAATTAAAACGCGCGGTATCTTATGTGCATTACTGCATATTTCTGAACTCTCCCAATTTAGTACTCAACGCTCATTTGTCGCCTCTTATACTGGGGGGTCTTAATTACAAGGATTTTTTTTTACCAGCCAATAGTATTTTTATATTATTGCTTTGTATGACGAGACGAGCTTGCCGTTCGCCTGATGGTAAGCGATACGACTGACCACAAACAGTAGAAACACCATCTAACGTCTTGAATTACCAAGTATTGTTTGGTATACCACAGCCAATTTTGCCACTCTTCAGTCCTTTGTCCACGGGGCTACTGATAAGGGACTTGATGTTTGACCCGATGACCGCACACGACGCGACGCATTAACTAAACATAGATAAATAGTACTAGTAACAAGTGAACCAATACGTGTGCAAGACATCAAGTCGCTTATCAGTAGCGCCTTGGGCAAAGGACTATAAACTTATAATAAATAATAATAATAGCCCTGTATTATATACTCCCACTGCTAGGAAATGGGTCTCCTCTACTACTGAAAGGGATTAGGCCTTAGTCCACCACGTTGGTCTAGTGCGGGTTGGTAGACTTCACACACCCTAGAAATTCCTATAGAGACTTATCAGGTATCCATTTTTCCTTTACCGTTAAAGCAAGCGATAATTTTCAAAGAATAGATAATTGTATAAAAGTCAGAGGTGTGTGCCCTCGGGTTTCGAACCTGCTGACATTCGTCTCGGCGCGGCAGTTCGTTCCACAACCAGCTAGGCCATCGCCACTTTTATCGTAAACTTAACTAGCAAAAATTATAACGTCAACCAATTGCCTAACTATTTTAGTCAATTGGCACCATTTAGGTGCAATTAAATTTAACAGTCAAAAGTTGCTCGTAAAGATTTCGAACTCCGCATCTGGAATTAATTGCTGATAAATATTTAGCCACATTAAGATATGCCAGGTCCGAGCCATGATGGAATTGTGATCAAGGCAGTCATTTTTAAATTGATAGACTGTAGTTGCGAAATGTTGAATATTTCAAAAGGCAAGTAGATAATTTTACTGATAATATATAATATATTATAATTATAAATAATAATGGCTTACTACAACTGCCGTGAGTCATATTAAGATATTCCTTTTTTTCATTACTTATCTTTAAGAAAGTATTATTAAAACATACACATATGCATTCCAACAGCTTGACAGGATGGAGGCCATCACAAAAAAAATATCATTATATTTAGAAAGCAGCCTCTACACGAAATAAACAGAGAACGAAAAAAATCATTAATAACTGTCGACACTTCGAATAGCTGTCACTTTATATCTCGCGTTTATTTCAAAATTCACAGAGCCTTAACAAGACATTATCGAGCATCGATAATAAACGGGTAAGTTACAACACTAGTCGGCTGAAAGACCCTAAGACCTAGTGTTGAGTGGATAATTATTGGCACAACACGGCCTGCGTTGCACAACACCACATCCTTATAGTGCCGTAGGTTAGATAGTAAACGGATTTTGTTTTGTAATATAATATATCGATAAATACCTATTCTGAAATGTTAGAATGTGTGCAATGTATGACTATTTGTGAGAAGTTACTGTGATATTTGTACATAGACGATGCATGCGTAATTTACTGTTTAGGTGATAGATATCTTGATGTGTCAATCTTGGTGGGTGTCAACTGTCACTCCTTAAGTCAATCAGCAGTGTGCAAGCGAAGATATTATTGTGTTGAAAAATAAATAAAGAGGTACAAAAATGGCGATCTGATTTTATAGTCTGTTTTTGTTTTGTATCTGCTACTTACTCGACATTGGCAAAATCACCGAAATATAAACGGTAGCAGCCATAACATAAAAGAAGATTATTGTGTTCAAGTTTAGATAATATTTTTGAGACATTTTAAAATCCTATCGAGTATCGACCTGTTTAGAACACCAGGAGCTTCCTGGTAAGGAGATATTGGCCTCCCGGCGGTAGCAATTATAACCGTACAGAACGAAAGGGAAATAGAGCAAGGAAGAAAATGATGTTAACAAACCCTAATACACGAGAAGTCTCAAAAGCAAATACACACACACACACACATCACGCATTTTATCCCCGAAGGGGTATGCAGAGGCGCAACCATGGCATCCACTTTTCGCCAAGTGTGTTCCGTCCCATGATGTGATAGAGGGCGAGCCTATCGCCATATCGGGCACAAATTCCAGACTCCGGGCTGATACTGAGCAGAAAAACCCAAATATCACTTTGCCCGACCCGGGATTCGAACCCAGGACCTCAGAGCGCTGCCGTACCGCGCATGCAGTACAACTACGCCACCGAGGCAGCAAAAGAAAATAAAACGCATTAATCTGCCCAAAAAAAGCATATAAAACACATTTTGATTTACGGAAACTTGCAACAGTCACGTGCAATCGTCGGCTGCTTGCTAAACACACGAATACAGGGACGCAGTCAGAAGTGCCATTGAAGTCTAGAACCACTCAACATCAAGAAGGATATTATGCAATAAAAACATTTTAACCTATATGTCAATTTGTAATTTTTCAACATTTTTATGATGTTTTAATGATTCGGTAAAATGTATGAACTAAATAACTAACGACAACTAATATCGAATCTTAAGGGACTTGGTTACATCAATTTACTGCAGAGACTGAGTTACGGGAACAAGCCAATCAGAATAAAGCAGTCATAATTACTACCAACAACCTGAGCAATTAAAACTTCGATTAGAATAAGGAATTTTATATTTTTAAGTGTATTATTTACGTTAGTTATTTTACCACGAATATATCTCAACATCATAAATTCGATACTCGGCATTGGTTGAATAATTTCTTATCCGGAATCCCCGCCTCCCTCCCCTTCCTCTAACTACGGCCCTGCAAACATAAACGTTGAAATATTCTTGTGAAACAGCAACGAACGGCCATACTTCACTTTATGTACTAAGTGGAATCTATTAACATTTAATAATGGCGAAGGGCCGGGGATTGCTTAGCAGTATTGGTTGCTGTTTCAAAATTTGACGTAGATACACAAAAAGGATCTAAGTACTTCTTACGTACTCTAAAATATGGTCGAAAATGAGCCGAGTACGCCAAATTAGTTCTAGACTATAAGGTCTATATTTTACATTAGTAAAAACATCTTAGTCAAAATATCTTAATTTTAACTTTTTAACAAAATATAAAACAGATCAATGAGCAAAAATACGATTTAAACTTCAATCTTCACTATTTCAAAAGTGTCATTTTGTGGGCTGGATTTTTGCGTATCTACGTCCAATTAGTAATAGCATGGATAGCTAATAACCTGCTTTAGTATTGACATACATGGCGCTAACATCATAGCCTACATACCATTTCCCTTCCCTTATTCCTATGTGTTCCCTTTATGATCCATCATCCATCCTATCCACGATCCTTCTGATATTGTGGCCATATATGAACGGTAAAGAACAGTAACACATCTCTGTTCCTTCACTCTCATAGTCCAATGAGACGGCAATCCATCAAGACCGGAGAGAGATCAGGCGCAGGACCAACGGCTTTACGTGCCTTCCGAAGCACGGGAATATCACACCGCCAACTTCCTGACTCCAAAGCTGTGACAGAATAATTTTGTAAAGATGGAAAAACCCAGTCAATTATTTTGGCTCGACTCGGGAATCAAACCCAGGACCTCAGCGCAGTAGTCGTACTCGTACCGTGTACTGCAACTATGCCACCGAGGAGTCAAAGCCAATAAAAACAAGTACAAGTAACAGTACAAGTATCAAATTTCCAGTCTATTGATCAGTAAACTATTAACAAGGTCAATGATGTAGTGCCTAATGTAAACGAATACTCTTTCATGAACTCCACAAACAATTCTCGTAGTAACACCGCCCACTCTAGGCGTGTCAACAAACCTCCAAACTGAGGTCTCGCGAAACACTCACTGAAGCCAGACAAGTGTTAAGGTACTGTTCCGTACATAGCGAAGTGCGATTGTGATTTGCAAATTATAAACGCAGGTTTCATGTGGCAGTTGGCAAGCTCGGTGCTACTTCTATATTATTAATCAAATTATTATAGTAAGTATTAATTAAGAACCGACAAGTAATTTTTGATAAACATATTAATATCATTGTGCAATGTTAAAGGTTATCAGAATACACATGTAAATAAGAAATTACACTGACGTATCAAATTGTGATCGAAACCTAGCAAATTCATGCAGTATATAACAACACATAATCTGTACCTGAGTAGTTCTCATAAATGTACACAACGAAAATATAGTTTATAAGAAATGTTACTACGAATTTTTTCTCATTTTTTTTTTGTTTGTCTTAATACATTTTATGAAATTATTATTTGATAGAACGAATGTATCATGGCAACCAAACAAAGATAGATAACACAGAAAATTTCGTAGATTTTTTTTTATAACTAACATTATTATTTATATTTATTAAAAATTAGTTCATCCGGATGTATCAAGCAGCACCTTTAGGTTGAGTGCACTTCTCATTTACATTCGTACAAATATACGAACAATACCAAAGTGAAGAAGCTAGTAAAATAGTTGATAAATATGTCAAATCGATATTGGATTTTTTTGCTCAATATGCCTAGGCTGAAGCCTGCAATCTACAATTATTGTGTAAGGTTAATGCCAATACGCTTATCTACTACATGCGTCCTAGCCTACCCCTGCAAAGGAAAAAGCGTGATGCTACGATGTTTATATCGGAATGTTTTCAGGATTTTCTCGAACGACGCAATACATGACGTATTAACTGCGCAACTGTATAAACGCAAATGGCTATTGCAATGCAAAATATGTGTTTTGAATTAACACATGGCAGATTTATGCAATAAGCAAAATGCACGGAGCTTTTGCATGTCACTTGAAAATATGTCCTCGGTTAGGCATAATAATATTCATAATCATATACCTATTCAAATATAAACTTAACTAGTGTTTTTATTTAACTTCTAAATCTTTTGATAGAAGATATCCCATTAAAAATTAAGTCAAAATAATAATTTATAAATATTATTAACAAAATGATAATTTAAGTGAGAGCTTTACATCGCAATGTCAACTTATAAACCATTATCAGAATCAATTTTATTTCTAGTAACATTATCTGCTCGTAATTATATATTTTTTAATACTTTAAAACCTGGTAAAATCCTCTCCTCAGCTTCGTTTTTATTTCAACGGCTTTTGACCAATCTTTGTTTTCACCATAAATAATATAGCATATGTAAATTACTACTAAATGTTAATGACTTATGTCTCAAAGTAACAAGCAATGTGCAATACCATGTGTTTAGCCAAGCAACCAGACCATTTCCTTCTTAATTCAGATAATATCTACAATCTATTGTGCAAATAAAAATAGAAAATTGAGATCTAAATCAGCGTAAGCCGTTCTGAAAATCAACTAGACGGTGAAGCAACAAAGGTTCGTCATATTTGTTTTGTTTTGACCCGGTTTGGTAAGAGGCTGCATACAAGACAGCATGATGTAAGTAATAGATACAGCTCAGTATAAACAATAAATATATTACAGATATTTACACAATTGAACATGTTTAGGTAATCGCCAGTCCCGGTTCTTGAATTTTTTGGAGGCGGGGCAAAATCTGGGTAATGCCGCCCCTGACCACCTATATTTTTAAGTTTGTCATGATCATCATCATCATTTCGCGCCCCGCAGGAAATAATATATGTGTGTAATGTTCTGCATGTCTCAGTAGTCAAAGTTTGGATTTTCCGCCCTTTGCCAAGTTTGGATTTGCCGCCCTCTGAATTCGCCGCCCGGGGCATGGGCCCGCGCTTGCCCCCCCATAAATCCGGGGCTGGTAATCGCCAATATGTTTATCTAAATTGCATGTATCAGGCTCGGTGAATAAACCGGCGGTGTAGGAGGGGGAAGAGAAGTTTTGCTTTTTGTTCGTATCACACCCCTCTTCGAGTGTGCAGTGATACAAGCTATATTGTCCCCTATGAACAAGACATTTAACCAGAAAGTAGAACGCGGTCAGGGAGCGATAATAAAAAACAAAATTTATGGAATAATAATGAATCCATCTTGGACTTAGATTATCCAAGCGTGATCATTACGCTCAAGATATCTCCAATTCCAAAACTTCATTCAATCACTATCAATCGTTGATTAAAGACATTGAAAAACGAGTATTTAGCGCTCGAGAAACCTTCGAAAACCTAATGCAAAATAAATCCCTAAGGTTCACATCTGTATGAAACTGTGACTTAAGGATGGAGTAAGATCAGTTTAAAATAAACTGGTTACAGGACGGTCCAACCACTTATAGGCATATTGTTAAACGCTCTTTTTACAGTAAATGTATTGTCAAAAATAATTACAGAATACAATTTTAGACATTTTTTGACAACGTCAACCAGAGAGAATAATAGAATAGTCGCCGCGTGACACATCTTCTCTTCTGCCAGCCTGACCACGCAGCCGATTACTACCGGAAACGCCCGATGTTATCGACTAGGATAGCAGTGCGTAACAATATATTTTATCATTCTCGATATTTCACTTACATGTGATTTTTTTATTATCTCGTTAACAGTAAGGTTGGATTGCAGTCCAGGCCAGTTAAGCGCTAGTTCATCGACATACTCTCATTTGTAGAAAGTGGCCAGCGGAGTAGTGACCGGTTCCGCATCTCTGCCACATCGGTGCAACCCCGGCTCTAAGGTTCGCTGCGTTTTTACTTATTCTGTTTTATTGCGGTTTTGTCCGCGACATTAATGTGTCAGAGTAAAACAAAAGAAAAAGAAATGTGGTCTACGTTAGTCACCCGTGTTAGTCCGAACAATGTAGCGTTCTATAATGGAAATATTTTTAGATTACATTTAGTAATTCCAAACAATTTGCGTGATGCGTGTACAAACATACAGTATCCTTCCAAAGTTATGCATCCCAAATGGTGCGATCAGCTTTCCTTGTTTTACTGCTACTAAGTGGTAACTAACTTATAACTGAAAATTAAATAGAATCGTTCATCACCAGAGATTACAAACAAATTCACAAACTAAAAAACTCTACCGCTTTATATAATGTAGATAAAATTTCCATAAACCGTATATGCTTTGTCAAACTGTATACTTTATATTTACTGCACAACAGACCAGATTTTTTCAATGGTAATCATACTGTTATGGAGTTCAATAACCGTGCAATGACAAACTCGCTTGTAAACTGGTCTAATGATTCATCTTGCGGATTCTGAACGTATTAAACTTGTTATTGCCAGCACTTTCAGTTACATTGTCAGCACTATTCCTTTTAGGACAGCGACGAGATTTTTCTTCATCATCGGATCGTCGTAATCAGTTTAATTGGGTTTCGTTAATTTTACACCGATTCAAGGCTTATAAAATACCTACACTGTGTTCCCGTAGCTATTCAAAATTGAATTACGACCACGGTGGCCAATCTCAACGGAGATCAGCCAAGGTCGCAGGAGTTATTATAGTGCACAAGTGTGTGCGCAATATACAGGTGCACTCTATTCATTTACTCTCATAGTCTCGTGAGACGGCATTTCCACTTGAGCGAAGTGAGATCAGACACAGGACCAACGGCTTTACGTGCACGGCTTTCCGAGGCACGGGCAGTGCAGTTAAATGCAGGGTGCTTTTGACAGGTCCGTTCGGAAATCTTTAGTGAAGGCCTATGTGGTTTTCATTTGTTATTTTCATTTCATTTTTCCATATGTTCCTAATTTGCAGTGGATATCATGCAGCTGATAATGATGAAGTTTTTAATATTTACCATCAGGTTCAGTACAGTCACATTACCGTTCCAGGATATTTATATTACGACGCAGTATTGCTCAAGAGTACTGCAACTCGGTTACTAGGGCTTCCTCGTAGGCCGGTGTCATCACGAACATAACTTATGTCATGTTATGAACACATGTGAATATAACTTGGTTCTATTTGTGTAAACATTACGCGCATAATTTACTTTATACTCAGTACTATATAGCACATAACTCAGATAAACTTTGTATTTACTATGCATTTAAATAAATCTTTGAAGGTTTTTTTACCTCAATTGACTTTTCTATATACAGCCATTTTCAATAAGCGACCCCAATCTCAATCTTTAATCCGATTCCGTGTATGAACCAATCAAAATAACTCATTAGTAAGCTTATCAATAAAGACATTTGTTCTGATTGGTACATTTTTGAGATACGGCGATTGGGATCATTTATTTGCAATGGCGGTTAGTAGAAACTAACTATTTCTGTCTAATTATTAATATAATGATTTAGGATTATTGAACGAAATAGGTTTCACTACTAGTGGTAGGGCTCTCATATGTGAGAGTGCGCCTGGGTAGGTACCACCGCAATGTCTATTTTTGCCGCCAAACAGCAGTGTGTAGTCGCTGTTGTTTTCCGGTTTGAAGGACATTTTAGCCAGTGTAACTACTGGACATAATCAGACTTCTCATGTCTCAGGATGGCGAGTGCAGTGGAATATCGGACAAAAGTTTGTAATTCAAGGTTATGTATGGTGTTTCTACTGTTTATCGGCAGTCGTATCGCTTACCATCAGGCGACCGGCAAGCTCGTCTCCTCATTAAAGCAATAAAAAAATGCGGGCAGATCTAGGAGCAATCTTTTGTATACTTTTACTAACTAATTATTAACGGTCTCATCTTTTGTATGGCTTTTATCGATCCATATTTGTATTTGCTTATCCATCAACCAGCGTTTAATTTGAACTTACATAAACCAATAAAAATCGGGTCACCAGCACTATCAGATAAACTTGAAACAGGCTACAAGGGTCAAATTGTGGTCCCGTCTAATCAATAATAAACATTATTTTGTACAACTGAAAGTCGTCGAGCAAATTACTCGCTTTTTGTCTTGCTAGTTAGTTAGGTGAAGTGAAAATGCGGATTTGAGACTGAGAAAGGCTTTATTTTTAGAAAACTTTTTAACATTAGAAATACAGACTCCGAAGGCTACTAAAACCCAAAAATGTAATCTAATAATATGATGATTCATTCAGCATCCATAATTTTTTTCTCACCAACAATGCCGTAAGAACATCGTTTTACTGTTCTGGCACGTAACAGTTTTGTGGTAACCGATGCAATGAGGAAACGGCCGGCCAGATTTTACATAAGTTCCAATACTTTATTCAACTTTTTTCACGATGCAATCGACATAACGATTGCAATTAAATTTTAATTCACTTTATAAGCATCGGTTAATTACGTGAACATTAAAGGAGGAAGTGGTCCAATTTTTCTGAGAATATTTAATGAATTAATCAATGAGAAAAAAGGAATTATAATTCAAAATAAAAAGCCCTTAATTCTGACAGACCAATGATTAAAGAGTATAGAGGATGGGTAATATGGTCACGTGACATGCGGCACATTTAATGCATAAAATGGCGCCGACTCCGCCCCTTACAATAGTGATATGCTAGTACCGAAAATTTTGTATCGACATCGAAGAATTAAAAGAGAGACAAACAAGCCCAAAAAGATCAAATACGAAAAGGGTTAGGTTCTACCATAATATAAATATAACAAACCATAATATAAACAAACAAACTGAAACTGATTTATAAGTAACAATTGTTAAAGAAAGCAGTACCTGTTGTGACAAACATCCAGTTGTGTTTGATCTATATTTGTATGTTGCACTATTCCTTGCTAAAAATTTAAGTTACAGATTAACATATTTACTTAATACATGATAAATGGAATAAGATAGCGTAGTCAGCAATTATTTGGTTGGTTTTATTTTATTTTATTATTATGCTCTTTGATCGAGAAACATAACCATGTTTCAGCAAACTAAAATCAATGAGCGTAAAGATGGTGGTTAAGATAATGAATTATAATAATTATTTGCAATAACAACAATATGATTATGTATCTATTTCCGTGCATGCAAAGGTTGCTCGAAACATAAGACCGCCAAGTGTAAAAATATATCTTACATTTCATCTTTATGTTGTTTCTTTTATGTTTATCTATTCTTTTATGTAACAATTCTAATTTTATTCATAGCAATATATTAAAGTAATATTACTATTAGGTGAAGTATAATAATCATTACTATTTTACTTATCGGGAATATTGTTGGAAAACAGTTATCTTTACTCGCGTTAATTAAACGTGTGGTTTATGCATATCTTCTCAAAATGTAAAGAAATATGTATTTGGTGTAGGATTCCAATCACGTCGCTCAATATTCTTAATTCATTTTGCCTTGGTTTTTAAATTTTTTGGTTATCTTAAAAAAATATTCTAATTTCACTTAGTTTGTCGTTCTGGATAATACAATATTGATGTGTGCTCTAACATTCTTTCAAAGACAAAAACCGTAACTAATAAACGGGCGTCTGTTAAAATATCGATATCAATAATTTCTAAACAAATCCACCCATCCCTAAGCTCGTGTGTAAACAAACATAATGATTTTAATGTGTATAAATCACGCCCAAAAGGGTCCAAAGCTTAACAAACCAGATCCACATATCATTTTAATTGATAAAAACAAATCCAAAAAGTAAATATACAAAGTAAATATTTGCTAATTTTCGGTAAAAACAGTTACTAACCTATGAAAAGATATTTCGGGGTCTTTCTTGCGTGAATTCGATTTGCATCCTTTCACACAACACTGAGTCATTTTCGAAACTTAACAAATACACTAATAAACACACTGAACAATTGAGAATATGATTATATTACTTTAAATTCAATATTTATGAAGATTTGTTTACATCGTCTGACACTACATGTACTTGCTGACTCGCCTGCAACAAATGGCGTTTCTGCCGCAAGGCGGTCCCAGTGTGTTGAAGTAAACGAAATAGTCCCATATGCGAAGAAAGCAATTATTTTTGTCTTTTTTTGTTGCGTTCCAAGTAAGCTTTGAGTAAAAGAGATAGACATATATATTGACAATTCTGCGTCGATTTGCCTAACATATATATAACTTATTCATATAGCTAATTTTTGAGGCCTGTCCTCTTTATATTTAGTCATTGTGACAGACAGATGACGTACGCTGACAGGGTTCCGTACGCACCATTCGCTTACTTAAAAACCAACAAACTCTAAATTCGATGTACTTATAAATATTTTGACCGCGTCTACAAGAATAAATTAACCATACAGATCAATTAATTCGCTTATCAAGATAATAAAACACGTTCGGCAAGTTTATTGCGCGAGCAGATGTTGACGACTCCGTATCTAACCCGTGATAAGAATTACCAAACGCTATATTATATCTGTATATTCACGGTCTTGTTCGTCTTTAATTGGTGGAAGATCTGCTATGCCACAGGGGCAACACCAGCCAGGATCTCGCGGAAACTAATTAGGCGCGTCATCTTGATACATTCGATGTTTAGTCTTACAATATCCAATAATGATTTCTTATGTTTCCGCAAATGTTACGACATTAAAATTAAACTACATTACAGCCTTCAGGTCACGGGGAGGAACTTGAAGGCCATGAAGGCTCCATAGTCTTCGAAACGTCGGGAGAAAACTAAAATATAAAAACCGAGATAAAATCTGAAAAATAGTTTAATTTTAATATCCAATAATTAGAGATATTACACCAGATACTATAGAAGTAGCGAAATTTCCATATAACCAGATTCCTGCCGGCTTCCTTTTTTGTAGAATTTATGTAAAATCTAACCATCATTAGAACGATATTTAGACCACAAACTGATGCATATTAATATCTGTAAGTTGGCAGATTTCTTTTCGGAAACGTTCACTTTCGCCACTGGGCTGTAGCAAAGATTACTTACTACAATCGTTACCAATTATTTAAAAAAAAAATGAATGGGAATGAAATATGCTATCGTTAAGTGTATCGTTAAGATATCATACATAACGTTAACGTTTGTAGAAAGGCGTCTTTTCAGGGCCCAAAGACGCGTATATAAAAGACTACTCCTTAATATTACTAACATTGTAAACATTCAAAATCCCGGAGCCTAGAATTTATCCATGACATGGCGATAGGGGTGACCCTATCACATCATGGCTCGTAATACATATGACTAAAAGGGGTCCGGTTGCACCTCTGCTTAACCCTTCGAAATAAAAGCGAGATGTTTGTGTGTTTTAGTAAGCGTTTTTAAAAGATCAATATTCATAAATTTATAAAACGTACATATTCCTTTTACGGAGACGATTAATTAATATATGAGCCACAACACGCTTCCTTTCAAATATTTAATAGCAAATCGACACTACCACTCCAAAAAACATTATAGGCGTTATGATTGCCTTATAATAAAATACTTTTTATCTAAATACCAGTCTAAATATAAAGCCCTGATATACAAAAACATAATATTTAATAACACTAACTGCTTTCATTCTATCAAAGTCAAATACTTGACCAATGCTGCTATTGTACAAAATATTAGGTAGACGGTAATGCAGAATAAAGGACCTTCATATATCAGGAATCTATCATGACCCATTTTTCTTTCATTATAGTATGTAGGCGATACGACCGCCATAAACAGTACGAACAACACCACACAGAATTATGGAGCACAAAGTTTTGCTTGGTACTCCAGTGCGCTTTTCAAAGAGACATATGATACTAAGTCGCATAATGTCCAGTAATTACGCTACAATGTCCTTAAAACCGGAACAAAACAGTACATACAAAATGTTGCTTGGCGGTAGAAATAAACATGTGATGATTGTTAGTACATACCCAAACGGCTCCTTGTATACGAGAGACCCAGCACCAATGTACCATATATATATATATATATATATATATATATATATATATGAATACAAATAAATAAAGTTTATGCCGTCGCCGAATAAAATAAATATCTTAAAAATAACACAATACGAACATTTATGATCTGACGACAAATATAAAACATTAAACTGTCCAAGAATAATATTAGTGTCTCGGTGTGAAAATTTCTTGACAATCGCCATCATTACGACGACCTTGGTAAACTAACGTTTGGGAATTATTTAGAATCGGACAGAAATAATAGCAGTGACTTGTGATTGGAATTTCGGTTATGGTTTCATTATTGTTTTTGGACTACAATGAATAATATTTTCATGTCCATGTCTGTTTGCTGGTTTGCGCTTCTCTCACCAAGACACCAAGATGATTATCTATCTCTATTGATAAAAAATATGTAATTAAAACCAAGTGACATCGCCTAGCTTATTTCTCGGAAAAAACAGTTAATTTTAGACTCTCGTAAAATGCGTTTGATGAAGGTAAAGCTGCGAGCGAGAACTAGTATAAAATAAATTAAAATATAATGAAGCTGTTACATTTTTTAAGTAACGACTTCTCTCTACACA
This sequence comes from Manduca sexta, assembly GCF_014839805.1. Classification (NCBI taxonomy): domain Eukaryota; kingdom Metazoa; phylum Arthropoda; class Insecta; order Lepidoptera; family Sphingidae; genus Manduca; species Manduca sexta. The sequence goes on along the minus strand of NC_051117.1, from coordinate 1,672,467 downwards.
CAGATAAAAATACGGGCACATTTTTTTATATCATCAGTTATCGCTTTAACGACTTAATGTTTTTACTTTCTCTATCACTTCATTACATAAAACGGTATTTAAAAAAACACAAAATTTAAGTCGTATTCAAGCTATGAGCGCTTGCGCGACACCCTCCCTGCTTTGAGAATTTAAGATGACGAAATTATTTATACTAAGTACTTGTACTATTTGTACCTTGGTACAAATAGTACAAGTACTTTGTTTACTTTTACCATTATTGAGAGTGTATGTGTATACAAATAAGGCGCAACGAATCACGCCTTTACCACTTCGAATCTCCCAAGTATCCAAATCTTTCGTAATGCAACCCACGGGTATTACACAACTCTTTGAATGAGCCCTTAGTCAAAGAGTTGCCCTTTTATTATTAGACATAATTTTCTTATCCATGCATTGTTGGATAATGTTAGAAAATGTATTAAAAACCTTAAACGAATTTAAGAGTTTTATTTAACCTTTTATGCTCTTATTTGGTAGTTGGACTTCAGACGTGAGACCTTGACGATATCGTCCCACTTACAGAATGCTTGACAGATTTATCATGAGGTCACCATACGGTGCTCTTTCGAGATCCTTATCCGAATTAACGAGCATCCGTTACTTTAGTTACTTTCAAATTTGGTAGTACTTCAGATTTACAGTAACTGACATCTCGAACGAAGCTCTTGAGAAACAGTTGAGACGATATCGAGCATGCTCTTGATGACATCCTGAACGAAGTACTTGAGCAAGAGTTGAGAAGATATTGGGCACGCTCTTAAAGAGATGACAATAGTGTTTTAATACAACGGTAACTATGAATGTAACATTTTTTGGAGTAATATGTAATAAATTTGTAATCTAACTTTAGTCAACGTAGTTCTAACTTGAAAATTATTTCTCAATGTAATAGAGGTGTAATATTATTTATGTTAACGCGAATGTGAGGCATCGAAATAAAACTAGTTTTACTTATCGGATTTTATCACGAATTTTTATATTTTAATTTTCTCCCAGCCTTCATGATGGAACGTAACGATGAAAGAAAACATCGTAAGGAAATCTGCGTACCTGAGAAAATCTCTATAGGAATTTTCGAGGGTGTGTGAAGTCTACGAATCCGTACTGGGCCAGCGTGGTCGACTAAGGCCTAATCCCTCTCAGTAGTAGAGGAGGCCCGTGCCCAACAGTGGGACAGTATACAATACAGGGCTGATATTATTATTATTCATGGTCAGTAGTCACGGGGCGGACCGAGGTACACATATATACACACATTACACAGTTCGGGTTTTACACATGAGGTGTGCGCTATGTATGCTGCAAATACGTACATGAATATCCTTCCACCAGCAATGTAAACATCAGTATTGAAGGAAATATTCCTTCTATGCATCATTTGAATTACAGCATTATCGTCGGGCCAAATGAGGCGCTAACGACGTTTTAATGCGTTGACAATCGACATTCGACCTCCGAAAACTTGGTCAGTGATCACGCGATACAATAAAGTCTGTATAGTGCTATATATTTGTAGGGTTGGCAGGGAGATAAGAACATTGAATGTTCTTCAAAGAAATTTATTATAAGTGATATAAAATATTACCGTAATCGATAAATATTAATAAGGTATAAAAATACTCGTACGGTTATTTATGTAGGAGGAAATATTCGGAACTAATGTAGGTATCGAGTGTCAAAATTCTTAAACCAAAATACCTCCAAACTAATTTTGACCAAAATAATTCTTATACCCATATGATCATTTTTTTTCCCTTTTCAAGGTAGGCAAAGATGTAAAACTTCAGCGTGATACGCGTACCACATACGCAACACAACCGTCGAGACAGTCTATTTCTTACTAATATAAAAAAAGTTTAACAAAAAATTTAATCGCTTTCAACAAAAAAATATTATACTACCCTATATATGTGTTACCAACATTGGAGTCGGTGACTAATAAAATACTAGCTATGCCAGTTAAACACGTGCACGGAAACAACGTTTAATTTAATTTACTCCAAAATTGGTAACCAGTATTACCCGGTATGTAATTTTTTTAAGGAAGTCAAATTTTATTAATTGATATTATTGGTAACCCTTCAATTCGGCGAGCGTTGACCGATTAACTCTAGAGTATCTGTCGCAAAAGGGCAAGTCTCCCAAGGTTATCGTGAGAAACACTCATTCGTATATATTTAAACTAAAACCTGTTTGTGAATGAAGAAATTTTATAGGACATTGTCAATAAATATTTACGATTACAACTATTATGATTCGTTTACTTAATGATAAGGTTGGTCAGTGACACTTAAAGTATTTGACGAAATATAGGGTCAAGAGTTTGGTTTGATCAATAAAACACAATAAAATTTCTTTTTGACCCCCGAATCGTTTCTATATACCGAAAGGAAAAACTTCTAGAAGGTTAAAACAGATATTACAAACCTTTATTAGCTATTTAAATTTACTCTTTCACAGATGACCACACGTCAAGTGTGCCAGTAATAAGACAAACATGAAACCAACCACATGTAAACATCAAAAGTTTGCAGAACCATCTCTCAGAGAACACGTTCAATATACCCTGCTCATCCTACTAAAATAAATGCAAAATTTTGTGACATGTCTGAATATTTGATGGAAATAAGCGCAGTTACCATGCGCATGGCCCACGTCCTGGATTACAATACCGACTGTTTTACCGGGAAATTGCTCAATAGGCCGTTTACACCTGACTTTAACACAGAGCTATGAACAAAACGTTGGATGTATCATTAAAGGAAGAACTTAGCCCTCGAAAGAAACAAATCGGGTAAGCCAAGTGTATTACTACTATTATATTTCTTCCACAAGGAATGGTTCTGGAATCTAGATTATCAAAAGACAATTTCGCCAAATGCAACCGAAACTTTCCCATTCATGAAACTGTGTCTCCATTACCATTTCCAACCAACAACCATCGGATACTGAGGTTATCAAGTATCCGCTAATTAAAATACAGCTAGATATTTGCCTACATTACAATCAGGGCATGATAATGACCAATAGCGTACGCAATGAGGATATACGAATCACGGATCATCGTGTTGCTTGCTTAAGATTTCCTGCCTTGCGCATGTATTGAACCAATGTGCAAAAGTAAAAATTAAGAGAAATATACGGTCAATATGGTATTTAATCTTTTACTGTATTCACCAGTTACAGAATTAGAAATATACATCTAGCTTCTTTCATACACGACCTGTGAACTCTAGCTTTTGACAAATAAAGGTGAAAGTGCAACGTGGTGGAGTTTTAGTCGGTAGAACTGTTTCGACTTTAGATCAGAAATTCAACAAAAATCTGTAGGTGAATTTCCCAGTAAAAGAAAAAAACAAGTACAAAATAACCATGCAATACACTTTGTGACTAGTCCTTCTGAAACATACGACATTAAGAACATCCTATGCAAGCACTATTAAAATATAATTGTTTGAAACGGTGTCGTTCGATTCTCCCCGGTGGCTAAAGGTTGGGTCCGTGCAAATATTCTTTGTTTGATCTGTCTAGACCAGTGGCCTGCCGTTTGCACTAGCTAGCTATATTTAACAACCATACATCTATACTATTATATAAAGCTAAAGACTTTGTTTGTTTGTTTGAACGCGCTAATCTCAAGAACTACTGGTTCGAAGTGAGTTTAGTGTTAGTTAGCCCACTTATCGAGAAATCCTATAGGTTATTTATGATCACACTATGACCAATAAGAGTGAAGCAATAATGAAAACTGTTGCAAAAACGGGAAAATTTATTACTTTTGAGAGATTATGTTGCGTGCGCTGCGGAAACGGTTGAAGTTACGAAAGAAATATATGTGACGGAATTGTTCCTTCTAAAAAGTTATAAAAATGTATATAATAAAAAAAAGGCCCCCGTCGCATGTCTGTGTGAACGCGTTAAACTCAAAAACTACTCAACGGATTTAAATGAAATTTGGTATGGAGATAGTTTGAGACCGTGGGAAGAACATGGGATCCCGAAAAAATACATAGCGTGACTTTCATAACGGAAAACTTTAGCCCGGGAAACCTTTATCACGCTGGCGGAGCTGCGGGCAAAAGCTATAAACAATATATTGCCTTTTTCGATAGGTACTCGCATTTCCCTTCCTAATTACTTCAACGCCTAACTTTTTAATTCGAACCTAATGATAGAATTTTAAAATGCACACAAATAATTACCCAACAATATATCGTTATGTAAACGACTATAAATGGGTTATAAAACTGTTTTAGTTTCCATGATAAACCGCCATTTTGTAGTTTATTAATATTTCATATAAATGAGTATGGAGTGATAACTAATCGATTACAGTATTTCTTTCTTAATACTCATGAACTCTGACCTCTGGAACACAAAAGTATTTATGTTAACGACTTCATTCATTAAGGTTTGATAACTTAAAACTCTGTCATTAAGATGAGTGATAAAATCTTCTTTATAATATTTTTTGAACTTTAACATAACGCTCACCGTGTCAAGGAATCGAATTTCGTACCAATATAAAAATCGAACTATATTACAGTACGACTTTTGTGACTAAGGCGAAAGACCCGCCCCGTATCTCACCATGGGACTGAGTAAACATGGCGACAGGGGGTATAACAATTACCTTCCCATCCCTGCAGAGGTAAAAGACGCGAGTATATAAGAACTAACACATTTCTGCCCAGAAAATCGAACCAACGCGACGAGGGCATTAGAACACATAACCAACAATACAGAAAGCTACGCAATAACTGGTCGACGGCTTACGAGTTCACAACCGATTGCGCGTGAAATCAATCAAATCCCGCGCGTCAAACAAATTTACTTACAATGTGATCATTTAGTTTTTTCGTTATAACTTTGTTTTTTCCGTATTATCTACTAGCTTTTACCCGCGGGATCGCCCGCGTGAGAAAGTTTTTCCGTGATAAAAGTATAATATTAGAAAGATTCGATTAGAGCCTAACCAATTTATTCACTATAGCGCAGGATCTCAATTCATGGAAGACTCTTGGGGAGGCATTTGCCCAGCATTGGGACATTATACCTTAACACAATTGTACCCAGTACAAGTAAGAGGTCAAGTTAATGTTGAATGTCTCCAGGTCAACCCGAGCCATTAACAATACTCGACTCTATTAGACATAATACCTATACCAAAAAATGTCTCAGGATTCTATTACTTTACGCATCCCTAAACCTAGGAGTGAAATTATTATTTCACCTCAATAGGTCTGATTTTATATTTTATGGATTTTCTTCATTTCCATAAACTGGGTAGAACTTCTGCTAATCATTGAATCCTGCTCTTCTAAACTTATATTCATGCCAACCGCAGTAGCAATAACAAACAGCCCACCCAAGAAACCCGCCACGCTCGTGATCACAATAGTAAAAGCGGCTCCATTATGCTCGGTTACAATGTAAAATGGCGGTACATCCGTTCGTCGTGGAACCGTCCACTTGCCGGCACCGCAACGAAGAAACGCCCCGGAAAATGATACGGTAGCACGCGACTCTGTTTGTTGACACCATAGTTTGTGTTTATTTTGAGATATTCTAGCATAATTACTAGGCCTTTTGAAATTGAATATCATACGTGTCAGGGTGCAATTACTAGGAATTATGCGAACGACATACTCGTCTCGTCATTCAACGGGAATAAAAAAATCACGGGAAGAAAAAGTAATATTTTAGTTGTATTCGCAGACTCATAGCGTACAATTTTTACATATCTCATACTAATTAACTAAAGTAATCTATTAGTTATACGTACCTAGAGTCTAGCTATGACTGATAGGTTACTCGGCATAATACTATGGCGTAATCTATCCAAGGCTGTTTTTCGATATACAAATTTACGATTTTTAAAAATCACATGATAGGATTGAAAGTCATGCATAAAATCAATATGTGTACAATAAAAAACCTGCCCCGTCAGCTACGATAGTAAACACAGGTGAATGTACAGCGACGTACACGTGCTCATTACGAGAAATATTCAATACCTCATGTAACTATGTTTTATCAGCATATTTTCTACTAACATACTTTCTTGTGCAAAACAATACACGCAAATCTATACTAATATTATAAAGGTTTACAGTTTGTTAGTTTGAAGGCGCTAATCTCAAAAACTACTAAGTAACTAAACCGCTTTAGATTTTTTTTCAGTTAGAGAAAAGAACATTACTCCGAGTGCTATAGGCTACATTTTATCGCGAGCGTTTTCAAGCGGACGGAGCCGCCGCGCCGGCAAAACCTAATGTTAAGTATATATTTTTAAGTGTAAATGAAATTAATGAAACATCAGAACCCAATGCGTTAGCACATTAAAAAAATATAATAGAACTTGATTAAAAAAAACCTCTTTCTGCCTTTAATTCTCAATTTATTTGTCAGCGCACATCTTCAAAACTACCGATTGGTGTTTCACGTAGTTCTGACACGTGGACAGAGTATAATTTCCTTTAAGACCTATGATTATTGTATATTCTGGAGGCGCATATGATTTTTCTGGAATTCAACTAGATTGACCATCAGGAGACTCACATGAAGCTTCTTTTTATACAAAAAATCCTGAAACGAAATATTTAGACAGTATGATGCGTACTCAAATATCATACGCATTGTCACCCTACTATGACAATACACAAAATAGCATATTTTATAGCATTACAGTGATTCGTGAAACATTATGCCAAGTGCTGCTATTACCTTGAGAACCTCTTTAGACGGTAGCTAGACATATTTTATGGTAATGGAGGGAAAACTACGAATAAAAAAAAAATCGAATAAACACAAAGTCCTAACTTTACTAGGATGTCTTGTGGTAAAAGTAGTAACAATTCGGAATGATACTGAGTTTATGAACATGATGTTTTTCAAACTAGATAAAGCGCTCAAAATGCTACAAAAACGCGCGTGTTCAGCTTTTTAAAAAATAACTCATTGTGCTATGAATAGGGCATTACTGCGGTCCGGCAAACACCTGTGCCGACCCGAGACAAATATTTGTAACTGTAAAGGGAGTGAAATCCTCAACATATAAATGTACAAAAGGATACATATCCGCTGAACCATAATCTGTTGAATGATAAATCAACAATCTGATTTTATTTATTGTAAAATATTTATATCCACCCAGCTTGCGAATATCAAACACAAGACTACATCCGGGTATAGTGGCCCACGTAAGTGCATAGTATCAGCGTACATAGGTATATCCTGTTATGAACAAGTCGGCAAAACTGTGTCGACTAGCGAGGGATAATTACCTTAGATCAGTTGATAATCTTTCGCAACATCGATTATTATCAGGTGCAATGAAGCTAGTTTCCCCTGCCCGTGTAAATAACTTAACTTTGAACGTCTAACTCACAATGCATGCTATCCATGCTATCAGACCATCAGCCACAATGATTGATTCCTTCCTAACCAAATTTCGGCCACGGCGGCCAATCTGAACGGAGATCAGCCAAGTACGCAGGAGATACTATAGGGTACAAGTGTGTGCGCAATACACAGGTGCACTCTCTGTTCCTTCATTCACATAGCCCGGTGAGCAGACGATTGTCTTCCGACATGACCGGAAAAAGATCAGGTGCAGGACCAACGGCTTTACATGCTTCCGAGGCTCGGCGGTATCAACCAACTTCCTGACTTTAAACTGCGACTGAATAATATTTTAAGATGGGAAAACTCAATCACAGTTATTTTGATCCGACCCGGGATTCGGACCCAGGACCTCAGCGCGGAAGTGGTACTCGTACCATCCACGCCACCGAGGCAATCATCAGCCACAATGACGCACTACTGAACACACTACCCAAAGATTTCTAGAATTACCTAATATTATCAGATAGACTGTGTGTATTCTTTGTGAATTATCGCTTGCTTTAACGGTGAAGGAAAACATCGTGAGGAAACCTACATACCTGAGAAATTCTCTATAGGACTTTTTGAGGGTGTGTGAAGTCTACCAATCCGCACTGGGCCAGCGTGGTGGACTAAGGCCTAATCCATCTCAGTAGTAGAGGAGGCCCGTGCCCAATAGTGGGACAGTACAAGGCTGATATTATATATATTATATATCAGATAGGCACTAAAACTTGAACATAACTGCATAAGACAGCCATTACTAAAGGGCTGACGGACAGCGCTGTCGTTTGGCAACATGCTGTTAAAATATTTGCGAGTGTTGTAACATCTGTCTAACCGCGGTGAAGGGAGCGTATCACAAGGTCGCCGGCGTTTCATGATGGGCTGAGGTTTAGAAATGTTTGATAGGATTTCAGTGATATATTGGCTTTAGGTTTTGTTTTTTGTTTGCGTGGTTTATAAGCAGCTGTATTACATGGATGCTACGAGAAGTTATGTTTTTTATCATAGATTAAAAGTATGTTTAATGTCGCTTAATTTAACATAATATCTTCTTTTAACAAGTCTCACTGTAACGTTAATTGTGACCATTCCGGTACAATCCACGGATCGGTAAGTAAATTCTTCAACCCAGAGTAATAGCTAGATATAACACGCGGATTGCACAAACTACTTCCTCAAACTTATAGTTCAAGCTTCGCTCACTTTACAATTGCCGTATATTTAAATGTACACTGCAACGTTTATAATACGTAAAATATCCGTCTGAAGTCTGAACACATATTTCATATTAATGTGTAATAAAAATATCTATAAATTAACAAAATTATTATTATAAATCTTAAGATATAATTATACGTCCATACATGGTTTAATTGTAATAATATTCATAATTTAATGTGTCACTTTATTTTCCGGGAATGATTATTATGCCGGCCATTACAACGATTAATAATTTGTATATAGAATATGTCTTATGCTTAAAAATCGTTAAAATAAATAGGTACAGACTAACTGACTGCTTTGAGGACCCGGGTTCGAATCCCGGGTCAGGAATTGATATTTGAATTTTTATTCTCAGTATCGGCCCGGAGTCTGGAATTTGTGCCCGACATAGCGATAGACTCGCCTCCTATCACATCAAAGAATTGAATACATTTTGGCGATAAATGGGTGTCCTGGTTGGACCTCTGCCTACTCCATCCGGAATAAAGGCGTTATAGGTGCGTCTGTGTATGTATAAATTTAAAATTTATTCAAACTTACGTACTATAGTTCCATCATTTATAACAGACATAATATGAATTGTTTTAATGAAATGACTGCATATTATTATTTCATATAGCGTATCATAAATCATAATATTTACATCTGCTTGTGATGAAAAATCTCGTAATTACACATCTATTACAAACAAACAACATAATCATATTTGCGACGAACAGTCGAAAGAAGTACTACGCGGTGCACACGCACCGAAAATGCACTAAAACTGCACTGACAAAGGGACCAAGACTAACAAAGAAGTGGCAAATGAAAGTGATTCATAATGATTGCATTATCCCGTTGGTAATAGACTCGCCATAATGCATTCGTAATTTTTTAAGAAATTTACAATATTGTTGATATGTATTAATATTTTTTTTTGCTAGCACAGCAAATTGACCCTATACACCAATGGTAAATAGAGTGGGGTCTAATAGATTGTAGAATGATGAGAGATGTATAACCATCGACAGTTGACACAATTATGCCGGCCTATTGAATATACATAGCCTGATCTCGGAATGTGACACACTTACGTGGGTCACTATGGCTATGATTTTAACACTATTGTGGTTGCTATACGGGCAGATATAAAATATATCCTACCACCAAGAAATGTCTGTCTATTAAAATTTATTTACAAGAGTTGCCAAATATTACATTGCCAGAGAAATTATTATTCAAGTTACTTAATCAAGATTTAGTTAAATTATAGACCTAAGAACCTTTAAACATTTAATTCCAAGTCTACATATTGTTCTTATTTTCTACATATCAATGATTGTTATATTGTCTAATCAGCTTGTCATTTTTTTAGATACATGAGTAATAAATCATTACTTTTTATCAGATATGCCAGTAATTAACATTCTTTAATAAATTATATAATTGTTATGATTTGTATATGTAATTCTTTTTCAATGACTTTTAAAACTTAGGTATATATATATTACATAACATATTGTTATTTCATAAAAAAAAAACTTTTAAATCAAACCCAATCAAATCAGACCAAAGAACCAGATTGGATCAACTGAAAAATAAAACACTATAATCTTTCTTAGACTTCCATATTTTGAATATTCAAACTAAATTTTATTATTGTAAATTATTATTATTACTTTTGACCATGTAATAGTCAAATAATACATTTAAGTCCCAGACATCAAGATACAACTGGAAAACAACTGGTCTTATCAAATATAGACAGATTTAGTTGTTTAATTATGCACAAAAAAATCTAAGACTGACATAAATACATTTGAATGTCTCACAAAAATTGCTTGCAATCTTTCTCATTACAAAACCTCACCAATTTATATCAATAAACATACTAGCATATATTTTACAGTTGTAACTGAAGTTAATTAATTCTGATTTGCTCAAGCAAGTCCAATGTACAGCAATTCAATCTGTAACTTCTGTTAGTGTTCAATCCACCAATTATTAAACATGATTCAAGAATAATAAAGCCAAATAATAGTGATACATTCCTATATCAATTAACTTTACATTTTGTCTTGTTATAATAGAGCAAGGAACCTTTCAAAAAATTATAAAGGAATTATATGCTAATTAATGGCGTTTATTTTCTAAGTATTTTTAATAAAAGTTAATTTTAAAAAGACAAACAATAATAAAAAAAAACTCAAGTATAGATGCTAGTATAATAAAACTATTGTTATGAATGGCATACATTTTTTTAAGTATTGGCCCCGTATTCTATTACAGAATTCTGGTACTTACTTTAATAAATTAAATTATTAAAAAAACTAAGATAAAAATATTATTTTACCTAATTGTTAGCGTAATGCATTATTTTTAGAATATATCTAAGATTTACTACATTTTTCAATCTATTTTAAAAAAGTAAATAAACTATTAAATAAGACACAATTTTAATTGCTTTATAAAAAAGTACAAAGAATATTTATACAACTTCTTGTTCAGACCAGAAGGGTAAAAAAGTTATGTTATTATTGACAAAGGAGCAAGATTCATAGAAGAATATATAAGACGTTTTAAACTTATGAGAAACATTACAGTTTCTTTGTGGCAAAACTATTATTGCAATAATAAAATATAATAATTACTTACCGATACGATGACGAGCACTCGCACTACTCCGCAGTTTAAAAAAAAACACTTCAGTAAAATCCTACGAGGAAAGGATAATGCGAGTTTCACGATTAATTCAAATATAAAATCCACGACACAAACATTAGCTAGTGCGTATTATTTATTATTTATTTTTAAATAATAAACAATACAACTACCCCACAATACACAATGAAACACCAATGAAGAAAATTCCGTCAATTTCCTAAGATTTTACTGGTTTAAATCAGTAAAAAAAATTGCACATTATTTACAGCCAATGTATACACAGAGCAGTATGCAAATCATTTAAATCAACAAATCGCAATGTAGCATTTTCGTGCATGAATGTATTCGCCAATTACAGTACAGCGCTCGCGTTTCTTTTTTAATTTATTTATTACGGCTCTGGATCAGCGCTAGAGCTTTGTTTCTAATTGCCAGACTTGAAAATATCTAAAGAGCATTTTTTTATAAGGTTAGATACACAGTTTTGTTTCGAATCGATAAATAATTGGAACAAAGATTGATATTATATTAATTTAACTATTAAATAACTTCATTTATAAGTGGTATTAGACAAATGAATATTGTATAAGTAGAAAAAAATCTTTGAACAATTTATTTAAAATCGTAATAACGTACTGCGTGATTTGAAATGTAAATTGTTCGAAAAGTTCGAATCATTATCATGATTATCGTAATTCATTTTTATATTAATTTTAAATAGTTGGGTTATTAGGTTAAACGTTGAACTTTCTTTTTATATTCCCGATAAATACGATTATCCGTTATGAATATTTTATTTACTTGACGTCTCATTTTAAATATGCCGCCATTTGCATCTCACGCCCAGTTTGACGTCACATAACGGGGTTCTCGAACTAACCGTACCGCACCCTATTAGGTTCAACTGAAAAGGCCCTAAGTAGTTAAATTTCAATTAATAAATAGATCCACTGCCTAAGGCTTTGAGTTTATTTTCGTATGGCATAATTTTTAGTTCCTGATTTCCTTGCCAGATGGCGTAGAGTGATCAAACTACACCAGCGCAGAATACACCAATCACGTTCTAGGAACTTTGACGCAATTTGCAAATGGCCGTGAAAAGGACCGATCTTGAGGGTGTATGAAAAGCTAATGGTGGATAGTTCCGTGATAAAAACCTGTGAATAATCCTTGTTATAGTGTGGTGCCGTTAAAAATATACAAAATGTGCCAAAAAGTGAGAATCCAGTCTTAATGGTGGTATAGAAAGCCTTCGAAAACCGCTGGAGCGACTGTCTACGGGATATTGCTGACAGAAGGGTAAAGTTCTAGTTTCATTTGCTGCTAATCATTCGTTATTCTTTTGCTTTCATTGTGTAATATTGATTTAAAATAGCGTTGCTGGCTATTACGAAGCTTCATATTGTGAGCAATATTCGTAAATAGTATAACTCGGAGGGTGTATGTGATACCCTTCGCCGGCTATATCGTTGCGTAAAATGCGTACCAATTAGCGTTGTGTTCAGAATATGGAGGTTGAAGGCTTAGATATACGTTGTACTAAGTGTTCGGAGATATAGTTTGCCCACCGGATGCACGGATATTGAACATTTATTGGGAAACTGGGTGCGTATAGTGGCTATAGCTATATACATAGAGATATGTACTAGGCGCTGCCCTGTTGCTAGATGTAGATCGATTTATACTGTAATCAGCTTTTTCTATTCTTTGTTAACGCCTTTGTGCCGTTTTCAAGTGTATTTATGGTGATTCATGTGTGATTTTTGGTGTTAAACGTGTTTTTCCGTTTGAATCGGCTTCGATACGGACACATACGCCCCATCGTGGTACATTCGGGTAATCGGGTGTGTTCCTTTATAATTGTCTAAAATACATTTATTAGTGGTTATTATGCATAAATGGTGTTACAAAATGAGGATGTAATGGAAATTGAATATTGACCTGTCGTGATATGTGGAAGTGAGGGAGACAGATAGCGTCGTTTCCGAACACCGAAAAGGGACGGCCGACATTGCATTTTTATACTAAAACGCTTGTGGAAGCAATGCTGTACATGTAAAGGCAATCATTTTCATACTATTTTCTGTGGTTTGTGTGGCCCATTGTAAAAATGGGTGTGGACTGAATTGTAAAACATTACAAAGCAAAATCCTCTGGACTAAGGTTGGATTAGCTACAATTTTCTTCATTGGCCTACAGGTCACATTTATAGTTATCATTGCATGACACCTTACAGAAACCAGTTAACAAGTATACTAATTCCTGGGTTACATTGGACGGGAACTGCATTGATAAGATATAAAATATTGTATGACACTCTCATTTTGCAGCATTTGAGCTATGTATAAAAAAAATTGTTACATTAATTTCATTTAGGTCATTACAATGTAAAATTATCATTTTTTCATAATGCAGCTTGTTTGAATCATAATGATAAGCCAAATTTAAGGTTATAAAACTTGGTGATAGTGGTCTTTGAGTACATTTTATATTCCTATATAAAATAGGTATTTGCTGCTGTGTCTACAGATGGAAAAAATATACAGTTTATCAATTGCACCAAAAATAATATATATTATCATAAGTTGGTACTTATAAGTTTAGTGTTTTCCTTCCCTGAATGTGGTCATATGGTTTTAATATGATAATAGTACTTATATTTACAAGTAAATTACAGTAAAAACTTCATGCATAAACATTTAATTTGTCAATATTACAAATCCAATTAAATACAATAAAGCTGTGCCATTTCTTGTAAGGATTCAGATACTATAACAAAATATGTGCGTGTCATTCTATCAGTGACCCATGATGGTGAATGCAGTATAAAACCTTGCAGTTTTTAGAAAATATAAAAAATTTACTTAATTTCTTAAAGTAACTAAAAAATTTCTTATATTCAATAGAATTTTAACAATAATGCCTAAATATTAATATTATAAATAAATTATAGATCTAGGCCAAAATTTGTCTATGCTAGAATTGAACTATATTACACCGAATAGCCGCACATACTTTCAGATTTACGACAGTAACATATTGGTGTGAACACAGGTGTCCTCGATGACCTTATTATCACAACACATAATGTTGTAAATTGACAAGTCAATGGCAACATTAGTGGGATCTGACATATAATTTTATCTCAAGTTTATTCCGAGACAGAATTATGTACTTATTTTGTATGTATTAAAATTGTTTTTGATTTTCTGATGGGAGTAAATGAATTGCATATTCTGTTTGTAATAAACCAGAAGAAAGTGTCAGTTTCATTACAGTGGTTGTGATGTTTGTAAAGTAAATTGATTTTAATGTTTTGTGAAATATAAGTTGTAATTTTGATGGATCAGAGGACTTCACACTATGAAAAAGTACTTTTCTTTCTAAAGATCTCATTTCATAAAATAAAAGCTGCTTCTAATACTTTAAACACATATAAATAAGAGATATGTAGAATTAGTAAATGTTCAAAGATAATTATGTTCTTAGAATTGTTAAATGTATTTACTTATTTTATAATTGGACTCTGTTGAAGATAATATATTTATCTTAACAGTGTGAAATTTTATATATTGATGACTACAAATAAACATGGCACATAGCAACAAAATACAAGCATGATCCAGCATTTTGTAAACCTACATGCTTAAGACATAATATCATGCTTAACCATAATAACATTCCAAAAGCAAAAAAAAACCTGTTTTTTTTTTAGTTGTGTTATGCCATAGATTTTCAAATTTGGTAGGCAGTTTATAGAAACGATAGACATGCCTGCAATAAGCCATAAATGTATTTTAAAGATGTAATACTAGTAAAATCTAATGTAGAATTATAAAATATAAACCTTCAAGTTAATGCAAAATTACCATAAGTAATAAATATTTTTTTTAAATCTATATGAAATAAAAACATAAAGGCATAATCATATTGTTGAATGTCTGTTACAGTTTCTATGACTTATGCCAAAAGCAATAGATTTTTGTTGGCTCAGGTAAGATTTGAGATTACTCATATTTTTTATACAAACACATCTCACAAGTCAATGATAGATGACAATAGTGTTCCAAAAATGGTTGTTCTTTTATAGCAGGATAAATGATTGGGAGAAGATCTTCTTAGTTAGATTTTTACTATTGCATTCACTCATGTGATAATCCTTTTTATCTGGTATTACAAGCTTTAATGGTAATGAATAATATGACCCAATTGTGCGGAGGCTAATATTTATACCAATTTAACAAGTTATGAAGTTACTTGTGAAAACTATAAGGATTTCATCATAATACTGTAGGATTATATGTAACATACATAAATGTTTTTAACAGATATAGAGAAATATATTTGTGAACTCAACCTTTGGTTGCTGAGTCTGTCAAGGGGTGTTCCGAATAACCATGTAGCCCCCGCTCAGCAGCCTTAACTGTATTAAGTCTAATACGGCTTTAATTACTAAGTCAGTATAGTACTTGCAAGCCTGTTTCCTTATAAGACTATATCTTTATGGTTTACTAGCTTTTGCTTGCGGCTTCGCCGGCGTGACGGAGTTTCCGGGATAAAACATCCACTAGATATTTTCCTAGGATATAAAGTAGCCTATAACTTTCCCAGGGTCTTAGACTATCTCCATAGCAAATTTCATAGAAATCCATTCTGTAGATTTTGAGATAATTAACAACATACAGACAGATAGATAAGGGGACTTTGTTTTATAATATGTATTGATAGATGTTCAAGTTACGTTTCCAGTCTTATTGCTTATTACATTGATAAATAATGATTTGTGTATGTCTCATTATGCTTTATATAGGATTGAATAGTGGTTGAAAGAATAGGTCGTCCAGCAGTGGACAGAAACACAGGCTCATATGGATGGTGATAAACTGGTAGAGTTATGTATGTAATTGCCTTGTTAGACTAATGGCAGTTTGTCAGTGTTAATCACTCAACTAATCATATTGTTAACATATTTATGTCTGATATGTGGGATAGAAAATTAATTAGGCCATATGCCATAGCAGGAACTAGGTCTTCATTTAATGATTAGACAAAAACATAATTTTGATATGACTACTTGTCTATTCTCATAAGGAATGTTGGTTCTCATGAATCTATTTTACAAATATCTCATAAATGAAAGATGTTTTGGTGAGATCTGGGTCTCTTACCAGCTTTGAGCTGCCATGCAAATTAATTTGGTCTAGTAATCATATATGACTTGAATTTACACATAAAAACAAATAATAAATAAGCTAAATCAGATCACATAATAAGATTACACTGAATATGTTTTAGGCATAGCTATGGTCATATGTTGATACATTTGTATTCTCTACACAATATGTGGTAAATATTTTGGTGGTTACATTAGTTAATATAAGGTATATACCTATGCTATTTTGTTAAGTTTATTGCAACAATGTTATTTTCTCAAATACACAATTTGAAACTTTATTCATTAGAATTCACGTAAACCCACAGAAACAAAGAAAAACACGACCGGTCAAACATGGAAATAAAGAGGAAAAACAAATTTGTGGCGGACATTGCAAAGGGGTTCGCGGGCGCCACACCCATTTTTAACCCGCCACGCAGAGGGGTGTATTCCCGACAACCACCCACCCTACTTCGCTGGTCTGGCTAGTGCGTTACGTGAATCGATGGCTTTAATTATTCAAGGAAGGTTCAATGCATTGTGTGCATGCAGGTTGATTGTTCCATTGTGCCCAGTTTGGAGCGACCGGCGTTAAACTTTAATTAGTTTGCGAGTGCGTTATGACATGGTTTGATGGGCGGTGAGGGCCCGTTTGGTTATGCCAGTGGAAACGTAACCGTATTGTCGTAAGGTTTAAATTGGAATAAATATTTTTTTGTTTCTTGATTTAGTCATAATGTGACTTGTGGACTTGTATCTAACGTGGATAAGAGCATTTGTTATATGAATAGACTTTTATATATTTTTAAATGGAGCTATTCTAACGATATAAATATTTAGAAAAGAAAACGACGAAAAATTACCAAATGAGTCATTTGAGCTCGCAATATCTATTCCATTGCTTCGAATCCGCCACATGGTGCTTAAAATATTTTTGGTGTTCAGGGCAGAGATCGGCCAATTTGCCCGTTTGCAGCTTGTGCTATTTAAAAAAAAACAACGGTAAGTCTATTTTCTATTTTATTATAATACTTTATGACCTCTTCGGTCAAACCGACTAATCCTACCTATAGACAAGGAATAGATGACTCACGAGAGTTACTCTTATCGCTGGCACTTAACAGCTAAACAGTTTAAAGAAAGTAGCCGTGTGTGTACCGAACAATTTACGAGAGAAAGTGTAAAATTTGCAGTGTCATGCTAAGTAATCCACAACATGCCATGACGCAGCGGGACGTGAGTTGTCTGTGGAACGAGAGGTCGTGGTTTCGATGCTTGCTCCGAGATAAATGGTACGCAATCTCGTTTAAGTTGTGTGATCAAAGTTGCTTGGAGTTCCTAATACACGATATTTTTAAAGAATTCTTTAGATATTTTCCACCACCAAACACTAGGTTACTGGCTTTTTAATTGTGTGGTAGGCCTGAGTCTACGTTGGATGAATTTATCACAATTTTCTAATCGAAGATGAGTCGTGAATGTATTGGTCGACTGATGTCCTCCTGCCTACAATTTCGGTATTATATAAATGTGAGTCTACGCGTATATGTATGTTTATACGTTAAAGTCTCCGAATAAAGCTCCTAATTTAGATTATCTGAAACACATGACACTATAGTCCAGATGTTACGTTTATTTTTGCTAAACACGTCATTAATACAACTTAAGATATAATTATATTTATTTATTTCACTTTGTCATGAAAAAATAATTCTAAAAAAATAATTCTATTTAAAATAATTCTATAAACAATACATACGTAAGGGGCTATTTGATGACGGTTTTTATCACCACGATATTATAATAAATATAAATATTTATTTGATTATATTTAATTCTAATATTTTCCTTTACGCAACAACGCGTTATGACGACAATAATATTTGTATTGCTAACATTTATTTCATCAACTCATCCATATGCACTTGAATCATCAATTTGATTTCGATTTCCAGGTAGAACAAAAAAATTGTGAGTTTCGTGACTCAACGAAACATACCTAAAAGTCCGGTATTGCAAATTTAGGCTCGTTCCCTGTCACATGAAATATTGCTTCGACAAAAGAACGCACTGATTTCGCCTCTGCCTAACCATTTGAGGATATAGTAGCTTTCGTTATCAAGAAAGCGTATATTGGCTAGTTAGACTTAAAGCAGAAAGGTTATCAGTGTGTCGTTTGTCATTGCGGTTTTAGTAAAATGTTTGTTTTTCTTATTGCATATAATGATAACCTAGTGTGCGATGATTTATTTTAGATTATAACATGAGTATGTTAGAGTTGTCGCCAACTTATGTATGTCTTTAGTATTATTTGCATTAATTTCTCTGGTATTGACTGTTTATGATCCAAAGCAATCTATTAAATTCAAGTGACGATAAGAAGATACATTTTGACCATTATGTAAAGTCAATATCCCTTTTCAATAATAGTGTAACGTGTACGATAACTTCCCGTCCTTTCTGATGCCGATCGACATGAAACTATTGTCACGAGCCGCGCGTCCGGTGAAATGCCACGGTTATCCGTTTATTTACCATTGTAATACACAATACCGTTGATACGCGCGTGTCATTGAGTGCAGACATTCTTTTGTGTCGATTATTTTATAGCATAACGCTGTTGGATGAGTATTTAGGTCGTTTAATAAATGATCACTTTATTCTACAAACACTAGATAAAATATGTTCAGTCGTGAATTGTCGGCCATTGTAAAGGAACTGGGGATATTAATTTGGGTTTCAGGCTCCTCATGAGTAAAAAATGTAATGTAATGGCACAACTGCCACGAAACGTCAGCTGTGTGTCAATCAGTGGCAACATTTCTGTCGATGACCGATATAGTTTGACCGTATAAAGCAAAAAATTCCAGTCCCGGTCGAGTCTCATTTGTTTTTGAGTAAAATTGATTTTTTATTTCTTTTTTATACGTGCGCGGTACAGCGTTCCTACAGCTCCTTATGGTAAGTGAAGTGAAGAGTCCAATAGCATATCGACTGTCGAGAGATGATTACCCCTCGGCAGTCGACATAATTATGCCGACTTGTTGGAACTAGATATACATAGGCAGATCCCGGAAGGCGATACACTTGCGTGGCTTACTATGGCGGATTTTAACACCATGTGGTCGCTATCCGGGCGGATATAAAATCCTACCATCAGCGAATAAATGAATGTAACGTTTAGTGCTGAGTGGCCGCGCGCTAAGAAATCTCGTTTCAACGCTGCGGTAAAATAAACACTAGATCTGATCGCATGTTTATGTTGTTCGTGACGCTAACAATGTAAATAATAGCCGAATATAAAGGAAATTGGGCGGTCCAAGGCAATTTGTACGTACGTTCATGCTTTGTTATTATACCTCAATTATGTTGAATTGTATATAAGTCTTCTGTTGTGTACGTTTCCTACCAGCTGGTTAGTGCTCAGGTCGATTTTTGAGGGTACTTTGATATTTGCTATGATTTGTCCAGTAAATGTTTAAAAGGAATGGGCGCCAAAACTTTCCTACATTATGAGTAAAATGCAGAATTTATTTTTTACCCAGTAGGCAAACTATGATCTGTCGATTCAGTTTTTAACTAATTCCAAAAACATCATACGTGGTGGTAGGTTTGATTAAATTACTGTATCTTTGTTAACAAAATTACATAACCTAGCCCGGCTTCATGGCTGCTATGAAGGAACCACTGGTTACGATCGATTGCGCTTCATAGAAACATGAATATTACAGACGTGTACCAGTGCTGTGTATCGATCGATTATTGTATTACTTACGTGAGGACTTGGTGTCGTCAAGTGGTTAAAAGTACAAAAAAAGTAAATGATAAAGTAGGTTAGTGAGAAAAAGAAATAAAAGCAAACATGTCGTATAGATAATGTTGGTTCGGTAAAACTATGGTAGATAATAAATAGTATTAGACAAATGAAAAGGAATATTTGCGTTTATTCTTGTAATCAGCATTATTTGGCGATTCGTGTATATCTCATTCCGTTTTCGCTTACATCCGAAGAATAGTAAACACGTATTCAAATTTTGGACTTAAAGCGACAATGGTATAGACCATGATTGTGCATTTTCGCCTTTGGTATCCGTTAACTTCATTTCGAGCGTGACCCCCCACTGGGGGTCGTCAGCCAGACGGCCGATCGTGAAAAAGTATGCCAATTTTTTTTATAACATGTGCAGAAACTAGATGATTTTAGTAGAATGGTATGTTGGAATGAGATGGGGCAGGAGGGGCAAAGGAGCGTACGTACCTATACCGTCTGTAGAAGTCGATTTTCTAATCATATTCGTTTTTTATGCATTTTAATAAACAAGCGTAGTTCATATCTGCAAAACCTACATACATACGTAATCTGCACGCCATGAAATATTCAGAACTTATTCAGAATTGTTTACAATATTGTCTCGTCCACGTAAACCGAAGATATGTAGGTGTACAAACAAAACTATCTTGAAAATGGAAGAAAAACAAGGAAAACATGTTTCCGTGAAACCAACTTCCAAGCCGAACGACTAGTGCGAAATAAGTGATGCAGTGAGAGATTTGCTGTATCGGCTTGTTACCGGTTGGTTTATGAGTAGGCGATACCCGAAAATTGGTTGTGAGACTATGAAATGAAAATAAAGGAAGCGTCATGCGTACATCAAACAAAATTATTCGATTTTAATCTGTTTCGTTTTCGTCTGCGAAAGTTTACCTTCTGAGTCTTCGTATTCCCGCGAAGTATTTTATCTGACTACGTACGTTTTAAAAGACATAACCTGCGTTTCAGCACGCTTATTAACTATACATACAAATATACTTATATACAATTGAAGAGTTTGTGAATACGCTTATCTCAGGAACTAATAAACCACTTTGTTTTGTCACTCAAAGAAGCTACATTACCCCTGCTATAAGGTACTTTTTATTACAAGAAAATATTTACCCCGCAAAATCTGTCACGCGAACGGAACCGCAGCCAAGAGCTAGTTTAGTATTAAGAGTATAATACAGTGCCGCGCATTTCAATCCCTTCCGTAACACGCCTAAAATATCGTGTTTATATTCTATCATTTATTGGTAACAAATATAATCATTCAACATTATCGGGTGTTCTGGAGTGGCGACCACGAACCGGGAGACGCAGCGTAGGCAGGCCCCCACGAGATGGACCGACGATCTGGTAAGGGTCGCCGGAGTCCGATGGATGAGGGCGGCCCAGAACCGGTCCCTATGACGCTCAATGGGGAGGCCTATGTCCAGCAGTGGACGATTCCCGGCTGAAATGATTATCGGGTGTCACCAAATATTGCTATCACCATTATTTTCCATAATTGAATGACCGATCAAACTAAATATTACCGCATACAGCGCGCACATGTACTAGAACGTTGTTTGAATCGTTTATAGGTTATGCAAATGAAAAACAACACGTTGTTTCTTTAGTTATATAAACAATGCTACATGGCTGATTCTGCGCTGGAATTATGTGCTATAATAGTTTAATCGCGTATATCAATGATCAAGAGGAAAATGTGACTCGAGCGAGGTGGCTTGTGAGAGGTCCTAAAATAATAGTATTTTCTAGTAATACTTAAACTATTATTGGTTTGGAAATTATAAAAGATGGCGAATGGCACTTTCAAAACATTAACATAAAATTCAGAATAAAAACTTGTATAATGTCGACAAAAAACTGACATCGTCTCTGATCGGTTGTAATTTTATTAATTTTAATTGTTAACACCTTTCTGATTAATTATTTCTATCATTTTATAATATAGAGTATGTCTTCTAATCATAAATTAGTCATGTATTATCACATTTGTTGTGCCGTGGGCAATAGGGTGCATCGAAATGAGAGCTAGATCTAGAGCAAGACAAAGTATTGTACGACCAACAAATATTTGGATTCTGTCAGACCGAAAGCTATTGAAAATAATAAGTTGTTTCAAGACGGAGAGCAACTTAGTGACTAGAGAAGGACGATGCGGATACGTGGTTCCACGCGTTTGTCGTAGACGCTAAGACCCATATTTCTTTTTGGCTTTTATAGGCCCGATCTTACGAAAACGAGTCCCAGGCAGTATAGTATAGGGTGTATAGACGATAGTCAATTTATTTCCGATGACGCCGAGTCGAAAGACCGGTGAAACCATAACCCTTCCACTTATCGCACTGGTGGACGCTGGCCAGCAGCGATAACGTGTTCCACCCACGATTAATAGAGAACCGAGTACAACTGTAGGATGCATGTATTATAATACAATTCCATTACGTAAAACACATACCCTTAAAGCATTTCACCGCGCGTTGGTATGAATGTAATTCGCGACGCTATTGTTATGTGCCGAATATAGTTGGGATAGCCATTTAGGGACGGCTGGCACCGAAATAGATCTCTCTGCGTCACTGGGCATCGGCAGATTGGTTAAATATGTCTGCTATGCAGTTCTAGTATACATTTTTGATCAATATTTTTTTTACTTTTGTAGATATTTTTTTATAACGAACAATAGAAAGTGTTGAGAGTTCTTCGAAAAAGGTTGACAATCGATGACGTATGGATCGCGTGGCTTTTCAATAGGTCCCTTAATCTCGTTCCATATAACAGGTGCGTGTAGTCGGTTGGAAACCAAAAGGCCGTGGATTCGATTCTCGCATGTTTCATTTCGCGATGGACATATCTGTTATAGTTGATAAACTAAAGCAGTACCTTGGACAAGCCCTGTATAACATTTGAATAACGTATTATACACCTATTTAGGTATTAACATATCTATATACATAAAAACTAGTTGCCACATGTATATAACATCATAACTCGGGAACGGTTTGACTGATCCTTTTACTTTATGTTTATAATTGTCAGGGCAAGGTTTGTATCAATAACTAGATATGTTGCAATGTATAAAAATGTTGTTCGTACCTACGCTCTAATTTCCGAAATCACCTGACCGATTTCAATGAAAAATTCTGTGAGTTAGTTGGTTAGTTAGTTTTAATCATTGTAGAATTTTGAACCCGATAGGTGGCGCTGTTGTCGAAATCTAAAAGATGAAAGGTTTACATAAAATGAGGTCCGTAACAGGACCACGCCTGCCGGTACCCCCTAGTATTATAATAATTTTAGAACACGGTTTTCCCATAACGATATCGTCATTCGATTATCTCGGTAATATTATTATTTGATGCCAGGTATAGCTTTTAAAGATTTTCTAGTGGATTATCATATCTCGGGTGTCGATAGCAGTTCGGTCATATTTTGTAACGAATACATTTTATGTTGTAAAATATAATATCGATAAATAATAAGGCTTAATTGGAAATGGCTGGGTTTTGATATTCATTTTATTATCCAAGTATACAGGTGGAATATGAACGGATGTGGAAATTATAGTATAGTTTTGGATCATTTATCAACGGTGTGTATGTTATTGAGATGATAGGTACTCATTGGTACTCAAATGTTGAAAATAGAAACTTAAACTATAAATTATATTGCAACATTTTTAATTTTATACTATATTCATAAATTTTAAAATATAAATATTTTAGCTTTACATATAATAACAGTCCCAGGTCTATATATTAGGTATTGAAGAAAAACTTAATTGGCCGATCTTTATTGGAGCAACAGAAGCAAAAAAAAAAATGTTTTTTGCCCGTTTGTACACGCATTACGCGCAAGCTGCTGCTTGGAATTTAATGTAAGTTTCGTCGATGTGTTGCGAGAGGTTTAACTTAAAATATTTCGTCTGGTTTCTCCCGTTAAAAATATAAATCGGGACTTTTATCCCTTTTCACGCAGTCAGAACCGCGATAAAAAGTGAGTTCTAAAATATATAAAGGTCAGGCTATGTTTATGTACCATACTACATAATTGAAGCACTAATCAGCGTACTAGACAGTAATTTTGACCTGAAAAATGTCATATTCATTGAGCACGGCGAATTCTCTTGACGTGGTCCTATTTAAAATCTGTATTAAATGTCTAATTTATGACCTATTGAAGACAATCAACCATATTAAATAAAGTCTTGCAAAAGGCATATTTAAGGTAGTTTAATATTAGTACAACACACTTTGCATTCTTAATAAAATAATCACCTGCTCCAAAATTGTTAACTTGTGGGAATCGTTAATTTCTGTTGGTGACTTTTACTTTTTCTTTCTTTTTTTCGTGCTATAGGTGCGTGCATTTCATTTTTGACCTATCTTTAATACTTTAAACTTTATAGCAACCTAAAAAAAGGTCGCAAATACAAATTCGTTTCTTTGACGATTCCCACGAATTAACAATTTCGGAATAGGTCATCATTTTATTAAGAGAGCGACTTATACGAAATTAAATGAAGATATAAGCAAGTCGGTCGTAGATGGTAATCACCACGCATGTCCATAAACGGGTGCGACGCTATACAACTTTGAATTTCAAATCATTGCACCACGTTCTGCACCCTATGACGTCCGTTATTAAAGTTTCATGTGCGCATTCCTTTGTGCCTTCCAAACGGGAATTCAGCAATACACAATGATATTTAGTTGCAAAAATAAACGAAGTTAGGACTGCTAATTTTAAAGTGTGTAAATTGTTTATATGTTCCTTAAATTCCTTACAGTTTTGATAAATTGATTTTTTTTTATTATTATTAATTAAAGAAGTAGAACGTATAATTATGATGTATATATAATTTCAAAAGAGTTTTTAGAATACTAACAGTTGTATGTTATGTCGAATAATTATACCAGTTTAGACCAGTAACTGAAAACATTTCTGTCCCACCACTCAAGGTTGTAACATGAAACTATACAAATATGCTTAAAAACAAGGCTTCTAACCAAAGATTAGTAACAGCTGTATTCTGTTCTACATTTAAATTGTAAACGTAAAATAGTGTGAATATAAAAATAAAGTTGGTCATCCGATGACGTCACTATGCTACTAACATGATTCACGTGGAGTGAAGGAACACGCTGGGTTGGAAATGGCCGTGGGTGTGGGGGAAAATTCCCCGATCCCTGTCTAGTCTCAGCTATTGTAAGGCTTCACAAATAGACAGAGTAATCTAAATTAATAAAATTTATTACCCGTCGACTGTGGCGGTAAATGTCAGGGTTATGATATCAATGTCCTTAGCAATTTTTTTTTTGTTGCCTAGTCGGAAGATGATCACGAGCAGCGTTGTTTCTACTGTAATAAATATTCAGATATATTTATATAATTTTACAGCTGTTACCAATAAACGATCACTTTTTTAATACATAGCGAAAATGGACCAATCAGAACAAAGCTTTTTTGACATGCGTACAAATGAGTTATTATGATGGTTCATTCTTAGGATTGGATCGAAGATTAAGATTGGGATTTTTTATTGATTATCGTTATCCATTTTTGATTAGGGTTTTTATGGATTGACAATCGACGTTAGAACTCGAATTCAGTTGCAATTCTTTTGCACTTCTGTCTGCCTTTTTCCGCGACATAGGCGTGGTTATACATATTTTCTTAGGTAATCTGAACATTATCTCTGGTTCTAACGAGGCGTGTAGAAACATTAGCGTCAACAGACCGTGGCGACGAACACTTTCGATTATTCATTTTCTATTCATGACACTTCCATTGTTTTTATATTGTTTTGTGCTAGTGTTTAGATACTGAAGTTAGTCATCTTTTCATGAAAAACGAGATAGGTTACACCTTTTCTTTGTTTAATTTAAGGGAACTATTTTCTATAGAATATTTTCATAATGCACAAAACTGGCATTTAATTATATACCAGCTACGTTATAGAGAATTTATTGAATTAAATTAACAAAATCCCTTTCAATCAATCCCTCAAGTATTAGAGATAACTATAGAAATCTAAGAATCATTGCAAGATGTCAAAGTATTACATCGTTTATATTCCTGGATCTCGCGTGTAAAACACTTGCTATTCGTACGAAAAAGAATTAACAATAAACAAACAAACGAACACATTTTCGCCGGTGTCTATGGCGTAACCGGCACACATCGGGTATAGACGGTTTACTAGTTTCAGCAGAGTGTATAAAAAATAGTTGAATGAACGAACGCGTATGCCGCAACAGCGAGATTCGAATTTCTGAGAAACGTAAGTACACATATTAGATTTGCTAATCATCGGTTTAGTTGAATTATCAGAATTTTTAATTTAATTTTAAACAGCAATAATAAACGGCTTTTCTGTGATACTTTTGAGATTTTTTAATCAAACAATTGTCTTTATGTGAGCACTGCATTTTATTTTTTGCGCAAAATTCGAAGTATTGAATTGGTTGCCTTTCAAAATTTATCCGAGAAATAACATTGATAGGGAAAAATATTTGTTTTTGGAGTTACGAATTCTGATTATTAGGCTGACGTAATGAAAATTATTCACAAGATATTTGTAGGTGTATCTTGTCTACTAAATGTTCCAACAGAGTTTGTTACATCTTTAGTAAAGATAAGGTTAATGTTTCTAATAATCTTACAATTATAGGGTTGCTATCATTATCTTGAAACGAGTACGACCATGTTTTCAAATAGTCTTTAATGGCCATTTTGAATATGCTATCCCAATCATAATTTTCGGTCCGATAATAATGTCTTATGTTTACGCTAATGTTACGACATTGAAATATGACTATTATTTGGATGTATTTCGGTTTTTTATATGATTATTTTGTCCCTAAGAAGAAAAATAATAATAAAAGCCGCGTTAAAATCTTTAAACTAGTTTTATTTCAACTGTGATCGGATTTTGAGGATAAACCAATTCAAATAAGTACATCAACAATAATAGTTTTGAGTGGTCCATTTTCGTAATAGTTCGAAAAAAGGGACTGGGAAAAGGTGGTTAGTCTATTTAAAGAACTTGGCACTAAGTCTCTTGTATGCAAGACCGCCTGTGTAGTTACCACGGCCTTGTTGACAACACCGTCGCCAAGCAACTGTGCGCTAGCGTGTTGTGTTCCGGTTTGTAAAACTTATCCAGAGTGATTACTAACTATTAGAAGTAATAACATGTGTGCTGGTGGTAAGATATATTTTATATCCGCCCGGATAGCGACCACAGGGCGTTAAAACCCGCCATAGTGGCTCACGTAAGTGTGTCGCGTTCCGGGAACAGTCTGTTTATATCCGATTCCAATATGCCGAATAATTGTGTCCACTGTCGAGGGGTAATCTCTGTTGAGTCGACATTGTATTGGACCCCACTCGACTAACCATCAGCTGTAGTGGGTTTACTTCGTGGTTCCCGTATAAAAAAGTGTCTTGGCAATAGTGATAAAGTGACGCATATTATATACGTTTGGTGATAAAACAGTAGCTGACACTCATTCCTTGCTAACCCCCGAGCTCTGTAAACCGGTAAAAACTATCGCCTTCACCACTCCCTAGGGATAAATAAGAAACTCAATTGATATTCACAACGGTCGCTCGGCATAATACGCATTCGCCTTTCACACTACCTTTGATATATTTCAATATTTAATGCGGTCGTGGCCGGTGTTTGGATCGATTTTATCAAAACACGGCAACTCGCTTACAATATTTCCTTGAACCTCGTATAAGTAAAATGTCTAGATTATGGAGTGTATAAATAGGTTAGTTATCATTGCGAAGTGCATATTACCGTGCCAATAGCTATTAAGAGGCTATTGTGTTTCCATTTGGTACCCAGATATAGAGGCATTGCTAAAAGACTTATATAAATGAAATTTTACACAAAAATTTTAATGAAAGTGATTATTGAGAGTATTGATTGATGTTTTGTATTTTAAAAATAAGACTTTAATATTGTGGATTATTAATTGTATGGTATCTATTTTGATAGGATTAAGTTTGTAATTGTGCCCGTATGCCCTTTGCTATAATGCTTTCGAAATAAACCCGCCAGATACTGTACTTTAGAGGTTGAAACGGTTTGTATATTCATGGTACTTCATACCCTCCTGCTTTAATGCCCGTCTTTGTGAAGCCCTAACATGTTTTTAAACACGTCGCAAGAGTTCGTTCTTCTACCGGCCTTGTTAATATTTATCCACGTCAATATTATGATCTTGAAATTCCTAAATGAAACATTGTTTTATCGTATTAGCTGTTATCATGACACGATCTGACGTCACAAGCGATCGTAAAAATAACACCGAATTTCTCCAACACATTCAAAGATTGTTATTTCGATCGTAGAAGTGGGAGTGTAAAATGATAAGTAAAAGGAACACGGTTTACCGTGACGTGACATTTTTTTTTATGGCAACTCTTGTACATACCTAACAATTATTATCAATACGAACCCAGGTACTTCCCATTACGATGATACGCTATTAATTAGCGGTCAGCTGTCGTAATTAGGGCGGCTATCGGCATAGCGGTTGACGTATGCCTGACTCGATACACAACAACAACACACAACATCACGTATTTTATCCCCGAAGGGGTATGCAGAGGCTTAACCATGGCACCCACTTATCGCCAAGTGTTTTCCGTCCCATGATGTGATAGGGGGCGAGCCTATCGCCATATCGGGCACAAATTCCAGACTCCGGGCTGATACTGAGCAGAAAAACCCAAATACGTACGTACTCGATACGTAGTGATTAATACAAGAAGTATTGCGAGAGAGAGACACAAGAATATCATGCGTAACTGTCCGAGGATTTATACAAATCTCTTTTATTTACAAATACTTAGATTGTTTAATACAATAACTTAAAAAGGGGGTAAATATGATGATCGTGTTAATTGCATGACGTAGCGTCAAGAAGCAAATCTAGTCTATGGTAGCGTCAATAGTGCGAGAATCTGTAAATCAGCAAAGTTTAGTGCGTGAAGGAAAAACCGCGAAACGTTAATGTTTTCGCTAGACGATGACGTATGCAACATCATTTACCGCTCATTTCGATATAAATACACATTATGTCTAACTTTGTGACGACGTAAGAGGGTTTTTGTTGTCTTCTTATATTTGGGTCGACGAAATCGGGTCAGGGACTAATATGTCTTAGAGAGTTAAGGTAAGATTCTGGCGAATCAGTTGTTTCTACTAATTATTAAATATAAAAAATACACAATGATTTGAAATACTTCACCAAAGACCTGAATGTGTGAGACTAGTTTAAAACAAATTCAGGTATTATATTATGTATACCAGAATAAAAATATGTATCAACAAAACAATATTACATAATACTACACTTTTGTATAAACAAAATTTGATATGTCGATAAGGATAACTGAAGACTAAACGTGTGTTAACATTGTTGGCAGGTCGGTGCGTTGTGCGTGCTAAGCGGAGGCGGCGCGCGGTTGTCTTGCGAGTCACATCGGGCGGTGCAGCGGTGGTAGCGCGGCGGCACCATGAACGAACTGGACAGCTTGCGTCAGGAGGCCGAGACCCTCAAGAATGCTATTAGAGTGAGTATAAATCATGCAGCTTTTACACTGAAACGAGGTGTCGATGAGCAAGAAAACTTGCTGAAGTCTACTTCCGCAAGGCATTTTTGTCGTGTAAAACAATCATGGTAAACTGGGATTCTGGAAAATTTTGATGGTTCCAAGACTTGCGGGGAGTATATTGAAATATTGTGGCTAGTGTAAACTCATCTCGTAGTTTTTGCGCACTATATTGCTGTGAGAAATTGCTAATCTAAACCTAGTATTAGATCAGTACACTAAAGAGAGTATGATTAATGGCGGATTTCAAAGAAGAATCCTAATGGCTACTTTTGTATCGGCATCGGGAATGTACCTATTAAAATGAAATATGTAATTATTAATGCTATGATAGACATGGATCCTCAACTTGCTTAAATAATGCATATCAACTTGATTTTGTGTGCAGGATGCTCGCAAGGCGGCGTGCGACACGTCGCTCGCGCAGGCCACGGCGAACCTCGAGCCGATCGGGCGCATACAGATGCGCACGCGCCGCACGCTGCGCGGACACCTCGCCAAGATCTACGCAATGCATTGGGGCAGCGACTCCAGGTAACCCATCACTTGTATTAGTTAATCCTTAATTCATTATTTTGTATGGTGTGGAAGGAAGTGGACAATTAATGTTTCCAACTCCCTATATTTATTTAATTAATTTGGAAAAGACATAATATTAGTGTTCCATGAGATGCACCGAGCCTCAACGCTCAATGTTATAAAATCCGTTCAACTGCCGATCCGGTTTAAGTTGCAGTGACGGGTGTGAGGACGAGAAGTCTCTTATCTTATCTAATGTGCAATTGATAAGCCTCACAGCTGTTGACAAGCCTTTCTTCATCAAACTCGACCTGTATTCAACCACTCACGAAGATATAGAGTGGATACTTTACAGCTTTGTTCTGATGTTTGTTTATATGCTTTCCGGAAGAGCATATACATCTTATATGTGCTAATGTATAAGGTTTTGTACCTTTCTACCGCCTTCCAACAAGACGAGAATATTAAGCCAGATCTAAATATTTTCAAAAACGATGGGCAGTCGTCTGAAAAAGTTTCTTTGTAACTACAGCGGTTAAGGTGCACTTGTGGTCCTGAACAAGTTCATGAGCGTGACAAGAAAAAGACAAATGCCCACCTGGTCTCCTCCCAGAAGGTTATTTGATCTTTATTTAGGGTTATGGGGACTGCTACTTTAGAATATCACTATTCACTTGCCTCTTTCAAAATATGTTTCTACGCCCCTGCAATTGGACCATAAAATCCTTGACAAATTAAATCTGTTGAAAGTTAGCTGTGATACGCTATCTCTTCTTCTTTCTCCAACCCTATTTCCAATTACCAACCCCTGCCCCCCCTTTCCCCGAGGCAATTCTTGTACGTTTGGTCTCCACACTGAATGCACGAGAGGACATTTGTCGCGGCCCTAGGCACATAGTTAAGTGTGTGTGTATACCTCATGGTTGTAAGTTCACATTGACGCCTATGAGGGCCTCGCAATCATTTCTCTTCCCTTTCCTCTCCGCCCATCCTAAGATGGTTCCTTATCCTTCCCCAACACTTCCTTCCCAACTATCTCTTCCCACTTTCCTCCAGAGCTCTATACTCACACCACTATACACTCTATACACCCACCACTACAACTCCTGTAAGCCAGGATCAGCAGTGGCACGCATTTTATGACACCGAGCAGTGAAGCTCGGCGAGTCTCAGGGAAAACTAATATGTCATTATCCCGCAACGAAATTAATCAAATAGAAAGATAGGGAGGAGTTGGAAATATTAATTGTCCACTTCTCTCCAGAGCAATGCGGATGACAAAATCATGATGTAAGAGCTCTGTAGTCGCTAAATCCGGTGAATATAGTATCCCATTCGCTGTTTTCCCCCGGTGTTGACTACGGGGTCAGTATCAAAAAAAAATCCCTGTTCCCATTATTTGGGGCGGGTCTTGTCACTAGTTTACGCCAGGTTAATCTATCCTGTGTTTTTAAATCCGGTAATTGGGCTGTCTTGAGGCCTTTCTTTATATTCGACCACCGGATCGACGGCGGGCGACCTCTACCTCTTTTCTCTTCTGACAGATTCAAGGCAACTTGTACCACGTGTTCTTCGTTGCTCCTCATTATATGACTAGTCGTGATACGCTATATCAAATATATTTAGGCTTGGCGTCCGACCAAGGCGGTTTTTAGTTTTATCGCTCTCTTGAGGTCAAAAATGTATTAAAATCGTAAATGCAACTGTGCTATAAACATGATTGTTTGCGACGATATTGTTTGTTGTTGTTTTTAGTTAATTAATAATCTGTAGCCGCTTTACTGATAACTTCCGATGTTAATAATGCGTCTCGTCAACGTTTTATCTTTCTAATGATAGTGTGAAACGTTCTATTAATTCAAGATAATATAAATAAAGAAAAGGTATTTGTTTTTATCTGATAAAATTATGTACAAGAAAAATATGTACTTTTAATACGTACGTGAGTTTAATATATATTTTATTCTTTTAGAAATACATAGTTCTATATTAGGTAGCCGTCCTACAGCGGGAAGTAGCTATAGCTTTCGAATTATAGTTTTTGCAATATTCAACGGAGTGTTAACTATGACACAAAAATTAAATTCCCGCGACAGTAAGTAAAAACAAAGAGGGAACTTTGAAGTCAGAACTATGTAGTTTAACCCTTATCGCTCGTAGTGGGACTGTCATCTCATAGAACAGGAAAATCACATCCTGACACACCAGCCATGAACCTTTAGGATCAATGGACAATACACGAAGTCGAACCTTATACGCACAGCAGGTGACTCAAATGAGCCAACTATCAAGCGAATAACCGCCCAACGTCCTTGGCTTAAAGACTGTTATTACGTGACAAAGTTTAGAATAAAGGACGCCCGCAGTTAATCAACAGGAAAAATGGTTTTAACGACATGTTTAATGAAAATAACAAGACGTTTGCGTTTACTAGGAAGCGAGCGTTTTGTATGTTTGTTTCTCATTATATTCTTGCAAGTTTTTTTTTTTTTTTCGAGTAATGAGTAACAGAATTTAATGTTAACGGATACAAATATTTTTACATGTCGTAGATCAATTGATTATAAAACAGATAAAAATATAATTAGACCGTATGTGTCTTGGAACCGTGTCGATGCACTTTTTTTTTTTCATAACAGGTAAATACCTAGTCTTGCCATAAATATTGTAATAAAGAAAAAAGAAAATTGTTAACTGCAAATAACATTTATTACTTTTACAGTGTGTCAGTTTAATACATAAATATAAAACAATTAAAAATATAAAAAGCTTATTCGAAGTGGTCTCCATTGGCTGCAATACAGTCCTTTAAACGATGAGGCCAGTTATCAATAGAAGCACGCACTCTTTCCATGGGAAAATTCTTCACTGCCAATCGTATAGATTGTTTTAGGGACTCAAATTATCATGGCGTTTAGAGCAAGCTGTACTCTCTAAAACTGACCACAAATCATAATCCAGCGGATTAAGATCGGGACTAGACGACGGCCAGTCTTCAGCTCTGATGAAGTCCGAAACGTTCGATTCCAACCAAGACTGCGTGGACCGAGCTTTATGACCCGGCGCCGAGTCTTGCTGGAAGGACCATACTTGGTTATTGAACATGGTGATGTTAAGGGGCTTAACTACCTTCTCAAGAATGGTATCTTGATACACTTGTGCCGATGTTTTGATACCTTTTTCACAAAAATATGGCTCAGTCACTCCTTCATAGCTAACACCCCACCAAACCATCACTGAAGTCGGATAATGTCCACGTTGCACTCTGTCGACTAATTGGGAAGCTTCCTTAGAGCTTTGAGCATAAATACGGTCATTTTGTTTGTTAAAATGTTGCTCAATTGTAAAAATTTTCTCATCCGTAAACAAAATTTTTCTGTGACCTCCCTTTGCGTACCGCTTCAGTAGTTGTTTCGATTTTACCACCCTATTCTTCTTTAAATTATCAGTTAAGAAATGGCCAGTGCGTCTCTTATAGGCTGCAAGTCCTAAGTCATCTTTTAAAATACGCGACATGGTTCTAGGTGCTATCTTCATTTCCCGAGATAAAATCTTTTGCTTTCGGACAGGATTTCTTCGAATTCTTTCCCTTACTGCTTTGACCACCTTTTTCGTACGAACACTACGTGGACGGCCAGATCTTTTTCTGTCACAAACAGAGGAGGTCTCATTGTACCTATTAATAGCCCGGTACACAAACATTTTACTAATACCAAGTGTATGGAGAGTTTTAAAAATTGCATTTGGCTCCATACCTACTTTGTGTAATGCTATCACAGCGATTCGGTTCTCTTTATCACCCCACACCATTTTAATATCGCAAAATATTTTACAATGTATTGGCGCCAAAATGAGAAAACACAATGAACAATCGTATAAAAATGACAGATTCGAAATTCAAATGTAATATTTTTTTATAATTAAGTGTAACAGTATTTATGGCCAGACTAAGTATATATGTAATGGTTAATAATACGAAAAGGCAGTCCTGCGTAAAATTGCATAAAAGTCAGTTAAAAATGATCCACTAATTCATATTTAAAATATTGATGTGGACGCAGTGGAGATATCGCTTCATCGCTTTCTTTCGCACGCGACGTAATTCCCGATGACGTCACATGTGCATTGACTCTATCTGTTTCTTGTTGCCCCCATCTACCGAAAATCAAAGAATTATAACTTTTATACTGAATTTTAATTTATTCCTTCATTATTCCTTCTGTGCAAGGAAAAAATAAAACGTGAATATTTGATAGCAAACAAAAAATTACTCCGGTATCCTATTGAATTAAGCCCGAAAATGCTAACGAATGTAGTGTTTTGAGTTTTGACAATTCGGATTAAGAAATGGGCCCAAAATGTAAAAACTGATAGCATTGCCTTGCGCAATAGTTTGATATAAAAACTAGTGTAAGTTATTCTCAATCGTAGACGGTGTGCATGAATATTACATGATGAATTGCGTAGTCTACTGATTCAATTCACAGCCGTGTTTGGCGCTGAGCATGTGGATGAAAAGTTTCAGTCTATGTTGGTAAAGCTGGTTACAAATTGTGTGTGGTGTAATCACTAATAAGGTTGCTGGGGTTGTAGGTATAACTGTAATAATTAAAAATTGTCTATTAATGAAAGATTGCCCCGCTGGCTTAGTTGTACTTCATGCGCGGTACGGCAGCGCTCTGAGTTCGAATCCTAGGTTGGGCGAATATTTGGGTTTTCTGCTCAGTGTCAGCCCGGAGTAAATTTGTGCCTGTTATGGCGATAGGCGTCCCCCTCCCCCCCGTCCATCACATCATGGGACGGATCAAACTTGGCGAAAAGTGGGCGCCTCTGAATACCTTCGATAATGATTGCGTGATTATGTGTCTAATTAAAAACATAATACTGTTTCATTAATGGACATTATGGGATTTTTAAACTTTGCGTGGATTATGGAGATAGTGTCGTCTGCCATTAAATATATGGTTATTCCAAATTATAGCTGAGGTTGGTATTGTTTTCGAGTAGGCATGATGCTCAGTCATACTAGTGGGTCAGTTTTTAACAAGGAAGTAATGTGTTTCTTTATATCCATACAACCTATTTTCTTATTTGATTTTCTTACTGAAAGAAGTTAAATATTCGTTTACGTTACAAAACAGGCAATGAACGTCGAATTATACGTCATCTTCCCATGTTGAAGACGATGGAAAGCTAAAAATATCGTGTCTAATGAATTACTTTGTGAATTTTTTATTTTTTCTTAAAATTCCGCTTTGAAGTATCAGACAAAGGAAGTGTACTTTGAATGGAAATATTGATTTACTGTGTAGAGTATATTTAATGCGGGGAGTCATCGACTGACCCAGTTCTGGCAGTTGTAACAGCTCTAGCGGTTCGCGGAACCATATTTTATTAAGTGCCGATGGTACGGTAAAGGCGTAATAGATTCTACGTGCGAACTAGATTCTGGGAAATATTAGCCGTGTATTATACAGGATCATTGTGATATTACATTACTAAATGACACCACATGCTTATTTTATTGGAAATAACGCAATAGTTTGTTACTCTAGCCGAAGACGTAAAATAAAAAAGTGTAAGTTTCAAACAAAATTAATATCTATTAAAAAAAAATTACGTGCTCTAGTGCCACTATTGTTACGCTAAGAGAATTTGTCGCATCGGCAACATTACACTTTCAGTCAGAAATACGCACACGCCATATTCGCACTAAACTACGTATCAAAAAATTCAGAAAAGTAAAAGGATTTTCAAAAATAGTCTGCAACCAACGATTTCCTGTGAAATTCATTAGGTCTTCTTTGAACACAATATCTATTAAAAGGACTTAGGACATCACATTTATTGTACAATTTAAGCATTGTTGAATTTAGTTAATACCTGTTATAATATTTTTTGTTATAGGAATGGATTAATTAATAATAAAATCTATTTCTTTTTTCTGTGTTCAGGAACCTGGTGTCCGCCAGCCAGGACGGCAAGCTGATCGTGTGGGACAGCCACACGACGAACAAGGTGCACGCGATACCGCTGCGCTCCTCGTGGGTGATGACATGCGCGTACGCACCGTCCGGATCGTACGTCGCGTGCGGTGGGCTCGACAACATCTGCTCCATCTACAGGTGAGCGGGAATAAGCTGGAATTATTGCTCTTTGAAATATCCGTTTATAAATGAGATGGAATGTGCTGGAATTTAAATATGGGTGCATCATACCTATAAGTAGTTTATATTTAACTTCTACTTTTGTCTTAGCTTTTATGTACAGCATGAGTATTATAGTATTGTCCTTATCATGCTAGGAAGATCACAGTGTACACTATTACTCACTTGTAGTAGGAAGTTTTGAACGTAAAAAAAAAACTCATATACCACTCTAGGTTGGAATTGGTGAAACATTTTTTTATAAATTTTGCAGTATAGAAATGACTTAGTATTTACTAAATATATAAAATTCTATAAATTATAAATATGTCTCGGCGTCGGTATGAACCATGCGTTTGGTGTTGCAGCTTGAAGACGCGCGAGGGCAACGTGCGCGTCTCCCGCGAGCTGCCGGGACACTCGGGATACCTGTCCTGCTGCCGCTTCCTCGACGACAACCAGATCCTCACCAGCTCCGGTGACATGACTTGGTGAGTACGAGAAATATGACATATAATGATGATTTAGACTTCATTGATCATGATTTAGGAAATAAAAGAGGGATAAGTTAATTCTCTAAGCGGCTTGTGGCCTATAATAAATTAATAAAATAACTTATGTGCTACTTGAAATATATTTTTATTCTTGGTCTGTTTTGAGATTATTGAATCTGGCAAAAAAAATGTATTTAATTATTCTCTTGTCATCTATTAGTACTATATTTTTTATAATATGGTTTGTCTATTGTTAAAGAGTGTTAGGTGTAGATGTAATACAGCTATTTTTGGCCCGTTGAAGTAATTAAGTAAATGTGTAAGTGTATAACGAGTCGTTCCGTGGCAGCGCCCTGTGGGACATCGAGACGGGGCAGCAGTGCGGGCAGTTCACGGGGCACACGGGCGACGTCATGTCGCTGTCGCTGGCGCCGGACCAGCGCACGTTCGTGTCGGGCGCGTGCGACGCCTCCGCCAAGCTCTGGGACATCCGCGACTGCCAGTGCAAGCAGACCTTCCCCGGACACGAGAGCGACATCAACGCCGTCACGGTCAGCACGCATTACTTATGCTATTGCAACTCTGATATCTTAAACCATTTTAAATTTTGACGAAGATTGGAAGACATATAATATCCTGGAATTTTAGTGATCAATTTACTTTACATGACCATTAGTCTTGCTACCATATCAGTATAAAATATATACTAATTACAGTACGAATGCTCTTAATAAAGCGCTATAAAATTGATCACAACAGTATCACATCTACTCTTAATGGAAAGTAATTAGGAAGTGAAGTATCTAACTTCGAAATGGCCAACATAACTTCAACCATAATTCATAACTAGTCTGAAATTTGTTTACTTCACACTGACACTTGTAAAACAGCTGTCACTCTGCTCATGATATTTATTTTTATTTATTTATTTCTTTATTAAGTAACTTATACATTGTTTACAATTTGGTTTAGTCATTAACTTCAACGATATCTGTAATCAGCATGATCTTGGATCACGTTTTCAACCAATATTCCCTCAGTGAGGAGGTGTTAGAAAATTGATTTTTTTTAAACAAGATCTCTTAATCGACGATAAAATTAATATGTGTAACCATTGGTATATTTAATTACTAATAGCTGTTAAATAAACGTCTCACACTAGGCTAAGCCTGTATCGTGAGACGTTTTTAGAAAATATCTTATATATTAACATGTAATGGCTATAAACACCCCCACACTACAACACCCCCCTCCCCCCGCAGTTCTTCCCGTCCGGGTTCGCGTTCGCGACGGGCTCGGACGACGCGACGTGCCGCATGTTCGACATCCGCGCCGACCAGGAGCTGGCGATGTACTCGCACGACAACATCATCTGCGGCATCACGTCCGTCGCCTTCTCCAAGTCGGGCCGGCTGCTGCTCGCCGGCTACGACGACTTCAACTGCAACGTGTGGGACTCCATGAAGAGCGAGCGCGCCGGTGACTATACTCTCATATTTCATTTGCACTTGATCTTGAACTCTCTTGTGTTGTTGAACGTTTCTGGTATTGGAAATTACCTTTTGTAAATATGGAGTGTAGCTGGGCCTATGTACATAAGGAATACATGCTGTAATAGTGTACAGTTTGTTAGCGGGGTATTTTTAAAGATTGGAACTATCTCAAACTACTGTATGAAAAGTTATGTCTGGGTATAAATATTTGAATAATATTATTGATTATAAATTTTTAATCCTTTAAAGATTTTAAGGGTGTGTGAAGTCCACCAAACCGCACCAGACCAGCATAGTGGACTAAGGCCTAGTCCCTCTCAGTAGTAGAGGAGGCTAGTGCCTAACAGCGGGACAGTATATAATACAGGGCTGATAGTATAAAGATTTAAACTTATAAAAAAAAAATATCTATCTTTTAACCTGTACAAAACATTTTTTTTATTAATTTGTGTTTTCCTTTGTTTGCAGGCATCCTGGCCGGCCACGACAACCGCGTGTCGTGCCTCGGCGTGACCGAGAACGGAATGGCCGTCGCCACCGGATCCTGGGACTCGTTCCTGCGCATCTGGAACTAAACCCCCCCTCACCCCGCACACACGCCACCCAACCCCGCGCGCGAACTCACAACCACAGGACACACGTTACACTCATACCGCATTCCGAATATCCGTACTCGGCTCTCGTGTAGGAACATCGATATCGCCTCAATATAACTCTTAAAGGCATTTCCAAACATCTAATTGAGAAGCGTTTGAATAATATGCGAGATAAAATAGTCAATGATCAGTACAGTTGCTTCCGCGTCAATGCGTGTCCAATATGGCCGGCAACAGTAACTCCGAGTCGATCGT
Source organism: Manduca sexta (assembly GCF_014839805.1). Classification (NCBI taxonomy): domain Eukaryota; kingdom Metazoa; phylum Arthropoda; class Insecta; order Lepidoptera; family Sphingidae; genus Manduca; species Manduca sexta. Next base: position 1,633,049 of record NC_051117.1, on the reverse strand, counting down.
GTGTAGTGTCGCGCGCGGGCCGGCGTGTGTCGTTCAGTAGACGCTTCTTTTCAGTTCCGTGATCGAGTGATCGCAGTCTGCGTACATTCTGTGACGAGCACAAATATATTTCAGATTTTGTCGGTCTGTGTCGTTTTTGCCGCCAATATCCTCTTAAAAATCAGCGCGCAAATTGTTTTTATACTTGCTTTACACGTTTTTAGATTAAAGACGGTACGACCGATGACCCAGCGCGACAAAATGTACGTCTATATTATTATGATACCGACGCGATGTCCGCACATAACCGCTTTATTTATTTATAAATATGATTAATTTTAGATTTTATTTCTAACAATTATGAACAGCATTTAATGTTACGACTTAGGGGGGTGTGCGTCTGTCCGCCGACGTGTGTATGTGCGTATGTTAGAATTTTTTTGTATGCGTGCGTGTGTGTATGTGTGTGCGCGTCACTGTCACTGTATACATACTTTATATATTAATATGATAATGTACACAATATATAATGATAGCGTAGCCGAACGCCTTCCCTGGAGGGGTACACGCTGCGGGAATAAGTTTCTGTTACTTGGTGAGTATTTATCAACGCGTACAGCAAATATTAAATATTGTTTAATTATCAAAATAAATTAAGTTACGAAAATGATTTATGTATTATTTATGACTAAATATAATCAAAATTTGTCACGTGTGTTTAATAACTGTAATTTCAATGATGTTGAACTTGTGCCAAGATTGTCATGCTGTGCATACATCGAACCGGGCCAAGTTTTTATTGGCCATATTACCAGTCATTTTTGTTGTGACCACTATATTTATTGTCTATGATTTATGACGATTTCGTCCTCGATAGCCCTGTATTTTGACGTCGGGAACGTAATTTATACGCACAGTGACGAGTGGGCGACTATCTCGAAAATTCAAACCATAGATAAAAAATACAATGTAAAACGAAACGATAAATTTGGAAAATGTATCACACATTCTCAAAGCCAGTTCTATGTATTTATAGTTTACGCAAATAATAATGAATTTGGAGTAAAGCCCAAAATAGAAAGCCATTTCGATATTTGTCCGTTTGTTAAGTCTAGATATGAAATCGAGATTTACACACCAAAGATTAGCGACGTTCACAAAGAGGCAGTTTAGGATTAGTGTAATTAAACCTATATGTAACACCCGTATTCACAAACAATAGCGAAGACGCACAGTGCACCTGAACACACGGTCTTATAAAAAAATCGCAAAGCTCGATCAGCTGTAAGTCAAAACCCGCCATCTTGCCTCTTAATAAGGTTTAAACTACGAAACCGGTGATGTTTTTGACAGCTATTTAAGCAATTCTGAACCATCTCTTAATGCTAAAACAAGTTTATAAGTAAGGCTGTTTGTGTCAGCAATTTCATAGTTTTATTTCACTTTGTTCAGCTTTGTTTATCTGACAGCCAGTTGACATATAGCTGTATCTTAATATTAGCCAATCACAGCGCATCTGTGCCTAACGCGGAAGCTGTCATGCCAAAAGCACTAAACAGATTTAATATCACAACATTGCTCCGTACTTAGCTAAGTGACGTTTGTGAATACGGGCCTCAGTGTAGAAGGAAATAGGATTGTCGATTGTATCGGAACTAGTGGTTCCAGGAGAAGATAGTCTGTAAAGTTAACATTCCGCGTTTGTTAGATGCAATTCTGACTATGAACTTATTACTATTTGGCCACTATTCACACACAATACACAAGTCGATAAGTGCACACTCAAATGATATTTTCCGCCTTTTCCAGGTGTTACATCATCGCACAACTGTGGTACGAGTTCTGAAATCCTATAATCAGAGAACCAAATACTATTGTTAATGTGTTTTGTGTAATTTATTGAATGAGAATATTTTTTTTTTGTTTATAATTTTTTTTTGTCGATCTAATGTAATCCTAACGCGGTTGGAGCTAATTTATGATTTTATAATTGTAACTGTACGTTTAGTGTGTAGAATTCATTTTTGAATGTTAGGTGAGATGTCCCGCGATCTCTGCATACTGTGTGGCGGTGGTTAATTTACAATGCGATGTTACAATACTGTGAACGCTTTTACACATTAATTTTGATGAGTGACGTCACTTCCACATGTATTGTTAGTGCGGAAACTGTATTGCTATATCGATATGTATCTGAGTATAAAATTTTGCCTAATTCATAACCTAATACGATATAAGACAATTGAATATTTCTCGTTTAATAACGGCGCGTCTCGTCCGATTCGTGTGTAAAAGTATTTGACATTGTTACTGGGATTTGATTTATCATAGGCTTTAAGCGTACCGTGATTTATACTTTGACGAATGCAATATAAATTGATTATTAACTGTCACACGCTGGTATCAATAGTGAACCCTCACACTTGCCTCAGGGCACATCGCGCCTTCGACACACCAAAATCTATTTGGCTTGTTAAACACCAACTAAACTGCGATTTATCTGTTTAGTATAGAAATCGGTGCCCAATTTTCTAATTACTATTATGGGCAGCACTAAACATGGCTTGAATTTAGTCAGTTTGCATGAAAATATTGCTAGCAATATTTGGTGTTTAAAAAGTTGAAGCAATTGATTTCATGTAAAGGAAAGTTCTCACGTACGCTGTACATATACAATGTGCTGGTAACGTAGTGTGGAAGTCACGAGGAGTTAGTTGAACAGCAACAATCCTTCGGAAACCATTGATGCATTTCATTTCACCATTCCTGTAGCACTTCCGAGTTGAGTAACAATTCGAGAGTAAATCGGATTTGTTACAATGTATGGAAACTGCATGTTTGAAACTCTGACTATGTGGGGACGCACTAATTTTTATACATTTATATAGGCTTGCACAATCGTTCGCTCTTTTAAATAGTACTTATTCTCATTTAACACGATCACTACTTAAACAATAAGTTAAAATTTCATTCACCATATATATTTCTGAATTTGTAGGAAAGTATAAATTAAAATTTCTACCAATTTTACGTATGGACATGGTAGAAAACGTTTTTAATTGATGGACGTTTCTATGTGGGTTTATAATGCAACGTGTTCGTATTGAGCTGAGTGGTGCAAACATCACACGCTTTCGAACTGAAACCCTTTAACATCATAACGAACTAAGAGAATTGAGGGACGCTAACACCAGCACGTTCGTCCCACTGAGTTCATAATAGAAGTAAGCTAGCTTTAGTTAAGGATTAAAATATACAATATTAAAATAGGCATTTGTAACTTGATTATCGGAAACTATTGATAAACGCTATTTTTTTCTTTGTGGCAACACGAGCTCCCTAAGTGATATATTTTGTTGCAGTATTCGTTCGGATTTGAGCACATTCGTTTGGCTTATTAATTTGTCAGTCGATGGATGGGTGTCGCGCTATTTCGGTTTATACATGTATCTTTTCGTTTAGCCTTTTCGTCTTAGATAGGTTATAATATACGTAGATGTTTATATTAAGGCAGACGAGGTTTGATATGGCGACAGTTGGCCTGAGTAATGTGGACGCTTCAGTAATGTGACCATTCGAATATCATTTCAGATGTCTTGTGCTCAATTATTGTATCTTTGCACCGTAATGTATCACAATGTACACGTTTGTAGCTTGCGTGAGTCTGTTACCATGATTTATTATATGGCATATCAAAGCTCCGCCATTTTGTGTACCCGCAAAAACTTATTCGTCAAATTGTCGGTTAAACTATATTATTATGATTTTTAAACTTTCTATAGCAATTTCAAGTGTCTACACGCATGAATATATAATCTATACGTAAGGTATTTCGCATCATTGGGTATATTTTATGATTTGTCTGTCCAATACAAAATGGCCGCTGAGATTTTGGCGCGAACGGCGCATTCTTAGAACAAAAGCGCGAATTTTGACAATATTGGACAGATAAAAAATAAATATAAAGTTAGCTCTGGTCTGCTAGTTTTACGCCTAGGATAAGAGACTTTTTTAAAAAGTAATTGTTTTCTACTGTAACGGCTTCTTTTCAAATCGATGTACGATAACGTAAATATAATATTAGCATTATGTATAATGTTTAATGGATAGTTTTGAATGCTCCTATTCTGTTTTTGTCTATTCAGACCAATTTTTCTCACTTTTACATTGTATTATTGGAAGGGACTGCCATATTTTAACCGTTAACTTTAAACTTATTAATAATTAAAGAAAATAGGGATACAGATGTCTTTGGCGATGCTGGTTCTCGTTCAAGAATGACGCGACAGTGTAACAGTGGAAAGAAATTTAATCGATAAATGAAAGCGAACGGCGACGGATAGAAGAGATTCCTAAATCGATACGAGATTCGAAAATGATACCTGAATTGAACCCGGTTACACAACTTGACATTTTCACTGAAAAAAAAACAAATATAAATGATTTGTATAAGTTAATTTTTATTTGCTAGTCCACATCTATGTATGTTTAAATATAATTATTCTTAGTGGTGTAATACTAATGATAATGTATTGTGTAAAATATTTTTTTTTAGTTATTATATCAATAAATTAAATTTGTTTATTTTAATTGTTGCGTTTGACTTCCCAGTATAGGTATGGATGCCAATATGGCTTCTATTTATAGTGAGGTAAAAGCTATTGTAATTAATTAACCGTCTTTTGTCTTTGGCTGGGACACTGGTGAAGTCCATGATACCATCGCTCGCTTAGACGTAATAAATGATTCGTCATTTTAATTCCAACATTAGTTCTCTGCTATCTATTCAAATCTGATTGGGTGAGTTCGCTATCATTTATAGGCGGGAAAGGAATTGAGCATCATCGACATACATTTATTTATACAAACATAACACATAACAAAGTAGGTATTAAAGCGAAATTATACAAAGTATTTATTTTGATCATTGCTTTCATTACATATATGGGACACTTTTGTATATTCCCCCAGGGGTTGCATACAAATATATTTCATGGGATAAATTATAGGCTGAATGTACCATGTTATGACCAATACCTATTCCTTGGCTTTATGTTAAGTTACGAAGGCGCATGCGCAGAAATCATCCGCCCCTGTAATATCGATGGGAATTCTAGAATACAATTAACTTGTATGTTCACGCTAACACTCAGTTTCATTTAACACTTCTTGACAGCTGCACAGGACACAATGCAATCTATCCATGTTAACAGCATAAGACTAATTCGCAGAGAAAGTGATTTACCACTGTTACCCAGTCTCCATGGGGCGACTGGACGATTATATTGGGTTCACCGGGCTTACGACCCGGCGTTGACCAACCAGAGAGATGGGAAAACGTCAAATGACCGCTAGGCCGAGTTCGTTACGCTATACACCCTGCACATGGCATACAAACTAAAAATCCGCGGTGGCCATCTTCGGAGCATAGGGACGGCTGCGAAGTTCTTGTGTTGCAAAAGTGTTTAACTATCGCAGCGGCACCGTGTCGCCTGGGGCAGCCCGTCTCCAGTTCAGGAAGTTCAAAGCCCCACACATCCGAAGGACGGCCTTAGAATCACCGACAACGTGAGGCCGACCAGCTACATTACCGTCTATCCCAACGGTCACTACATTGTACCCATATTAAAATCTTACACCGTATCAACGGCGGACAGCTCCTGGCCTTTTAACTTTGATTTGACTGCAAAACGCTGATGATATGGCCAAATATTTGCTCAGTTTAAGACAGGAAGTAACAAATTACGAAACAGCAGTCGGTTAAATCTTTGCATAAATAATACGTTTTGGTAACAAAATGTAGAGCTAAATTCTCTTCACATGTTATCTACGCCAAGTCTGTAATAACTAATAAACTCGCAGTAAACGCAAGTATGTATTCCCATGAAACTATCAACTACGAAAACGGGAGCTATTTTTTTTAAATACAAGCCTACAAGGTCGCTGTACCAAAAACTTTGATATACGAACCTGTAATAGGCCAATAATAAACGTTTTAAAATATCTATCGGGTTCTTTGTTCTATTGTGATCTATAAAAAGAAAAGGTTCATGAGTTTTAGTTGGCATTGAAACGTGAATTCTGAGCGCATTGACGTATGCAGTGCTCGCCGCGAGCAAGTCGCGACCGTCCGTCGCGTATGTAGCACATTTCAACGATTTATGTTTGTTTGTAATAGCGCATGTTAAAATGTTTAATTATTTGGCTTATTTACATTATGAGTAATCTGCGAATTTTCTAATTGGGTTAGAACAACGCCACCTAGAACTTGGTTCATAATGGCCGTATGGCACTGCATTGTGCTAATCTTATCAGGTCTACCAAATTCCAACTCATTCCTAACCAAATAAATATTGCTCAGATTTTTATAGCTAGACGACTTGTTGTCCAACAGATCGCATAAGTCCCTCTCAGAGTTGATTTGTTGATCAACACATCGGCTGTGTTGCATAAAGTATCTAATACCTGTCAATGGCGAAACGTGAATTTTCCCGAAATGGATCCTGACACAACATAAAGTACTAACATGCATACATATGACCGAGTGGGCAGCCGAGCGGTGGGCCCGCCCAATGGAAAGCGATTACCGCTGCTTATGGAGTTTAGCAATACCACGAAAACAGTCAAACTACTGCCTGCGCTCAAGCCATCACACTACTTGCAGACCTAACACTACTTGCTACCTCATTACAGAAACACTGAGGCGAGAAACTTCGAAACAAGAACTGCATACTGAGTTTGAAAAATCCATCTTATTGATGCGTTAGAAGAGCAGAGTTTCGGGGTCAGTTGTGTACATGCTGCAAGGCAGGTAGGCAGAACGTTGGCGACAGTAGGATACGACTTTTCTTAGTATCGTAATTTATACTACTTCACATCAGATCGATGTACCGGAATTTAGAATTGTTTATTATCACGAGATTTGAACTTTGAAATAATATTTTACAACATACTGTGACATCACTATTTCCAGTTACTGAGCCGCTAAGTCTGTTAGTAGGTGAAACTTTGTACTGGATGTTCCAATTAAATCATTGAGGTTGCTTTGATTCATAATGGATCTCTATGTGTGCCTATGACCTTCGCGAGTCCAAAACTGATGAGTCAAACTATCTCTAACTGAACTATCGACAGCTGTGTTCTGAATCAGCGACGCAAATGCAGTATTTGTTATCATAAATACATACAACTACTGACTAGTGTAATTGTTCGGGTGCATGAAATTGTAATTTAAGAGGCCGCCACTTCGTGCAAGCAGTGTTTACAATTTGGTTATGGTTTACGTAACTACACGGATATATTTCCGAAAAGCTGAGAACTGCGCATTATGGTAGTCTGGTTTGTGCAGCATATTTATGTGCTTCTTCGGATACATCACAGAAATCCAATTACGAAAACAAAACAATTTCCTCTTCTAGTTTTAACTGAACCCCATGAATTTCACATTAAAACTAAAATGCTGCTAGGCTTCGCAACTCGTGGCATGCCTGATGTCCATGGATTATAAGCACCCACCATTACCTATACCAGTAGCTCTTTCCCCTTCAAGTCATAAGTCACTGGCTGACATCACACCTATTAAAGACCGTCGCTTCGAACTGTTCATAAAAAAAAGTAATCGATAAAAATTTACAGAGTTCCAATACAAGTATACATTCATTTCTGAATACCTGCCTATTCCGTCCACGAACTGGCCGCGGACCTCGGCATCAACTTATTCAGATTTCAGAACGAATCCTTACGCCGTGGATCATGAATGGAGGTATCCAGATGTTAGATGTAAAGGTCTCGTGAATTATACTGGTAAAATGTAAATAAACCTTATGGATGGCGAAACAAGCGAGCCGGCGAGGAGCGCGCGACCGAATTAGATTCTGGCAGAGATCGACACCAAATGGGGCCGCCATGTGTTTCGCGGAGTGCGGATATTTTGTAGACGGTGAATGTTAACTGCCCAAATGATCACTGGACTGGAAAATCTTGAGTGCGTAATTAATTAAGCTTAGTACTTAGACTTAGTTCCTGTGAACTTGTACCGAACGTAAATTGATTGCTTAGTGATGATTTTATGAAAGACATAATTCTTAAATTACTTTTTGGCAACAGCGCATGTTTATATATATGCATGTTGTACCTATATGTGTAACTAACTACTATTTTAAAATTTTGTGTTTTATGATTGCACGTACTCAAAATGGTTATTTATAATAAAATTACTTTGTTGCTGCACTGAATCCGACAGCTTTAATATACATAGACATAATATTTAACAATTATTAGTATGTATTTTGTTTACTACTATAACGCCCTAAACAGCAAATTAAATATTTACTTTTATTATTGCGTTACACATTTCAGATATAATGCATTGTAAATGTCTCCCGGGAAAACCTCTGAAATTATAGTGACAGTACACCAGACGGAGCTTTTCTACGTATTGTGTAATGGCGTTCGAAAACTTATTTTAGCTAGTACGAAGTTTGCTCGCGACCGAATCGCATCTGCTCGCAAAGTATTCCTTATTTAAAAAAATATTGTAACCGAAAAATAAAGTGTGTGCTACATTGTGAAATGATAAAGTGACATTTTACGTAGTTCGTGAGCGGCCATATTGTTTTTTAGTTTCACATGTGGGTAGTTTTATTTTCCGGGTTGACTAATAGCCTTTCAGCCGTATGTTTTTTATTTGATGAATGTTCAGTTATTTTCAGCATAGTAACTGGGCTAAGCAAATAAATTACATACTGTGTTTACATGTCAAAATATAGGTGTAACTGTGGTTTGAATATCTATCGTAGTTTTAATGTTGTTTACCAAACAAGGAGTAGCGAAGTTAAAGCTTGATAAATAAGTGTTTCTCGTCTCATTGCCTGATAGTTTCAAAGCAGAGTTAGTTTCATTTTCTACATGACATAGATATAACGAAGGTTAATCTCCCATAGGTAGTAGGTACGTGTTACAATCGTAAACAATCCAATAATGTATCGGTATTGAAAACCTGGAATAGCCCATACAATAGAAAACGTGCACTAAAACACAACATCGGAAAATATAATGTGCAACGGCCGGGCAAACGAAATTCTAACAAAATTATTTCTGTACGTTACGATCTTGTTCAGTACAAACGAAACCGCGCCTTATCACCACAGTTTTAAAGTAAATAATGGAACAATTAACGCTTGTAATTTTTTAATTTCGTATCGAAACTAGGCGCAAGAGTTATCGTTTGAGATCGTGGTCCGAAACCTTGATTATAATTATTACATTTCAGCTGTCGTAATTACAGTGCGTGTGTTAGTGTAACAGTGAAGGCTTCAAGATGATGACGATAAGCGAAAGCCAGTACTCCTCGAACAAGATGTCCAGCATCCACAAGATCAACGACAGGGTGGTGCACCGGGACAGCTTCGACGATGTACAGAGCTCCTCGAGCGTCAACAGCACCCTGGTCACAAAGCGAGGTTTCAAACCATCGGACATGTTCGACCCTCAGAAAAAAGAGTTCCTTACGAACCTCAGTTACAAATTGTTCCCCGTAAGTTGGGTAAGTCGTTATCTGATAATAGTTATAGTGGACGCGATACTAACGCCTGGCCAGCTGACTTGGACACGAGTATTGTATACATATGAACTGTTTAAACGATTGTACACTTTATATGGCTTTCGTGTTCCATATTGCGACTCGGGTTTATATGTAATCCATGACTACATTGTCCAATGAGTCAGTACCTCGCTCCGAGTTGTTTTTTGCGTGATGCGTAACAAACAAAATGGCCAATTGTTTTCTAAACTCCTTATTTGTCGTCAAGACGATTTTGTGCATATTGTTTGGATGATTAAACATTTTAACGTGCGTCATATTTTTTACCACGAAATACCTGCAGTTTCCCTAAACAATAGCTTTGGCTAGTTGAGTTCGTCACGGTGAGACCGTCTACCTTATTTCCCTTGACCTTCATATTATTATAAAGAAGTATACATGGATCCATTCCTCTCTTCTCCTAATATTGTATGAAAATAAACATATCTACCTAAAGATAATTTTGAATTTTGTGAAAAGCAAAAACGTTTGATCTCAAAGAAGCAATCTGCTATCTCCTATCAAAACAACTCATTAATCGCCGATAACTTCACAGTAGATATTATTTCTAAATATTTCTTTTAAATAATGCATAAAGCAGTAAATTTGGAATGGACTGTCGGAGCGGGTGCGAGTTCTATAGGTAGCTATAATTTTTCAATTATGTTTATATATCGTTGCCTCCAAAATTATAGTGTGGAAAGATGTATATTTTTGTATGTATTAAGCTGCACTAGGCTCCTTGATGGATGAAAGACCTGAAACAGTGGGAAAATTTAATTCAAGGCTATTGTACTACACAATATATAACTGCATTGTTATATCCATACTATCAATAGTAACATTATGGAACATGTCTATTTAATCAAAATTTTTCATAGATATCTATGTATAATCATTTATGCAGTTCATTCTAAATATTATATAAGTATGGAATATAAGTATCTATTTATTAAGTTATTTATGTATTTATTCTAAACTAATTCTTATATTATATTTTAAGCTACGTAAGCAAAAAATTCAGAATTCCAATCCAATAAGATATGTGTCGAGCATTTCTGTGTCTTATTTTGTGTCCAATAGAGTTCATTGTAGTAAGCAATGATAATGTTTTTGGCTCAAATCCACGGCACCCCGGTCTTAACTCGTTCACTTAGATTTAATTGTGGACTCGAGCCATTCTTTCTAAGAATATTAGCTTAGGTTTAAAAATAGAGCATATGTAAATTCTAGGTTACAAAAAATAGAGCTTATGTCTTAGCTATTGAGATAATTTTAAAGTGCAAAATGTATTAAGTATTTTGAATATATCAAAGTATTTTATGTAGTTAGTTGAAAGGTTGTCTTCAAATGTCGAATTGAATAGAAAATTATGAATATGTTAATTGTAGAGCTAAGTTATAGTTGACGAAACTAAACCTAAATTTATTTATTGACCCTTAAATTAATTTCGTAAGGTAACTATATAAAGTAAATAAACTATATTTAGGTACATATATAAATAAATAAACATACATGACGCCTTGTCCACGAACGGGTAGGCAGGGGTATTAGCAAGGCACCGACTTTCCGCCGAGTGTTTTCCGTTCCATAATGTGATAGGGGAAAACCTACCTACGTGATATTTAAATAAAGTATTAGTACGTACATTTTAATTGAATGTAAAATACGCTTAAAAACACACGCAATATTTCTATTTAAATATAGGTCACAGTGTAAAGTTATGTCAATTAATTAATAACTTATTTCAATTTGCATTTCGTTATATTGAAATACTTTCTGTTTGAATATTGAAATACCAGCACGCGATATTTGTTCTATTTCTTGGAATAATAAAATATGAAATACAATACGAATATCTTAGTTAATTGGTTTGGCTGCTAGCTTAATTTTTAGGAAACTTAGTAAAAGTATACCATCACGCTTGCATTCCTTAAGGAGTAGACTCAGTCTCATTGCGGATAAGGTATTTCCGTCCCTTGATATCGCCATATTGATCACTAACTTACGTGCAAAAATTATTAAAGTTACACAAGTTATGTTGGAAACGTAGGACATCCTTAAAGATTAGAAATCATTAAAGACTTAAACCGTGTACATTATTTCTAATTACTAACGCATTACAAGTGAGGATCATAACTAAAGAAGGGCTGTATGAAAAAAACAAATTATAAACACGTTCATTCATTTTCTCGTATTTTTAAAACCGCATCACAAGCGTTATGGCGGCTGATAAAGTAATTAAGTGTATTCCAACTGGCTTTAGTTCTTTTCAATAAGAATTGATTCATAAGGAATTTCGATAATAAACGTCAATTAATATAATATAATGGATAGTAATCGTGAAATATATTTAAAATACCATTCGCACATAATGTTATTAAATTAAGAACTATAGCGTCATATTTGGAGAAATGACGGCGTGTATAATTTAGAGAGTATATCGAAGTTTTTGTAAACAATAGATAATTAAAGCTCACACTATTGTCTATGACAACTGAAACTTAGGCAGTCGACTTGGGGCCAATAGCGTTATTACTACGTATTTTTTTTAAATAATAATATGCAGAGGAAGTAAACAAACTGTATTTTTTTTATTTTAAAGTACAGTAAAGGTTTTATTAAAAAATTGCAATATAATGTTGTTTACAGTTACAGACAGTGGTTTAACAAAACAAATTTCTAAAAAAATAAGAATCAGTATTTACCAATGGTACCCAAACTAGGAACTATTTTATTGCATTATTTTGATTTTCTCAAGTTTCATAATAAATTAGGAATAGACATGAAATTCAAGTAGACTAAACAATAAGAAAGTTCATGTTACCTACCAAGAAATTAGAAAAATACTTACTCTATATGTAAGGGAAATAAATATAAACGAATATTGAAAATTTCCTCAAACATCATTCACATTAACTCACAGTTACCTAAATATGCGAGACTCCCCATATAACTTGTTGCCAAACGGCCGTATAATTAGATGAACGAGGTTTATTTGGGTTAATCTGTTTGTCCGTCTGTCTTCGAAACGTTGAACAAAGCTCTAGCTTACATATTTCCCGGAAATAACACAAAAAACAATTTTCAAACCAATTCGCATCGGCCGTTTCGAAATGTTGAATGATTTGAAAGTCTTGTGCAGTCGTAGCTCTACACGGTGAACAGGTTACACATGATTGATCTTTGTTCAAAAACTTGACTGCCACTCAGTCATTAGAGTATATCGATTTTTTTTAGATGTATTTGGTCTATCGATAGGCAATCGAGCTGAAATTAAAATAGTATTAATTGAATATTTACATAATTACTCGATTAAAGAAAAAGGCATTTAATAAAAGACTTCTTTTAACAAAATAAGTAACCAGTCTTTCGGATTGGTTTTGAAAAACGAATAGCAATGAGCACCTGCGTGACCTATTAATAGTATTTAAAATATCGTCGATCACTCATATTTTCTTTCTACATTGCTAATCTCCGAGGCCCTCAGATTATAGGGACCGAATTTTTACTCAATACCTGCTGTTTCGTGTGATTCCAAGCTCTTAGTAATGAGGGTATTGGTCGGATGTCTCCTTTGATATCAAGATAGCGTATTTCTTTCTTAACCAAGAATATATCCAAAAAATCGCCCCACCTAAAAAAAAATAAAGATTAATAATACATTATTTCGCGGGAGATAATAAATAACTTCCTAAAACATATTATTAACATAAACATCCTGAAGATGCAAAAAAGCACGTGAAGTATGTACGCAATTCACTACATTCATTGCGTATGTAACGTCAATAAAACTAAATGTAGATAGAATTGTTGGTTTTGATAAACAACTGGCGATGATTGTGAAGTATTATGTCTTGGCGCCACGAAATTATTACTTCTCATGTAAAATTACACAACAATACATTTACTACTTTTAGATGTTTCATTCCTCGACGATCTCCAATATTAAATAGGCAAACTGATCTCTGAACGAGCTATTTTGTGGGGTTTTTACTATATGGTGATCATGAAGTAAAACTATTTTTCGAATTTTATCGCGGCGATCATGTAGGCTACAGTCTTCGAAACGTCGAGAGACAATAATAATATAAATCGCGATAAAATCCGAAAAATAGTTTTAATTAAATGTCTAACATTCCCGTAAACATAAGAAATTATCATATGGTGGTCGTTAACCAGTCGGGTAAAGTGATCAAGTTACTATTATATACTTGAATATGATTTATTCTACAGCACTTAAAATATGTAATACACTGGGTAATACTTATGCTACCCGTTACATGGTTAAAATCAGATGTCAGAAGACAGCGAGATGATGGAAAATACCTAACGTGACTCGTGTTACAAAGAGTTAAAACCCCTCTACTCTCAATCTCTTTTGGCTTTTGGCAACATTGCAACGTTCCGGACAAACTAGCACTGTGTTACACAAAATTATATATCAAATGCACCGTATCCACTTTCATCGATAGATAAGTGAACGGATTCTGAATAGTTTAACACTTAATTCTTGATAAATGTTTTATACATGCGCTGAACGTGCCCTCTGAACAGAGGTACGGTTTACATTGTTATTGCACGTAAATGACGGGATGAGCATCGCTCTCTTGATCTTCAACAACAGGTCGAGCCACTAGAACTACTACTCATGGTAGGTCTCTCATATGCGATAGCTCGCCTGGGGAGGTATTATCGCAATGTCTATTTCTGCCGCCATGCAACAGTTTGTAGTCAATGTTGTGTTCCGCTTTGAAAGACATTGTAGCCAGTATAACTATTGGACATAATAAGACTTATATCTCATGTCAGGATGGCGAGCGCAGTAGAATGCTAAATAATACTTTATACTTCAAGATGTTGGATGGTGTTTCTACTGTTTATGGGCGGTCACATCACTCACCGTCAGGCGAATGACAAGATTGTCTCGTCATTCAAAACTATAAAAACTTAAACTTAAAAGGTAATTTCAAAATATAAAGACAGGTGCTGATAAAATTGAGATCAAAGCTGTTTTCCGATGTCTTAAAACTACAGCGTGTACGTAGAGAGAGCCATGAGCATATAAATACCGTTCGGTAATGCCAAAACAAGATCAAGACTTCATGAACGTTGCCAAAATTTCCATTTTGAGACTAACCGGGTTTCGAATCATTAACACCTGCTAACGATGGATTCTAAAGGTCTATACGTGGAGTTGGTAATCTCTAAATAGGTAGGTTTCTATTAAACCGTCAGCAGCCTAGGATATTGTAATTTCTGAGGCTAGTGCATATAACATATTTTGCATCAAACTGGCTATACTGATTAAAATATAATAGTAATATGTTCCAAAATATCGCGTTCTTGGTAAATCTATATTGGTTTGCTTATAAGAGTTGTTGTCTGGGTTTAGCTAATGCATCCAGTAAGATAGAGCGGCATAAACGTAGACAACGTCGTGGGCCTCTAATTCGTTAGTCAATTTTGTTTGAACTGTACTTTATTTCAAAAGCAATTTATTTACGCCAAAATAAGAAAGTACAAATTGGGTTGCTTACGGCATCTATCTTTAATATACTCTCACCCCATCTAAACATGGTCTCAGTAACACAGAATACCGAATAGACGGTAACATACTTTCTCAAGGCATAAACATTTTGCATAGATGATTTAACTAAGATTTTCCGACCTCTCCGACGTTTTCTTGCTAACTAATATAAAATAACAGTAAAATTGAGGCTTCCCGTACATCTAACGATTATAGACAATAGTTCACACCACTCACAGCAACTCAGAGATGAAAATATCCCAACAGACAGGTCAATAAACTTTTCACTCTCGATTGGCGAAGCTTGAAAAATGAAAACATATCAGTTCTATATTTATCTAATTGTAAGTCCATTAGCAGATCGGAAGGCAGAGATGCATTGAGAAACGATTTAGGCAGTATGTTAGAATGTTAAAAAAATTCAAGTGACTTAGTATGCATTGTGTATATGGCACTTTTTATTACTGGTCTAGTTCTACTGTTTTTGTCTGTCGCTTTAGAATAAACAACATTACTGATGTTTCCAATTTAATTTGTAAGTAAATATATTATACAGTTTTTTCGACATTGCGATAGTAAATGAAACCACATACTCGTCTTAACTTCCGTTAAATTTGTGCCAAAAATTATCCATTAATATCGAATATGCCAAAAAAGTTTTGTTTAACTTATCTTTTCAAAAAGATACTTTGATGATGTCCTCGTTTGAATGATCTAGATTCTAGACCATGCTTGAACAAAAATAGAAGTTTAATAGCCTTTCGTAGATTCAACAATAAGGCGTCGATGTTCAACTAAAGTAATCATTGCAATTATCCATAGTAATATACAAAGACAAAGACAATATAGTTTTTTTTTTAATACATCAACAATCGCCAGGCCAAGGGGCAATCTACTTATTTTCTGTACGCATTTTCGAAAAACGTCCGGGTTATTTGAAATTTTCAAAGGATCATAAATTCGAGTTATACGTAACTTAATTGAGAGGTAAATTATATTATTATGTTCTATTAGACGGCGTCGGATATCCTAGTTGTATTACGGTACGACTACAATGCTGGTTTTGAGTTCTATCCCCGAGTTGAGCAAGTAGTATTTAGTTTTTCCTCTCAATATCGCCCTGTAGTCTGGAATTTGTGTTCGATACGGCAATAGACTTTCCCCCTATCACATCATGGGATGGAATACACTCTGCGGACAGTGTTTGTACCAGTTGCGTTTCTGCCTACCTTTTCGTGGATAAAAGGCGTGAATTTGTATGTTCTATAACTCAAAAACAATATTCGGACGTAACTACCAGTAACTTCACAAGAAATTATTTGATGATAATGTACAGTTACAATGATTATAATTATTGTTAGTTATTGAGAGGACCCACGAGGTCCTGTTTGTTAAACATATTGAATATATGTAGGCTTCAATGATAATTATTGGAAAAGGCATTCATAGGTACATACCAATAAACATAAGCCAATAATATAAAGAATCGTATAGGTGGAGGTGTCCCCAAATATAACCAACCGGCAAGAACATGCAAGACTCATATATTAGTATCGCATTAGTTTGGCGACTGATCGTCTTGTGCAGCTACTTGGCAAACACGAATGATTACAAAAACACTAACGACGAAAATATATCGAAACTGCAAAGTCAAGGAAGAACGAATTTCTCTAGAAAACGTTTTGTAATATTCGTAAAATATTTTTAACCAGAGACAATCAGTATAGCTAGTTATCAGGCCAAAATAATTGCGCCAAAAGTTATTGCCAACCTGTAATAATTCGTTGTCATTTAACAAGATATCACAGCGTATAAAATAAAGTATTTTACATTGATGTTTTGCTATTTTACGGTAAACTGAATAAGATTTTTGTATAACAATCTTCCCAATGTCCGATTTATAAATGTCAGAACTCTTTGTTTGTGATTTTCCGAATTTCATATTGCTTTACGGCCCCTAATTTATTTTGAAATAAGGTCTGCGATTTCATTGATTTACTGTAGGTTATTACAAACAAAGTTGTAAACGGTAATAAGGAACTGAAACGGTACAAACATAACTGCCGATAAAAACGGAGTGCTCGAATGTTTTTGGACTACCATGAGTCATAGCTCACAGTTAATAGACATATTTTTGGACAACTCAATAACGATGATGGCAAGTGGTAGACCTACCCCTGACAACATCTGCTTTAAGATATTTAAATTAGTAAATGTATTATTAAACTTATCGAGTTTACACTGCTGTTTTCCCAAACTTATTATTAAAATGAAGTTTGAATAACACTGTTTACCCATAGGAATAGGCGTGGATCTATTAAAAAGTAGATATAAGAAGTCAGGTCTAAGACGCATCCCAGCATACGAAAGACGTAAAGTCTAGTATTTTAAATGCTTACTATATAAATTGCACTTAGCAGCTTAAAATTTGTTGGTTTTATCGTCAATCTTTGGATTTCTTATCATAATTAAATCCCAAAGCCCCGAACACGTATATTAAATCCACATACTTTGATAGAAGGAACCAAAATCAATATGTATTTCCATCCCACTCAATACATAATGAATCATCAAAGAAAAGATAAATTAGCTTTTAGAAGAGTGATGGCCGATATTAATTTATTAATAACGATCAACATCTCGGAATTTATCGTCAAACTGGCCTGAATGTTGTAAAAATGTTGTTTTTCTCAGTCGGGTTGGCAACGCGTTCGCGAATCTTGGTTTTCTGCCAACGCTACTTAGTGATTACTGTCATATCAAAAAGATGTAATGTCACATGTTAGTTTCAATCATGAAACTGACCATCGGAGATGCAAATGGCATCAAAAATCTGACCTAATAAAAATACATAATGATTGATTAAGACTGTATGGACTTTGCTTCCTTTGCCTTGTGTTATGGTGATGACAATATAATTTAGAACGTTACTTTTGAATTTGATAATCTTATTAATTTTACGAGTCGTTTACATAATATAATCAACAAAACATGTTTTACCATGCATAGGTATACGATGATGTGATATAAGTTGGATTCGTTGTGGACCTACCACTAATGCAAAACTTTCTCAGCTGTCTTATAAATCCAAACATACGTTAATTATGCCGTAAACATTGGCTAGAACATATTTTGATTTAAAATTGAGTTAATTATATTTTTTAGCTAAGATTTTGGAGTATGTTTTAGTATCTTCTAGAAATTAATTGAAACTATCGGTATTATACAGAATGATGGTGAAATCATCCGGGAATCATCTGAATCTAGAGAGCAGCAGGAATATATTGTAAGATTGTCTTAAAACGTGCAAATTGAGTCACTAAGCACATCAAAATTCACTCTTGTAAATATTTCCATGTCCATCCGTCTGACTCTTCCAAAATGATAAAAAAATCATTTGTGTTTAATTTATTGTCTACATTCATTTCGGGAATATTCTTAAATATTTTTATGTCTATAATTCTGTGATTTTATTTTATGTATTATACTTATTTAACAATATGTGCTTTTGCGTACGTCTAATTTAATATTTGTTGGATATAAAAGAGATGGTAAAATACTAAAAACAAACAATAAAATATTTGTTTTTATTACATGCAGATATAATCATAGGGAAATTGTAACGCGTGTGTAATTATTAGTTCAATTTCGGTTGTATTATCTATTTAAGCCGTCTTCATAATCTTAAGAAAAGGCAATTGGTTTTTTGATCAAATTCAGTCACATTGTGGAATTCCCTAAATGCAACTAATTTAAATCCGGTTCAGTTCTACAAATGATAATGTTTTTCAGACGAAAACACAAAACGTAAATAAAATACAAAAATAAAACGAATAACATTCGTTCACTGTTTAGTCAACATGTTTATTTTTCGAACATCTCAAAATGTATATTTCCTTTTGACCTAAGATTTTTCGTTTGTACAAACTATGTATTGAATCATCTCTTTTATTACACTTTGTTTGTTTTCACTGCACAAAATAGCATGATGTCGCATTTTACAAGATTTTACGTTGATTTTCACTTAACTCTGAGATTTCCCACGGATAAGCATTTATATTGATATGCTATTGCTTTAACGTGGCCATTGAAAGGTAAAACTAATTGTAAAAGCTTTATAATGTGATATTTATTTCGCAATTTTTTCATGCTCAATTATTTTTTATCGATTTTTTTTACTTGTATATATAATATTCCTCAAGATGTTACATACAGCAGTAATCTCTAGTAAATTTTAAATGAAATTTAGTGCAACAGCCACATACTATTACTAAGTTATAATGCTTATAATTATAATTTAAACGTAGTTGATCACTATTATTTATTGTACCTATAGTATTTAACATTAATCTAGCTTTGAAAGTCCTCATATCTTATGCCCTATAGTTAGCAATTATTTTACTATTCAATGTACATTCTTCCTATAAACTAGAAAATATTGATTAATTATGAATATATAAAGTAAATATTTAACTCTTATACGAATTTCTGAATATTAAAAACTTAGTTATTATTTGCCACTAAAATGTATGGAACGTAACAGGAAGATGTGGAGAACAAGGCCATCCTGGTGGGAGACAAGGAGGTGGACCTCAACAAGATCTTCACGCCAGCACCTGATGCTGAGGAGCATATCATAAAGAAAGACCGCAAATTCGGTAAGACTATCCTGATATTTGTGTTTATGGTAGAATTGTACCTGAGAAGATAAAATGCAAAAAAAAATAAGTAAAGCTAAAATCATAGTTATAGATGTTGTCCAGGGATAGGTATCTTTTTATTATATGTGCAAGCTTTTAACCTTATTTTAACTTGAAATACTACTAGATACGTATATGTATATAAGATTGTTGAGATTTGACTGACTAACTGCCTCGGTGGCGTAGTTGTAATGCGGACGCGGTACGAGTACTACTACTGCGCTGTGGTTCTGGGTTAGTAAACAAGTTTTTGGGATTTTACATCTTTAAAATACGTAGTCCCAACGCAGAGTCAGGAAGTTGCCGGTGTGATGCCCACGTGCCTCGGAAGGCATGTAAAGTTGTTGGTCCTTCGCCCGATCTTTCTCCGGTCTTTTCAGTAAGAATTGCTCATCATACCGCTATCTACTTTTATTTCATTCATTTATTCTCTAAATCCAGTTCTCCTTGATCTTCCAAAAATGATTATTCAATATTATTTTCAAGGAATTAACACATCTATTTCTACTTTCAGAGAAAACATTCGCATCGTCAGCGTTCTACGTGCCAGGAGTCCATCCGACAGTGAAGGAGCAGATGGACCTGGCCCGAGCCATCTCCAAGTCGCTGAGTGACTCCAGCAATCACATGAGCAGGGGGCAGAGCATGTATGTCAACAGGAAAAAGAGATCCGTCAAATGGGTGCACGAAGGAAGAGGTGAGGATTTAATGTTTTGTTTTAAGAACTATTACCGGTCTAGTGCAATCATAGATGGTTGACGAAGGTTATAGGATCGAGTTGAAGGTCGGACAGTGCTTCTCTACTTAAACTTCGTGGAGAAAAAGTGTTGCTAGAGTAGGAGGCAGTTTTATTTACAGTATGGATTTAAACATTTGAAATGTTCGGTTAGTGGACTCGTAAGAAAATAAAAAAATTCTGGGCCTGTTGATATTGTGATGGTTTCCCAGTCGCTCATTCGATTTTTTAACCAATTTGTTTTGTCCTCCAACTTTTACCATTAAGCCATAGTATATTTTCTACTAATTATAATTTTTAGTAACCAATCTCCCACCTGTCAACTGGTGAAACAAAAAATAACAAAATAGCAACCGGAATGCCGCGTTAAATTAACTAAAAACTAATTAACACGACGCAGAGGATCTAGTTTACATTCTGACGTGAAATTAACGTTGGCTACAGCGCGACGTTCGATAATAAACACGCTCATTTGTAACTGACATTTTGGTGGTACGCCAGCTTTCTACATCTTTCTATATAAATCATGCTAATATTTATAAACGTTTGCTTTCATCGATGTACATACAATTGCACATTATTGATGCAAAGTTCGAATGTTTAATGGTTCATATTTATCTATTTACGAGGTATGTTTCTCCTTTTTGAGAGTGCATCAGGTACCACTGTATTTTTTTTTGTTTCGACTTTAACCAGATCATGGGATTATGGAACATAAAGTAATTTTTTTTGGGACAAAGAGCACCCCGAGGACAGCCGTGGCCGGTGGCGTAGTTTTTCTGCATGTGCGGTACGCAGCGCTATGAGGTCTTGGGTTCGAATCCCGGATCGGGCAAAGTGATATTTGGGTTTTTCTACTTAGTATCAGCCCGGAGTCTGGAATTTAGGCTATAGGCTCGCCCCCTATCACATCATGGGACGGAACACACTTCGCGAAAAGTGGGTGCCCTGGTTGCGCCTCTGCTTACCCCTACGGGGATAAATGCATGATGTGTGTATGTAAGGAGGAGTAGTTCCATGAGTTATTTAATTCAAAGTACAAGGTGGTTTTCTTGTTTTTTTTTTTTATCCAAACTTAACTGAGACGCTTTAACAACCAGTTTGCTTGTCTCTTTCCGGTATATTTATAAAGAAAATAGTAAAAATTCTTTGAATAAAAATTTTTGAAACCTAAACGATAATTTTATGACGCTATGTACAGTATTAGTGCGGATGTATTTTTTGTCAAACGCACTTATTCTCAGATGTAAACACGCTAATGATTCTAGTTCGGCTGACAAGTCATTACGAATGTCACGACCGAGGTCAGGCGTCAGCACAAAACGTAATGTATGTTTACTTGTGCCTTATGTGTCACACATGATGTTACTAAATTAAATTTGTTGAGATCAGGAAGTTAAGAGTTTTCAATCCCATAACTATCTATGGTGAAATTTCTTGGTTCAGGAATTCACAACAAAATCATATGTTTTGTTCTGATGCCGGCCGTCAGAGATTCGGAACGAAGAGTTCAAAAATGCGAATAAAATTTTAAAATAATCCATCCGCCCATTACCTTTATACAAACAAATTCTGAGCTATATCAAAATTTTATGCATCTAAAACTCTAGTTTCGTTAAACGTGTTTCTGAGACTTTTACGCCCTCCCACCCACCAGTACAACTCCTGTAAGCCAGGATCAGCAGTGGCACGCATTTTACGACACCGAGCAGTGAAGCTCGGCGAGTCTCAGGGGAAACTAATATGTCATTATCCCGCAACGAAATTAATCAAATAGAAAGATAGGGAAGAGTTGGAAATTAAACGTGTCTCTGTCTAGTTAATTTGGAATGTAAAACTGAAATAAAAACAATGTTCCTCATATTTCCAGGTCGCAACACATCTAACACCTGCTCGACCCCAACGCCAGTGGCTAGTCACGACACGCACTACCGTCCGCCATCCAGCCAGAGAAACCAGAAGACATACCCCAAGTCAGCGCTCAAACACTCCAGCCTGCCCAAAATGGAGCCCTTCCCCATCTCGCCACCCACAATCACTGTGCAGAATGTCGACGTGCCCGTGCCGCTGGCGCCGACGAAATTAAACGATGTTTATGCCTCGCCGAAGAGTCCGCGCCTCCCTCTCGTCTCTGGGCCGAACTTCAATGTAGCGCCGCGCGGTTGGGGCGAAATGAAAGATTATTACCGACCCGTGTCGCTAGATGGCGTTGGTAAAGTCACCGTAGGCTTCACGGATTATTGAACTACTGAAAATCTAAAAATTAGGCGTATTGTCTATGATTAATGATCATGGTTGGAAGCGACGATGGCCGAAAATGAAATCAAGTCAGATATATTATGTTATTTAATGTTACCATAAACTATTTTTAAATATTTAAGCATTTTATTTTCTCAATATTTTAGTAACAATGAAAAAAAACACGCATTTGCCCCCGTACCGCATGGCGTTTAATTTCGCACACAACCAAATAATAATACATAAAAATACGAACACGGGAATGGCAAAGTGAATGATAAATAAGAAACTATTCATAGTCTAGAAACTAGTCATATTATTTATTTTTCATAATTTAAATGCTACTTGACTGTGGAATTAATACTCATTGTGCCTTAAGGTAAGACTAACAATAGATATAACATACATAAGTACAATTAGATATAATTAAGTATATCTTCGTGTAATTATGTGAAATAAACATATATGTCAGTGAAAAACATAATATCATAGAGTTAAGCTAATAAAAAAACGCCATAACTACAATGTTGTTTACTTATTTTTGATGTTCATTTTTATCATTAAAGCCATTTCGATCAATATGCGGAAATCAGTTTCTATAACGGAAATAAAATCTTGTTTCTCGGACTGACAAGAAGCCAAATATATTTTGATCAATGCGCTAAATAACAACATAATATAATATGTTTAGCAAATAAGAAATAACTCGTACGAAGCTATGAAAAGTTGTATTTATTGTTGTGATCGTGATATTGCGGGCGGCCGTTCAATAAACTGTTTCAATTGCACACGAGTTTTATTATTTTGTTTTGAAAAATACAATATAGATAATGATATAACGAGGTAAGGTTTATTATTATATTTTTTATCTATGGGTCGTTGAATAGTGGGTGAGCAGAAAGACGATATAAGCCCGGTGACAAACAAAAAAAACAAATTATAAGAATTAAGATGCCTACATTAAATATTGAAGAGCAACCTTTTGAATATATCGTTAAAATGATTTCTAATTTTTTTTCATCATTAATTACCGTGACAACCGGTAGAGTATTACATACCTTAGTGATTACTAATTATCACCGGTCCATGCATGTGCTCTTTTAAACTATGAAATTGGTTCTACATTTCGTGTCATAAATTCTCAATTTACCCGCTAGTCTATAATCTGTCTGATTATTATAATTATAATACATATGCATCAAAAAATTCAAGCATACTTACAAAAATAGGTGTTTAAATATTAGATATGTTCAGATAAAAGTCTAGAAATTACTTTCTGAACTAACGCACAAATAGTTGACTTTCACATTTGGCAACAATGAAAGTATTATTTAACTTTTTACATGCATTTGCTACACCTATATTTTTTCGAATGCCTACATGTCTTTTGACTGCGAAGGAGAACGTATTTAAAGTACAATTTGGAGCCTGAAGCTAAAGTAGTAAAGTAACAATTATGAAAATACGCTCAGAACATTTTTGTAGTGGGAAATAAAAAATCTATTTACGAAAACTTATAGTTCATTAGTTTCTGCAAATAATAGCCACACACGGCTATCTTTAAGACTTCAACCCAGCCATAACATTAAAGATATCTGCACTTCATTAATGCCCTGATATTATTTTCATACCTACCATCTCCACATAATTTTATGAGAAGACACTAAATGAAGATGCGCGTGTATGAACGATTCATATTAGCAAACTCCGTCCTATGATGTAATGAAAAGCGATCCTGTCTCCATAGTAAGCACAAACTGCATACCTGGGCAACTCTTTTGTGTACACCAAATACCTTTTGTTTCTACAAATAATCGAACCCGTAATTTCTCGATACACAGCGCAGGTACACTGGCACTAGACCTATGTATTGAATTTTTATTTTTAACATTTAAAAATTTGCCATTGACCACTTTAGTTCCATTGTACTATCTAAATATTTTAATCGATTATAATAATAGAAAAAGTTCATAACGTTGCTGTGGCACAACAATCTAACAGTCACATGATCTGAAGTTACTCGGTGAACGTAAATGACTATAGAAGTGAGCGGATTTAGGCAATAACCTCTTAAGTGTTTTGGGCCCCTTACACGCTGTGTTTTCGAGTCATGCCTCTTTTCGAGAGGGGTCTTCATTGTAATATGACTTATTCCCTTCAAGTATCGTCGTACATACATACAGTCCGACATCGTTCTCGCAATTGTCAAAAAATGGCAAATTTTACGTTGCTCGACACTGTATAAAAAGTATTTAGCATCACCTTCAGTATAGATAATTTTGTCTTGGAAGGTTTAAAATATCTTTGTCACGAAAATATGCTGAATTAAAAGGCTGATCACACATATGTTTTGTGATAATACGTTTTGTGCTGCGATTGGGGAAGTGATATATTTTAATGCTATCGTTATTTAAAAACATCTGTTCTAATACATTGGTAGATATTTCATATCGACAATTTGTATGTTTTGTGTTCTAAATATTATTATTCTAATTAGAGACTAATTGACATTACAATTCTCTTATAGCTCTGTTTTAAAGTGGGAGTACCATATAGGTAAGTATCGCTTGGTGTCTAATGTCTATCGTCAAGAAATAGCGTGTAAAAATTGTTGTGGTTCTATGTAACTAAAACAGTAGTATGTATAAGTACTGAAAATTATTAGACTTAATATCTATTAAGTCCTATGGTCCTATAATCCTCGTCGTTGGAGAGGGGGGGGGGGCACCACAAAGGCTGCAAAGTCTTCGAAACGTCGGGAGAATACTAAATTATTAAATCCGCGATAAAATGCGAAAAATTCTTTAATTTTAATGTCTAACATTCGCGTAAACTTAAGAAATCTTAATATCTATGTCTGGACTCTTGGATGACAAGCGTAGTCTAATGCTTTGAACAAAAATTATTTGGTTTAGCTACTGATTATGGGAATTCCCGGAGTTTATGCTTAACATTTTTAATAGTCCAATTAGAAATGTGTATAAACGATAATACCTTTACAATCGAGAATTTTAATTTAAATATACATTCGATTCTGTTGTCATTGGGGTTATAGTGCCCAATAATGTCTTGCTCCGTCCCTGGTTGACCCCTGTCGTTTATGCTCAGTGTTGCGAGCGTTGGATTATGAAACGATTATTTCATATGCATTAAGCCGAACCTTACGAAACAAATGCCGACACATGTTCGAATAATTTACATACTATCCTTTGGGGATTCAATTTAGAACATTTATTTTTATTTTACTTAATGCCAGGTGGATTCAATAGGCGTTTTTCTATTAGTATAACTTCGGGTAATGCAAAGATAGGACAATATGTATGCGAAAACTCGGTTAGATATTTTAAATAACAAAGCGATAAGTTCCTTCATCGAGCCTATAATAACCAATAGTTACTTTCTATTTATTTGTCTTTACAGAAAATATTGTCATTAGCCGACTATAAATTGATTACGTATATGAGGAAGTGTCATAAAAAAATATTACTGTTTCGTATTTCGAACTCTGAAAGAAACGCAACGGCTTTTGTTTGTCTGTGATTTTGATACGCAAGACATTCACTCCGCAAAATCACATACTACAAATGTATTACAAAATGTTTTAAATAAATCCTATGACAATATATATCATATAACCAGATAAATAATGAATACAACGCATAAATTAATAATTACTGTGAAATAATTAATCCACAGCACGACAGACCAATTAACGTTAATAATACTCTGATATTAGTCATGAATTTGAATTTAATCTATTTAAATTAGCAAAAGATTTTATAATATACCGGCACTAAGTAATTTATTTCGTATAATATATTCTGAAAACTTATAAGTATTTAATTAATAACAGTTTAGGTAAATAAAACGCAATTTTAAATATAGATACATAAAATATTAATACAAACTAAACAAAGCAAAGTCCAATAAACGATTTTAATAATTTAGAAGCGACATGAAACATTGGTTCTTTGATTGATGATTGATACGTTATGTTTAATAATCTTTTTTCAGTGTAGTAAGGCTATAAACTAGACAACCTGGAAAAGCTGCTCACGATCCTAAAGTTGGAAGGGAAAATACCACGAGGACGAAACCCCAAAAGATGGATAGACCAGGCTTCCAATGCGTTGAATGTCTCCATTAGTTCAGCACTTCATCAGACAGAAGACCGAAGCAGATGAAGTGATATCACTGTGAAGATAATTGAGAGTCACGATCCTCAATAATGAGTGACCGACTGGAGAGAAAGAAGGCGATGAGACTGGTGAATTCCTAGGGTGCGTTTGTAGCCACAAATTAAAATTTTAGCCTCTCTGTACATTTAATAGACGTGAGCTGAGCAAATCCTGTACTAATTCACTCTATCTACCCATTCACAAACAAATAAAACAGTTGTAAGCTTATAATAACAAGAATAAACAAATTCGCGTTGGTAGTCATGCGGAAGAGAATACCTAGCTATAATTTTATTTTAGTAATTAAGACTTCTTTAATAGAAGTGTTATGTGCATTATAGTAGTATTAGATGTGAAATTTATATACCTCTACTGAAAGAGATATAAAGAGACTATTTGTTGATGTATTGCTGCTAAAACCTCTACGTAACCCCCACCTAACTATGATGTAAGTTGATATAATAAATAGTCACGTGCCTCTAGGATTGTCTGGGCCTTGACTGTTGCTCTTTACATTGTCAGAAACACAGAGCCATGCCACGACCTGAATACCCTTTTACTTATGATATAGTATACAAATTGATTATATAAATATGGGTTTAAATATTCTGTATACATACCTACATGATATTAAAATATATTCCATTTTAGGGGTAGGCAGAAGTGTAACATTTCACCAGCTATATGTTCCACGTAATATGAAGCGAACCTATTGAACTTTACCAAGCACTTTTTCTGACTCCAGAAAAGAAAGTAAAAGGACTGTAGACAAAAACCTAATATGACTTTCTCTGAGGGTGGGTCGAACCCACGACTTCAATTCGGTAGTCGAGCGTGTACGCAATTAAACTATGCCTCCAAGTTAAATTATTTATTTCGACTTGAAGTAGTGGAGTTCATTCGTGTTATCCAGATTGCCAAGAATGCTTTCTTACTTCCTTATACACATTTTCTTATTAAAGTTCGTCATAGATTAAACATTGTTCTTCTTCTGTAGAAATGTTAGCATATTTTAAAGGGTATAAATTAAAAGTTTTAGCGATATGAATACGCAAGTAATTTTATTAATTTATCCTCAATATATTTCCCTTTTCCTTGGCATTTTGATCTATAATATTGACTCAAAATATAAAATACCTATTCCGAGTTTTAACTTGCGTAACTGTTCCTCCCAAAATCGTTGTGCACCAGTTTTTGCCTCACCTTGAGATGAAACTAATTAGGAGATCACTTGAAGCGTACACGGAAGTCCACACCTATATTATGTTGCAAAAACTTAGTTTTTCTATCTTCGCAGCTTGTGAGAGTAACAGGTTTGGTTTGTACGGAAGTTTAAGCGGGTTTTCATGCCTTTATTCAAAGGGATAAGCAGTTGTTCAACCAGGGCATCTACTTTTCGCCGAGCATATTCCGTCCCATGATTTGAGGGGGTGAGCTTATCATATCGGGCACGAATTTCTGATTCTGGACTAATAATGAGCAGAAAAACTCAAATATTATTTTAGCCGACCGTTTCCACACTGTAGTCCTAACGCGCACGTTATACAACTACGCCACTGAGTCGGTCTAAATCATAATAATAAAAAAATAAAAATAAAAAGCCTTTTATTTCTAGAAAAGATAAGTACAGTTAATTAGTATGTTAATTTTTTTTTTTTATTATGGTTTTTCCAGAACCCCTCCACGGGTAAAGGCCTCCTCCAAAGATTTCCAGCGCTCTCTGTTCTGAGCTTTCTGTATCCAATCATAATAATAATATGTAATTATTAATTATAATCATAAGTAAATTACATATTATTAAGACAAGTAAGTTTAATTATAATTCCAAACACGTCACTCACGTGCCAACACGCTTTTTTTCTGAAGTTAGATTAGTTCTCACAAGTATAATTTTGTTTTATCCTCCCATGGCCAACTAGACACAGAAAAAACATAATAAGTATATAATATAATCATTGTCCTCACTATAATCTCTGTACCATTGTTTTAATTCAATCTTTTTTATTTTACAATTTGACTGTTGTTTGCAAGGTTTGTTGCGAAAATCTAGTCTAGCAACCATATTTATTTCTCTTTTTCCTTCGTCTTTAGTAAATTCCCCTTCAAAAAGCCATACAGTTTTGCCTGATTTGGATCTCGGAACATAAGCATTATATGCTGTTACTCAATTAATGAAGCAGATGATAAATTTTAACTGTAGATAGCCCCATGCCCTGCAGTAGGACAGTATATAATACAGTATCTTACTTTCTTATCCTATCTCATTTTACTAATAATATACATGCGAAATAATTGGATGTTCGTTAGAAGTAAATGTAGAAACAGCCAGGATTTAGATGAAATTTGACGCACGAATATATTCTAATCGCATAATAAAATGGATGCATAAAGCAACAGACCGGCCTCTATGGCGTACTTTGGGAGAGGCCTATGTCCAGCAATGGACTGCAACGGGCTGATGATGAATAGATCATGCCTGGATTAAACACATAGATTACTCTTCACCCGGTAATTTGCCCCTATCGTTACATTGATTTAAGAATTTTTGTAGTGGGAAAAGCTTCTCACACAGGCGGAGCCGCGAACAACATCTAGTTATTAATAAATTATACTATTAAAAGATGACAAGGGCATTAAGTTTTTGTAAGTTATATTTTTTAATAGAGCATTAAGTTTTAATGAAGACATGAGTTAACTAGAATTTCTTACAAATGACTTGAAACGCGTTGAACCGGTTGTCAGAACTTCCCCCAAGATGAAATACCTTAGCAAACTATCTCTTAATTAACTTGGTTTATATATTACATTCAGATTACTGTCTATACTATTATATTATAAAGCTGAAGAGTTTGATTGTTTGTTCAAAAGGCGTTAATCTCAGAAACTACTTGTTCGAATTGAAAAAATACTTTAGTGTTGGCTAGCTTATGCATTAAGGTAGACTATATGCTATTTAACCTCACTTATAAAATAAAATAAAAACATCACGCTATGACCAATAGGAACGGAACATCAATGAAACATTTTGCAAAAACGGGAAATATTTTTGAGACCTTCAGTTGCGTGCGTTGTGTAAAATTACGCAACAATCATGTATGACAAGATTATTGCTTTTAAAAAGGTAAAAAAAATATATTATAAAACAAAGTCCCCCATTGCACGTGTCTGCCTGTCTGAACGCGATAAACTCAAATACGACCCAATTTTGATGTTTGGTATGGAGTGGATGGTGTGTGTGAGTGTGATCGATGCAATTATTTCACGCGGTTGAAGCCGTAAGCAAAAGCTAGTAATATATAACTTTCTTTCAGATTAACTTAAACATTATAAAAATAAAAATTCATTAGGCAATATACAACGTAATCACATAAAACGCGTTAGACTAAAACGAATAAAACAGACTGAATACTACATAATATTATTATATGAAGCACTATGACAGGTATCTGAATGATGGTCGGTGTGTTGTCAGGGGCTGGAGCAGTTAATGTTACCGAGCTATTAGCTTTAGTCGTTTATCAGTGGCGAAAAGGGAAATTTTCCGAAGTGAACCTGATCCAACATATTATGCAGAAAATGCGGTCTGCAAATCATTCTAACGATAAATAGATTCTACATAAACGAAGCAGGTAGGAATCGGGGTATACGCACCCTTCACCACTGTCGTTTAGTTAATTACATCTATTTAGTTTCTCAACATGATATAACTTAAGTTAGTGAGTTTTAACAAATGGCATATTGTGGGCCGGTCATTTGCCTTATGGTTTGCGCCACGCTTGCTAATATCCAGTGGCAACGCCAAACAAAACTTTGAAAGAATTAGTTCGTGGTGGCGCACTGCGCTCGTCGCCCTCGACTATTAGAATCAAACAATTCAAAATAATTATAGTTGAATAAATAATTTCATATATAATATCCTGAGCTCCATGGTTTATCATTCTGTCCCACTTTCCCACTTAGTGATTATAATTCTATTTTATGCACAATAAGTTCGTACATCGTTTTAGGTTACCGTTATTTTTATTTTGTTTTCTGTTGCCTTTATTTTTCCTTTCGTCCTAAGTCTTAGTTTAATTAACTCTGTCGCTGGTAGCCCAAGATAAAGGCCTTGCCTAGTTTGGGTACCCCTGGAAATAATAGTTTTAAGGATCTCATACTTTTATATAAATTTATTTTAAGTAGAATTAAGTCTCTGTAAGTCTAGTTTTTTAATAAACGATTTCATTTCATTTCATAGTTAATAATCAATATAAGTTGATAAAAATACGCAAGACTTAAGATAAGAAAAATCGCGAGCAATGCCTTGTTATTAAAAGTTTGTCAAAGAATCAATTCCTTACCGTCTAAACTTGCGAACACTACTTCTCGAGATTTCACTTTGCGAATCCCACCGCTGCCGGGCGACCGATTGAACTTGATTTTAGGGTCCCGTAAGACTGTATTAAACCCAAACCTATATAGATTGGCTTGTATGTGTTAAATGGTTCTGTTTATTGGAATAAAGCAGAAAATTATGATAATGTTATTGAATTATTTTCTTTTGCTATGTTGTTTGTTATTAGGGAGACATTAAGTGTGGTTTGTGAATAAAATCTTTTTAATTATATAAGTTACCGATGCTAATAATTTCATAATCTGGTAAACAAAATCTAATAATTGTTAATTTAAGGTTAAAAATACATCGTACCGTTTCCTACATATGAATTATTATCATAATAATACATATATTAAAAATAAATACCTGCCATCGCTAACTTTAGAACATAATAATTTTATTACAGCGTAAAAATAATGACATAATTTTGCAGTTTATTTCTGCTTAATTGTGACCACGTTTCAACTTAAAACTATGATAAGAGTTTTATATAACAATACATAGTAATTGGAAAAATAGAACAATAAATGATACGCATTTGGTTCGAGGTTAAACAAATTACATTTATTAAGTAAAATGAGGTGATTTTGTATAAATGTAAACAAGGTCTACGTAAAGGGATTCTCTTCACATTAAACTCTTCATATGTATGAATTTTGGTGTTTATGTTTGGACGTAACAACGTGATACTATATAATTGTAATTATAAAGTAGTGACTATCTTTTTGTAATCACTTACTTACTTGACAATAAAATGTAACAATTACTTATTTCAGCGTAAAGACATGAATAACAACCAAATTCCGGCAAAGCATAATTTCCTGTTTAACACAAAAACAAGCAATACAAAGAGGTAATCTAATTAATTTAATTTTGATTCCGTAAATTTTTACAAGTCAGTGACCAAGATACATTGCTCCGACGCGGAGGGATCACAGGGTCACAGATGCCAACGATGGATACAACACACAACATGTGTTGCGTTGACAGTTGAGACGGTGTGTACGGAACCTACGCAAAATATCTGTTACGCGCAAGACCCTCTGCCCGTCTACGTAACAATGTATAATATACACACGCAGAGTGGAACCGGGCTTAGTGTGAGCCCGGCCGCGAACGAAACCCCGTCTTTTCGCCACTTTAGCGGAATAAAAACTTTATGAATGAAAACATTGTGATTTGTGTGAAGTGGTTTATTTAGTATTCTGTGTAAAAAATATAATTACGTAAACTGACCGGAAAACGATGTAGGAATTATGTATGTATTTCGTTTATCACAGTTTTTTTTATTAACAAATTTATGTAACAGTCAATAAAATTGCATTAGATTTAAATTATTATTTTCATTTCATAGCTAGCATAAAGAATATTATTCTTGAAAAATAACTTACAAATAAATATGTTTTTCACATAAAACTATTTTATAAGAATGTGACAATAAAACATAAGTTAAATCTTTATCAGTCACGCGAACAAACTTATAATATAAATATAATTTAATTGTAGTTTTTAAGTATTTTATGACAATGTTTAGGATATAAAAAAGCGAATTATATTAGCAGAAGGTTTTGAGAGTCACTTCTTTATTAAGTGTTGAGTGGGACATGTGTTATTTAATATCTTATTTATTCAGATAAGATAGAATAACATCCAGATGTTAACTTGCATACACCAAAATCTAAAATTTATGTTAAATTCGGTATCCACTTTAAATTTTAAAATTTTATACCAAATAAAGGGAACATTTAAATATAAGACATAGGCAGAATAATAATAATATGACTACCTATTCTACATATTGTATTTCCACCTATTTGTTACCTTTTCCACGATGGGGAAAGGAAAATGTCAATAAGATAGGCACATAGGTTTTATACAGTATTTAAAAACTTTTTTTTTATTAATACTTATACGCATTATTTCATAAACACACTTGCAGTTTATATTTTATACAATATTTTAACCTATTCACTTTACAAGGACGATTCAACCTGAGTGGCCTATTTAAATTTTAACCAGTTGATACGAATTAAATTCGCTGTTAAAAAAAAATCTTGTTAAAGTAGCGCAAAAATGTCAAAACACAAATCTACGAGAATTAGTTTCATGGTTGCACATGCAAACATTTCCGAAAAGTGCATAACTACGTAATTGTAACAAAAAAAAAACAAATAATATAAATAAGTAACTGTGGTAGGTATTTGCATTGAAATTTTCCCGCCTAGACAGAAAGTTCTAATTTCGAAAATCATATGTATTTTTTTTAATTCGTTCCTTTGAATCGACTGGGTCAAAGACAATACAGCCAATAGGTAATTTTTATTTCTTTTTTCACGTAGAATCGTGTTACATTTTATGACTATTTATTGTCTGAATTTATTAGAATACATAATCATGCATTTAAATTTAAAAAAATACGTAAATAGAACACATTTCCATATTTATTCATACAATCGGCATTTGAAATAAGTTAATATCCTAAGTTATCTGAACAATAATTTATGAAATAGTTCTTTTTATTAATTTCTCTTTCATTTAATTCAACTTCTGACAATGTTAGTATAAAAAATATCTACCGAATACAATAATACGAGTCAAAACAGTCCCGCGCGGACTCGGAATTCGTAACTCATAGCATTCAGAGACATAATAATAATGCCAGCTGTGTATTATTTACTGTCCCACGGCTGGGCATGGACCTCCTTTACTGCTGTGATCATTTAGGCCTTAATCTACCACGCAGGCTTAACCTTTGGTAGACGTTACATACTTTCGGAATGGAAAATCATTAGGATTGTAACGTAATTACCCTTTAGGAAAAGAATTTTCGTTTCCCGAATCAGTAATTCTATACATTACCTCCTATATATAATATCATAATTTTAACTCTAAATAATACATAAACTTAATATGTATATCGAAACGTCATAACCTTGGCTTTGATAACAATATCATAATTATACTAGCTATAGTAATGATAATTATAGTAGAGGAATAATGGTATTGATTCATTGGTGTAATAATGCAAATATATTTCATGGAAGCGATATTTAAAGAAACTATTGCAATAAAATCATGATGAAGACCTGGAGTATCGTCTTAATGTTCTAATACCTCTGGAAAAGTAATGGCGTGATATATATGTAAGGGATGTATGAAGACTTCATCATCATTGAACACCAAATCCACTTCTGGATATAATTGGTGTCAGTGTGTATATTTTTTTGCATACATATTGATATAAATCTCACAATAATTATTACTTTCTATATATAAACCTTTTGGAATTATAATATAAAATAAAAAAAAAACTATTTTGAAAATGAAATATTTAAATATTGTAGGAAATAATAACCTGAAATCAAATATTTAATTACTCTATAAACTATTTCAAGTTCATGACGTCAGAATTTTACGATACCACCATGTGTAGGACAACGTGACATGATTTTTAATCAAGTATATATTTTGTTTCTATAGAACAAGAATCAAATTAGTTATGACGTGGCAAATGGCTGCCATGTTTTCAATCCTCATTCTTTGTTATGAGTAAATTTTTATATTGTTACATTTATATTACATAGATTATTTTGAAGTAAGTTTGTAATCGCCGAATATTATAAAAATAATATACCGTAACTATTTTTTTATTGCAATTACAAGACGTCACCGTTCGCCTGATGGTAACCGATACGACCGCCCATAAATAGTAGGAACACCATTCAACACCTTGAATTACATAGCATTGGTTAGTATTTAACTGCGCTCGTCATCCTGAGACATCAGATGTTAAGTCTTATTATGTTCAGTAGTAATACTGGCTACAAACTATGTAGAAAAGGAAAAACAAAACTTAACGAATAATTCCTTTTAAAATACTGTTAATTGACAGTCTAAAGATTTATTTAATTACCTGATTATTAACTTACTTTAGTCGATATGCATTAAATTAAAATGTAATAAGTGTTATTTGTATTCAGAAATAAAATATTAAATAGCGAAATCGAAACCCATAACACTAAATATGTACTTTAAACGGGAATTTCCTCAGAACGTTTTCCTTGAATGGAACGTATCGCAAATATAAGTAGAAGTCCCGATAACACTAAATTGACGTCAAACGAGTCAATCTTAACCACATTTTATCAGTCACATAGCGTTGTTATAACTACCAAACCTTGTTTGAAGATTTGGAAATATCTTAGACGTAACTGCTGAACGGATTTGAATGGAATTTCGCACACAGATAGACAAGGACGTCGCCAAGGGAGAGGGGTAGTCAGTGAGGGGCAGCCGCCCCCCCTAGAGGCTCTAAAACTTGAATGAATTCACCAATTTCATTCCTAATATTCCGTAAGCTCATTTACGCTCTGCTCTGTTATTGTTTAAGCGAGAGAGGGGGAGTAGGGAAGGCACATGTGTTCTTTACCTACAATTCATACTTTTCTCATTCTCCATACTTAGGGGGCAAGGTGATATGGAGAATGAGGCCTGGCCGTGGTCCATCGGCTGGCACCGCTCTTGAAGATAGACCATATTTTCCTGGATTAACATTACGCCTGTGTTTTATCCCGGAAGAATACACAATCGGACTTTTATTCTGAGGCTGAATAATCACGCGGGCAGTGTCGTGAGAAATAACTAAGTACAATAATATTGATTAGAAGGTTATACCTTTATGCGTATAATATTATGTATGTAAGTGTTAATGTCATTGACATTATAACGGTAGACTGTAGAGGCAGACACTTATACAAAAAACTGGAAGTTCGCTTTATAAGGAGTTTAATTAACACATTGCACTTGAGAGCTGTTTAAAATATATATCTTGAACAAAAAATTGTTATCTATACTATATATACTATTCTAGAAAAACTGTTCTACATTCATAATTCACTAGCTTTTGCCTGCAACTCCGCCCGTGTATAAAAGTTTTCCTGGGATAAAAAGTAGTAGCACTTGGAGTAATGTTGCTTCCTATTAGTCAAAATAAGCAAAATCGACTTAGTTGTTCCTGAGTTTAGCGCGTTCAAACAAACAAACTCTTCAGCTTTATATAATAGTATAGAAGTATAGATAAGCATGGTTCATTGATCAATTGGAGTCCAAACAGTTTTTGACCCTCTGTATGAATCATTAAGATGAACCGCTGGTTAACCCATCACTCAAACCAATCAATACGATCTAAGGATATAATCGGCATCACGTGTGTTGGCGTAATATAGTAACGGTGTTATTATAGCTTCGATTCTTGCTTAAGGAATGTTTGTTCTACAGGGTATAGTCCTTAGTTTGATGATTGGGTACTTTAACTATGAAGTTCTGAGTTCGATAAAACAGAATTAAAGTGGGTTTTTATGTATCTAAGAGTTAGATTAAGACTTTGGATATAGGTAAGATAGTTCTAGAAATGTTAAGAAAATTACAAGATAACATTGTTTCTAACGCCTCAATCTGATTATCACAAAACAATGTATAGTGATTATGTATGCTTATAATTTAAATCAGAATATATATTAATGTAATCTATAGGTTATAAGTTGAGAATGTTATAAGGTTAGTTACAACATTGCCATATCAACGATTTTATAACACATACAAAAAACAACATACCTACTAATAAGAATTACAAATTTCACGTTTATAAAGGATAATATATTTTTATTACTAAACGACAAGTTAAGTATAGTCAGGAGGCCCTATTCCGCCTACGAAGGCACTTCCGTCTTTTTGGAATTGTGGGCATTCCATTCAGAGGACAGCTATGATACCTGTACAGGTAAAAACAAAACAAACAAAACACACATCACGCATTTACCCCGAGGGGTATGCAGAGGCGCAACCACGGCACCAACTTTTCGCCAAGTGTGTTCCGTCTCATGATGTGATATGGGGCGAGTCTTTCACCATATTGGGCCCAAATTCCAGACTCCGAACTGATACTCAGCACAAAAACCCAAATATCACTTTGCCTGACCCAGGATTCGAACCCAGGCCTCAGGGCGCTGCCGTACCGCGCATGCAATCAACTACGCCACCGAGGCAGTCTGACGAGGTAAAAGACTCAATAAATCCCCTAATTATCTATACGTATATCAAAGTGAACATCGATAAGATCGTCCATAATTGAAAAGAGACGGATTTGCCCCTTAAACGGAATAGGGCTCCTGACTCTACTTTAAATTACAAAAAAGTGCATGCTAATGTACGGTGAAGTCTCAAGATTTCCTCTAAATACGAGTATATCGTTTTTAACTCGGTACATCTCATAATTATATGTTTGTTTTATTATTATTCTTATGTGTTTTTCTTTTTCTTTTTTATTGTGCATCAGCCTTCGTCAACTCTACACCACCCCATTGTTGACTGGGACTTGGGAGACAATGCCCATGGCATTAAGTCCGCCTATATACCATGGGTAGTGTATCCTAAGTGAAAATAAATAAATAAATACACTGGCTATATCTTTCAAACCGAAATACAAAAGCATACTATTCGGCAAAGATAGATAGCGCTGATATTTACCAGATCTCCATATATGAGAAACTTGTCACTTCTTGATTATAAATTGTTTATCAGTCGAGAGGTTATCGTGATTTGTAATATTATTAGAATGAACAATTATGTAGCACCTACAAATCATTAAGCTTCATTTAGTGATATAATCATTAATGAGATAGTTTTTTGTTCATTATAAAATAACCATGTATTGTTTTTACTAGCAGTTTCTTATACATCTGAATAACAAGAGGAAGTTTCTCCTCTGCGGCCTTATACTCTATGACAGTGTAAACTTGTAACACGGCCGTGTTATTCTTGTGGAATTAGCGTGGAATGGTATTCGTGTGCCAATTTATATTGTCTTAAACGCGACGTGATGCGTTACGTAGTTGTTACTTACTGTCAAAATAACGTGTGGCATAGAGAATCAGGGCCCTCGTAGCAACCGAAACAAAACAGTATTACAAACCTCTGCGTCTTAATGACTATGATTGTTGGTAAATATTATTTGTCAAAATATCTATTACCTACACTGATTGTGAAAAACGTTTGGACGAATTTTCTGCTGGTTGTACGATATATTTTATATACGCCCGGACAGCGACCACCGACCACAAGGTGTTAAAACCCACCATAGTGGCACACTATGGTGGGTTTGTCGCGTTCCAGGATCAGCCTGTGTAAATCCGTTTGCAGAAAATTCGTCAAAACATTTTTGCAATATGCTGCTAACAGCAGTACCGAAGCCTAAATCTATTCTTTAAAATACTTGAATAAATGTTTGCCGCTGACAATATATCACATTGACATAAAAGTATATTATTTTTATGTCATAAATAGTTCAACCTAATTAGGTAACATAACAGCAGGAAATCTAAATGGCGGATGCGAGTTGGCATTATCGTGTTATGTAATTAAACTTAATTACAACTGTAATGTCGATTGCGATCATAATGAGACAGCAGTAGTAACAAGAAAACGTTTACAATGTCAATTGCTATTACAACTTCCTGGATCTTTTAAAAGAAATAGATTATGATATTTTTACCTTATCTAATGGCTATTTCTGTCATAGCTTTACTACGGAAAGATGAACCTTAAACATTGATTATTGATCTTAAAATAAAATATGCTTTATTAACGTATGTGCTTGAAATACTTAATTGAATTTTCACTTACATTTTTTAAATTTTGGTGGCAAACAAAAATCCTGATTGATTAGATATATAAGGGAAATAAGAATCCATTGCAGGTGACGAGTGACCACTATCAAGCATATTATTAAATAAAGTACTAAGAGAGGATTATGTTATTAAATACTTGTTAGCTTACAATTAATAACAAACTTAGTTTTAAGCAATACTAGGGCCTTAATCTCTATGACCTTAATGCTATAATCTCTATGTATACTCGTAACACGGCCGAGTTATCTTCATGAAATTAGCGTGAAATGGTTCTGTAGGTTGATTCCCTATGCTACTCGCGATAACACACCGTAAACGCGTGTTGTCAAAACAAGCTCTAAACACAAACGCGTTTCATACACGCGCCACGATGTGTAATTGAAAAATAGGTATTGTGTATGCCATACGATAGGTTGTCTATGCTTAATATTTTTTTATATTACGATGTGTTAATGCGTTCAGAAATCTTTCATCCCCTCGAATCGGCAAGTATCGGTTTTTTTGAAAAGGCTTTTTTTTTGTTTGTATTCGTGATATTAAATGATGTAACTCGAATAAATCACTGCCAAACTTTATTTTTGTATATACTTAAATGTAAGAAACATGAAAGGAATATAAAAATAATTTAAAGAAATTTCTGTAGATTGTGATTGTTTTTAAACGAAAAAATATAACTTCAAAATTATTGTCAAATGTCAATGTCATTGACTTATTTACTTGATTTGTTTACTAAAGCCACATTTTAAAAATTGAATTGAATTGATATATTGAATGCTACTGAAGATTTTACACGAATGCTGTTATATGAATAATAGTAAATGCTGTTGTGCTTATGCAGTTTATGTTAAATTGGCGCTAACAACGTATATTAATAGGAATTCTACGGACCTTCCATTATAAAATTTGTTGCAAAATCGACAAGGCATTAACTCAATTTCTTTTTTTATTTAGTTAAATAATGTGACGAGGATGCCGTTTACCTGATGATAAGCGATACGACCGCCCATAAACAGTTACAATGCCATCCGGAACTTTGAATTGTAAAGCACTATGTGACGTTCCACAGTAGGTTTTCAGAATGAGACAAAGATTTTAGGTCTTATAAAGTAATTACGCTAGTTACAATTTCCTCTAAACTGGTACACATCAGTGCATGGACACAGTTTAACTTGGCTATAGAAATAGACATTGCCATAGACACCTTATAACTATTAAGACAGACACTCACATATAACAGACTTACCAACAATAATTAAAATAAGTGTATATTGCCTATTAAACGTTATTTTTAAAAATGTATAGCTCTATTACCTAGTAACTTCTATTTGCCGCTCAACCGGCATTAATCTTTTTGGAATAAAAAGTACTCTATTCAATCCACAGCTTACTGTCTGAGTACCATATTTCATACACATTCATTTAGTTATTAAGGTAAAACTGATTAATTAACAAACATTCAAACTCATGTATAGAAATTTTACTTAAGTATATTATGTTATCTAAGACTGAACAACAAATAAAACAAAAATAATGTGTTGTTAAAACTGAGTATATTTTACTATTATTTATTTGGAATATCTTGCATTACATTCACTATCCTGTAAAAGAAATTATTTTATTATTACATTTGATATTATCAGTTTTGTTAACATTAGTATTTAATGTAAGATGCCTTTGGTCTCCTAAAATAAAAAGGAAGTGTTTGTACAAACAATTTTAGATTTAACATGATTACATACTTTTGTTTGTAATTGTGTAAAATTATTGGGATTACCTACATGAAATTTTTGCTTTGTTTCCCTGGATCGATATTCACATTTAGAAGATTTTGATATTTAATTTAAAGCTGGCTAAGCCCTTGATTAAGACCTCTACCAATTACTTATAACAACAATAATGTATAACTAGTAAAAATTTCTTCAATAATCTTTATTGTTATCAAACTTTATAGGTACAAAACTTTCACCACAAAGAAACTACATAGTATTAATTGTAATGTACATAATTAAGAAAACATTGTTTAAAAAGATACCTTCATTAGTGTTTTATATTTGTTTGGCCTATCTATTTACTAATAGAAATATTACATCGAAGTAATGAAAAATAAACTTGATTGACCTCAATTGTTGTCAAAAGTCGGGTTGCCAGTAGTAAAGTAGCTTATTTTTCACCGCTGAGCCCATAACACAAATTTGACTATCAAGATACAACAACATAGGTTTGAATATTAATTCGATCATTTAGGATTTATGTTTGTTTTGTTTCTGATAAGGGTAGAATATTATATTTGAGTTTTCACGATGTAAAGAGGATACTATCGTCAATAGAAATTATACAGTCGTTGTATCTAAATAATTAATTTGTCTAAACGCGCATAGACGCGCTGGATTGCCGCACGTTATTTTGACAATTCGTAACATGCCCGTAAGGCGGATGTGTCACACCTCATCGTGTTCATGAAATGTCAAATTAGCATCCAGAATACTCTTACACAGTCATAACACGAAGTTAACGAAACACGCCGTGTTACAAGTTCGACATTGTCGTAGAGAATCATGCCCCAGTATGCCAATTCCTATTTTCTTAAACGCGTCGCCCTGCGTTACGTGTTTGTTATGTACTGGAAAAATAACGTGTGGCATAGAATAAAGCCCCTGATCATGTGCGTTACAGCAACTTGTAATAATAAAATGGGTATTGACAAGTTATTTTTTTAACTTAAATATTCGTCCGTTTAATAGGCTGGCAAATAATTTGTATATAATTATACGTATCTAACTACATAATTCTTGTAATAAATTAATAAAATTGCATATCATGAATATAAATATATAACTATTTAAATATAAGAGCGAATATAAATAATTAATGTTGTATTCCCCATTCAA
Organism: Manduca sexta; assembly: GCF_014839805.1. Lineage (NCBI taxonomy): Eukaryota > Metazoa > Arthropoda > Insecta > Lepidoptera > Sphingidae > Manduca > Manduca sexta. The sequence continues at coordinate 1,591,160 of NC_051117.1, read as the reverse complement.
ATCCAAATTCCCCATCCAAGGGTCTCATTCTCACAATTTGTTGAGTCACGTGCTCTGAATATGTTATACAAGTATTTGCTAGATATTTGGTGCATTACCTTGGACATTCTTTACAATCGAATTGTAGTAGACACAAGACAATTTGTATACTCCTTGGGATAAAACTAAAATAAACCAGTATCGTCTTGCAGTAGCGTAAACTAAACCTGAGAAATTGTACCAATTCAATAGAAATAATTGAATACAAAATATAATTAGTACATACACACACTCATGATTTAAATCCTCGAAAGAGTAGGCAGAGGCATAACTAGTGTATTCACTTTTCGCCGTTTTTATTCTGTCCCGTGATGTGATAGGCGGCGAGTATATCACCATATCGAGCACAAACAGACTCCGGACTGATACAGAGTAGGAAATACCCAATATCACTTTGCCCAACCCGGGAATCGAACCCGGCTCCTCAACACTGTAGTCGTACCACCATACAAAGCCTCCTAGACAGTAAATATAATTCAATAGTTAGGAGCGCCTAAAGCACTCACCCGAAAGTTCGGTGTGTTTTATATAAGCCGTTCCTGCCAGGAAACAAACGTATACTCAGGTTAAAAAAAGCAAATATAATAATAAATAATTAAAGATTTGTATGCTTACAACTCCTTAATGTCAATACGTAAATTTTGACACCAAAGTTCTTAAGAATCTCTAAGTACTTACCTATTAACCAAATGAATAAACTTTTAATAAGTACCTGATATTTCCAAAAACATGAATTATTAACTCATTAAACAAATTATTGTACAAGCTTGAACGAGCGTCTTAGTACTATTTCCTGCAGTTTCCGATGTGCCTGACCCACTAAGAGTGGATGCAGAGAAAGTGTGCGATTACCATATCTGATACTTGTCATGTGATCAGCTGTTTTCACGCCGCGGTTATGGCGCAACGTCACTAGAACTCTAATAGTTAAAGTAATGGCTATTGTGTCTAGATTCGTTTAGCATCTGAAGATTTTAGTGCGGTTTTCTACAGTCCGGAGTTTATCCAGAGTATAGTATAGCTCCTATAAAGTACCAATGTAATAAAAAGGTCGCCAAAAAAGGGAAATGATATATTTTATCTCCTCATAGGCTTTAATGAGAATTGGCAACCATGAGGTATACACACAGAACTGTGTGCCTAGGGCCGTGATAAATGTCCCCACGTGCATGAGCGTGTATTTGGTGTGGAGACCGAGCGCACGAGAAATGCCTCGGGGGGATGGCCTCGCATAGTTGGGTTAACCTAACCTAACCTAACGCTGGCCTTAGATATATTTTGCATAAATAAATCTCTGGAGAGTGTGCAAAAAGACCGGTTCTTTCCAAAGTCTGTGGTGTCCCGATTCTCAGGTTTTGTTGCCTCCAGAGCAAAGCCCTAGTCATTATTTACCACGATATAGGCTGTGCTTAGTGTGGTTATCATAAAAATATTTCTGTAAAAATTGGAACTAGTCGAAAAAAAAATATTATTATAAAAAAAAATACAACTATGGTGAATACAATAAACTACTCCAGTCGTTGTCCTCAAATTGATCTCGGAACTGAATAAATAAGTCTAACAAACTATTCTTATTGATCATTTTTCACGATCGATACGAATTTGGGCGTACCAAAGGGAGGAGAGGGGAGGGTAGCTTTCCTACGATTGAACATAAATGCTTCTCAATGTATGTAGGTGTGTAATGTATTGAATAATTAAGACTACTTACGTTTATAAAATTGATTCGTTCCCCTAACTGTTCTAAGTCAAAAGGTGGTTACCCCTATGGATCCGAAAAACAGAGATCGTTCATTTTACGGAACCTAAGTTATAGGTTCTTAAGACTATTATTATAATTAACGATTTACATCCTAGAAATAATTAAACGTAATCCAGTTCTTATTGGGCACGCCACGATAGCGGCGGTAAGTCCCCTCTGCGAGGTGTGGCTGACGAGACGTCACGGCGTCCTCTCATTCCGGACGACGCAGGTACTGACCGGTCACGGCTGCTTCGGCAGGTACCTGTATCGGATCCGGGTGGAGGATACGCCCGCGTGTTTGTACTGTGCGGATCGGCCGGAGGACACGGTGGAGCATACGGTGGAGGTGTGCCCAGCTTGGGCTGAGCACCGCCGTGTTCTCACAACGGCCATCGGTGGCGGAGACCTCTCGCGTCGGGGCCTGGTAGAAGCCATGCTCCGGGGCGAGAGAGTGGGACGCAGTCACCTCCTTCTGCGAGGACGTGATGCTCGCAAAGGAGGTGGCGGAACGGATACGGTGCCAAAGCGCCCAACGTCCCATCCGCCACGGCAGACACACAAGACGCGGGCGTCGAACGTCTGCTGAGGATCGTCGGCCTCCGTAGGCGCGGACCGTCGGGTGACGAGCATTGGGTAGCTCGTCGCCCGAAACACCCCAACGGCCCGTGTGTACGGCGCGTAGTGTTCCACGCGCGCCTCGAAGAGCAGTGTCAGTATAATTTGCGGGGCCCTTTAGGGCCGGTGCCTGCCTAGGTCTCAATGCCACCGGATCTTGGACCTAGGCACATAGGCAAAGGATGGGAACACCGTAGGTTCTTAGTCAGTAAAAGTCTGACACGACCTCCCGCCCATCCCAAGGCGGGAGATAGTCAACTGACGACTTACCAACGTAAAAAAAAAAAAAAAAAAAATCCAGTTCTTATGATTCTCAAGGTTTTCGATACGTTAAAACTGGTTATTTTATTACAAATATTTTTTGTGCTCCTCGTTGATTATTATATAATCCGATTTCTTGCTCACAATCTCGCATTGTGTCGTTTTTTAATAATACGTCGGAAATTGCGGTACGGTTAACAAAAAAACAAGAGTGACTGAAACTTAAGGCGATGACCTAACAGAAAGAGGCTCTAACTGTATTTTTAAAAGTTTATTCTAAATTTGAAAGACATATAGTGGAGCGCCTGGAGGTTTTCACCTCGGATTAGAATTAAAAATTATTTTTTAATGCTATTATTCGTAAATTTTAGCCTATTGGCAGATTCCCGACCGTAAGTCGTGCGACGTTAATGTACATACGAAGGATGCTCAAGGCCGTTTGCTCTAGAAAGGGCCTTAATGTATGTGTATTTTAAACGCAATAAATATTGTATTTATGATTATCATTAACTCCCATCTCGGCCAGCCTGACAAAACATACTTGTTATCACAGCAATGCTCCGTCCTTAGATGAATAACGTCTATGAATAAGGGGGTTAGTCTATTCTAAGTCTCGTTAATTTAGTAAAGATACGTGTCTGTTAGTAGTTAATACAAAAACTGGACTTTAAGAAAATTTGGCATAATAATTTACCATTTCATGGATTTACGTAAAAACTAAAAAGCTACTTTAATCCAGAAAATTGTAGAGACTCTGACGAAATGGGTCGGTTAAGCGGGTGGAGTCGCGCACAAAATCTAGTGTTACCATAATAAGAGATAACACTGGAAGTTTATAAACATCGGTTGTATTATGATTAGATACGTGACTACATTGGAATGACAGTAGGTGTTAGGGTTGCCAACACTTCTTCGAGGAAATATAGTATTTGTCAAAATAAGCTAAAAAAATATAGCACATTTCATTAATTTATACTATTTTACGGAAAAAGCAAAAAAATTGACAAATATAATTTATTATTTGTTACTGATTTATTTCTATAAAAGCTCAGATACACGCTGTCCCATCACTCAAAAGTAGAAGTAAAGGAGCGTTCATATATTTTTAAAATTAAGGATTTGTGTGTAAGCTATAGGTGTTGAAAATATAGTATTTTTACGAAGTATGTATTTCTTCAACAGTTTATTGTACACCGACCCAAAATATAGTACAATACTATATATTATAGTACGGTTGACAACCGTAATACGTGTTAACTGTTAACCCATTGTTTTCAAAGTTGTGTTGTTAATGATTTTTTAAATAGAAACTTGGATAGACTAGGAAATGTGACATAACTTAAAAGGTAATAATGTATTGTTTCTCCGTTTGTTTGACCTTTAAAAAAAATATTGTTCATTAAACCATTTATTAATTATTTATAAATAGTGGTAACGATTAAAATTATTCCTTACATTTTATGTCATTCTGTTCCTGTTTGATGAACATTGTAATCAATAGCTCCCTATCACATCATGGGACGAAATACACATGGCGTAAAATGCCTTTGTTACAACTTCTGTCTACTCCTTGGGGTATATGTTTTTCTTTATTACTTTTTTGTATATGTCTCGATATGTTGCAGTCGCTTACCATCAGGCCTGGCTCTCCTCGTTCATTTGTAAATATCAACCCATTACAGCATGCAGGTTATTGTTTCAAAACCTAACGGTATGCAAATCGTGCAAATGCCAATCCTTGAGAAGTCCTTGTGCAATGCAACCTTTCATGCCTTGATGGACACGTTCCCGGCTGATGTCTAGGTAACTTAAGACCTAAGACATGTTTTAATAGTAATTTGAGTGCCCAAGCAAGAACGGAATGGTCTGCCGAACATGTTAAGTTCTAGTCTTAGGTATTTTGTTTTTTTTGTACGGCAAATTGACCCCAATACATCTGATGGTAAGTGGAGTGGGATCCAATAGAATGTCGACTGACGAAAGATGATTACCCCTCGGCAGTCGACACAATTATGACGGCCTGTAGGAACCGGACTTACACAGGCTGATCCCGGAACGCGAGACACGTACCACCAGCAAAACATGTTTATTACTTGTTCATTGTTTATGCATTGTACTGGTCTGATTTATAAAGCCCATTATTTCCGATAGGAGCGAATTACCGGGATGAAAAGTAGCCTATATGTTAATACAGAATATAGACTACTTGTGTGCCAAATATTATCTAAATCCGTTCAGTTGTTTCTGCGTATATACCTAGTCTTGCCATAAATATTGTAATAAAGAAAAAAGAAAATTGTTAACTGCAAATAACATTTATTACTTTTACAGTGTGTCAGTTTAATACATAAATATAAAACAATTAAAAATATAAAAAGCTTATTCGAAGTGGTCTCCATTGGCTGCAATACAGTCCTTTAAACGATGAGGCCAGTTATCAATAGAAGCACGCACTCTTTCCATGGGAAAATTCTTCACTGCCAATCGTATAGATTGTTTTAGGGACTCCAAATTATCATGGCGTTTAGAGCAAGCTGTACTCTCTAAAACTGACCACAAATCATAATCCAGCGGATTAAGATCGGGACTAGACGACGGCCAGTCTTCAGCTCTGATGAAGTCCGAAACGTTCGATTCCAACCAAGACTGCGTGGACCGAGCTTTATGACCCGGCGCCGAGTCTTGCTGGAAGGACCATACTTGGTTATTGAACATGGTGATGTTAAGGGGCTTAACTACCTTCTCAAGAATGGTATCTTGATACACTTGTGCCGATGTTTTGATACCTTTTTCACAAAAATATGGCTCAGTCACTCCTTCATAGCTAACACCCCACCAAACCATCACTGAAGTCGGATAATGTCCACGTTGCACTCTGTCGACTAATTGGGAAGCTTCCTTAGAGCTTTGAGCATAAATACGGTCATTTTGTTTGTTAAAATGTTGCTCAATTGTAAAAATTTTCTCATCCGTAAACAAAATTTTTCTGTGACCTCCCTTTGCGTACCGCTTCAGTAGTTGTTTCGATTTTACCACCCTATTCTTCTTTAAATTATCAGTTAAGAAATGGCCAGTGCGTCTCTTATAGGCTGCAAGTCCTAAGTCATCTTTTAAAATACGCGACATGGTTCTAGGTGCTATCTTCATTTCCCGAGATAAAATCTTTTGCTTTCGGACAGGATTTCTTCGAATTCTTTCCCTTACTGCTTTGACCACCTTTTTCGTACGAACACTACGTGGACGGCCAGATCTTTTCTGTCACAAACAGAGGAGGTCTCATTGTACCTATTAATAGCCCGGTACACAAACATTTTACTAATACCAAGTGTATGGAGAGTTTTAAAAATTGCATTTGGCTCCATACCTACTTTGTGTAATGCTATCACAGCGATTCGGTTCTCTTTATCACCCCACACCATTTTAATATCGCAAAATATTTTACAATGTATTGGCGCCAAAATGAGAAAACACAATGAACAATCGTATAAAAATGACAGATTCGAAATTCAAATGTAATATTTTTTTATAATTAAGTGTAACAGTATTTATGGCCAGACTAAGTATCTAACAAACATCGAAACATTTTCTCAAACTTTCGTATTTATAATTAGTATAAGTTATGTAAGAAATGAGATTATTATTATAGTTTCGTTTTGACCTTTTAACTTCGCTACATCAGTGAAAAATATTACTTCGAATTTTACACACGTAAAATATTTTCATAAGAATTTTTATGGCACAAAACACCTTCCAATAGTATTTGATCAGTACGGTGGACGTCACATTTAACTTTGTTTTACCTATAATTACAGCAATGAGGCTAGATCAAACCTGATTAATGATTTCTTATATTTACGCGAATGTTAGACATTGAAATTAAACTAATTTTCCGGATTCTATCGCGGTTTTTTGTTTTTTATTTTTCTCCCGACGTTTCCCCCGTGACCATGAAGGCTGCAAAGTCTTCGAAACGTCGGGAGAAAAATAAAAAACAAAAAACCGCGATAGAATCCGGAAAATTAGTTTAATTTCAAACCTGATTATTAAACCGAACTACGGACTTTACGACTTTGATTGCCAGATTTCCAGTCTGACTTTTGAAGTAAGCAGAATAGAATGGGATGAATTCAAAAGTTTACAAATTGTAATTAGGCTTTCATATCTTACTCCAAATATTTTATTAAATTTCTCTGAAATTCTCAAGTCTACGTAAATTATTAAAGATGCGAGGACATAATCAGTGTGACCATAACAGAGTTAATAAAACGGTCAGAAGCATATTGCGATTGGCTTGGCAAAACGATTCATTGCGTTATTGTTACCTGCACCATTGAGTTTTTGAACAATTTTATAAACAAAGTGATGTAATTTTTTCCGGAAAAACGTGTAATTTTTCACTAATAAATACCACACTAATATCCAAATTATTGACGTTGAAAATAGCGAAGAGAATGCACTATAATAATAAATATTATCGTTTTTTCAGATGAACACCAAATACAGCTGGCTGTGATTTTATAATTGTGGAGATAAAAGAATTGAAGATGACAGACGGAGTGGTATATCAGAAGCAGAGAGTGTCTCCGTTCTTGAGACAGGTAACTTCTTTTCGTATTGAACTACAGCACTTTCTTCTGCGTATCCGAGAATAAATCCCAGGCATCAAGATAAAGAGTGAAGCCTTATTTAGACGGAGCAATTACCTATCTACGCGCGTGCGATTCTTAAATTGTTATAAAAGTTGCTTGTCTAAAAATACGTAGTAGCGAAGCAATTCTTTCTCGCATTGACAGACAAAACTCGCTTCGCTTAATGACAACCGCATGCGAGTTTTAGTTCTCGTCTATGTCTAAACATGATTCGATGAATATCTTGATAATTATTGCTAGCAATTATTGCGTACGAATCTTGCCTGAAGACAGGCGACTAAATTACTCCGTCCATATAGGGCTTTAGTCCATCAATGTAACAAATTCATTAGACAATACGACTTTTATATGTCAGTGTCAAGTTTATCACAGTGATATGATTTGAAATTCAAAGTGTTTATACTGTTTAAGGGCTAATGTGGCGCTGACATTAGATTAATCCACTTTTCTGCATTTAACTTTCCTAAAAACTGATCAAATAGTCATTACTGGGTAATTATATTACACAGGTAGTTGCTTTTACTATTTTGATTACTGGTTCTAGAAGTCCAAACAAACTGAACCAGCTATTTATTATTATACGTAATATATCTTTTTAACATAAATTAATCTTTAAATAAACTACACGAATATTTTAATATTTTAGTAATCATTTATATCATAGTAGAACTATAAATTATAATAAAGCTGTTGTGAGTTAATGCATTATGGACATAATATTATACTAGTTTTTCGTTACACCGTTGAGAAGTGGGTCATGTGAGTGACGTCTTTGTTCTTATGACGCTAGAATAAGATTGCCTCGGTGGCGTAGTTGTATTAAGGTACGACTGCAGTGATGTGGTCTCGGGTTCGATCCTCGGGTTGGACAAAGTGGTATTGAGTTTTTCTGCTTATGCCCGAAATGGCGATAGGCTCGCCCCCATCATATCTTGGTGTGTATTCTATACACACAACGGAAGTTGGTGCAAGAAGGCGTGAGTGTGTGTAAAGAGAGAGTACACTGACATTTTGTTGCTTATAAACTGTTAGAAAACTACTCAAACTTAAAGTTTCGAAGCACAACATGGCAATGGGCTGTGCACAACAATATAATCATAACGATATCTTATGTTTACGCGAATGTTAGACATTGACATAAAACAATTTTTTGGTATTTCGCCGATTTTTAATTTATAATTTTCTCCCGACGTTCCAAAGTTTGCTGCCTTCATGGTCACGGAGCGGACTGTGCTGTTGCTCGTCCGAAAAGTCAGTTACAATATCTACTTGCATTTGACAATTATACATTATTATATCTAGAATTCTACAAACAGTAGTAACAAAAAAAATTAAGTACCCAGTACTGCGTGGCAGTCCGTTGTGCTCGTAACCCTATGACCTAAGTTATAAAGTCTCATATTGCCCAGTAATGTACATCTGTCACTCACAAGGCCTTCACAACTATTATTACTTACAAAAATTCTCTCACCCATCATCTCATCACTTTCTCATCATCAGTTGCTAGCGGTGAGCGGCATAGTGATGTACATGATCGGCACCGGCGCCAACATCGCGTACCCTGCTGTGTTGCTGCAACAGCTACGAGAACCTGACACCGCGATTAAACTCACTCCGGAACATGAGTCTTGGATTGGTGAGTGATTTTTATACTATAGGAATTGGGCATTTTTTTTATTGCTTTAAATGACGTGACGAGCTTGCTGTTCGCCTGATGGTAAGCGATACAACCGCCCATAAACAGTAGAAACACCATCCAACATCTTGAATTACAAAGTATTGTTTGGTATTTCACTGCGCTCGCCATTCTGAGACATGAGATGTTAAGATTCATTATGTCACGTACTGGCTACAATGTTCTTCAAACCGGAACACAACAGTGACTACACACTGCTACTTGGCGGCCAAAATAGACATTGCGATGGTACCTACCCAGGCGGACTCTCACATATGAGAGACCTACCACTAGTAAAAGCAGTTTCGAGTTGGCATCCCTGCTGGCGCGGAAAACTTTTGAACGGGATACCGGAATCTCCGGCTTAACGACTGCAGGCCTGGAGGAAAGTTGGGAGGGGATATCTGCGAAATGGAACTGTGGGGGAGGGAAAAGGAACTCTATTAGGATGGGCGGGGAAGAGAAGGCCAGGAAATATTCACAAGGTCTCATATGAGGTATACACACTGGACTGTGTATCTAGGGCCGCGACAAATTTCCTGGCAAAGACCTGTTGAAACCGGATCACGGATCCTAGAACGCGACACACATACGTAGGCCATACGGCGGGTTTTAACACCTTGTGTACGGTGATCGCTATCCAGGCAGATATTATATATATATATATATATATATATATATATATATATATATATTATATATATATATCCTACCACCAGCTAATATGTTTGGTTAGTAAAAGGTTCTAAAAATGAGCGTCATTTTAAGATATATTTCTAAAAATTACACACAGATATTAGACAACCACGTTTTTAAACCTTATCAGTACCTTATATTTAAAACGCGGCATTACATTTAAACCGCAGTATAAAATGAAAATAATTGCCTGCGTCACGAGGTAGCAATTGGTCGTGATTGTCGTGCAATTTGTGTGGGGTATATTTGTACGTAATCAGAGCGAAATTACATCTTGCGTCAGAGCCAATGGTGAGATTCTCTATAAAACTAATTCCACAGGGTTTTGTAACAAGGAATTAGTTTATTTATTTAGATAAATTCTTATAGTTGAAAGTTCTAAGCAGGTAATCATGCGCTAGAATGTTATAACGCCAGGCAGAAAGTCTAAAAGATCCTAAACTATTATAATCAGTCCCTTTTTATTATAGGATTTCGTTTTTAACAAGTATATTAAGTTCATCGCCCGTCTAATAATGTCGATTTTTTTTTATAAATGATGGCAGCAACAAATACAATTCCAAATCTCTATATAACATTGAAATAAATTCGTCATCTTTAGGTGTATCAGAAACTTGCCAAACACATTATCTTCTATAAATAGTCTCATTTCCTTACAATACCAAATGTTTGTACGTAAGAAAAACTCCGCGTGGAATCTGCACATAGAGAATACAAACCCAATTTTGAACTACATGCGTAACCACTGACGTTTTTGATAAACACAAAGTTACATGTTTACGGAAGTTAAAGAGTTCTCTAAAGTATACAGAAAAGGGACGTAACTGTTAAGAATATCTAATTTATATTTATTTTAAAACTATATTGATCTTATTTCTACAAAACGTAATATTATAATAACAATTATTTGGGGTCATATCACCGATGACTCTCGATAATGTATATATAACATAACAATTGGCAACACGACACGTTAGGTGAGAAACATCGTCAGTTACAAAGGAATTGTCTTGGAAGTAAAACCTCTAGTACTATAAATAGCATCTAGTACTGTGAAATACATAACATACATACATAACATCACGCATTTTATCCCCGAAGGGGTATGCAGAGGCGCAACTAGGGCACCCACTTTTCGCCAAGGATGTTCCGTCCCATGATGTGATAGGGGGCGAGCCTATCGCCATATCGGGCACAAATTCCAGACTCCAGGCTGATACTGAGCAGAAAAACCCAAATATCACTTTGCCCGACCCGGGATTCGAACCCAGGACCTCAGAGCGCTATTGTACCGGACGTGCAATACAACTACGCCACCGAGGCAGTCTGAAATAGATGTCTTTAAAACAGACACTGTGAAATAGATGTCTTTAAAACATTTTAGTAATTCTTTTTTAAGTTTTAACGTAACACACCCTTGAAATCAAATATCTTGACGTTCATCCTTGTACCACCAATCTTTCAGCATCAATCCTGGGCCTGGCGCTGATCTCCGGAATAGTGGTGGCTCCATTCAGTCTGCAGCGCCTTGGACGTCAACTCACGAACCAGCTCAGCACTCTCCCAGCGCTAGGCGGCTGGGGGCTCATGGTAGCTGCAAGAGGTCCTACCGCGCTACTAATAAGTCGATCTATGCAGGTAAATACATTTACAAGAAAATAGCAAGTCTTTAATTTACCATCTCGCTCGAGGATATAAGGATCAATATTATTATGGGTGATGCTGACGCCATTTACCGGTTACACTTGATGAAGTTAAGGAGGTATGTTAATTAAATAAAACAAAATGATTTATCAGTCACGTAAGCGAACATAGTTGGACTTATGACATGTCAAGATACATGATAATTATAACTAAGAATTATCTTATATCTACGGACAATTACAGACTTTAAGTACTAGAGGTAGAGTTACAAAAGCAAAACATGATGTAAGTAAAGAACCCAGCTCGCGCTGGGAGGTAAGAAGAGAAAATATATACCAATATTTTAATTAAATAATGTCAAGACTGCATCGCGATCGTCAGCGGTGAGGTGAAATAGGTCTTAACCTATGTAACCTACCAGCCTTTCACTAGATAGTGATTACTACTCGAATAAGAAACGCAGAAAGAAACTCCAGGCTTACTCTTTTGCTATTAATTGTCTTACATCTTTCAAATTTTTTTATTGAATTCTTAGAACGTACTAAGAGTTCTATCTTTAGTTTGTACTTAACCTGGTAGTAAACACCCGCTGAAGCCATTTTTTTAAAACAAGTACGCATTTTAACTACCGGGGCATGACCATTGTTTTATTAAAGAAGCATCTAATACACAGAAAAATTACGATTTTTTAAGACGGTTTCATTGCAATGTGTTTTCACAAAATCTCTTAGTAGGCACAGTTTCTTATACGGAAATACGTGAATAATTACGGAATAAATACAAACACACTAGATATAATTAAGTAAATACATACAATATTTATTTGGAAAAATTTTAAACATATCTTCAACAAGATTGACGTATTACTAAACTGTCTCTTAATAACAAAATAATATAAATAACATGTTGTATACATCATTTATTGATTAATTATGGAGATAAGAACTATAAAAGTAACTTTACAAAAAAAAATTGTGCATCAACCTACTTTAATTGTAAGTAGGTATAAAATGTTGCATACCTTTGATGAAAAACCTACCGACATGTATCATAAATTTAACATCGTAATTGTCAAGTTTTAAACAAAATGAATTGATTTGATATAAATACACATCGTATACTAAACAGTGACCCGTCTTCATCCAATGGACCGTAATTCAAGTCAGTTAACGTATCGCGTGCGTCTTATATTGAACAATAAAACATATTGCTATATAGTTCATTGAATGCAGTTGACCCTATAATAAATTATTATGAATAAGTATCGCTGGTTGATCGGGATTCAATCTGAGTTATCAAAAGTTGTTTATATTCAATGTGCGTGGCGCCATTCTGTTGTTGATGCGAATTGCCGCTTCATTGGTTATGTATTGGCTCTAAATTGTGAGGACCAATTGTGGCACCGAGGCAACATAATTTTATAAAATTTTCCTTTTATTACAGTATATAGAGTTAAGAGTATACAGTATGTAGATAGTTCGAGAACCTATTGTACTGTAATTATTTATAATCACATCGGTAATCCCAAACGTAGCAAATTGCTTGGAAAATTGCAGCATTGTCAATGCAGTCGTATCTACTTAGATGAAATCTTATTTAATACTAGTTATGCTGGCGGCCTTACCCGCTTGGAAGAGTTTCTTGGAATACAAAGTAGTCTATGTTCTACCTTCAAGATTTTTTAGATATTTTTAAGGGGTAACTGCCTGAACTAACTGAAATTTTTAAGGGGGACTGCCTCGGTGGCGTAGTTGTACTGCATGCGCGGTACGGCAGCGCTCTGAGGTGCTGGGTTCGTATCCCGGGTCGGACAAAGTGATAATTGAGTTTTTCTGCTCAGTATCAGCCCGGAGTCTGGATTTGTGCCCGATATGGCGATAGGCTCGCCCCCTATCACATCATGGGACGTATCACACTTGGCGAAAAGTGGGTGCCCTGGTTGCACCTTTGCATACCCCTTCGGGGATAAAATTCATGATGGTGTGTGTGAAAAATTCTGTCAGACATATTTGCGTTACTTTAAGCGTAGGCATCAGAAGCTCTGAAAAGGTATAAATATTCCCCGTTTTTCCAATATTTTTCATTGATTCCGCTCCTACAAGTCATAGAATAATGTCATAAAACATAAAGCCTTCCTAGATAAAAGGGCTATCCAATACTAAAACAATTTTTCAATTCGAACTAGTATTTCCTGAGATTCGCACGTTCAAACGAACAATAGTATAGATTCTCGGTTTCTCCATTAATGAATCTGCATTCACGTACATAAATTTGTATGAAACGTAACCGGTACTGAACGTACAGTGCAAGTGCAATAAACTTAGTTTATTCACCTTAAATGAGTTTCGTATTAAGCACACCTCATTTGCAAATAAAATCAGTTACTTTGTTTATTTGGCATCTATACTGAAATTTTACATCAAGCCTTCATTGGTATAATATACAAACCATTTCTTTACGTTGTTTGTGTTGATTCATTCGCTTTACCATAACGAACTTCTTATTAATGTTTTTCTAAAATTTTATTACTTGAACAAATTGTTTAATCTACTTGAGCTAAAACGAGTCGATACGCGATATCTTCGCATTAGTCAAGAGCCTAAGTAACTAGTATTTTATCAAGAAAAACAATTACAAAAATCGTGCTTTTCAATAATGTCGTTTTGCTTAAATGTCAATCTAACTTATAAGACACTTTATTAATAATATCTACTGTGACTTCTTAATTATACCGTCTCTTGAATTCTCATATTTCATGACACAAAATAAACAATGAAACATTCGTGAGGGTATTTTTACTAATTTACACCGCCTTTTCCTGAACTCTACTGGTATTTGATTGTTAAAAAATCTACTTGAAAATTCAATTTCGCGGTATTTCATTGCTGATAATCCGAAATATTTTCATTAATAGAAATATTGCTTAATTTCCAGGGATTTGCAATGGGTCTCCAAGCTGCCGCCGCACCCGTGTCCATTGCAGAATACTCCTCACCGAAACACCGCGGCGCCTTCCTCGCAACTATAGCATTCTCCTTTGCGACTGGCATGCTTGTCGCCCACATCTTCGGCACCCTTATGTACTGGAGACCAGCTGCAATAGCCTGTGGCAGTTGTTATGCACTATCCCTAATCCTGATATCACTAACTCCAGAAACACCGTCGTATCTAGCTTCAAAAGGCTTGAACAATGAGTGCAGAAGGTCTTTCCGATGGTTTAGGGGATACGACCACAATTCTGAGAAAGAGTTGGAAGTTCTCATTCAAAGCCAGATGAAACCAGTGCCAGTGGTGAGTTCGACGACAAAGCACCAAACAAGGCTTGAGAGGTATTTGGAGATCGCGAAAAAGCCTGAGTTCTATAAGCCCACCGTGATAATGATGTTCATGTTTGTGCTGTTCCAAGTATCTGGGATGACAGTGGTGCCCTCGTATACTGTACCCATGATGGAAGACGTCACAGGTGGTACCATAGACGCGAATATGAGCATGTTAATGGTTGACGTCGTGAGGTTTGCTACAGCAGTGCTAGCCTGCGTGGTTGTCAATAAGTTAAACAGGCGCACAGTCTTATTCTTGGGCATTATTATTACAGTCGTTTCCCTGTTCTCTGTTTCTATACTCCTTTATCTGCGAGATTTTGGATATATTCCTGAGCAATACAAATGGACGCCCGTCATTCCTACCATGACTTACATCTTTGGTAAAACATTGGGTATATTACCAATACCATGGGCGATAGCTGGCGAAATCTTTCCCCTGGCATATAGGAGTTTGGGTAGTGGAATTTCTGGGATGTTCCTCTCTATAATGTTCTTTGTCGTAGTCAAAACAGCTCCTATGTCGTTCGAAATTATCGGGCTTCATGGAACCTTCTGTGTCTATGGAGCTTCTATTATGGTTTGCGGTATTTTCCTGTACTTCCTGCTACCAGAAACTAGAGGAAAGACGTTGTATGAAATAGAATGCCACTTCAAAGGAGTTAGAGATGATAATAAACTTGAGCCAGGAGAAAATGTCAGAATGCTTGAGTTAGAAAAAGTGGAAGGTGGATGATGGAATGTGGGAACACATAGGAAATATTCTGCCGCTTCAGAAATTAGGCCCCGGAAAGCGAGTGATACCATCAGATTGTAACGACCAGACAAGTATTTTTATAATACTCATTCTTAAAAATTAAACAAAGTAAGAATATTTATTTGTTTTATTGAGATTTATACACTTATAACACGTTTGATATGTATGAAATACTTAAAATATAAAAATATAGGTGCTATAAAATCGTACAAAAATATCTAGCGTCACAAAATTTCAATATTGGCACTAGGAAACCATTCACATTTCACAACCTTTGTTTCGGAAAAAACTTCACAAAATAGATTTTTATCATTCCATTCGATTCGACACGTGATTGGCAAGAAATATGATTAATATCATTTTCTGTTTGTTAAAAAAAATAGCCGAATATTGTAATACTTAGCTAATTTAGTAAAGAATATGAGAGCTACATCTTCGCATCATTTCTCCTCCGCTGTTCACACCATTTAAAGGTTCAGCACTCTTAGCGTCCTCAGGAGAGAACCCTCGGAAACTGTCCTCAATCTCCTGAAGAGTTTTGTCCTTTGTCTCTGGTAACATGAACCAGACTATGGTCATGCAGAAGACCACCATGCCCGTATATAATAGATACGTTATAGACAATCCAACAGCAGTGGTTAACATCGGGAAACACTTGACAGCCACGAAGAAGTTAAGTGATAATGCTAAGTAGCTAACTCCACCTCCCAATCCTCGATATTCTAGAGGGAATAACTCCCCTGAAACTGCAAAAGGAATCGAGGATATTCCTACAGTTAACGAGAACATGTATAAACCTATTAAGCTTATAGGAATCCATTGGCTGTCGTAGGGCAGAATGTCCTTCTGCTTAGCGTAGACGTAAAACGCCTTTCCTAAATACGATATAATACAGATAAAGGTACTACTAAACAATAACGTGCGTCTCTTCAACGTCTTCATTAAATATACAGCTAATAAATTGCAAATAAGTCTCTCGATATCTAACACGACCATCAAAAACTTGGCGTTTGCTTCTGGTCCCACCACATGTCCTATAATATCAATTGCGTACGAACTAATTACATTAATACCAGCAAACTGGAACATGGTATACAAGAAGACCATGATGATTACAGGTTTGAAAAATTCCGGTTTCTTGCCAGCCTCACTTATATATTTAAAGTATCTCTTTAAACGCGCTTGTATTGACAACTTCTGATCAGCGACGCTAGATTTTCTTGACATTTTCTGCGCAATAATCATTTTCTCCAATTCGACTTGCTGTTCCTCGCTATTTCCCCTTAACCAGAAAAAGACTGTTCTGGCTTCTTCGTACCTTCCTTTGGTTATTAGCCAGGATGGAGATTCTGGTGTAAATATCATCAGGCATAAACTTGTGAACGTTGTAAAGGAACAAATCAAAGCACTTTGCTGCCAAGTGAAGTAGGTACCGAGTGCGTGGGAGAACAGGACACCAATGGTCAGTGATAATGAGACACTTGTGAGGAACATCCCTCTGTTTTTAGGATCAGTCATTTCCCCAATGATGATCGACCCCAAAGGTCCAAGCATTCCCATGGCTACTCCTTGGATAAATCTAGCTACGATGAGACCCGCGACATTGTTCACCAACAGGAGCATAAACCATCCCAGTAAGACCGGAAATACGGTGAGGAGATGGGATTTCTTCCGTCCGATGTTATCCAAAATGATCGTGATAATGAAGTTCCCCACGATCAGAGCGAAGCCAACAATGGAAGCTGAAATTAAAGAAAACAACGGTTAGATAATCGTAACTATAGCAAAATGAAAATTACAAACTAAATATCTTTCTCCAATCAGCATTAGGGTATTACCAATAAAAGAACTAAAAACATTCAAACGACTCCACAAACTTTAAAAATTATAATTTGCATGTAGGATTCACGTAAGTAGTTTCAGCGAAATGTTAGACTTTCAATAATTGTTAACAACTTCAGCACTGTCAGCCTCCTAGTATTCGAGGTAGACAAGATACCAAGTTGATAGTATCAGCGCGGGGTCTAAGAACCTATGCAAACGACATATCATAAACAGCTGAAGAAGCTCTTAAAATGCAAATAAACGAAATGAATGCAATCGTAGCTGTGTACTGTAGGAACCCTCCCATTTTTGGCGTTTAAAATTGTTATGTGCATTATGTATTACGAATAGACCTCTCGTGTATAAATCTACGTAAGAACGATCACGCCAGCCCACTCAAAATAAACCTATCAGCCGCACCTGCCTTATCTAGTTTTATTGGTTTTAATATTAACACAATGACACTTGACGCAGCACAACACTTGGAACAAAGAGTTAGATCAATACATGTTTTGTGCTACAAAATATAGTTATTGACTATCTCTATAAGTATTTATCTGAGATAATGTCAGTCAGGCTTAGCAATGCTGGTTTTTTATATTTTTTGAAGGTAGGGAAAGTAAATTTTCCCTGTCATTCGTGAACAGTAATAACATAGCTAAGATTTTTTTACGTGCACGGCAGTGCGCCTTACTGCACCTGATAGTAAGTAAAGTGGAGACTAATAGAATGTCGACTGATGAGAGATGATTACCCCTCAGCAGTCGACACAATTATGCCGGCCTATTGGAACCAGATATACACAGGCTGATACCGGAACGCGACACATTTACGTGGCCAGGTATGGTGGGTTTTACCACCTTGTGTACGTTGGTCGTTATCCGGGTACATATAAAGTAAATCCTACCACCAGCAAAAAGTTTCATGTCGTTCCAAAGCTTTATTAAGTAAGAGAATAGGATAAAAAGAGGGATAATATTAATTAAAGTTTAAAGATTATCAGAAATCTGTTCAAGGTACGGGCAGTAGCAAATACATACAAAAGATAAGATACAGTTCTACAGGCGTTAGAGAACCTTGCAGTACAATATTTTAAGTGTTTGAGTAATATATAAAGTTTATCGAGGTAAAGCAATATGACATCGCGACAAAGGCTAAATAAAGTGCAATTACATGTAGTTAGGATTATACCATCTTTCTTTGCTAGGAAGCGGTTTTGTGTCAAGCTCTGTGACTTTACAAAACTCAATAGCAAATTTGGCTTCGTGCCGAATTTCTGATTCAGTATCCAAAATCGACATACCAATTACTAACCCAGCGATTTGGCCCATTTAATGTACCTCTTTACACTACAGCGTGGTTCTTTGGTGCATGTCGTATTCACAGATATAGAACATGGATAATCCAAATCCATCCTTCAAAGATACTTACTAACCGAACTAGAATAATGTACCTTCTAACGTCCAAGTCTACTTTTGGAAACAAATCAGTCAAAACCTCGCCCAAAATAGTTAACACCTTGAACATTACTCTAAATACTTCCACAATTAAGATTCATTGTAATGAAGTCCTCACCGATCCATGACTCCTGCGCTGTGGTGGCGTGGATGTACGAGTCAGGTTTGCGAAGGCTTGGGATCAAGATAGCAGGAAAGCCGATGATACTGCCATGGCCGATGATGTTGATGGCCACCGAAGCCGTCACGAAACACTGGAATTAAAAACAGAAAACGTGAACGATTTATTGCTAAATTGTATCACGATCTTCATTCTACAATAATAGATGGCATTGTACTTAAATATATTTTCTATTATAAAGATAGATAAATGAAATCGATCACTAATTGTAGAGAATAAAACGTAAATATTTCGCAGTTTTCTAATTAACTAAATAACATTTTCCTAATTTCAATATTAACTATCTAAGCGCCGCGAAAGTAACGACACACAGTAAATTGAAAAAAAGTAGTAGCATAAAGCTGATAATCTTCATGTCACATTACGATATGTAGTTATCTAAGTGATATCGTACTAAGATCTAGACGCCTAATCATTGATCACTATCCTTAAGCGAAGAGAATCATGCGCTTGCAGATTTAAAGCATATCAGATAAGTACGTTCTATTTTTATAAAAAATATCAAGAACATGAATGACATACAAAGTAAGCTATGTTCTGTCTATAAGGTAATCCAGTGTCAATGTAAGAACCTTCGAACGATACATAATATTGTGAAATATCATCTCAACGTAGTTAAATATCTGAATCTAGAGAAATTCTAAGTCAACCCATGTAACACAAAATCAGTTGCAGGATCTAACTTTTGTTTACCCAAGTTCCATAATTACTCTCTAACAGCTGTTTTGAGTAAACGATTCCAATTTCAATCTTCAATACGATTCCGAGTATGAACCAATCAAAATAACTCATTGGTAAGCATGTAAAAAAAATGTTCTGATTGGTAATTTTTATCGTTTATAGAATATAGCGGTTAAAGCGAGCCGATTTTAAAAATATTCACGAAATATTAGTTGTCAAAGGGATCACCTCTAGTCATCAACCCAAAACAGGCCGTGATACATACTCACTAACAAAATTACTATGCGAAGCCCCTAAAAGGAGGAAGACCTACAAAAAGCAAAAGAGACAGAAAAACAATTTAATTTACATTGGCACTTAATCAACCTTATCCCAATTATCATAGCACGTGCCGGAAAACGTAGAAATCGATGATAAAATCTTAGAGCAAACGAATAATTTGATAAGGACTCAATGTGCAAATATTCGACCACAACAACGTATCGAGGACTCAGATATGTTAAAAAAACTATCAAGAAATACTAGTAACAAGACAGACAGATGTAGAAAAACTCATACGATGTAGACATGGAAATATAGGTTAATGAATCTTTGGTTCTACTTACTAAAATAGAAATTCCCATTGCAGAACAATAATGCATGTCCATAGTTGTATTAGTAAATAAAGTTACAGCAGACAGCGGAAAAATGAACGAGCGACCCAGTAGCCACGTGATTGAGTAATCACTACTAAGCATGACAATAATATAAAAGGGTATGTATGGATACATAGACTAATAACCAGCCTTTAAGGATGAACATGAGAACTGAGAATAGATGTGATTTTCTTCAGGACATAATTTTTGTATACGGGCACAGACAATTGCATGTGAAGGTCTATATAGAGTGTCGACTTGAGAGAAACGATTACCCGTCGCCAGACGACTAAATTACGTGGGCCTCTATGGCGCATAGCACCTTGTTTACTGTGCTATCCAGGCGGGTTCAAAAATCCTACCACCAGCAAAAGGAATTAAACATAATTAAAGCAAATAATAAATTTTCCGTACTGCAAAGGTCCAAGCGATGAAACACTAATCATATTATCATATTTGCAACTACAAATGTACCTCAACTGCCGTATAAACAACTCATTAGCGCCTTTACAACATTTTGTGTAATAAATGGTCCTTTACCAGTATAGTTACAAAATGGAATATTGATAGTATTTTTCCACATAAATGAATCAACGCCATTAGCAATATACAAAAACTGTTGTTCCGATTAAGACCAAATAGTACGCAGTATACCTTATTCATATTTTTTATACTAAGTGAAGTAAGGTCCAGTGGGCAAAATTATACCGGCATTTGAATACGGAATTATAAACGGTGAATTTTATGTACAGTCTCGCTATCCTAGCGCATACATTTGTATCCTACCACCAGCAAATACATAAGTCAACGCGACATTATAATTGTTTAGACTTTTAAGGCAGTTAGTCGCAACATCCTTAGGCCGAGCGACCACCTCCTACACAATTTTTTCTTGCATAAATATTGACCAGAACCAAGTAAACGATTTCCAAAGCTCATAATATTTTGTTTAATCACACATTACGAATACCTTAACATGCATTTTGAATTATTTTGTCTGTTATGTCTGAGCTAACCTTGAACACGGCTGAACCACTTTTCACAATAACATATTAGGGCAGATGAGTCTTTAGAGAATAATATGCGTTTCTTCCTAAAGAAATATATAATGATAATAATCAGCCCTGTTTTATATACTGTCCCACTGTTGGGCACGGGCTTCCTTTAGTACTGAGAGGGATAAGGCCTTAGTTCACCACGTTGGCCTAGTGCGGATTGGTAGACTTCACACACTTTCGAAATTCCAATAGAGAACTTCTCAGGTGTACAGGTTTCCTCACGATGTTTTCCTTCGCCGTTAAAGCAAGCGATTATTCACAAAGAATACTCACATAATTTTAGAAAAGTTAGAGGTGTATGCCCTTGGGTTTTGAACCTACGGACATTCGTCTCGGCACTCCGTTCCACAACCAACTAGACTTTCGCTGCTTTTCTCTAATCGCCGCCTAAAGATATATGTAGTATAACACGAATGACGCAGGAAGCAAAATCTGTTCCTTCCAGCAAAAACATAACTCGCCCTATGTTGTTTGTTTTCATCATTTCACAATGATGGGCCGATGGCGCACCAGATCGTAGCGTATTAAAAGATAAGATATAATTGTCAACGGCTAATCTACTTGAGAACGCGTTATCTTAACCTTGGAGAATTATTAATTGGAATCTGATAACGTGGTGCATACAAAACAATTAAGATATATAGCTTCCATGTGGATTTGGCTGTCAAGTGGTAATCCTGTCAAATATAAACGGCCATATTAATGCAATCTCACCACTCAAGTAGCCTTAAGTAAAAATTTTTAATACTGAACTATTTAATAAACAAAACTTGAGTTGATTGAAGTCAATAATTTGACGGAATCGCTTGCACCAACTGTTTATAGTAAACGTTTGATGCGCGATTAGTGCGGCGATCTTAAGATGCTGACTTTAACTTGACAGTGTATCAGCTGATATCGCACTCAAGAGCATAATTAATTTGGAACTGTCGATACAGCTCGATGTTTGTATGATGGTAACTACAAAGCAGTCTGCAATGTCTACCAGCAAGAGACGCGGTCCTCGATCGGTGCCATAGATCTACCAGCTTCCATATTGGATGTACATAGATTGATCCCAGTTAAGTATGTCGTTTTACCCTATATATAAACGAGAGAAGACTTGACACATTTTTCAAACAACTAGTGTAGGTTAAAAAAGTTGGTGGTGTAATCTATACCATTATATAAAGCTGAAGAGTTTGTTTGTTTGAACGCGCTAATCTTAGGAATTACCGGTCCAAACTGAAAAATTCTTTTTGCGTTGGATAGCCCTTTGTTCGTGGAGTGCTATAGGCTATATATCATCACGCTATACCCAATAGGAGCGGAGCAGTAATGCCTAATCTCAGGAACTACCGGTCCGAACTGAAAAAATCTTTTTGCGTTGGATAGCCCTTTGTTCGTGGAGTGCTATAGGCTATATATCATCACGCTATACCCAATAGGAGCGGAGCAGTAATGGCTAATCTCAGGAACTACCGGTCCAAACTGAAAAATTATTTTTGCGTTGGATAGCCCTTTTGTTCGTGGAGTGCTATAGGCTATATATCATCACGCTATACCCAATAGGAGCGGAGCAGTAATGTCTAATCTCAGGAACTACCGGTCCA
This sequence comes from Manduca sexta, assembly GCF_014839805.1. NCBI lineage: Eukaryota > Metazoa > Arthropoda > Insecta > Lepidoptera > Sphingidae > Manduca > Manduca sexta. The sequence goes on along the minus strand of NC_051117.1, from coordinate 1,568,332 downwards.
AACTGAAAAATTATTTTTGCGTTGGATAGCCTTTTGTTCGCGGAGTGCTATAGGCTATATATCATCACGCTATACCCAATAGGAGCAGAGCAGTAATGGCTAATCTCAGGAACTACCGGTTCGAACTAAAAAAATCATTTTGTATTGGATAGCCCTTTGTTCGTGAAGTGCTATAGGCTATATATCATCACGCTATACCCAATAGGAGCAGAGCAGTAATGGCTAATCTCAGGAACTACCGGTTCGAACTAAAAAATCATTTTGTATTGGATAGCCCTTTGTTCGTGAAGTGCTATAGGCTATATATCATCACGCTATGACCAATAGGAGCAGAGCAGTAATGGCTAATCTCAGAAACTAGGAGTTTGAACTGAATAATTCTTTTTGTGTTGGATAGCCCTTTGTTCCTGGAATGCTATAGGCTATATATATCATCACGCTATGCCCAATAGGAGCGGAGCAGTAATCGCTAATCTCAGGAACTACCGGTTCGAACTGAAAAAATATTTTTGTGTTGGATAGCCCTTTGTTCCTGGAGTGCTATAGGTTATATATCGTCACGCTATGACCAATAGGAGCGGAGCAGTAATGAAACATGATGCAAAAACGGGGACAATTTATTAGTGTTGAGAGCTGTTGCGTGCGCTGCGTAAACGGTTAAAGTTATGCAACAATAATGTATGACGGGATTGTTCCTCTTAAAAAGTTCTACAAAAATATATCATAAAACAAAGTCCCCCGCTGCATCGGTCTGCCCGAACGTGTTAAACTCAAAAACTACCCAACGTATTAGGATAAAATTTGGTATGGAGACAGTTTGAGACCCTGGGAAGAACACAGGCTTCCGGGAAAATATATAGCGTGACTTTTATAACGGAAAACTTTGGCCCGAAAAACTTTATAACGCGGGCGGAGCCGCGGGCAAAAGCTAGTGTATTTTATATCCGCCCAAATAACGACCACCGTACACTAGGTGTTACCCCTATAGTAATCCACGTAAGTGTGTTTCTTTCCGGGATCAGTCTGTACATATGCGGTTCGACAGGCCGGCATAATTGTGTCAACTGCCGAAGGGTCTCTCGTCAGTCGACATTTTATTGGACACCACTACACATACTATCAGGTGCAGCGAAGTCAATCTACCATGCTCGTATAAAAAAATCTATCTATATTATATTTCTAGTATGTCTTCAACTTTTTGTTTTAATAAATAGATAAATAAAATAAAATGTAGGCGAACATAGATGCACTTATAAGTCAAGGTACATGAGAATATTTAATTATTACTTAAATAACGTCGCTTATAACTAAAGACTTTTTATATTGTACATATAACAATAAGAAAACAGTCCTAATTTTGTTGTCTGTCTGTCTGCTCAACTTATTTATGGCTGTACTAATTAAGAAGTGTCTTCAGCGTATTAATTTGTAATCGAAGCGCTATTTTTGTCTCTGTGCGAAAGCATTTCTGCAGGCTAAGGTATCTACTCCCTACGGGCTCTCCATAACCCGCGCAACCAGTATGGGCGAACCCAGTGGGGAGAAGGGAAGGGCAGTTGCCATCTCCTGGCTACAACCCAAGTACATACTTGTGTATGCGACTACCTATATGAAATTTACGCTCACCAACCCCACCCCTCAGCCTCTGGATCACGATTTGTGATTTCCTTTGCCCTCCTCCAGGGTTGACAGCTGGCTAAGCTCATGCCAACCAATCAAAGTATGTACAATATTATATAAAAAATAAATAACTCAATTAGGTATTAACAAGTGCGAGACCGCAGATAAATACTAATATATAAACATGAAACAATGAGAAATTCCGCGAAACGATGATACATCAGAACAATTTCTAATTTAAGAACAGGGAAATAGGAAAATTCGAAAGAGAACACGCTAGATGGCGTTATACTGTATTTTTATTAAATCGGTCTCGAGACTTCAATGTGGTCGGCGAATTAACTTATTACATTTTATTTTTGAAATATGTTATATTTATTTCTGAAGTCGATGAACTCATGCGCTTTCCATTGCGCGTAATAAGTGCTCCAGCGGTTACAATGTCCTCAAACCACGTATGACCCTTGCGTAAATTTCACCATAAATTTGGGTTCTTAAGTTTATGTAAGTTGTAACATCCACTACAACTCTTACCTCCCTCCCACCCTTTCATTTGTTTATAAGTATTATTCAAATTATTTTTTTTATATTATACAACGATCACTGATTTGGTCACTTTCTTATTTAGGTCAATATTGTCAAAGGCAAAAATACAAAACTATAAATTAGTTACAAATGACTAGAATTATTATCTAATAATAGTGAAATATGCATCTAAATCTGTTCAGCCACGTTTCATTGATGAACCTTTAAAGAGACTGACCGTTTTATTATAAATAATTAATAAAATGCAGAATTTAAACATAATAATATTTTATTGCCTCTTGAAATAGCAAGTACCTAGTTACCTACATCTTTGTGAATAAATAATGCTTAATACAGCTGTTTCATTTAAAGAATAAAATCAATTATAATCTACTTTTTAGTCCAGCAATACAAAATTGCGAAACTAATAAAAAGATATTGAGAAATCGATTACACAAATATGGATACATCGATGATGTAAAACCACTTTAGGATAAGTAATAAAACTGTATAGCTAACGTACTTGTAATGTAATAAACAAAATAATAAAAACGAATAGAGTATTTAAATACACTAGTTCACCTAATTAGTGTCTAGAGTACTTGAGTAATCATTGAATTTATAGCTTAGATGTTGTCCTGAAAAATAAATTTGTATTTCGCAGATGACCTGATTAATGACTTTTGTATATTAGTAAATTAGGAAAATTCTTTTAATTATACGACGACATATTATCCTTCGTCGCGATATACTTTTTAGTCTAGGCAAGAATGTGTCCAGATCAAAACAGGCAGTTTGTAAAGAATGCTGTGATAAACAATTTTTTTGGTACGTGAAAGTGATGCACTGCATCTGATGTAAGCGATGCCGTCCAGATAAATATCGATTAGCAACAAAAGGCTATCTATCATTCGACATAATCATTCCCGTTTACTAAGATGCTCCTTCACGCTACGGAAAGACCCAGGATTATAGGAAGAGAATACGTGCGCAAACTATTCTAAAGCCGAAAAGAAATCTATATTAGACTACATTCGATTAAACTCACAACATACCTTTTCATACCAGTACATTACAAAGTTAATAGTTATGTTTACACGATTTCAAGTGTCCAATCCACATGCTCATCCTTCAAGCAATTAATTTTCATTAAACTCGTCAACAACGCTCTAATTACAACTAGCAACTAAACAATAAGATAATATAGCGCATTACGTACATACACGTGCGCGGTGCGGCACGACTAATTAGTATGTATGTGTTTGTATCATACCTATCATTATTGGAATGACTGATCAAAAGTAAACGTTTTAAAAAGAACGATTCTAGATTCTTTTTTATAGGATAGGAAGGCAAAGGATGGTGCTGATTGTGAGTGTAAATAAAGTGTTATAGGTACTATATTCAGAGGACGATAAAAATTAATTTAAAAGAAATCTATCTGGTTTCCAGTTACCGCTATTGTACGTATAAAACGTAGTTAACAGTTCTGACCAATAGATTTATTATGAAAGAAGATATTTGTTTTTTATCAAAATATGATTCAATGTAGTGTGACCCACTAAGTTTCTTTAGTGTTGTAATGTAAAAACCAAACAACGATTTTTTGTCAATTATTTTATTATTTAATTTTATGATCTGTAGTGATATGTTGGAATTTGATCAAAGGTTATTTCTTTTTCATAAAACGATTTTATAATGACTAAAATTAACTGTACCATTAGTGATAACGTCATTCATTATGGGATAAGTCCTTTCCCGATCCTTAGAAACATAGAGGATCCTTAAAATGGAGGGAAAAAGTAAATTAAGGTTATAAGACCCAGGTAATATCTCTGACCGTACAAAAGGCAACAGCATGAATGCCATTGCAGTAAAAAAAATATTCTACATGGTCTACCACTAATCAAATTTCTTGAAGGAAGATTTAAAGCTGCGAAACCCAGATGAAAATAGAAAAACTATGTTTAAAGGCAACCTTTCGCTCACTGCGATGAAGTATGTTGTGTTGAACACAATGGCGTTGTAATGCGGAATTACGAATAACAACCATTACCGACGTCTAATTGTTTCTAAATACCTAACCGTTGTGAGAAAATACTCGAGATTGTTTTATAAACTATGTAACACACACAAACATCACGCTTCTATCCCGGAAGAGATAAACAGAGATGCTACTGGGGCAACCTTTTTCTCCACACTCCGTCCTATGACGTGTTAGCAAGTCTGCCACCATGTCGGCTACAAATTCCTGACTCCGGGCTGATTCTGAGCAGTAAAACCCAACATCACTGCCCGACCCGGGATTCGAACCCAGTACATTAGAACCGTGTAGTAGCACGCACGCTATTTTATTTAAAGCAATATTTAAGTAAATCTCTTCGGATTCTTCTAAAATTATTTTAACCCAACAGCTGTAATTTGTCACGATGAATATTCTATAGATAGATACGCATTTGTTATTTATAAGTTTCTCAAAACAAACTCAGTAAAATGCGGTAAGTCAACTGCTGAAAAGTCATCTAACTAAATACGACTTTCAACCTGACAAATAAAATAGTTATAGCAGTGAAGTTTGTGAAGATAATTTAAAATTATAAAAATAATAATGAATAAATAATGAATTGAGATGTTCCACTGCTAGCCTGCCGGTGATAGTCTAGAGTAAAACGGACTGCCGCAGGTCCGCAGTATCAAAAGTCAAACTTTCATCTCAGCACTCCATTGCCACACCGATTTCTCTATTCTGGTTCGAGCACAATGATTGAAGACGAGACCTGGCACTCAATTTCAGCTAACTATACATTCTCCGCTCTGCTACCTTAATTTTTTAAAATATTTAACTGACTTTTCTCGTGACTTTGTCCGTGTGACAAAATGTTTTACGGAATCAAAATCGCAATATATATTTTCCCGGGATAAACCAGCCTAGGTCATTCTCAGATTCTCAATACGAAATTTCATCGAAATCCATCAAGTTTATCGCCTTCAAACAGACGCGGCGGGGGACTTTGTTTTATATTTAAAGATATAAAAACACCACCGCCACTATCTAGATTTTCCTTAAAGACACCTAAAATAAACCATAAGACCTAAAATCAACACGACGCAAGTCCGCCACTTAAAACCCGGATAGTCATATCGTTCGTTAAGCCCGTGGTGATACCAAACGCGTGTTAAGCCCACTGTTGTTAACGCACATTATCTTAATGTTAATTATATTTGTCCAATATCGTGACCCAGATCTTTTTTATCTCGGCAAAGTTACATGACGTACTCGTCTACGTCACATACTTTGCTGTAAGAAGAATCAATAAGACAGAAAGGTTGCTTCTTTAGCCTGATCTTACTAAGAAATATTTAAGAAGCGAATTTACCCAAAATATAAAGCTTATTAATGCGGTAAGAGGAAAACTTGTGATGTTTCTTGATCAAAGAGGTGAATGCTCCCTCGCCTTCAAATCAAGTCATAAAGCCGTCATTTTATTATGTTTGAAACTATTTTGATCACCACAATATACTAATTACTGCAACTCGTATAAGGATCAAGGGTACCTATTAGGAATTAATCCACTAGGATACAACTAAGATCCCATTGCAACAAAATCATACAACAAAATTCATTTTAACCAAGTCAATATCACTATTGCAGCGACTAAAGCACTCATTTAAAAGTCCGATGTCTTCGAATAAGCCAACTCTTGTCCAACTAACAGTCAGGTAAAAATATAAAACATTGTTGCTAACGCTCACCCAAAGTCTAGTGTGTTTGTATAATTTAAGCCCTGTCAGGTTAACAATCTGTCCGATTTAAAAAACAAAACACTGTTGCTAAGCGTAAAACAAAGAAACCCAAGGAGAAAAGTCCTGAATATCATATCACTCTAGAGATACAAGTTCAATATCACTCCCCGAAGTGCCATATATGTCAAGTCTTTAGGTGACTGCCATGTATGTCAAACCCGAGGGACCATAGGTCAGTGTCTCAAGACGCTAGGCCAATAAAGCAAAAATAGCAACTGTTTACGAATCATATTGAGTACAAATAGAATTAGAAACGTAGTACGTGAGATCGTAGAATGAGCTATTTGTATAACAAAGGATTTAAATACATCGCATTTTATATTGAAATAGGTTTGTATTGAAATGGAGGCATCGTAACAATTGGGATTGTTTTAAAATTTTAAAGGTTTTTTACGGAATTTTATTCACGAATTTTCTTATTTTCATTGTTAGTTTAATTGTTTTTAATTTTGCCGATTTTTTATTGCATAGAAAACAATACATGCAACAATGGACAATAAAAATAAAAAGCTGTCAATAATTGATTCGTTTAAAATTTCAGCCAGTGAAAAAATAAAAAAGAATAACATAAAAATGCGAATAAGTTCCAATACCAACAAAAAATAAAAAAAAGTAATATCTAAATAAATAAAAAAAAAATACATAATAAATATTGGCACCAAAAATTAAAAAGACCCACCTGTCGCAACAAAGGGGTGTATTTCCCCTCCTTCCTATTGTCTTCGCCCATATTAAAGCACGTCAAACTAGCATTTTCGCCACACCACACAGCACAGATTATCAAAAGGTGACTGGATCGAGCGTTACTGTACGATAATGATTAGATATCAATTATTACGAATACTGAAGCGTATCTAGGGGATGCTCTTTGTGCGAACTGACGACTGCTCGTCTGACGCGGGAAATCGCTTGTGCGGTAAGGTGGCGGTCACACGCGTGTCTTGACGACTTACTCAAGTCAGACGGCGTTCAGAATGGTGGTGAAATAATAAACGATTTAATGAGACAATTCAAGAGGCTTAAATTTCATGGAACAAAGTGCATAAAGAATAATCAGCTATGTTTATAGCACATATTTTATGAAGATTCTAATTATATTTAAAAATATGTTGGCTACTAATATTCTTATAGTATTTGAAAAATGGACTAGTTGAGTCAGCCCTAAAATTTGATAAACTAATCTATCTGAAAGTACATTTATCCGCTATAAAAAATCTTTAATGTTGCTACCTGCAATTTAATTTTGGTTTTGGAAACAGTGACGAGGCGAGTATTTATTGTATATTTTTTTCTAGTAAATTACTTATTTTATTAAATTTTATTAACGAATTTCTTGTGAGTTGCTATTCAAAGTTAAAAATAAATTCTAAAATTTAAAAACATTTCCAAATGGTTTTTTATATCCCGAACACATGAAAACCTCAGCATGAATAGAAAAAAAAACATCAAGAACAAAACCATAGCCAAGAACAAAAAAAAACTGTGAAAATATAATGAGCCTTATCTATTGCAACATTAGCGTCCTTATGAGTTTTCTGAGTGTTTCCATAGATTACATTAGAGGTTATTGATTAACAAATATAAAACTTTGCATATATTTGACCTACATTTCCATATTTGTCGTACAACGGACCTTGTGAATATTGCAAAATGTGTGAATTTAAACAATAATAAAATGCGTTTGTATACGTATAAAGGTAATCCACTCGGTTACGTTAGCATCAAACATCCAAAAAAGGATATGGATGATATTTTAAAGAAAAATAAAGCAATCATTTTCTAAAGAGGGGCATGATATGCTTAACATTCAAGGTTTTAGAAAAATGTTTAATGCATTCAAAAGATAGAAAATAATTGGGAATTAATTCTTGTAAATAATGAAACTTTAGGTTTGTTTTCAAAACTAATTTGGACTCTAAAATATACCTACAATGTATCCCAAGTCACGTCTCGCTTCCCTACAAAACCTCTATCCTTGTATCAAATACCATAAATTTCCAATCGCCCAACACCTAAACAAGTATTTGAACATTTTGTTTTACCCCAAAAGCATCGTATTCCATTACCTACTAATTGTCTTATCAACCCTCTCATCGCTGTAACCAGTCTAGAAAATGTCAACCCCAATGACTCTGCATTTACAAACAGCAGAACATAACGTGCCTTTACGTTGGTAGTTGGCGCTGATCCCACTTCGACGTAAACAGACGCGAAATGTTATTGACACAACGATATTTTGGGCATGTGCCGCTATTGCTTCTAGAATTATGGCGATTTGCGCAAATAATATTTACTGGGCAGTTTTGTTCTCCATGATGGGATTTAGATTTAGTCTCCGTAACATGGTTATAATCAGAACTGGAAGTTACCTCATACCTAAAAAAAAATTTATTCGATTCAAAAGTATTTGTCTCGTCTGTTGTGGGATTAATAGCCATATCTTTAATTGATCCTAAATCTATAATTTATTTTGTAGCCGTAGGCCGGACTCTGTGGCGTACCTCGGAACAAGCCTATGTCCACCAATATACTGCAACGGGTTGATGATGATGGCAAATAAAAAATAAATATATGTAGGAACAAGGAACGCCTAACTACACACAGGCGAAAGTAGTAATGTATTTCAGTGAAACACGCGAGCTGAATTTGGCACTACATCTTGGCACGATGAAAGAAAGGAAGTGATATCATCACGGCAACCCAATGGAGCGTGGCCAGAGTGGTTAGTTTGGCTCGAAGCCACTGATGGAACTAGATTTACCGCGCCCCTGAATTTCACTACCCTATATTCACCAAAGAGGGACAAACTGTATGACTTATCACGAGTAAATCGCAAATTCCTGGATAATATATAAGGCAGAGAACAATCGGGAGAGGAGGGTCACTTGGTATTAAATACTGAATAAAAACAAACTCCCTAATTTTAAGAGGATCATGGAGCATTTCAAAATGTGAAAGAGAAGTGAATGTTAGAGCGCTACATGTATGGACGATTTTCCATAGCTCTTCTGGTCTTACAAAATAAACGAGCAAGACTGGCAGGAAGATAAAACTAAGGCAGCAGAGTCTATTAATTTTTTCCTAACTCCGAAAACGGCTGAACCAATTTTGATATTAAGCGAAACTTCACAAAATTAAGCGTGAAACTACAGAAACCATTTTTTTTTATGAGGAGACGTATTGTCATATCTACCCAACGCACTATGAAGACGTAGGCCTGACATTAAAATTGCGGGAATGTGCATATCGTATTTGCAATTAAAGTTACAAAAGAATGGAATATTCTGAATACATTAGTCATATGTAAATAAGAGAAACAATAAAAATGTATAGGTAGGTATGCCATGGACTTGTTGCTAGTCAAGATAATGGGCATAATGTCATAAATCCTCCATTGGAATTCCCTGGAAAAATAAACGAGATTTTCCTGTTGATAAACCAAAATGCAACTCAGCTGAAGACTTACTCTAAAATTCGTTTGAAGTGTTTACCTGTTTTAAATATAAGTGCGTATTTTTTCTTAGAACTTTATTTTATTACGCCAACGACCGGCCCATCTGCAAAAACATGTTCAACAGTTTTTTTTTTATTTGGAATTATATAATTAATTATATCCTTATTTAACATACGTGGATGCAAATGCATAATTTCGTATCTTTGCAATTCATTAAAACCACATGGCTTGCCTGGTGGCACGCGCAAAACCTGACTATAAATGAAATGAAAAAATTCATTTGAACCTGTAAAATTTTATACATTATTTAGACTCCGTCAATATTAATTGTAACACCAGTTCGAAAAGCAGTTCTCATCAGAGAAGAACGGGCAAGATACTCCAGTGTTGGTCTTTCAAAATCAGTTTAAGGTATAAGCTACAGAACATGATAAACTCTAGGGTGGGCAATTAATGAATAATGTTTTTATTTACCTACTTTCACTTTATCCTTCACGAATTCCCAAGGTCTATGAGAGAAAGATCAAAAACCTAACATTCGCATTATGATAAAATAAAGAAGACATTGACCGGAGCGTTGATACAATTTAGCTAATATTAGAAAAAGCTGCGATCGCCAGACATTTTTGATATGTCGGGCAATTGACTCGGCACCCGACCCACATAGTTTTATTTACTAACACAAGTCGGAGTGGACACGTGAGGCGAAAATGAGGCAAAATGTGTATTCTTTGTAAACTATCGCTTGCTTGAACGGTGAAGGAAAACATCGTGAGCAAACCTGCACACCGGAGAAGTTATTTATAGGAATTGAGGGTATGTGAAGTCTACGAATCCGCACCAAGCCAGCGTGGTGAACTAAGGCCTAATTCCTGTCAGTAGTAGAGGAGGCGCGTGGCCAGCAGTGGGACAGTATATAATACTGGGCCCTTATTCTGTATGATAGTGTAAGCGCGTAACGCGGCCGTGTCATGTTATCTTCGAGAAATGTGCGTGGAATGGTATTCTGTAAGCCAAATCTCTATAGTCCTAAACATGACGCGTTGTGTTGCGTGCTTGTTACGCACTGTCAAAATAACGTGTGAGATAGAGAATAAGGGCCCAGGGCTAATATTTTTACACACGTATTTTTTAGAAAAGTCAGTGGTGTGTGCCCTTAGGATTTGAACCCGCGGAAATTAGTGTCGGCAGTTCGTTTCACACCCAACTAGGCTATCGCCGCTTACTTGGGCCTTATCCTCAATGTTACACATTATTTTAGAAGTACGTAACGCAACGCGTCGCGTTTAAAACAATAGAAATTTAAATACGAATACCATTCCAGGGTAATTTAGAACATAGCGTCACACAGCTATATAGGAGATACACTGTCATAGACAAACTGCTATGAAAAACATGTATATGTGAACAAAAATATTGTTTCTAAAAACCAAAAACGTATGTGATTCACGCCACGTTTACTGTTTTAAACAAGTCGATTGTGCGAAACGAAATGACACGTTTTCACGAGAAATAACACCGAGCGATTAGTACTGTTTACTCGGCTGTTTACGCCTGGTGTCTTTGTCCCGATGCTTTGTCCATTTTGAAAATTAAATTAAAATTTATCACGATCTGTTTCAAATTTTGTCGCATAATAATTTTAATCGTTCGTGTGTGCCTATAGGCTGTGAGATTTTTTATCGTAAATACTCCTTGGACCTTGTTTTAATATTGTAATAAAATTCTTTATAGTTATATACTTACCACGGGTGACGTAATATATAAATACTTTGTATTGTTTAGTGCAAAAATCATTTTATTGTAGCGTAAATTATAAAACGAAGTACATATTTACATATTTTAATTTATGGTATATGTGGGCGTCTTATTAATCTACAGTTTCTTACTTACATATATTGATTACGGAATAGCACTGTATATTAAAATTTAAAAAGGTAAAATGTTGAATTAAATATTTTTTTTATGTTTAGTAATAAGTGCCATAGATTCAATTCAGAATATCATCCATTTCAATTGGATGTTTTATGGTTCATTACTGAATACTGAGTTTTAGAGGCTACTTTAAACTTATCGCGAGAATGAACTTTTATCTCCACGGACTTCGATACAGACGGAGCCGAGGGCTAAAGCTATGTTATTGCATATTAGGTTTGTCAACACCGGTCTGCTGCCATATTTAATTTACGTCCTTAACTATATCTCATATCAGTTGTATAATATTTAGCCCCGTCATGCTTCGTCACTTCATTATATTTTAATTCCAGGTTAAGTTAAATGAAATATATCTATTCGCATATGCGGGTATTTAAAATAATCTTGTTGACTGTCAAATTATGCATTTTTATTTCCCATAAATATTAATTTATTAATATTCTTAATATTAAACAAATTCCACATTTTTATAAAATACTGCGTACCTACAAAATCATATTTTTCAAGTATTTTTAGGTAATCCCTTTCAGATATAGCAGGATTTGTGAGAACCTTATCTTGTTGGCTTTCTTACAGCCTTGTACGTATTGTCAATGGCTGTCCATTGGAGATAGTGACGTCAACTCCGTTGCCACGCCAGATAATGGATATATGTACTTAACTCGTTTTTGCCATGCTACGTCATATTTTGCGACATTTATCATCGGAAGGTTTATAAAACAAACTTCTATGTTTCCAAGCGGTCAAAACGGTTTGTAATGTGTACTTTATAAGGGCTTACGCACACGCGACGTTTTTAAACAGGCTGACGATGAGTTTTTTTTAATAATTCGGAAAATATTACCTAGATGTCATCATAGTCGTCAATGGAATGTCAGTTCGAAAATAGAACACAATCGCTAAGTCGATTGTCCTCAGCGGCTAACAATGTGACGGTCTGGCAATTGCCAAATTTTTGTTGCCAATGTTTTAATTCATAAAACAAATAAGTATAATATGTTACTATTTTTTTAAATATTTTGATTAAACGTTTAAGATCAGTTCGAGTTCATTTAAGATCCCATGTATTTATCGATTTTTATTCTTTTTTATACGTGCATGGTAATCTGACCCCACAACATCTGATGGTAAGTAGACTGGCTCCAATTGAATGTCGACTGACGACATATTATGATTCTCGCTCGACAGTCGACACCATTATACCGGCCTGTTGTCATCATTTCCTATTATTGTTACTTATTCTTAAAACTAAAATAAACTTGCAGGTTAATTTCTCAGCTGAATTCTCAGTACTCCATTAATAACCACGAAAGTTAATAAATGAAAAACAAAATAATAATGATTCTTTAATTATTCAAATTACAATTTTTTTTTAAATTCTCCTTTAGGTACGTATGGAACTAGTAAGTCATATACTTTTTTTTCAATGTACTTCGTTCATAGATTATAATATTTGTACTCGATAAATCACTTTATGTCGAATAATAAGAGATTTAATGATAATACTGGGATTAAAAAGCAATAAACTCTGAGATAAAACATGACTTTGATCAAATCAAGGATATTTTTAGAGATGGGCTATGGACTTGGCCGACTAGACTTTTTGCTCACAGGTTCTTAATAATTTTAATTATGTTTTTGTTTTAAGAAGTACCTGAGTAAAAAATTTAAACTATATTTCAAGTATTTCTTTTTAATTTGTTATGTTCTATTTACCTATAGCTCATAAAAATACTAGATAATTCACATTTATTACCGACTAGTCGCCGAATTAAAAGTTATTTCGATAATCTGCTTTCGCAACGCGTTGGTGCATCTCCATTATTATATTAAAAACTTATTTATTTGTCAAACTTGACCTTCTGATATGCGGAACTGATATGAACTTTGTTATTATTTGGATGGGACTTTCGTGCTGGGAAGGTATCACCAGACTAGTTAGCTTTTATAACCACCATAGAGGCTTTTCACCGACATGGTGAAAACACAATAGTGTGTTGCTCTGACAAATCAGGTCCCATTTTCCAGGATCAGCTGCTTGGGCGTACCTATCTAGGAGGACAAGGGTACTTGGCGGTCAGCCTAAAAATGTCTTCACCCATTTAAAAAACTCCTACACTTACAGTTGCCTCGTGTAGTACAAGATTGATGGCGAGATTTTCTTTTTTTTTTGCTCCCGCCATCTGCCTCCGTTGGAGAAAATCTGTAAGTACGCCAATGCTCGGCCGGTGTTCATCCATTAAGGCGGGATAGTTGAAGGGACGCAACCTCTTTCGATAGTCATACACAGCCCCAGTAATTTTGAGATAAATGTCCTTATTTAATGAAATCCTCAATAATATGCTTGAATATATAACATAAATTACCTGCTGATATAATGCTAGCAAGGCGTTATAAATTATTATGAAATTGAAACTTAAAAACATAAATGCTGTTATAAAATTCACCTAACGCCATCTAGTCATGTAAGTATAAATCAATAAAAACAATCGGTTTCAGATGTACTAGGTGGCAATGTACGAGAACCAAAAGTTACTCCAATATATATGTTATGTTAGGGTTATAATATGTATTAATATAATAAGAAATATTGTAATTTTTTTTTTTTGACAAACCATAGTACTGGAAAAGATTTTTTGACATCTCGTTGTAAAAACGACATCTAGTGGTAAGTTAAAATTTTTCTTAAGCAACTAAATAGCATACGTTTATTATTCAACACAACAGAGAGCGCTTTATACATCCACATTAAACTAATTCAATGCAGCCCGCAAACTACCTATAATATAAAATGATAGTGTGTTACTATACACTATACAGTATGTGTAATTTTTTTAACTATGCGAGCTAAGTAAAACTAAATGCCTTAGCTTAGTTTTTGATTTGAAACCTACACTATTATTGTAAAAATAGAAAAACACTCTTCATTGCGAAAATATAATTACTAATTCACTCAATAGATGGCATTTTACTTAAGTTTTCAGCTACTGGTGCCTGATGCTAAAACAGTCTAAAACAATGATTTGAAATGTTACTTATCGATTTTAATATATTTAAATAAAACAAGTTATAAAAATACTTTAAAAATGTATGGTACTGGTTATGCTACAGTACGCATACACAATTTGGCCATGGTATGGTAACCATGAGTTACTTCGCGGCGTAAGTATGACGCATTTCGTGTTTGACTCACCACGCAACGGCCTCTACCGGCATCACTCGACGGGTGAATAACGCGGCTGAGAAATAGGAGACCGCGAGTTCGATATAGGCACTCAAATAAACAGTGTATTATTAGTTCTAGAAATATTATAACATCCGATTTTTGATACCTCTTGCCACCCACATCGATTTTTCTAAAACATTATAACAAAATTTGATTCGCATACATAATTAGAAGTATTATATGCCTTAAGTACGACGCGAATCTCTGATGCGTATGAAATTTGTATAATATGTTCTAGGCATCGGAATTCGGATATAATAATATTGCATATTTTTATTATCGCAACCTGAGATCTAGATAAATGAAACCACAAAGTAAATAAATAACTTAAAACAATTTATTGTTCCAACTGGTGATCATGCCCTGCCATAAGTGGTACAATAAATTAATCAGTCTTATAAAAATAATCCATTTTGTCATCCTTCATCGAATCACGTAGAAACTGCAGGTACTATGTTGCTGCGAGATGTTCAAGTGAGATGAGTGTTTAGTCGACCTCTTCGACGGTGGGTCCGTCAGCTCTGCCGTGCTGTTGCCCTCCTGGCGCGGCCCCAGCACCGGCGCCGCCGTGCATCTTCGTCATGACCGGTGAGCAGACACGTTGCAGGTCCTTGAGCTTGTGCTCGTACTCTTCCTGCTCGGCGAGGGTGTTGTTGTCGAGCCAACGTAGCGCCTCATCACAAGCGGAGCGCGCCGTGCTCTTGTCGCTCTCGCTGAGCTTGTCGCCGGCGTCGTCGAGCGCCTGCTTCACGCTGAATACGTACGCCTCAAGCTGGTTGCGTGCCGCCACGCGCTGCCGCTGCTTCTCGTCCTCTTCCTTGTACCTCTCCGCCTCGGCGAGCATGCGTTCGATTTCCGCCTGCGACAGTCGGCCGCGGTCGTTCTTAATCACGATGTTCTTCGAGCGACCCGTGCTGTTCTCCTTGGCGGACACATTCAGGATACCGTTCGCGTCCATGTCGAAGGTGACGTCGATCTTGGGGACGCCGCGAGGCGCCGGCGGGATGCCGGTCAGGTCGAACGTGCCGAGCAGGTTGTTGTCCTTCGTCATGGCGCGCTCGCCCTCGTATACCTGGATCGTGACTGCTGGCTGGTTGTCAGAGTACGTGGTGAACGTCTGCGACTGTTTGCACGGGATCTTGGAGTTGCGCTCGACGATCTTGGTCATGACGCCACCAGCAGTCTCGATGCCGAGCGACAGTGGAGCCACGTCCACCAGCAGCACGTCCTGGATCTTGGAGTCGGTGGCGCCGCTCAGAATGGCGGCCTGCACAGCGGCGCCGTACGCGACCGCCTCGTCCGGGTTGATGGACAGGTTCAGCTTCTTGCCGCAGAAGAAGTTCTGTAGTAGCGACTGCACTTTGGGTATGCGCGTCGAGCCTCCGACGAGGACCACGTCGTGGATCTGACTCTTGTCCATCTTGGCGTCCTTGAGCGCCTTCTCGACGGGGTCGAGGGTGCCGCGGAACAGGTCTGCGTTCAGCTCCTCAAAGCGCGCGCGCGACACTCGTGTGTAGAAGTCGATGCCCTCATACAGCGCGTCGATCTCGATAGTTGCTTCAGTGCTGGACGAGAGCGTGCGCTTGGCTCGCTCGGCTGCGGTACGTAGACGCCGGAGAGCGCGAGGGTTAGAGCGCAGGTCCTTTTTGAACTTGCGCTGGAACTCCTCCGCGAGGTGGTTCACCAGCCGGTTGTCGAAGTCCTCGCCACCTAGGTGAGTGTCACCCGCCGTCGCCTTCACCTCGAACAGCGAGCCCTCGTCAATGCTCAGGATGGACACATCAAAGGTGCCGCCGCCCAGGTCGAAGATGAGCACGTTCCGCTCGCCCTTCAGGTTCTTGTCAAGGCCGTACGCGAGTGCAGCGGCGGTGGGCTCGTTAATGATGCGCAGCACGTTCAGTCCTGCGATGGCGCCTGCGTCCTTGGTTGCCTGTCGCTGTGAGTCGTTGAAGTACGCCGGCACGGTGATGACCGCATCGCGCACCGCGCTGCCCAGGTACGCCTCGGCCGTCTCCTTCATCTTGGTCAGCACCATGCTGCTGATCTCCTCGGGCGCAAACCTCTTCGTCTCGCCCTTAAACTCCACTTGGATCTTGGGCTTGCCGCCGTCGCTGACCACCTTGAACGGCCAGTGCTTCATATCCTGTTGGATCTTTGGGTCGTCAAACTTCCTGCCGATCAGTCGTTTCGCGTCGAACACTGTGTTGTTGGGGTTCAGCGCCACCTGGTTCTTGGCCGCATCACCGATCAGCCGCTCGGTGTCCGTGAACGCGACGTACGACGGTGTTGTTCTGTTGCCCTGGTCGTTGGCGATGATCTCCACATTGCTGTGCTGCCACACGCCGACGCACGAGTAAGTCGTACCGAGATCAATTCCAATTGCTGGCATTTTGATTGTGTGTTGATTACTTTTCTTCCGTAAATAATACTCTTAAAATCGCTGGAAATATTCTTCACTTCGCTGAGAGCGTAACTTGTGTTTCGGTTTCGCACCGATGTCTCTTCGTCTGCTTCGTATTATGTTTCAAATTGTACTGAGTTCCCGCCGCACTGCGCGCGCTTAAATATTAAACAAATAGTATTCTAGAATGTTCTACAACATGCGCGACGCTGCCAATCAGAACACCTTTCTTGCCGAATGTTCTGGAATGTCATTAACGCCGACCAATAGCAATGCCGCACTTGACGACAGAGACAAAATTATATTGCTCACTCTTGTTTTTCCTGTGTTGCTAAGTTATAAAATCAGATAAACATTACGGTTTTTTTTCTAACAAGAAATGGAATTATGAAAATTTTGTTTGTGTAACAATTTTATAATTTATAAAGCAATATAATAATAACCTAAAGTTTAAAATAACAACAGTAATAAATTATGTTAGATATTATGTTCTCACGTAAACTCGCAGATTAAGATTTTATTTAGGAAAATTAAAACTAATCACTAATGTCACATAATAAAAAACATACCTGTAACGTCTTCACCTACAAATAATAATTATTGCTCCATGCCTTAAATTACTGTTGGATATTTTTTGTGATTTCGTAATATCCAAAATGTTTTGTTTATTTGAAATATTTGCACAATAACATGCATTCAATATGTTATCAGAATTATTATACTTATACAAATATAAAAATTGTATCGCAAAGCCGAAGTTAAGTAAATAAAATTTTCCTATATATAAAAAAAATTCAGGACATATTTCTGGAATATTTATATTGCTCACACAGCAACACTGTCTGAATATCTAGAACGCAGTAGAAAACGGTCGTAAGTAACAGAGTTTTAGAGGGAACATTCAAGATTATGGCGGATCGGTGGTCTGCTATTGTTGATTGTTATTTATTATGAATGTCTAGAATTTACCGCGCGTCGTCATTTTTTCTTTACAAATCCTGATGAAAGACAGAAAGATGGATTACGAATGAAACTTTTGTTTTTACTAGATTTGATTTAAGTAATAAGTAAGTATTTATTTTTCATACATTTAATTTAATGATGCATTTAAACATTGAAAAGATATACTTTAAAAATGTATAATTATGTGTACTGGATAAGTATTAAGTAAGTGACTACATAAAATATTTATGATTACGCGGTTTTTTTAAATGCATCTTCACTTTATCATTTCTACGACAAATACCTTCTTATGTATTACTAGCTGCCGCCCACAGCTTCGCCCGCGTGGATTTCGGACTTCAAAAATGGAGGAGGTGCTCAATTTGTCGGGATGTTTTTTTAATGTATGGTGGTATGCAGGTGGTCCGATTGTCCGATCAGGGTCTGATGATGGGATCCTGGTGAAATCGAAGAAAGCATATGTCATGATTCAGTATTCACGCGTGATGGCTTATTATTAGCCTATTTCATGTATAACTTTGGTGTTTCTATACCGATTTCTATGATTCTTTTTGATTGAATATTTAATAATGTTAACTTTTTTAATTAGGGATGACTGAGAGTGTTATAAACGTAAGAGTAGACAAATATAATGAGAAAGCTTCGAACTGCTAAGCTATCGGGAGTTACACGTGTTATTGTGAGTCAATCATAAAAGATAGACATATGCTGTCGTGGGATATTTTTTATATAATTTTAAGGAGAACATTTCCGTCATACATGATTTCTGTGTAGCTTTAGCCATTAAGGTTGCACACGCGACGGAAGCTTAAAAAATGGAGTAACTTCTCCCGGTTTCCCAACACTTCCCTTCACTGCTCTGCTCCTATTAATTGTAGCGTGATGAAAAGTATAGTATAACCAGCTTAGGAGTATGAAAAATAATTATACCAAGTTTCGATAAAATCCGTTGAGTAGTTTTTGTTTCTATAACGGTTATACAGACAGACAGACAGACAGACAGACAGACAGACAAAAAATTTCCTAATTGCATTTTTGGCATCAGTATCGATCCCTAATCACCCCCTGATAGTTATTATTTTGGAAATATATTTCATGTACAGAATTGACCTCTCTACAGATTTATTATAAGTATAGATAGATTATAGTGGCAGTATGATTTAAATATTTGTGCCTGTTATGCTATCGACATTTTTTAAAACATTTTCACATTTATTTTACTCATTATTTATTCATATTTAAAAGTCATAAACTAATGTGTACCCAAGTAGATTTCTTACATACAAATCTGAGACACGAGAGTTTGCATATGAATGGCTAGATAATTACTATTGCTTGGTCTATTTCTATCACCAAGTACAAGCATTGCACGCGTTATTGGGTTCGGTTATTGTTTTATTGATGTTTTAACCTATTTAAATTTTACATGTGATGTCTCAGGAAGATAGAAGCAATACAGTGCCTACAGCCTTTGCCAGGAGCTTATATTTAGACAAAATTTAACAGCTAAATGTTCGTGAGGGGATCGATAATATTTGCAGGCGATCGTATCATCAGATTAGCAACTTGCTTGTCTCATCTGCAATCCTACTTATCTTTCATGAAAAATCTACTGAACCGATTTGAATGAAACTTTATACCTAGTAATATTGGTTATATATCAAAATAACACATAGGCTACAATTTATAATGATTTTGTATAATTTGGTCATAATATAACGATACATATCAAGTAAGTCGGAAAAAAATATCCCGAAAAACTCCTTCACGCAGACGAAGCCGCAAGCAAAAGCTAGTAATTTATACTTTAAAAAAAACACGTTTTCCCGTGTGATGCATGTGAATTGTTTTTTTTAACTTACAAATAAATAATGGAAAGAGTTCGACTTAGGATTTATTGTTTAAGTATTTATTCTGATTTCTTATGTAGACGCGAATGTTAGACATTGAAATAAAACTATTATTCGAATTTTATCGCGATTTTTTATAATTTTCTCCCGCCGTTTCAAAGGCTTGCTAAATACCGAAAAATAGT
Source organism: Manduca sexta (assembly GCF_014839805.1). Taxonomy (NCBI): domain Eukaryota; kingdom Metazoa; phylum Arthropoda; class Insecta; order Lepidoptera; family Sphingidae; genus Manduca; species Manduca sexta. The sequence goes on along the minus strand of NC_051117.1, from coordinate 1,548,369 downwards.
TTTATTTTTATTTGTATCTTGACTTCTGAGGTGAACATTATTACAATTGTTAATTAAAAGGCTTGTTCCGGTGAGCTCCCTTTAGAGTACATTCCACGCGCGAAAGCAGAGACAAGAGTCGTTCCCTTTCTAGAATCTTCGAGAATACGTCACGCGTATTGTGCGACGACGGGACGAGGGACGTCTACCGTTTTATGGCACAATAGATTATTCGAGTCAAAATAGCGAATTTTTTTAATCCTGTCAATTGGGGTAAATTGGGATATAGCGCTGTACGATGAAGTAAAATTTTAATTGAGAATAATAAATTTAAAATTGAAAATTCTTAAGAATAAATTGTACCCAATAATTGTTCTACAAGAGAGTTGTGTACTTCTGTGATATAAAAAAAATAAACTGTTTGTAATCGGATAAAATATTATTGCAGTACGTACTTATTTAAATGGCTATAGACTAGCTCCCTATTACATGCCTGGAACTTAATATAATTACGTAAATGTGTGTCAAGGCTCTGCCCACCTTTGTAAAAGGAAAAGCGTGATGCTATGTACGCAAAATTCTTTCTTTCGGAACACCCTTGCATCACAAAAATTCTTCTTACAATCAATGAACCCACGTCTTATCATCTCAGAGACGATTCAGCAGCGACCGGCAAGGCCCGGCCGGCGCGGTGGCGGCAGGCACCGGAAACTAGGCGCTAGCCTACCTTACACTAAATCATTAAATGGTATTGGTTGTGTACTAAATCATTAAAACACATTTACTTACTAACATTTTTGTTTCATTGTAAACCTATTTTAATACTTCCTAAAATTATAAAATGTATACGTATACTGTATACCTGTTATGTTAATTATTTTTTTGATATTTAGTGGTTTTTGACGGCAGTAAATTTTTTTGTTAAATAATAAAAAAAAATTGCTATTTTGTTTTAGTAATAAATTAATGTGAGTGACCGATTAATAGGATATGAACTTATTAGTTTATTTTCCTACCTTAATGTATGTTTTATATTTTAAATTTAAATGGCAGAGACTAACAAGGCTACGCACAACTCAGTATTAAAATCAGTGAGTGAACAATCAATCATCCCCTATATTTCCACCCTTAGGGTTGTTTTTTTACAATTTTTTAGCTACTTACCATACAACCACAATGATATTACGGATGTTACTTATTATTTGAGTGGTTTAGAAAATAAAATTAAATTACCAAGTAGGTATGTAGCGGTTAGAGATGTTCATATTGAGTTGTTTTTAAAATACAAATGCAAAATAAAAATGTCTATAAGTATTGTATTGAAAATACATAATATATTTCTTCAAAATAGCATAAGTATCTTTGGTATGTATAGGCACCAGCTCTCGAAATTAAAAATAGTAATTACTTAAGCACCTATAAAATTTTATAAAAGCCTAGCCTAGATGGAAGTTGAACGGACTGCCGAAAGGAATGTCCGCAGGTTCAAAAACCACGGGCACACATCACTGACTTTTCTAAAATGACGTGTGTATTCTTTGCGAATTATCGCTTGCTTTAACGGTGAAGGAAAACATCGTGAGGAAACCTGCATACCTAAGAAATTCTCTATAGAATTTTTTAAGGTGTGTGTAGTCTACTGATCCGTACTAGGCCAGCGTGGTAGTCTAAGGCCTAATCCCTCTCAGTAGTAGAGGAGGCCCGTGCCCAATAATATGACAGTATTTAATTCAAGGCTGATATTATTATAACTTTAAACCGTGTTGTTTTCAAGATTACTTTATTACCTTGACTGCAGGATATTATAATATAAGTACGTACACCATAAAATACATTGTAGTGGCCAAAACAAAACACAGTTTAAATTATAACATTGCAGCAAGGGAATTAAGCCATAATGCCTCGTTTCTCAGCCAACAATTAGTTCGCTGTTTTCAATGTCATAAGTGGTCTTTTTTTAACTTCTTATATAAATTAATTGCACTTTTATTTTTTATTTTTTGTAATCGTTAATTAGTTTAAAATTATAACCAAATGTAATTCAATGCAAGCTGTGTTTAGCTATAACTTGGTTTGTCACCTTCAGTTTAACACAAGATACATATTTATTAATAAATTATAACCATACTAATATTTTAAATGGAAAAAAAAATATGCGAAAGTTTGTGAGAATGAATGGATGTATGTATGTTTGTTCCTCTTTTACGAAAAAAACGACTGAACGGATTTGGATGAAACTTTACTATTTCTATTGTTTTTATATTGGTTATACATCAGGATAAAAATACACTACATAGGCTACAATTGATACTGATTTTGTGTAATTTGGTCAGAATATAACGATACATATCAAGTAAGTTGAAAAAAAAATATCCCTTCACTCGGGCGAAGCCACGAGCAAAAGCTAGTATAACACAATATAACAATGTGAAAATCGATGGTGGACCTAATAAAATAATTTAAGAAACAATTATGTATGAAAATATAAAATTAAGTACTATATACTATATATATTTTAAACAACTTTACCCTATCTTAGGTCAATGATGCAGCGTACTCGTGATTCTTCTATTGTGTTTATGGGCAATTGAGATCATATAACAATTGACGCATTACTTCCTATGCCGGGAAGGCCTTTGCCTATGCTATAAAAAAACGACGAACAGGGTACCCTTATTTTTGAAATTGTTTCTTGATAAACAAAAATAACGTCAATTCTATTTGTGTTATCATTAACGTGTTATTTATAGTCCTCGAATCTTTAAACGTAGATGTTCTCTAGACTAAAATAGAGGTTGGCGACGCCATCTTTAATTATGTCATAAGAGTATTAAAATAGCTCATTGAATTATTCCTATAGAATTCGCGTCCTACGTACAAATACCTTAAAACTATGCCAGATCAAAGTATTAATTAGGTGTGCTACTATGAGGAGAATGGTCACTGAAGTTGGACTTTATTGACCTTTTAAGCGCCTGACCTAAAAATCACACTAAAACTAACGAGAATCGTAATTTGTACGCGCACCGCATCGGAACAAAATCATTCAGTCAATTGCGAATACTTTTATTATGAACAAACCTCATAAAATACGACGAATAACCTTCCTTGCAGTAGTAAAATTTTATATTACTTTATATTGTGACCAGCGATACCAACTAAGAATCGTTTTAGAACGTAAAGATAGTTGAGTCTACTGGACTAGATTTTTGGTGGATATGTTCTCTGTTTATATTAGGTAGGTACTTAACAGGTGATTTGTTTCCTTGAATTTACAGGTTTTTAACATTTAATTCAAAGTCCCAGTAGAGCCCCATGATACAATGTTTAGCCGATATAAAGGAATAAACAATAAAATTTCTTTTTATTTTCAATATATAAATTTAATCCAATAGATGTAATCTTCAAATTGTATCTATTGGAGCTAAGAAATTTTGAAATTAATAACTTTAATTAATTAGGATAAGTACAAGAGTTATGTAGATAAATGAAACTACAAAATAATTAAATAACCTTAAGTAATTACTTTATTTTTTTTTCCAACTGGTGATCATGTACTGCCATTTACGTTACAATAAATTAAATCAGTCTTATAAACATAATACATTACATTAAGATGCATACAATACATTCTTTCATACTTTCGAATCACGTAGGAACTGCAGGTACTATGTTGCTGTGTGATGTTCAAGTGAGACGAGTGTTTAGTCGACCTCTTCGACGGTGGGTCCGTCACCTCTGCCGTGTTGTTGCCCTCCTGGCGCGGCCCCAGCACCGGTGCCGCCGTGCATCTTCGTCATGACTGGTGAGCAGACGCGCTGCAGGTCCTTGAGCTTGTGTTCGTACTCTTCCTGCTCGGCGAGGGTGTTGTTGTCGAGCCAACGTAGCGCCTCATCACAAGCGGAGCGCGCCGTGCTCTTGTCGCTCTCGCTGAGCTTGTCGCCGGCGTCGTCGAGCGCCTGCTTCACGCTGAACACGTACGCCTCAAGCTGGTTGCGTGCCGCCACGCGCTGCCGCTGCTTCTCGTCCTCTTCCTTGTACCTCTCCGCCTCGGCGAGCATGCGTTCGATTTCCGCCTGCGACAGTCGCCCGCGGTCGTTCTTGATCACGATGTTCTTCGAGCGGCCGGTGCTGTTCTCCTTGGCGGACACATTCAGGATACCGTTTGCGTCCATGTCGAAAGTGACGTCGATCTTCGGGACGCCGCGAGGCGCCGGCGGGATGCCGGTCAGGTCGAACGTGCCGAGCAGGTTGTTGTCCTTGGTCATGGCGCGCTCACCCTCGTACACCTGGATGGTGACTGCCGGCTGGTTGTCAGAGTACGTAGTGAACGTTTGCGACTGTTTGCACGGGATCTTGGAGTTGCGCTCGACGATCTTGGTCATGACGCCACCAGCGGTCTCGATTCCGAGCGACAGTGGAGCCACGTCCACCAGCAGCACGTCCTGGATCTTGGAGTCGGTGGCGCCGCTCAGAATGGCGGCCTGCACGGCGGCGCCGTACGCGACCGCCTCGTCCGGGTTGATGGACAGGTTCAGCTTCTTGCCGCAGAAGAAGTTCTGAAGCAGCGACTGCACTTTGGGTATGCGCGTCGAGCCACCGACGAGGACCACGTCGTGGATCTGACTCTTGTCCATCTTGGCGTCCTTGAGCGCCTTCTCGACGGGGTCGAGGGTGCCGCGGAACAGGTCTGCGTTCAGCTCCTCAAAGCGCGCGCGCGACACTCGCGTGTAGAAGTCGATGCCCTCGTACAGCGCGTCTATCTCGATAGTTGCTTCAGTGCTGGAGGAGAGCGTGCGCTTGGCTCGCTCGGCTGCGGTGCGTAGACGCCGGAGAGCGCGAGGGTTAGAACGTAGGTCCTTCTTGAACTTGCGCTGGAACTCCTCGGCGAGGTGGTTCACCAGTCGGTTGTCGAAGTCCTCGCCGCCTAGGTGAGTGTCACCCGCCGTCGCCTTCACCTCGAACAGCGAGCCCTCGTCGATGCTCAGGATGGACACATCAAAGGTGCCGCCGCCCAAGTCAAAGATGAGCACGTTCCGCTCGCCCTTCAGGTTCTTGTCAAGGCCGTACGCGAGTGCAGCGGCGGTGGGCTCGTTAATGATGCGAAGCACATTCAGTCCTGCGATGGCGCCTGCGTCCTTGGTTGCCTGTCGCTGTGAGTCATTGAAGTATGCCGGCACAGTGATGACCGCATCGCGCACCGCGCTGCCCAGGTACGCCTCGGCGGTCTCCTTCATCTTGGTCAGCACCATGCTGCTGATCTCCTCGGGCGCAAACCTCTTCATCTCGCCTTTGAACTCCACCTGGATCTTGGGCTTGCCGCCGTCGCTGACCACCTTGAACGGCCAGTGCTTCATATCCTGTTGGATCTTTGGGTCGTCAAACTTCCTGCCGATCAGTCGTTTCGCGTCGAACACTGTGTTGTTGGGGTTCAGCGCCACCTGGTTCTTGGCCGCATCACCGATCAGCCGCTCGGTGTCCGTGAACGCGACGTACGACGGTGTTGTTCTGTTGCCCTGGTCGTTGGCAATGATCTCCACATTGCTGTGCTGCCACACGCCGACGCACGAGTAAGTCGTACCGAGGTCAATTCCAATTGCTGGCATTTTGATTGTGTGTTGATTACTTTTCTTCCGTAAATAATACTCTTAAAATCGCTGGAAATATTCTTCACTTCGCAGAGAGCGTAACTTGCGTTTCGGTTTCGCACCGATGTGTCTTCGTCTGCTTCGTATTGTGTTTCAAATTGTACTGAGTTCCCGCCGCACTGCGCGCGCTTAAATATTAAACGAATAGAATTCGCGAATGTTCTACAACATGCGCGACGCGGCCAATCGGTACGGGTCTTTGGTCGAACATTCTGGAAGGTCAGTCAGGTCGACCAATAAGAATGCGGCACTTGCTGATAGAGACGAAAACTATAGTGCTTACTCGTTTTCTCCCGATGTTACTGCGTCATAAAAAATCGAGAATCGTCGGAAATTGTTATTTAATTTTCTATGAATTTACTTAATTTCAGGAAAAAGTGAGCACACATTTTGTAATAAACCGGAAATTAAAATGTATTTCATTCATGTATTATGAGTAGAAAATGGAAAAAGGTTATGAAATGTGGTATACATAGTATTCTTCTATCTCCGAATTATTTTTTAATAATTCTTTAATCAACAAAAATGAATAATACTTATATGATTTTGTTATAAATGTATAGATAAGATTTGTTTTAAACGTTAGTTAATTATTTTTTTATATATTCTAATTAGGGTTAAATTCCGACAAAAAATGCATATATTAAGATTAGGAATATTTTTTTAAGACATGCATAATAAATTTGCAGTGATAGAAGTTTTAATCCGTATAGCGTAACAATAAGTAACTTCGATCTAGATCCACTTTCTTAACCAAATAGTAACACTTATTATATTTCTAGTAAAAGTTGATTTTGCGCTAACCTTTAAAAAGAAAATACAATACTTAAATACGGGAAAATTGTAAATTAAGACGACTTTATTATTTATAATTGAACAAGTTTGATTCAAAAACATTGTTATTATTACACGATTTTTACCATACGCCTAGCAACACTCAAGGAAATGTCTGGAACGCAGTCGAACAGCTGTGACTGACGTAATGCGCGAAAGAGAGAGTAAATCGGTTTGTTTATAAAATTAAATGCGCGCCCTTTTGGGGATGGTTAAAGAAGGTCAATGCTAGAAAATTCCACCCTTCTTTTGTACCCGTGAACATGGATGTTTACTAACGACTTCCATAGTCTCATAAAACAAAATATTTTGGCAAGATGGCGCGAATCGCGACCTTATTTTGGCATCGTAACTAGATTTTTTAATATCAAATGCAAAAACAGGCGTGGGTTTGGTGACGTCACGAAAATATTTTTCTTGAAGATCGATGAACTTTGGTGGCCAAGCCGTAGACAAATGACTCACAAATATTATAATATTATTATTTCTTGATCTTCATTATGCAATGTTATACATTATTCAATGAAGGTGTTACGACGAAAGTCGATCATGTCGAAACTTAAAATATATCCAATATAAGTTGTACATATTTGTAAATGCCAGACTTTTCTGCATCTTTTAATCTAGGTTTTTTCTTCGCTAGAATTTTTTTTTATAATTAGACTATATTTTTATATACTTACCTACTTACTTAGTAAATAGTTCAATTAAGTATTATGAACTTTCTTAATATTAAATCTTTAAATCGTTTAAGTACTTAAAGATATTTATTACATTCCTGCCTAATTTATATTGTATTATGTATACGTGGTTTTCTTTTTTATACTTAAATACATAAGTATTTTTCCATTTCCCAAGACTCACGTAGATAGCGAATACCCTGAACCCAAAAACAGTCAGTCCAGGCTTTGGATTCTGATACTATAGATGTATTTTTTCAATATTCAAATGAAATCCGGAATATCAACTTTAGAATTTTAGACATTTTAACCTCACATACTTAATTACTGTATAAATAAGCATATATATAAAAGTTTGGAAAAAGCATAAAACCTTGTAATTAATTTACCATTTATTATCAATTGTTCCCGCGGATATTTCCAGACTGCGTGGAATGCATCGTTTAATGTTACGGCGCATGACTCATTGTATTGATCGATTGCACTCTGCACCCGAATGCGCAAAATATAAAACCTAGCTATAAACAATGACGAATAAAAACATTTTAAGCTATAAATGGATGGCTTATCCATTTATTAGTAAACTATTCTATCTTTTTTTGATGTGTTTTTTGTATACGAAATACTAGATAACGAAACGCTAAAAAAGGGAAAATTAGCAATTTTCAGATATGATAATTTACATAGTAACCAATTAATTGTAAATTGGTGTTTTGTCACAATGAATACACGTGTTTTTAAATTTTAATACAATGTTATTCATTATTGCGTTATTGCCCCTAGTGGTAACTGGTAGTATAAGTCCTGCGGCGAGTTCCTGGGTTCGAGGCTCGAAAGTGAGATTTTCCAATAATAAATAATTAATTATAAAATACATAATTAGGGTTGGAGGCATGTCCCATAGGCCATATTATGTCGTCAGGCTAACCATCTATCGTCGTCTCTGCTTACCTCTCAATGAGTAAAAGCGTGAGTTTATGTAACATGTTAATTGGCATGTTTCTAAATAGGATTTTTTCAATACTTAAGTATATGGTTCCAATGGTACTCTCATAAGATCAACTATAACTCAAGAAGCAAGTTATAATAATATAAGCTAGAGAAAAACGTGCATTTTGTAGAGAATTTTCCAGTGAATAAAAATATCACCAACGACATCACGTCACTATTTTTAGTAGGTAGATAAGTAATTTGCGTGAAACGAAACATCAAATTCCGGCATTTATCACCTTGCAGCAATTTTAGAGTAGCGTCCAAAAATATAATTGTATAAGTATACATATCCAGCTACGTATTTAGGTATAAACTACGTGCATATTTTAGGCTAGGTGCAGCCCCGGATCTATAAGAGGGATAGCCGGGGCCCATGCCCTGGGCGGCGAATTCAAACTTGGCAGACGAATACGTAACTAATCATTAATGCAACTTTGACTACTGAGACATCCAGTACATGCAATACTAAAATTATTTGCCGTGGGGCGCAAAATTGTGATGAAGATGACAAAGGTAAAAATATAGGTGGGTGGTCAATTTTCAAATTTTGCCCTGTCTTGAAAAAATTCAAGGTCCGGGACTGGCTAGGTGTGGACTGTAATGGGCCGGATAGCTACATTTATTATCCTGGTTCCATTTTGGAACAAGTTTACTTATGATCAGGTTCCCATGTAACGTCTACGGGCATACATACATATAGTTTTGATAATATATACATAGGTAGAAGAGTCAGAAAAACAAAGTCTATACTAGACTATTCTTTTATCCCAAGAAAATGTATAGCGGGACTTCTATACCGGCAAAACTCCTCCATGAGACCGAAGCTGCAAGCAAGAGTTATTTATTTAATTTTTGATTTAAATAATATCCACGATACAACTAAAACGATAATACAAATCTGTATTGTCCAATTTGTAAATCTAATCCAATAGAAACTTAGTAATAATGCCAATCATTCGTTTAAATAATCAAGATATAACATTCATTATTAAGTACATGAATTTGCCATGGTTTGTCAAGCGAAACATCTAGAAACCATACAACACTTTAATTTGCTGCATTGTAGTATTATGCGCGCGAACAAAAGCTTTACCTGCAATCATGACCATACCAGAACATTTCCCGTTCAATACAAACCACACGTGAATAATACAAGGATTTATGTATTAGCTTCATTTGCCAATTTCATTATGTACTTAAGTACTTAGTTAAAAAGTATTATTGAGCGTTGTTTTACGTAGAATCTGTCCTAATTATCTAATTAGTACCTACTACGTATTAAGTACTACGACGTGCAAGGACTCTTGTATTTCAAGAGTTCTTAGGCACTTGGAAATTGATAAGATTCCATAGTTCAAATGGAGCTACAAGCTTATCGGTCACCACAAACTTCATAGAGAAACAATCTTGATGATATAGAACAGTAGCATGGAAGAGGAATAATTTATGAGCAATAAGGTGGATAGATTAAAGACGTAACTAAAATCATATTGTATCGTAATAAGTTATAATTCTATAATTACCTATAGAAAGATAAGAATATAGTAAGTAAGTATATAGATTTCACCTAAAGTTCATTTATGGAAACAAGACACCTCTCACATTGATGTCTAATTACTCTCAGTTGAGATAGCAAGTTAGATAGGTATATTGTATTGAAACTTTGAACTTTGTTAACGGCATTTTTGATACTTATTTAAAAAATATTTAGATTGTTCACTTTCCAGAACGAAGAAAGTGCAAAACTAAAATTAAAAATTTCAGCTTACAGCCGTAAATGCCAAAGGTAGCATGAATCGTGTTTAGAACTTTCTCGCATTTTCCATTTTACTAGAACTGCGTGGTAAAGGCAGGCGGCTCGCCATGATATTGATCTTGTCCCTAAATGCCACAAAACTGGGTCATCTCACTGGCGAAAATTGTGGAATGTTCTCGGTCTGGGCATATTACGTCGATATGCTAGTGTTTATTTTGGTTATTATGAACGTAGCCACAAATAAACGTCATAAAATTAAACCTGTCATTCTATAAGAAGCATAATAATAATTTATTGCGCTTTTTTTAATAAATAGTTAATAACGCCATCTATTGTCGAGTAGCTGCAATAATTTCGGGTACAGGCCACACCTATAAAAATTACGCCATCTATATATGCATAGCTGTCCAATAATAAATATTAGTTAGCTACACAGATGGCGCTTTCAGCAATTTCTCAAAGCATGTATTTAATATTTACGGTGAATTTCATAAAAATTATCAAAGGCATTATATGAAATATTATTATATAAAAAAAATTACGTAGCTTTTCCCATGTCTCTATTTTAGGCTGCTACTCTGGTTGTGTATTAGGTATGGCGGTCAGTTTCGTGATTTTGTTTGTAAATAATTATTAATCAATTGAAAGACTTTTTCTCCTCAGTGAAAGGTGAAATGATTAATAACAGTTCCACATGTATTCCCGGTTTTAATTTGATCAATAAAGCTTATTTTTTTCGTCCACTCCCATTTTTATACCAAACGCACTTATGACACCTACTCGAGGGGTTTACATAAATTATAATGACCCGTCAATATTTAAATTTAAATAAAGTATTTTTCATTTTTAAAATAATTCATTTAGTAAATAAGTCAGAACTTATCACGTATGTATAAAACACAGGACAAACTATGATAAGGTCTCCCGCCGCAACCCACACATTAGAGACCATTCTAGAATAGACTCCACAGTCAGTCCCCATACTGCAACACACGCATAGAGACAACACAACATTTAATTAAGTATTGAATATCATTAGAAAAGATATTCTTTATGAAGCTTGAGAAAGGATCATAGATTATTGCATTTTGGATGTTTAGGGACTGGGATGTGGTCATAATTTACTAATATACACATGCTACGCTAGTTCGCAATGGATCGGACTGCTGAGACGAAGGTCATGAAAACCCATGGCAGACACATCTGATTTTATTTAACAAAACGCATAATACACAACACAATCATTATTAACAATACTTAAGCACTAAATTACTTTAAAAATAGATTGATTATCAATTATCTTATGCTGTAACTGTGATGGGAATCATCGTGAGGATTTATATATCTGAGAATTCTCCATAAGAACCTCGAAGATAATAATATGTGAAGTCTGCCCGCACTAAGTCAGCGTGGTGGACCATGGCCCGTCTTCAGCAATATGGAATCATCATCCAGTCATCCACAAAGTCTATACTCTTTGGTAAATAATAGGATACGCAAATATGTATACCTAAAGTTTTCTATACTGGTAATATCAAGGTAACATTGTATAATATAATACTTAGTTATTTAGCGATATCATTGAAGAATCCGCAATCCACGCGTTTTGTCGTAGGGAACTGACGCTGTGTGAGTAGATAGATTTCATATTACCATAACTACATAGAAGGTTCCAGACTTCATTACAATGTCTGTATAGCAATAAATAAACATAAATATAAATAACATTTAATTTATAACACGATAATGGTCGAAACAAGGAAACTAAAAATTAGATTTAAATACAATACAAATTAAGTACAATGGTTGAAGGTCTTTGTATTATAATATATAAGTACATCATATTTTGTGAAAAATAATTGTATTTCTTTTGAACTGTTTTGTGTTATTTACCCGACTACGACGAAGCGAGGAAGGGTAATGATTTTAACAATTTACGTATGCATCCATTTTATTACAGTTTATATTGTTAATGACTCATAACAATTAACACGTGTATTTTGTGAATATATTAACCCAATACAAGTGATAAAATTAGACAGATTTTTCGCTTCGTCACCTCTGACTCATAAAGGCTGTGAACTTAGTTTCTTAACCCACTGAGTTTTTGGGTTCATTAACGATAAATAAAAAAATGATTTTCGTTTCGATAACTCATACAATCGGCTTTATATTCTAGCAAAAGCGATAGTCTACCCATATGGGACGGTTAAACGCGACAACAAATATTTCTTTTACTTCTTTAGACATGCTGGCGTTGTGTAATGTTTTTGTCCTCCAAAATATAAGACGTTCCAATTAACATGTGAATACAACAACAGTAAGCATAATTCATGTCATTGACATCCAGTTTATGGATTGGTAAATAGTATTGAACGATTTTATGTGAAGAATTATATGGTATATTTTGTAGAATACTTATAGATGGCTAATCTTTGTCCAGATCTATACTAATGTATAAACCTGAAAAGTGTCTTTGTTTGAACGCGCTAATCTCAGTAACTACTAAACCGATTTTGAATTTGTTTTCACTGACAGGAAGCCACATTACCCCGAATGCTATAGGCTACTTTTTATTCCGGCAAAACATTTTCAAGTGGGCAAAGCCGCGAGCAATAGACAGTAAGGACGATTTTACTAACAGGAAAGATTCCTTGCGGATTAAAAAAAAAATATTTTCAATCATATTATTGTAAGCATATTTTTTGTGTAGTTTCTAGTATTTTTGTTGCCACGTAGAAAATGTAAGTATATTTATATTCTTTGTTTTATTTTTTTATATTATAGCCATTACTGAGCACAATAGGACAAAACATCGTTTTTTATCAAAAAACTAAAATATATTTTCAAATAAAGTTTCAAAATGACATTTGCAACACTGGCCCTTAGGTGGTTTAACTGAAGGTCATGGTAGACGTGGTGTTACCCTCAAGCGAGCTACCTGCTCTTCCCATTATAAGTTTTAATACTTACTTGCAAAAACTACGGAAATCTAAACACTATAGAACGTTTGCGGCAAAACCAAATATTAGCGTGATTAAACGATAAGGAACAGCGTGTTCGAGAAAATTCTGCGTCATTCGAAGAATGCGTCACTTCTAAAGTAATAATAATTTTACAGGGAGAGGTACCAGATTCTTTAAAAAAACATCAGGTTATAATTTCAGTCTTAATAAGTGATTAAAAGTAATAAGAATTGGTTTGGTAATCAAACAAATAGGTTTACCTACCTAAATTTGTCACCCAGATGAAACTTTTGTCAAGCTGGTTTTATCCGATGGAAGACTCATTAAGTATGCAAACTAAATCCCCGTTTTTTAACAGCTCATTCTTCTTCTATACTCGTAGGATTCACAGACGATAAACAATTGTTTGCAAAATGAAGGAGTCGGCCTTTAAGCCCGCTATGATATACGCAGTTTAAACTGCACTTGAATCTTGCAAACTTGCGAGATCCCGTAGAAAAATTGTAACATTGGAGAGTAACAATACCGCATTCCCTAGTGCTATGGAATAATTTTATTTAGAGTGATATTTTTGTGGTTTTGTATTTATGGGTTTTACGCTAAATATAGCGATTTTTACACAACGTTTTCTTACGAATAGCAAGTACTTCAATTAGACAACACATAGATTTTAAAAATCCTAAAGAAATAAAATTGCAAATTCCGGACATTATAACTGGTTTGTCTGTTAAAGTTAGGGTGAATTTCTGAATAAGCTTGTTTATTCCGTTCTCCTTTTTGAATGGGGTAAGTATTATTAATAAAAATGTCCTTTACAAGACTAATATTTCAAGGACGACAACTGTTTGGGGCCCGCATTTCGTATGCAAGAAAACGTCTAGCTAAGTACTGCCAATTTGTCAATCTGCGGCCACGCAACAGTGTACATCTTAGGACAATTTAACTAGTGTTATTACTTTATGAATAACAAACGAAGAAACTTACCGATTATTAAATTACTGTATTCATATACCTACCTAGTAAGGTACTTAGTTGGAAAAATATTTTATGAAAAGTAATTGCGCTACATAACAATGATAAATTATTTTCACAATTAATTCTTTAAAGATAACGTGCTGTATTTTAAACAAAGGTAATTAATGTTTTGAATTCAGGATTAAAATATTCCCCCAAAACATAACTTACATTATTATTTAGTATTGTATTTATTTTAAAAGACGACGTGTTTTATGCTTTTAGCGTGTAGTGCCGTTCACGGTGCACTGCTCAAACAGTTACCTACAGATGATATTGCTATTGTTTATCGGCAGGCGTTACATTTGCCACTTATTTTATAATCACTGAACAACCCGATCATTTTGTCACCCATAAAAATATTATGTCCTTGAACAATTCATTTCCCACCCAAATAAAATGATTCATTTTATCTTATTGTTCTATTACCTTTTTCCAGAAAACATTCAACTAGCTAGAACTATAGTCAGACAAAGCAATAAACTAATTAAAATATTAGTAACGTGTACAACTTTAGTCTGCATGCTGTCTCCCCTTTGCCAGACAGCGATGCAGTGTTATTGATTTTGCATCCGACCTTCCGCCCGTCCCGTTCGGCAACATACATAATACGACCAGACGGTTAGGGATCAATACAAGCGGGGTGTGGTCCGCGCTTGCATCAGATCAAACTGCGTTTTTCCTATCAGAATATTGAGGCAGCTTTAGGCAAAATATTTTTATACCTATATAAGTACAATATTGTTTAAACTCTTCACCATTGATACGATATTTAAGTCAAATAATGCTGTAGTAGCATCGAAATTCAATAATAGGTGTGATATCGAGCCTATTTTTTGAGTCATTAGAAAAATACGAATGAAGTCTATGTCTGTCTATTATAGTCTTACGCTATTTTTGGAATTAAGTACTGTATACAATTAAATAGGTACACTAATTATGAACCGAAAGCACACCGCGGGTTCCAAACTGGGCCCGCTGCTAGCTGCAAATCAGTGGATTAAATGTGCTGAAAATTAAAATTAATATTTTATTTCCCACCATACTTACTTAAAAAAAATGCAATATTCTAGTGAATTTAATTTAGTAATTAAACTATAATTTACATACATCGTTATGCCTATTTTCCTTTTTAGGGATACGCAGAAGTGTAAATACACAAAATTTTCGGCAACTAAGTATATTAGTCTCTTAAAATTAAGGGCGAGCTTGTAATTTACCGTTTGCAAACTACTGATTCGGGGATCGACTCTGACACCTCAGCCCAGCATTTACAGCTAACGTGAAATATAGTAGAATCATTAAGTTACGAACTAGTTAGTAATTTATAGAAAGTTATATGCCGACTACACCAAGCATTCAATGTTCCCCGTATACTAGGATTACATAGGAAGTCGAAGGTACTGTTCAGTAGTGAATAAGGAAGAGATCAATTTAATCAATACTTATAATTAATGTGTAGAGAGGTCAATTCTGTACATGAAATATATTTCCAAAATAACTATCATGGGGTGATTAGGGATCGATACTGACGCCAAAAATGCAATTAGTAAAATTTTTGTCTGTCTGTCTGTCTGTCTGTCTGTCTGTATAACCGTTATAGAAACAAAAACTACTCGACGGATTTTAACGAAACTTGGTACAATTATTTTTCATACTCCTGAGCTGGTTATAGTACCTATACTTTTCATCACGCTACGATTAATAGGAGCAGAGCAGTGAAGGGAAATGTTGGGAAAACGGGAGAAGTTACTCCATTTTTAAGCTCCCGTCGCGTGTGCAACCTTAATGGTTAAAAGTTCCTTCGATTTCACCAGGTTCCCATCATCAGACCCTGACCGGACAATCGGACCACCTGCATACCACCATACATTAAAAAAACATCCCGACAAATTGAGCACCTCCTCCATTTTTGAAGTCCGAAATCCACGCGGGCGAAGCTGCGGGCGGAAGCTAGTACGAAATAAAGGTGTGATCAGGATTAAAATGAGTCATAAAAGTTATATGTAATTTTACCGATAATCTAAGTAGGATGAACTAAATTTATTTCTCAGCGTGTATGATTCATATTAGCTTTGATTAAACTGGTGAATTTTTGAGACGGAGCAAGGGCATCTACCTAAACCGCTGTTGCTACAAGAAAACTGGTGGTAGAATATATTTTATATTCGCACGGATAGGGACCACCGTACGCAAGGTATTAAAACCCGCCATAGTGGCCCATATAAGTGTGTCGCGTTTTGGGATCAGCCTGTGTATATCCGGTTCCAACAGGCCGGCATAATTACGTCAACTGCCGAGGGGTTGTCATCTCTCGTCAGTCGACGTTTTACTGGACCCCACTCCACTTACCATAAGGTGGGGTCAATTAACCGTGCCCGTATTAAAAAAGTAACTTTTGTAAGACTACTCATCTATCGCTTTTAAAGACGTTAAGATCTACATCCACAGATTTTGAATTTTATAGTCAAGACAAACCGGCAATTTATGTAAATAAAAATACTAATCTATCCTGTTGCTTATTAAAGAATCAAAAGACTATGGGACCATTAGCAGTTTGGATACTATTAGGGTTTAAAATTGCAAAATCTTCATACATTTAGATTTTTATGTTTGTATTTTAGTCGTAATTCAAGCATGTGAGGAGATTTAAATTACCGAGTAGATAATGGATATTAAAAAACATAATATGAAAAAGGTTCCTATATTCTGTGGGGTAAGTAGATCTTGAATGCGAGGCGTTTGGCGTAGAAACTAGAAACCAAAGTTTTATGTGGCTCTACTGCTAAGCGTCAGATTTTTATCACAAATTATTGGCTATACCATTAGGTAACTAGCTTCCTTATTTCATCATCCAACTTGTATGAAGATCTTTGTGCGTAAAGAAATTTAAAAATCTATATGTACCTGGTACCAAGAGTTAGGTTTTGTAAAGTACTAAATTGTACATTAATTAGAGTTCCGCAGCTATTGTCGATGTCAGTCACATATTGATAATTTACTGTGGTTTTGAACTGTTGGGTGTGGCCGTGATCAGTTGTTTAGAATATATTACAGTAATGTCTGATTATTCACGACGCGGGTTTAATAATAGGTGTCCACCACAGACCACAAAATTATTTGATAAGGGTGTTGTGGGGCTATACATTTGGTAGAGCCCTACCTAATAGGTACCCAAAAGCCCATTTTCATGGGGCGTGCGATTTGTCAGTGTGACATTGGAACCCCCTCCCGCGTTCTATTTTCACTATACTATATACCTAAGTATAGCTAATCAATATTAATAATTTAAACTTATAACTTGTGTATTCTACCCCCCCCGTACCTAACTGATGTATCTCATTATGTAATAATTAATGTTCCACTTTGTGAAACTAATAAATACCTAATAAGAAACAAATGCAATATGATTTTATCAAAGGGTTCAGCAATTAGTTTTTGTTTTACTCGTGTAATTTTGTGGGGCTGATAACTAAAGAATCAGATATTGTGAATAGTGTGT
This sequence comes from Manduca sexta, assembly GCF_014839805.1. Classification (NCBI taxonomy): domain Eukaryota; kingdom Metazoa; phylum Arthropoda; class Insecta; order Lepidoptera; family Sphingidae; genus Manduca; species Manduca sexta. The sequence continues at coordinate 1,530,997 of NC_051117.1, read as the reverse complement.
CACATTGAAGCTATGTGTCGATAGATTAGCAATATGAATTGAAGTGTGGTGAGTAATGTAATTTCTATGTATGTACACAAGGGAAATAAAACAAGTAAATCGATTAATTTAATTAATACCATTTATTGATAATGGAATTCTTTGAACTAAATCAGTCTTTGGCTGTACACCAGTGCACAAAACAATCACAAAAACCATTACAACATGGCTACAGAATAGGCGGGAAACATTTAATCGACCTCCTCCATGCGCGACGCGTCGTCGGCGTCACCCTCGAGTGGCGGCACGTCGCCGGCGCTGGACTCCTCGGCCTGCACGGGCTCGTCCTCGTCGATGCCCAGACCCAGCTTGATCATGCGGTAGATGCGCGACGCGTGCACCTGCGGCTCGTCCAGGGTGAAGCCAGACGACAGCAGAGCAGTCTCGTACAGCAAGATCACGAGATCCTTCACAGCCTTGTCGTTCTTGTCAGCCTCGGCCTTCTGCCTGAGCGTCTCGACAATGGAGTGGTCGGGGTTGATCTCCAAGTGCTTCTTGGCGGCCATGTAGCCCATGGTAGATGTGTCGCGCAGGGCCTGTGCCTTCATGATGCGCTCCATGTTAGCCGACCAACCATACTGGGCGGTAACGATGCAGCACGGAGATTCTACCAGCCTGTTGGAGACGACCACCTTCTCCACTTTGTTGTCAAGGATGTTCTTCATCACCTTGCACAGGCCCTCGAACTTGACTTTGTCCTCCTCGCGCTTCTTCTTTTCTTCTTCGTCCTCTGGGAGCTCCAGGCCCTCTTTGGTGACGGAGACCAAGGTCTTGCCGTCGTACTCCCTCATCTGCTGTACTACGTATTCATCGATGGGCTCGGTCATGTACACCACCTCGTAGCCGCGCTTCTTGACCCTCTCCACGAACGAAGAGTTGGCCACCTGGTCGCGGTTCTCGCCAGTGATGTAGTAGATGTGTTTCTGGTTCTCCTTCATACGCGACACGTACTCCTTGAGGGAGCACGCCTCGTCGCCGGAGGCAGATGTGTGGTAGCGGAGCAGGTCAGACAGTTTGGCTTTGTTCTGAGAGTCCTCGTGGATGCCCAGCTTCAGGTTTTTGCTGAACTGTTCGTAGAACTTCTTGTAGTTCTCCTTGTCCTCGGCCAACTCCTCGAACAGTTCCAGGCATTTCTTGACCAGGTTCTTCCTGATGACTTTGAGGATCTTGTTTTGTTGCAGCATCTCACGAGAGATGTTGAGCGGCAGGTCCTCGCTGTCAACGACACCACGGATGAAGTTGAGGTACTCGGGGATCAGGTCCTCGCAGTTGTCCATGATGAACACCCTGCGCACGTACAGTTTGATGTTGTTCTTGCGCTTCTTGTTCTCGAACAAGTCGAAGGGTGCGCGGCGGGGTACGAACAAGAGAGCACGGAACTCCAATTGACCCTCAACGGAGAAGTGCTTGACGGCGAGGTGGTCCTCCCAGTCATTAGTGAGGGATTTGTAGAAGTCACCGTACTCCTCTTGTGTGATGTCGTCCGCGTTCCTGGTCCAGATGGGCTTGGTCTTGTTCAGTTCCTCATCCTCAGTGTACTTTTCCTTAATGGTTTTCTTCTTCTTCTTGTCTTTCTTGTCTTCCTCCTCATCCTCACCCACATCCTCGATTTTGGGCTTGTCATCCTCGGCCTCCTCTTTTTTCTCCTCTTCCGCCTCGTCGTCAGATAATTCCTTTTCGCGTTCCTTCTCAACCATCAGCTTGATGGGGTAACCGATGAACTGGGAGTGCTTCTTAACAATCTCCTTGATCTTGTGCTCCTCGATGAACTCGGCTAGGTCTTCCTTCACGTGCAGGACGATCTTTGTGCCGCGGCCGAGGGGCTCGCCGTGGTCTGGGCGAACGGTGAACGAACCACCAGCCGACGACTCCCACACGTACTGTTCATCGTCATTGTGTTTCGAGTGGACGGTCACGCGGTCCGCAACCAGGTAGCATGAGTAGAAACCCACACCGAACTGACCAATCATGCTGATGTCAGCGCCCGCCTGCAGAGCCTCCATGAAAGCCTTTGTGCCGGACTTGGCGATGGTACCCAGGTTGTTCACGAGGTCGGCCTTGGTCATACCAATACCGGTGTCGATGATCGTCAACGTACCTTCGCTTTTGTTGGGGATGATCTTAATGTACAGCTCCTTACCGCTGTCCAACTTCGACGGGTCGGTGAGAGATTCATAGCGGATCTTGTCCAAGGCGTCTGAGGAGTTTGAAATCAACTCACGAAGGAAGATCTCTTTGTTCGAGTAGAACGTGTTGATGATCAGTGACATGAGCTGAGCGATTTCAGCCTGGAAGGCGAAGGTCTCAACCTCCGCGGACTGTGTCTCCATCTCTTCAGGCATTTTATTCACTTATTACAAATTACTTAACACAACTGACTAGCGCGGTTTTTGTTAACACGTGTTGTAGATTCGCAGCGATATCGCAGTACTTCTGCTCTCGTTGTTCTTTTTCAAATGACGCCGGCCGATACGTCAGATTGTATTTATACTGACGCTAGCAAGCGACATCTATGGAGTAGTAGAATTTTCTAGATTTGGCGTGCTACTCGCCAGCGGTTTGCAAACATTGGTTCAGATAAACCGTACATGACCGATATACTTTTAACGAACATTAAAAACATACGTTTAAGTTTAATTATGTTTATAATTTGTTACAAAGATATCGTATCATGGCAGTAATTTTATGTTGCAAATATTATTGTAATATATTAATGGAAGTTTTGTAACAAATACGTATATTTGACCAAATTCCTTTTACTTGAAACGGTGTTCCACTATCATTTAAATGAAGATAAACATTTTATAATTTTGAGGTTAAAAAGGATATTTTAATTTATTCATATATACAGAATTTGTAATATGCTATACAAAATAATGTTTTTATAAGTTTTGCCAATAAAACCCACCTAAGAGCTTTTTTTAAGATAAATGCATCGCCAAATATCATGAAATGTACTATTTAGTAATTTGAGATGTCTTTTAATTCTAGTTGCTTTAACAAAAATAACGTCTTTTTTAATTATAATGTAAAAATACTGTCTTGATAAAAGATTTTCATAAAAATGTTGATAACACCTAATGCTAAGGTGACGGTGTAGCTATTCGATACTAGATGGCGTTAGTCATAAAGGAAGGAATAAGCATGGAAGATTCGAGAAGCTTCGAGATCATTCTAGGAAATTATTGAAATATCCGTATTTCTAAATTAAAGTTCATGTTTTATCCTATTGGAGATATAGATTATAGTATACTATTTCTATTTATCATTTTTGCTTTGAGGATTTGGTAGGAATTACATCCAATAAAATGTATTTTAAATTTCATCTAGAATGTTCATGCCTCATCCGGCTGTTAGTTCCTCTATCGTCCGCCAATGGCGCTAGGTACATCCGAGTACGTTCCCGATTATTATGCTATCCGAACTAATAATACCAATTACTAAAAAAAATCGTTTTGGTGTAATTTTTATGATGAACTAATATTATTGTAATTTAAAGAGTTCAATAAAAAACGGGCACCAGCTTATAATAAAACTTTATATAGAAATGAATTTAATTTATTAGTATTTTTTTATTGTTACTTTTTAATAAGCTACGAAATAACAATCGAATTACCTGCCTATGTTAGAATCTAATTGACATTGTAAATTATTTATTTCTATTAAGGCACTTTTTCATAAAATACTTGTCTGATTTTGTATCTTCCTAAATTTCATAGGTAGGTTTCGATCTCATTTATGATAAAATGATGATTCTGGTACATAAAATTTATTAAAGACCATTAGTGGTAGGTAATAATAATATTTGTTAGTTTACATTTATTAAATTTATCTGCATTCAATGACAAACTAAAAATTACAGTGTAAGAGTAATTTTGCCTCCCCCTCTAACTTGGCAACACCGGCGAATACAGTATTGATCAAAAACAGGTGGCTTTCAGATATTCAAGTACTTCGTATTTTCTAGAATCATGAATAAAACTTGAGACCTAATAATGAAAAATAGGTCGTTATGTATAGCACATTTAATACTTTTTCACAATTTATGTTAATAAAATATCCTAACCACGTAATTACAACGCGAAATCCTAAAAGGTTAAGGTAGTCGTCGAAACTCGAAATCGTTAAAGTACTTATTTAAAACATGAGAATCAAATATGAGGTTACCCATGTGTTAGTATTAAGTTTCATTGTTATTTTAAAGTTCTGATATGTAAAATAGCTAAAAATAGGTGCAACTCCTACCTAGGTCTTCGTTATGTGTCTAGTTATCTAGTATCCTTCTAACCAGATACAAAGTTCTTTACCCTGAATCAATTTGCATAAAATATTCAATGATGAATTCTATGTTTAAATGTAGGTACGAAGTAGGTACTCCTGCAGTGATATTCATGCTTTCATTACATCGGTTATTATGACCTCTAAGTAACATCAAGATTGTAATAACTAAACATAAATATCCATGGAGCTTAAACAGACGACAGTTTTACTCATTTTGGTGGAATGTTCATTGATTATTGACCACGTGGTTTTTTATCGGACGTTACGCCACGCCAAACTACTTTTTTTGTGTAGAAACGGAATCCTGAACAGTGAACACTTAAAAAATGTATTGTAATTTTATTTTATGAAACTAAGTAAATATAAAGAATTTCAAAGCTGTGCTATCCTGCATAGGTAGGGTAACAAATAACAAAACTGATTCAGTAACTCAATCTAAAAAAATATCAGAAATAGGACAATGCATTGGGTGTGACGTGAGTACTGTGAAGGGATCTCATTGTTGTGTTTTCTAGAAATGTCTAGAATTATCCTTGTCTATAGACGGAAGCGATGCCGCGTGTATGACTAACCGACATGCGTATTTGGCAATCGCAATGCCATGATTTAGTATTAAGATAAGTACCTACATTATAGGCATTTGAACAAGATTCATATATAGGTAAATCATACATGTGGTATCTTTATACTGGGTTATATCTATGTATTAAAGTGAAATTAGGTCAACAGGTCGGCATGACGTTCAAGCCTTTTTAGCGAAAGAGGTTAGTGCAGAATGAACTAGGTTCTAGGCAAATCTATTAAGTACGATTATGTTAAGTAATTATTATTACTTGTCTGCATCGAAAATAGGTAATTAACAATGATGTAATAATTCTGGTCGCATAATAAGTATAAGTACTTACCTTTTTATATACATATATTAGGTTTTCTTTGTTAGTATTATTTATGGAAAAATAAATACTATATTATAATATAAAATTCTAACATATTGACGCCTATTGCTTTTGGGCGGACTAGTCGGTTCGATTCCCATTTAAAAACTTTTTGTTTAAGCATTATATTTAATTTTATATTTTTCTTTATTGTATACAGACTATATAGTTACTAATTACTTCACTTTTATTTATACTTTAATATTTTATTCTTTGTTCAGTAGAAAATTAAAAAAAATTGCATGTTCTTCGAGAATATTATTTTATATTCATAGTGACATCTGGTGACAGGTGTGTTATTTATCAAAAGACCTTTTTACATCATGTTGTTGTTAATGTGTCTACTTGCTAATAGATGCCGTAAGTTGCAATAATACTTATTTACTTGAAAATTATTAAAAGTCCACACTATTTGCGAGTTTATTATACAAAAATCTACATATTGCTAAAGTGACAAAATTAATGTCATAAAATGACCATTTATATCGACCATATTTAAGATTTTTCTTAGACATTACATAGTGAAGCACAGCTCAGCTACTAGACGCTAGATGGCGTTGTATGGAAATTCAGGAAATTTCGAGTTGTTTCTCGTAGTTTCTACCATAAAGCTTTAGTAATATAAAAGTGACGCCGCGATATGCGTTGTATGGTATATTGAAGCGAGACTCAAGCGAGTACACAGCGAGTTCGTGAGTGATAACTTGAAAAGTTCCTAACATTTAAACTGCAGAAATGGCCTTAATACCTTACTTTTTTGATGAAATGCGTCCACGTCGTCTGCGTGACCAGCTATTTGGAATGGATTTATCGCCGGATGATTTCTTGACTGATATTTTGGATCGCCCGATGATCCGTATGAGGGAATACATTCGCCCATGGAGGAACATCGCAGCGGCGGCGCGCGACGTTGGTTCCACCATCAAGACCGACAAGGACAAATTCCAAGTCAACTTGGACGTTCAGCATTTCGCTCCAGAGGAAATATCGGTGAAAACATCAGACGGATTCATTGTGATTGAAGGCAAACATGAAGAGAAGAAAGATGAACATGGTTACATCACGCGACAATTCAAGCGCCGGTACGCGTTACCTGAAGGGTGCAATCCTGAGACCGTTGAGTCCAGGCTATCATCAGATGGTGTTCTGATTGTCACAGCGCCAAAGTCTTCTGAAAATAAAGAAGAGAGGGCTGTTCCTATCACTCAAACTGGTCCTGTGCGCCGGAAACAGCGAGAGGAAGACGAAGTGAATGGTGAGGCTGAAGAAGAAACAAAATCTCCACAGAAGAAACGTAGGCGTTAATAATTTAAATTTTAATGGCCCTATTCCAATAAGACTGATTTTTTGTCATTGTAATTTAATTAAGTTTAAGTAATAAACGAATCATTAAGGATGTGATATTGTTTTATTTATACATTGACGCTAGGTAAGTACTACATACTCATTTCCTGTTTGCCCAACTTGCATTATAAATAAAATTCTTTCTGATTTTCTTTATCGTTATTTTATAAGTGCACTATCACGAGTAATCTATGTAAATGCTTTCAAAGGCGGATTTATTTTTCAAGTAAGGGGGGTCATATAGTCGAGATAAAAAAAAAAAATTGCACACCCAGTTAGGGTAGAATATGGCGAGACTTTTCAATTTATAACACCTATAAATGTACATGTACCGTATTCAGCAAATAAATTATTTGAATTTGATCTTTTAATTTAGCATGTAGTAGTGGTACTATCAGTGCCGAATTTGTATTTTTCATGACTGAGTGGCCACTTTATTTCCGCCGCCCCATGTAGGTAGGTTTATATATGTATATATTTATTTTACACTTTGTACACACGGTATACAGGCGGACTTAATGCCATGGGCATTCTCTCCCTGTCAACCTTGAAATGTATGTAAGTAGGTTTCTAAAATACTTAATAATTTTCCATTTGATTATACAATACATACATACATAATACTATGGAAGGCACTAAAGTAAATAAACGAATGATTAATTAAATCGAGTGAGCGTCCTCTGAAATCTGCCGCCCATAGGCCGCTGCCTATACAACCTATTAACTAATCCAGGACTGCGTACTATGTGTGTCATTTGCGTGTTTTGCAACCACAAAATATTAATTTTATTAAATATATCATCAATAAGACATTAAAAATCAGTAGTCACCTAGATCCTGCCAAGGGGGATCATGGCAGTAATTACCCCCCCGCCCCACCGATGCGCCATTCACTGCATCATAACCATAATTTTATTATCACAATTTCATGCCGATATTAATTATCAGGGGCTTAAACTAACACAATGTTGATATTGTTATAGCTAATATAAAATAATTGTATTTCTAAAGCTGTAATTTAAAAATATTACAAAAATATATTTTATAATAACGATTAAATACATTTAGCATGATGGTATTTTAGATATTTATAGCAATAATAATTAATATTAGGTAACATCTTCTTTAAATGTTTATGTAAAAAGTGATATCTAGTTTGAGGCTTCTGAATCATTGTATAGTAATATCTTAAAGATTATTTAAATATATTTACCTACTTGTATCTACAATGTATCCGGGTATGATATGACTGCTCATCATCAGGGTGCACTAAAATGTAAAATAATATATAGTCAGAACAGTAGGAAATAATTATTACTGTGCTTGTATATTATACTAAGTACCTAAAGTTATGTATTGTTACTGTTGTAAACTCTTATCAGCTCTAGTTATATGGTTATATAAACCTAGTAAGGGTATTTAAGAACACAGATCAATGTGAACTTCTCTAACACTAATTTTATATCCTTTAAATCAACAAAATATGTAATTAATCAGTTTATTTTTGTATTTTTATATTTGAATATTTTGTTGTGCAAATAAATGATTGAAGAGAGAATTGTGAAGAAACTTTTTGAAGTTGTAAATATTTTAAACTTTGTATAGGTAAATATTCCAGTACTCCAATTCATTTGAATAGCAATTCTCATTACAACATCATCGTATGATGTTAAATATAAAATATTTACATGGATTATTAAGTTGTGGAGTGCCTTCTGGTAGAGCATTGATTGACGAGAGATGATTTTCCATCACCAGTTAATACAATTATGTTGCCCTGTTTAAAATCGAATATATACAGACTGATTCCAATTGAATGTACATGGTGGTTTTATTTTCTTTTTAAGACATTCATTATGCACTAATTATGATAAATACAATCAAAGTATAATTCGGAAGTCACAGATACAAATAAAACTAGTTTTTAGTTATAATTTTGTATTTTCATGCAATCAAAAGAAAACAAGCTCCGAGCAAAACAGCTTTGTACCCAACATCCATATCAATTGGAAATGAAACTCCAAAATTCTTCGCATTGAGAACTTCCAGTTTCCACTTCGGAGCGAGTATGCCGACGTGGTCTCTGTCTGACAAGACATCGTAAATAACTTGGAAAAATCCTCTTGCTTGTAGTTTTAAAATCACTTCTCCACATCTATCTTTGACCAGATATATTTTACCGCAAGGCCTGCCTTTGCTTACGGATCCCACATAGTTACCTGGGGGAGCCCAAACGAAGATCCTAGTAAGACAAAACTTGGGTTTTTTCACTTGTATCACTTCGTTTCCGTAGATGTTAAATATTTTCAAATCGAACTTTCTGCAGTGTTTTTCGTGCACAGCGAGGAATACTTTCTGACCTTCTTTGTTGAATATTGTGTAGCTGATGCCTGGCTTTCCTATTATATCGTGTAAGGCGTCCTTTGCTTCGCTACCACCAGCTCGTCCAAAGGCCAGATGTAAGCCAAGCCAGGATGTACAGTGTCGATTTTCGGACACGCCATCCATTTTAATGAAACAGTCTCTGCTTTCGTCGTTTTCATTTAGATGGTTTGATGTGCGGAGTGCGTTTCGGCTTCATGATTTAGTTGTTGATTACATGTTTGAAATTTCAAATTTGAATTGTTTTAAAGTGCGGCGACATTTTTAACTTTGAAGTTTGACGTTTCAAACAAAACATAAACAAAAGTCAACAGATGTTATAAAATTACGTTCGGAATTTTGAGTTGATTTTGATGTCTAATAAAATATATTTTTTACAGCGCCATCTAGCGTCCTTTATTTTCATTAGGTAGTATTTCACCTGACAACATAATATTCATTATTTTCTACGCCTATAACGATAAAAATTTTGTATATTTATCCATAGATGTCACTATAATAAAATTTGTGTCAGTGATTCACAGCGTAATTTTTTTCTAAGAAGCGTAAATTATTATATTCAGTTCCAGTGTTTCGCATGTACAGATAAGTAATAGGCAAATTGCCGAAAGGAAGGAAGCACTTGGTTATATGTATTTTGATGAATAATCAACTGACATGATTCATCAGTTGAATCGTAGATGATATTCTGAGAAATATTTGTTAGCGATTCCTTCTTGACGATATAAAAGTTGGAAAGGATTTTGTCATCGCTTAAAAGTGTAGTGAAATACTAACTTGTAAGTCCCTGATTTTGATTCCTATGTCTGACGATGAAACATGTATGATAGTTTGATATTTACAAATCATGCCTGGATTAACGAACAATTTGATTGCAATTACAGACGTGGTAAACCTTGGCTTAACAGTCTAGATGATGGCGCGACCTCGACAAGGACGAGCATGCGGATGGTTGGTCTCCCGCTGTCGGACTCACCAAGAGCTTCTTTGGGCATTCGGGGGCTCCTTTAGCCCTTAGCTATTTAGTTAGACGGCTGCAAGCCTGCATCACGCAGAGACGACTCCGCGCATCTTCTTAGTGCAACAAGATATCCCAAGGCCTTCTCGTATGCGCTGAAGTAAGCCACCGCGGTTTTGGTAGGTATGGTACTTTATTTGCTTATTTGTTAATATTGTTAGGTCTATAGTCTAAAACTTAAAAAGCAAAAACGTTATTTTGTTATATGATATGTAATTATTTTGACACAATTGGACTTTAAAATTTAATTTCGTAGAGTATGCACAGAGTCACAAATATTTAATACTACTTATTTCATTTGAAAGTCACCCACACTATAATATCCATTATAAAATCGACCCCACTTTTAATAAAGATAGTAATTTAACAAATTAAATCGTTAAAAGTTCGAACAAAAGTTGACGAATAGGGGCTTATTATTTAGAATAACTATTAAATAAGTATAAGTACTTATTTCTTATTAGCTTTGTTTGGGACTTTACTTGTTAATGTAATAAGATATTATAATGCAATAATGTGCAAAATTTAATGCTTCTGGTAACAGAGGTTGAGGATTGCATTTACAGTCAATTTTTTAAACGCAAGGAACCACCATATCCATAGTCCAGGGATTTCAGCATTGTTAGTGTTGAGTTTCCCTAGTATATGGTCCATAGGGGTCCTAATATCCCAACGTGTGATAATAAACAGACTTGTTATCACAGCAATGCTCCGTCCTCAGATAAATAACGTTTATGAATAATGGGGTTAATGTCTCAGAGTTTAAGTAATAACTGGAAGACGAGACGAGCAACCTGCTCTCCTGATGGTAAATGACTCTCCATAAATGGTAACAACGTCATTTTGACATAAAAAGCACTGCGAGGCACTTCAGATTGCTCATGACTCTTGAACATTGCATATTTTACACATGCCATTTATCCCAGAAGGGGTAGACAGAGGCGTTAATGTTGCTCCCAATTTCCGCCATGTTTATTCCGTCCCATGACATGATAGGGGACGAGCCTAACGCCAGACAAATTCCTGACTCCGGGCAAATACTAAGTAGAAAAGCCTCTCACTTTGTCCGATTGGGAATCGAACCCGAGTTAGCACTACAGTCGTACCCTAATACAATTACGCCATGGAGCCAGTTATACGTGGCATGGTCATTATTTTCAATACCTATTAAGTTATTACACTAGCTACAATCCTTCAAATCTAAACACAACAGCGCAAGCATATTGCTGCTTGGCAATAGAAATAGACAATACGGTGGTACATACTTGGACACTCGCATATAAATATACAGTAACTAGTCAATATAATGCTATGGAGTAATTGTACTTAATTTTTTTTTCTAGTATTACTATGGTACTTTAAGTACGTTTAGTGCTTCGGCGAAATGACTTACTTTAATATAAAAAACAAGTAATTTGAACGAAAAAAACAAATATATTGCGCAACAAATCTGGATTGATAAAAGGAACAAAATATTGTCCAAAAATAATCCCCAGTTCCTTATTAAAGGAAAAATCTTTAATTGAGTTCTCTCCCCATTCTAATCTACTAGCTTACATATACATGTGTGACGGTCATTGTGTGCGGACGGACGTTTGACAAAATTACCGACACATAAATCATTTTTGATTCCGGCAGAATACTTATTTGCTGTTGCCTTTTTGTCGGTGTGATTGGTGTGTGTAGAAATATTTTTAATGAGTTTCATGATAAGAATTACAAATTAGAGATAAATATAATATATCAAGCGGCAGATGGGTCAGTTATATCAAAGACGTGAGAGAAAGGCACATAAAACATAAATAATATACTAAAGACGTCTGTGAAAATAGGTAACGTTCATAATTTTTTTTCTTAAAGATTGAAATAAAATTTGATATTCGAAAAAAGATTTAAATTTCGAATATTGAATAAAGGAGGTGCAAGGGTATTGTGATGTGCCAATGAAAAAATGTAACATTCCATCGAGTCTGGCTCAATATGCACCTTCATACTTGGCATGTCCGGAGTCTCGGGCGAGAATTTCCGTTGGAATTTGTCTCGAAATGTCAATACCTGCTGCCCGTAGTAAATCTAGTTTATACAAGGCAGCCTTTCCATTTAGTTGACTTTATCAATTATAATATGTGAATATTGGCCATAGAGTATGTGTTGAAATAAGGTTTAATGCCCAAGAATAGTGCAATGTTTTTTGTTTTCTTGTTCCTTTTAGATGGTTTTAGAATTATACTTTATAAGCAAGAAATATAGGTCTATATTTCCACCAAGTAAATATTTTTATATTAATCTGTGGTTTTGTGAGACAATTTAAAATATTTTATATATTGTTTACTAGTGAGAGAGCATACGCGATTATTTTTACTTATCTGAGAATAAAAGCCTAACTATCTACAGAGTGATTTTGATCTCATGTTAATGAAAGCACATACTCGTCATTACCTCTGCTAACATTGTGCAAAAAATCATCCATGAATCACGAATATTTTCACTAAAATAGCGGTTTATACTTTTCTGATTTATTGTCATTTTGTAATTTAGTGTGAATATGATATGTGCGTGAGAGTATTTTTGATTGAAAGTGTGATGTTGCCGCCGCGACGAATTCTCTTAATGTCGTTAGGGCGTGTAAAATTAAAACTACTTTTGATTGATAACTATTTTGTTAAAAAATATACTTTTTTATTTTACGTCTTCCTTTCAAGTAACATATTATAAAGTGTTATTTTCAAGAATATAACGTGTGGTTTCATTTAGTAATGCCATATCAAAATGACTTATTTTCTGGGTCATAGGTAAGTTACAAAACTATACGTAAGCGATTCTCGTTTGTTATAAAAATGGAAACAAATTAAGGCAGTTCTACGAAACTTAATCAAATGCCAACGATTTTAAAATGGCTGTAGCTTTTCTGACATGTTGATCTCGCTGTCTTTAAGAAGAATTACAGTGCAACCATATAAATAAACAAATCTCACCTTTGAGTAGAATCTTAAGTAAACATTTGAGGTATTGAACTTGTTAATAAGAAAATCTTGAGCTGTCATTTTAGCGCATGTTGTCAGCTGAGTGGGTGCTGTTTAACAACTCAGATCTCAAAAACCTTCTCATATCCTACACTTAAGACATTATTTGAGATGTTGTTCTTTTTATTAAATAGAGTCGATTTTAAGATGCTGAATTGAACTTGACAGCGTGTCAAATATGGCACTTCAGAGCGAAATAGAAATGCATTTACACGGCCTTAAAACTTACAACGAAAGAAAACATCACTTGACTGATTTATATTGCCTTTTACAAAGCAATAGAAAACACGGACCCAATTCAGTTGCATTATTTCTACGTTCCGGATAATATATAACGAAAGGTAAAGAAAACTGACAATACATAAAACTGTATTGTGTTCATTAAAACTAATTTTGTATTTCGAATGTTTTGTTTTTTTTTTCAAGACAATTAGGGCACACGGATATCAATTCAAACAGGACATTCATCAAACAGTTTTTACTAACAAATGCATGAAAGACATGCTTGACGGTAACATTGCCCCACACTACAGCGGGAGACAAACAGCGCGCGTACACGCCTAGTTATACATGTATATAGTAATAAAGTATAAATGATGGAACTAACATATAGGAAAATATAATATATTTGTTCGCATAGCTACGGCTTTCAGCTATATATATTGCTCGGTGATGGGACACAAGGTGTGTGGAGTATATTTGAGTTATTGACTAATATTTTTTTGTTAGATTTTTTTGGGGTATTAATGTTGAATATTGTTTTTGTTGTGTTTATTTGTTAATGAGATTGCTTGAATTAACAAATAATACTAATTCTTTTTCTTATGTAAGTTTACTTATTTTTTGTTCCTCCCCCCGTTTTGAGCCCACTTTCATGTAGTTTCGGTGCAATACTTTTTTTCTTATTTTGTTTTAAAAAATATTTGGCTTAGTTATTCGCCGTACTTGCTCACTAAATAAGAATACTGAGATAACGATAGTGAGGAAGTGTGCCCGAAAATAGCCCGATTCCTGACTTGGCCCACCATCCATGTTTTCGTTGTTATGAAAAAATATACTACGATTTTTGTTAGTTATATTTAATTACATTTTATAATATGTAGTGATGTGTTTTAATTTTCTCGATGTTTTATCGATTTTAATGACTTTATAAAGATTTTAAAATAAATGGGCCGTCAATGGTCCTGTATTATTATAAATTATATAGGTACATGTGATAACTGACATTTGTACCTATTTAGTACAATCTTAATGTTGTTTTGTTACCAAAATGTAAGGTAGTAGGCTAAGATGTTTTTATTACATAGATACGTTGTCCGAGCTCAGTACTGACAAGACGAAAGTAAGGTAATTGCCCGACATTCACTTAGTCAACCTCCAACTATTGTCGCCGCAAGTCGGCTTACTAACTTTTGTATTTTTATAAATAAAATGCCTTCCTGTATTTTTAGACGATGTACAAATTATACTCCAACAGTGAATGAAAAAAACGTTTCATTTCATACGTTAGTAATAAGTATACACTATTTAACTTATTTTTTAACTAATAAATGCATTTTATTCAACCGACATGGCGACGGGGCGGTCGACGCTCGGGTCCGTTCGGACATACTCGGGCTCACTCGGCGCGTATCAATGCGAGCCGCTTGAGCTGTGACTATAGTAAATACTGCGCTGTTTTTATGTACAATTTTGTTAGTGTATGACGCGTCTATTTGTAAAACGTCATTGGTAGTAGGAATGTTTTTTAGGGACTGTACCGGAATTCTTCCAATTTCCAGACTAGAAAGTAGAGTACATTGGGATATGCTTCATCTGATTGCTACGCTTGTGCTCCTATGGCGAGAATTATAACCAGTACTGACTATACTGGTTACAATTAACTTATACGGAAGAATTATTAATAATTATTTGAAAAATCATATAAATGCATCTCTTGTTTAAGGCAGTCATAAAATCCATCATTTGTGATATAATGAAAAGCGCTATATATTAATACATAAGTTTAAAAACTAACAAGCTACGTAAAGTTTAATGGGATAAATCCACGTATATTTTAAGAAACCATAAAAGTGTGCCAAAATTACAATAAAATAAATAAGCACCGACTCCACGCTACCCCTGTTCCGAACACACATACGAAGCGCGCCGCGTTCCGTCTTAAGGACGACATATGAAGTAATTTTTTTTCCAACACCACCGCACCCCAAATTCGATCTTATTCCCAACATCCCAAAGTTCAAAATCGAATTAGTCGCGTAATATTTTTTCCATTTCATATTTACGAATATGCCCTAAATTCCCCAAAAATTAGAACCGTGAAAGCGGTGGGGGGAGTATGTATGAGTAAGAATTTTTGTACGCACACACCCTCGCGCGGGGGACGCGTGCGGCGGCCGGCGGGGGCCGCGCGGGGCGGGAAACGAGATAGTAGATAGTTTTACACAAACTGAACTGAGTTACTTATGTATGAAATACTAAGATGTGATGGTTGCAAGCTCATTGATGTTATCCAATGTCTCGTGTATGCGGAAGTGTAACACTGACTATTCTAGAAGCATTGTTCGTGGAAGGACATGGCGACCGTAATTACAGTGCGATGTCTAATGTCTTAAGATGAGGGCAATGAAATGAAATGAAATGAAATGATTTATTTGAATCTGTAAAATGTTATACATTATTTAGATTCCGTCAATATTGACTCTACCACCAGTTCGGAAAGCAGTTTTCACCAGAGAAGAACGGGCAAGAAACTCTGGTGTTGCTCTTTTCAATCAGTTTAGGGTAAAGACAGTACAGTACATGATAAAGTGAGAAGAGAAAAAAAAGTTTAGAGCAGTTCATTTATAGGCTCGTGAAATAAGGAATAAATTAATTTAAATTTTTATATGACTGCACAACCCTCTCAGGAATCATGAAATTTCTCTATCAATACAATGCTATGCTTTAAAACCTTCGTGTTCTTAGCTATTGGGGTTATCTCGCGAGAGCCTCGTAGTATTTATACTGCATTGTTTCAAACCGGACAAAAATGCTTCTATAATGCCTGCGGAAATAGATAGATGGTACCTATTAAGATGGACTGACATACGAGATATCTGGCATAGTATTATGTATACAGGGACATTTTAAAATTGCTTTGATAAATGAATCAATAAAATTTTCTTCTTTATAAAATTACCATAGCTTATTGTCATCATAGAGGTTAAAAAAAGTGTAAATTTCGCAAAAAATAAACATTATTAAAAAGTAATATTAATTTTTCATGTCCTAAGGCCTTTACTATAACAAGAATTTGTCGGAATAGCAATATTATAGGTTAATTCACAAAATACACTTACACCATATTCGCACTAAACTACAAAATTATCAAAAAAATTTAAAACTAACACCGGGATTTTTTACGAAAATATTTATCATTCATAGATGATTTTTGACACAAAGTTAGCAGAGGTAAAGAGGAATATATGGTTTCATTTAGTAACGCATTGTAAAAACGACACTGTTTTGTGTTGAAATAAATAACTCTAAAATTTGCCAACTCGCACTAGATCAGCATGGACATTGTCCGTAACTCTCAATATTTATCGGCGAAGATTCGTAATTACCACTGACTTTTCTAAAAATATATGTGTGTATTTGTGAATTATCGCTTGTTTTAACGGTGAAGGCAAACATTTTGAGGAAACCTGTATACCGAAGAAGTTCTCTATAAACATTTTGATGGTGTGTGAAGTCTACCAATACGCACTAGGCCAGCGTGATTGACTAAGGCCTAAACCGTCTCAATAGTAGAGGAGACTTGTGCCCAGCAATGCAACAGTCTATAATACAGGGCTGATGTTATTATATTATTATAACATTTTGTGTTTAATCTCTACTGATGTTATGTGTCTAAATTTACGTTAAATCAATAAATAGTTTAGGGCAATATCCTGCAGTGCTACATAACCTTTTAAAGAAACATATTTTCGAAACAAAAACCGTTGATAAGCTAGTAAATCTGTAGAGTTTTTTTCTTATTCAGTGTTAATATTCCCTGTTTAGTATTCAGCGAGTTTATGCGTCCACATTTAGGATTTATTATGCAAAGCGTTTTGTTCTTAATGTCGAGGACTCGCTGGCGCCGACTCACATGATCGTTTTATGTTATAGATTTTGTTTTTTAGAGTTCCGTCATGGGAGTATTTTGGGGAGATGTCTGATTTGAATGTGAATGTTTTTGATTGTTAGCTCGTGTATTGTGTGGATTTATGGATTTTGGCGCATAGGCTTTTTCTCTATACATTTAGAATACGATGTGTCGTGGTGAAGTAAATAGGAAAAGTTTATGGAAGTCAAATGAAAAAACTTAAATAATTTGAGTCTACACTATTCATATTTCGCTGTGTGTCGACTTGATGAAAAAGTGACTCGTTGCGATGAGCTGCTTCCAAGATCCAGATCTTGTAATAAAAGTCGGCATTGTTCTAAAGATTATTGTTATTAAGATCAGGTGTAATCATTACTTTATATTATATAGACACGAACGTCCATATAAAGTATTTATTTAAAATCTGAACTAGAATGGCGACCAAACCGTAACTGTAATAACCTATTTATTCACTTGAACAACAAACAATTTTAATTATTTGACTAATATTTTTTATTCAAATCCAGGTTTACATTTAGACTCGAGTTGTTATATCATGAGCGCCACTCCGTACACAACCACAAGTTGTCAATATTGACTATACTAAAGTCAGTTTGAATGGATGACAGTTCAATTCAGTTGAACACAGTGAATGTTCGGACCGCCAAATCTAGTACGTAGTAAATATTATATTCAAATATGTTCAAATAAGAAGAGTCTCTTTTCAGTTTTAAAAATCGAATGCTTTTTAAAATTCTAAATACAAAAACATTTTAATAATTGTATTTAAAAAAAGAGATTATTTCCAGTTTTTTGACCCAGATTAGAGTAGTTTGATAGATATAAACTTATTTCATTATTAGTAACATACTTTCCTAGAATCTCTTTGTGCCGGCTTTGAGGTTGGAATATGGTAAAGGATGGCTTAATGGACCCGTAAGGCGATTACTAAATGTTAGTTGAGGCCACCGATATACATTACGAATAAAGTTTAAATGCCAAACTTTTTAAATCTAGGCTAGTATATATAACTTGACATCCATTTTGAAGAGCTATTCCTTGAAGTGGTAATCTAAACTAAGGATTTCTACGTAGTAGTACGAGAAGAGTATGAAATTCGATGTGGGTGCTGCATAATTTTGTTTTGTTTGTTTAATTCAATCATCCCATGATACTAATAGACTGTAAGAAAAATCTGTCTTTGGTAGGTGGAAAACCTTCTTCCGCAGCAATCTGCAAGTGCTTTATAAGCTAAGTTCTGAGTAATATTGAAACTATTTGCAATAGAGTAGTTTCCTATTTTTAATTTTGTATGTTGAATCTCGCCTAGCTGAATTTCGGCCATGGCGGCCAAACTTAACGGTGATCAGCCAGGTACGCAAGAGATATTATAGTGCACAAGTGTGTGCGTAATACAGGTGCACTCTCTATTCCTTGGTTCTCATAGTGGGGTGGACGGCAATCCGACATGACTGGAGAGACCAGGCGCAGGATTCACGGCTTTACGTGCTTTCTGAGGCACGGGGTTATCACACCGCCATCTTCCTGGCTCCGAGCTGCTTTGCATATATCATCTGAGACATAAAGCGTATTAATAATCTAATCGCACTCTTGAGTCGGATCTTAAGTAGACATATAAAAGTATTGAAATATTAATTAAACACAACTTGAGCTGTCATTTGAATGCCTGTTGCCAGTCGAGTCGGAGCTTTAATAAATAAAACTTAGCTGTCAAAATCGGTCATACGGTGTGACTTAAGATATCAATTGAGATGGTGTTACCACTGTTTATTAAATGACGGCGATCTTAAGATCTTTAGTCAGCGTCTCAGCTGATATCACTTCAGAGCTAAAGAGTTGCGACTTTTAATGCTCCACATAGTCAGAAAATAATGTCCCGAATCTCGATTTTTATGTTAAATCAATTTGTGTACACAAACCTGTCTGGGAAGACGTCTGGCTGTTATCGGACACCTAGGGAGAAGGGTTCAGCGGGTCGTATAATAAAACGTTTCGTGTTGTGGGTAAATGTCGGAGATCTATAACCTTTTTATTTCTAAGCATCTGTTTCGTAATGTTCGAGTTAATGTTAACCGCTAGTTAATGTATAAGACTGGTGCATATGGTCCTTTATTTGGCATTTATGTAGGAGCTTTATTTTTTTATTGTGAGAAGAATACAAAAATGCTTACAATATATGTATACTCGCCAGACTTAAGTTTGATGGTGAGACGCCTCATTTTCAGTAGCATTCTAACTATAAACTATTGTATTGGGTATTAAAGTTAAACTATTTTTCTGATTTTATTGCGGTTTTTCTAAGACTTTGCAGCCTACGGTTACGGGGCGGACTGAGGTGTTGGTCATCCGAAAAAGTCAAAGTTACAGTCCGATCGTCCGTCAAGTTCTTTTTGTTTTTTAAGTATTTATTTAAGTGATTGATCGTTATTTCACGAATATGTCGCTCCCTACGTCCACTTTTACTCATGCCTACTTACAGTAGTTGATATTAAAATATTTTTTTAATAAAGCCCTAGCCGCTTCCGATACAGGAACCAACAAAAGACTATTTATACTGCCGACATTGAAACTCAAAGTATAAGGTTCACTCCGCACACGTCCGTCAACAGTTAAAATTACAAAACAAAATTGTATAATTGTAAAATGTAGGTAGATATAGTAAATTTCTCATTGTTGACCAACACCTTAGTACGTCCCGTGATCACGAAATCAGCTGTCTTCGAAACGTCGGCAGAAAATTGTAATAAAAAAACCGCTATGTAATCCGAAAAATAGTTTAAATTTAATGTCTAACATTCGCGTAAACGTATATCATTATTGTATTGAGTGATCCTATTATTAGCGTTCCAGGAATTGTGGAACAGCCCGTAAAGTCTGCGATTTGCTGTGGTATGATAATTACTTTGTGACGTATTAATGTGTTTATCATAACTGTGCCAGTCCTTATGATCTACTGTTACAGTTATTTGGCTCTCACATCTAAGTGTCCCCACTACACCTGATGGTAAGTGGACTTGGGTCGAATAGAATGTAGACTGACGAGATATGATTACCCCTCAGCTGTCGGCACACTTATGCCGGCCTGTTGGGACCGGATATACACAGGCTGATCACGGAACGCGAAACGTACGTGGGCCACTTGGCGGGTTTTAACACCTTGTGTACGGTGGTCGCTATCCGGGTGGTTATCAAATATATTCTACCACCAACAAAATATATAATCATACTAGAGAATAAGTACACTTTTTTCAAAATTAAGGCCATAAAATGTGCATATTCAGCGGTCACCAACACAATACCTTACAAGTACAATTTTGATTGTAAATTTGGGGCCATGAAATATTATCCAGCGGTTTGTACAGTCTCCCGTATCGCCCACTTCCCAGCCCCGCAGTGTCCCACGCGACCCCTTTCATCCCTCGACGCTTATTTGACTCCCTTTAAAATTCCTACTGCCCTATATTTTTTACGCTCTCTTATAGATTTAGACAAATGCTGTTCATAATTTTAAGTCTGGTTTTGGGGAGGCGAGATTCCGATGTTTGGCGGCGTATATTCTTGCAGTACTGGTTAGGTTTTTTTGGTTTACAGTTATAATATTATTAGTTATAATTATAAAAACTTAGGGCTTATAGACTGTGTGTTTTATACGCGCGTTCTTTTTGCGTTTTCAGCGCGCTCGTTTTTATTTAAAAGTAGATAGTTTCTAATACATTGCGTTTAGTTAATTGCATTAAATTGTTTAAAAGTTTAGTGTGTATGGTTTCTTATAATGTCTAAAATAGATAATTAGTTTTAGACTTTTTATATATTTTTTTTAAGATGATCAAGTCGTTGGCCTGATGCCAAAAGTAAGTACCCCAGAAAGCTTTGAATTGATCTGTGCTTGTCATTCTGAAACAATAAAACGCCTTTCATGACGTCTTAGTAAAGTCGCGTCAAATATAATTCAACACGATCGCACACAGAAGACGTCATCATCCTACAACACTACTAAATGGTAAATAAATATTATAAAGTCGATAAAATAATTAAAACTTAAAGAAGTGAATCAATTGTATCAACTGTCATATTTAATTTGTTCGTGTTGTATTTATTTACGAATAAAATTTATTTTATATTTGAAATAAACCTTCAGACACTGTTCCAAGATATCTGAGTAAGCGTTAATCATTGAAATATAAGGCGACCAAATACAAAAGTCAAGCTTCCAAATAAATGGTAAACAAAAGAGTGCATTCAGCATACTGGCGGTTGACAGTTACTTGAACACTCAAGAGCTCAAATCTTCAAAACCATAATTAACTAAAATAATTCCTATTTGATTAAAATTGCCTCGGTGGCGTAGTTGTATTGCGGTACGACTGCAGTACTGTGGTTAGATCCCCAGGTCGAGCAGAGTCTCTCATCATCTAGCATCTCTGTTGAGTTTTTATATAAGTATCAGCCCGGAGTCTGGAATTTATGCCTGATACGGCGATAGGCTCGTGCCATCACATCATGGGACGGAATATGCACGTGAGGACTGGGTGAGTTACGCTTCTGCCTACGCCTTAAGGATGAAAGGCGTTAGTGTGTGCTGTTCTAGATATGGTTTCTAACACTCAAACTTACAAACTACTAGTTGATATATGACGCATAAATTCTAAAGATGGAAAAAGTTTTATAAATTGTCTTCCAAGTTGAATCGACTATTGACCTTTTTCTCAATGTATGTTAAAACTATTTGACTTATTATACAGAAATAAAAAGCGGCGATAGCCTAGTTGGGTGTGGAACGGACTGCCGAGACGAATGTCCGCAGGTTCAAATCCCAAGGGCACACACCTCTGACTTTTCTAAAAAATCATGTGTGTATTCTTTGTGAATTTATCGTTCGCTATAACGGTGAAGGAAAACATCGTGAGGAAACCTGCACATCTGAGAAGTTCTCTATAGAAATTTCGAAGGTGTGTGAAGTCTACCAATCCGCACTAGGCCAGCGTGGTGGACTAAGGCCTAATCCCTCTCAGTAGTAGAGGAGGCCCGTGCTCAGCAGTGGGCAAGTATATAATACATGGCTGATATTATTATTATACAGAAATATATTCAAACACTACGATTAGCATATTACGTTTAGTTACGTAATTTGCTTGTATATTTAAGCTGGTAGGATATATTTTATATCCGCCCGACTACCGTACACAAGTTAAAACCCACCATAGTGGCCCACGTGTGTCGCGTTCCGGGATCAGCCTGAGTATATCCGGTTCCAACGGCATAATTGTATCGACTGCCGAGGGGTAATCATCTCTTGTCACTCGACATTCTATTAGATCCCACTCCACTTACCATCATGTACATTGGGGTCACTTTGCAGTGCCCAACAAAAAAACAAGCAGCGACGTGATCCACAAAGCAGCAGACCAGGCCCTGTGGCGTACCTTGGGAGACGACTGCAACGAGCTGATGATGAATGGACAAGTTTGTTGGACAGTGTAGCGCAGTGTCAGCCAGTACATAATAGGTTTAACTTGGAATTGGTACAGAGGCTACTTGGTGGTAACTAGCTCACCTCGTCTAGGATTGTCTAGCTGTTTCGAGAGCTAATATTCCAAAACGACTAGCTCGTCTCGTCCATTATAATTGCCTAGTTTTAAGAGCTAATATAAAACTTCTTCTCTTCATCTCGTGAAAGATTTGGACATAAGTAAATCAGTGCTATTCGATGGAAAAGTTATTTTTCAGTAACATCGTCGCGTATTATTACGGAAATGAAAGAATTGCTTCGAATCTGAAGATTGACGATTAGATTTTCGACTGAGGTGCGGGTTCGAAAAGAAATGCGTCAATATTCATTTTAAATAATAATTTTGTTTCAAATCTCATTATTTTATTACAATAAAAAAGAATCATCAAAATCGGTTCAACTAGTCTAAAGTTCTGAGGTAGCAAATATAAAAAAAAATACAGTCGAATTGCGAACCTCTTTTTTCGAAGCCGTTTAAAAATGTATCAAGAATTTTATTATTTTAAAAGGAGTTCGTATAGTTCCTCTTATAAACCTAGTAGCCATTAATAATAAACTTTCAGTAAAGAAATTATTGAATTCTGTTTTGTTGTAGTTAAAAGTTTACTGCAACTCGCTTCCAAAAGTGTGGTGCATCCACCCCACACTAGTGTTATAACATTAGCTATTTGTGGGTAGATTAGTAATATACAATATTGTGTTCATTAAAAAATTATAGATTTCTATAAAAAATCTGTTATTTTTTAATGTAAAGATGAATGAATTGACATTTTGTAAGTCATAGTTAGTTTGTATTCTGTAGATATACAGGATCATTTGATATTGCGTTAATACTGAAACCAAATATTCGTCATTAATTTAATTGTGCCAAAAGTGATCTATGAATAACCATATTTTTTATAAAACTTCCGTTTTATTACCTTTTAATCATATTGTAGTTTAGCGCGAATGCGGCGTGTACGTGAGAGTATTTCTGACTGAAAGTGTGATGTTGACGGTGCGACGAATTCTCTTAGAGTAGTATTAGCATTAGGACGTGTAAAGTTAAAAAAAATATATTGATATTTTTTTAGAAACTTATTCTTTTTTTACAATGGTTCAAGTAACTTATTGTATTATTTATTAGATAAGTATGTGGTTTCATTTAGTAAAGCAATGTTAAAATGACCTAGTATATTGTACACAGCGAATCGTCAACTTGACCGAGGCAGTACCATCTGCCAATGTAACAGCTTGACATGTGGTGAGAATTTTTAGAGGCCAATTGATTACTCTCCACTGAGGTCAAAGTTAGAGCAGGTTTAGTACCTCCTAGCCCATCGACACGATTTATATATAATTACTACTTCCTGGTATTTAAATTATTCCCTGTTATCCCACTAGTGGAGAACAGAATATGTTTTGATATATCACAAAACAGTTTTGCGTTTAGGTTTTACGATCTGCCGGTTTGGCGTACCAACCTCGGATAACAAATTGTATGAGCGTCTTATCACGTCGTGTCGATTTTATAAAAACGTAGGGATTTTTTTAATAGTTATAAAAAGAGGAATATAATTAACATGAGATCACTATGTTATTGAACTAGTATTAATTTAAGTTATGTTGCCTCTTTTTTATTTCCTCTTTCAACAGACTGGCCGAAAATAAAACTTGAATTAAGAACGTAGGTATGTAATTTTTTCATAATTTATATTCATTGGTAAATTTTATTAGATTATCTATTTATTATTTTTAAAAACTATTTCGTTTCTTTGTTTTATAAAGATAGAAAACATGCCAGCATTCATTTTAGTTACTTACAATTATACCCTAAAATGTAAGCGTGTACTTTTGTACTTTAATAAGGGAAATTCAGACACGCTCAGACATTAGCGAAGTCTAGTTCCTTACTAGAGCGGCGTTACGTCATTTGAGGAACTGTTTTAAAAACATGTTGCTCTAATTATACAAAAGTTATATTAATTTTATCGTTACTATACTATCATTTCGAATATTAAATTTATTTAAAATATAATTTTGAATTTCGAACATTATCAATTTATTTTAACACAATGATGGTTTGATCGCAGATTGTATTGAGGCCTCGATTAAAGATTAAAAACGTAAATTTTCGCGATGTAAATATAAAAAATATACAACATAGTATATATTTAAGATTGGTGTAAAAAACTGCGTGCGTACACGGGGGTGGTTTAAAAATCGAATCAGACCCCCGTCCTTGAAGCGAGAGAAAGGAGGCGCTGCCGTCAACACATAAATCATATTTCTGGAGAATTTTTAAAAGTCCTATTGCTTTCGCGTATTTGCCATGTACTCACACCCCGGTGCGCGCGGCCCCCGCCGCCCCGTGGGGGGGCGTGTGTACTTACCCCCTCGTTTCCTAGTTCTGCTCTGTTCACAGGGTGCGTGGATTTCCACAAGGTTGTTGCTAGCGTTTGCGACCTTGAGATTTCGTTGGAAATGTTTCTCGTTACGTGTGATGGATGTTTTGTGTTGTTATATTATATCTGGTTTGTAGTGGGACAGTGTGAATTAAATTTGGATAGTCTTAATTATTTATAGTATCGTTGTTTCCAGATGAAAAACTATTGAAAAAAAATCTGTATCTACATAAGTCTTTAAATAACTATATTTTTAGCACTCTTTAATTATTTATGTAAACATGACAAATTATTGATTAGTTTATAACTATTTCATCCTATATTAACTAATAAACACGCGTGGCTACGGATTACCCTCAGTGGTAACAAATATTTGCAAACCTTCTAAAAAATTTACGATAACCGGGAAATATATTAGGTTGTAGAAATAAGGTTATATTGATTAGGTTGTAATAATACTATGTGAAATAAGCAAATAAAAACCATAATATTAATGTAAATAATTAAAACAACACAAAATCAGATGACGTAAACATTTCTAACCTTCAAAATTTGAATTTAGAATTTTCAAGCATTTCTCGAAACGTTTAAATCTTGATATTAGAAATAAATAAATTATAATAAATAGCGCGATAGTTAATAAATAATATGTAAGAGCGGCCTGTACATCCGCAAGGCGCCGTGGAGAAGCGAGGGCGGGCGGCCGCGTTCTCGACGCAGTATATTCGTAACCAACAGATGCTACGTTGAAGAAATATTAAAGAGATATTTATCAAATCGAGGCATAGAACTTGATGTAAGCTTTTCTAGGAACGAAGGGTTTTTTTACAGTTTTCATGGTGTATTGGATATATTGGTAGAGTTTGGTTGTTTATTTTGGTATTGTGTTCATTTGATTTTCGCAAATATGTCTTTAAAAGTATGTCTATTAATATGTCTTTATAGTGTATAGTTAATATATAATATTAATAGACCCTAAGTTATTAAAAAATGTGCTTAACCACTTACATAGTTCTTACTAATTCATAAGCTTCATAATATAATGGGGTTAATGAGTTAGTCATGAGTCACATTTAAACTCCATTCACTTTGTAGGCAATCAAAATAAGCATTATTATTATCATGACGCATGAAAAAGCTGATTGAGCACATTAAAACAATAATCAAAGGAAACCGGAAACGATTGCCTGTTTTCTCTGCAAATTTAGCGTATCCTTAACTCGGCACACATGTGGTGGGGCACTAGGAAGAAGAAAAGCAGGCGAAGAAAAAATGAGGGAGACGAAAAACTAGAGCGGGACGGAAAAGTGGGCGAAAAACGAAAAATTTCACCCGCTGCCCCCCCTCCGGTGCCCGCGCCACGTCCCGCGTCCCCCGCGCCCGTGCACACGCACACACGCGTGCCACGAGGCGAGCCGCGATATCTTGATACTTTCACTATCACTGCTAGCTTTCTTTTTCGTTTTTTGAAAATCGAATCGTGTTGCTCGATGTAGAATTTTAAATTGTAAAACTCAGGTATGTGGACGTTTATTCTTTTTCTTTAGTGATGTGCCAGTTGTATATTTTCTAATAGTTTGGATATGACATCTGTAGAGTAAAACTAGTGATTATTATTATTACTAGCACGTGAAAATGTTTTGTATGGTATAGAGCCTCGTCTTCTAGTTAACGTATTAAAAGTTTCAGCTTGAATTTAAGACAAATTTTCGTAGTCTCTCGTATCACAATATCGGTTTGGCGTTATCGCTTTCGGAAAGTATCTTTCGTCGCATAATATATCTGTAGTAGCTTAGAGATAGGTTGATATAGGTACAGAACTTTCCCTGCATTTGAGCTTACTAAATAGTACAGACTTGAACTTAAAGCATTTGAGAGGTGTATAACCGTAAACCACGTTTTTTATAAGAACAATATTTTAAGAGTCAATATACGCTGTATAAGTTTTATTAAACGTAGGAAATCATTGTTTATCAAATTAATATTTTCCGCTGATAATTATTTTTTTAAAATAATGGCGCGTTATATAAAACTAAATCTGTGTCATAACGCATACAACTTTTAGCATAATTTCCCGTGTCCTCTCGCTGTCCCTTTTTCCGCGCAGTTTTTCCTCATATCGCTCGTGGCTCCAGTGAAAGTATCAAGACGAGTCGATCCCGCGGGAGGCTATTGTAGCATGTTTTTATACCCAAAAATTTTAAGTCAGTAGGCGCTCGAACACAGAGCCGCTACAACGTTTTTATTATTATTAATATATATTTATATTTCGTTTTCATTTACAAGTTTTCCACGGTTCATAATTTTAATATTTTTATACCGTTTTATACAACAAAGTGTTTATAGATAGGCGTAATTACAACATAAACATTTATAACAAGGGAATAAAAATAAATAAAATTTCTGTACACCGGTAAAGAAAAATAAATAAAAAAAAAACTCGTAAGATTTTCGCGGGGCGCGATCTCGCTCGGCTGTAAGTTGGCACGCGTTGGCCGGTCGGGTTTGACAGTTGGCGGGTTTAAAATTTAAAATTTGACGTTTGAACAACAACATGGCGGACTGTGTGTTTGTCAGCGTGTTCGCCGGGTTCGTCGACCTCGCCGCGGCCAGGAACTAGGATGCTCAACTTTCAGAACATCTGACGGCTGCTGTATCCGTAAGTACATTGTTGTACGTAGTGTCGAACTGTTTGTCTGTCACCGCTTTAAACCTCCGCGGTTCAATCATACCGTGTTCTCGAATTATTGATGACCGATATACGTTACATAAGGGCGCGTTCATAATGTCGCATGAATATTGTAACAGTTAATATGACGTGCGAGTGTGTGTGCACGCACACAGACAGCGGATTGTTTTTATCGTTGGCAGTAAATTAGAGGGGCTGCGATAGTGGCCGATACCCGGTGACTAGTGTTCGTATTGATTTTTTTCCCTCATTCTGTTAAATTTCATTTATTGGGGGAGCGACCGGACACGCGGCGATGACGTGTGCCGAATGCCCGCCGATCGCCATCGTGCCCGCCGATAAGAAATTGGACTTTTGTTGGATGGTAACAAACAGCGCGCCGTTGCCATTGTGCGCTCCTTATGAATTTGGCGCCACTTTCATTAGTTTGAATTGAGAACATGCAAAGGAACTTTGAACATGCGGTCACGTGACATACACGACTGGCTGGATATTTATTTATTTTTATTGTGCTTTAAGATTAATTTATTTTTATGTTAAAAATATTTTAAGTCACTGCAACTTGCATTTGTCACTATGTTTTTCTCGTACTGTTTTTTTTTTATATTTAAGAAAATATAATTATTATTTTTCAATAAGCATTTATACAATGCATTTTTGGACTGTTTTTTGGCCTAAAAGTCATACTGCATTTATTTTATTTTTCACGTGTATATTCATCACATTCTTAAAAT
This sequence comes from Manduca sexta, assembly GCF_014839805.1. Taxonomy (NCBI): domain Eukaryota; kingdom Metazoa; phylum Arthropoda; class Insecta; order Lepidoptera; family Sphingidae; genus Manduca; species Manduca sexta. Next base: position 1,502,506 of record NC_051117.1, on the reverse strand, counting down.
ACTCACATATATCAATAGATATATTAACTTGGTTTTGGGTAGTTTTAGTTTCATAAAACTTAAACCTACATAAGTATTTCTAAGTTTTAAACATAAGGTCACGCGTGAATTTGTTCAATCGATCAAGACGTACTAAAACTGCGCTTGGACAAGTTTGATATATTTTCAAAGCTTTTGTTATAGACGTTTGTATACAACGCATGCAGAAAGATCTTTCTTTTGATGTAGTCGAGTAGAGTTGAATTTATAAATAGAATCTCCATTGCTATTTTTAATATAATATATATTGAATATTAAACCCACAATGTTATTTAAATAGTACGTATAGTACATTTTATATAAAATACTAAAAAAGTATAAAGGCTACAAATATGTTTTTTAAATACTGTTATAATATACGTTTTTTAAATATGTTATAATAAATACTGTTTACCTAACTTGTAATGTACAATTGTTTATTTTCCCTAATAAATAAAAAAACAAAAAAAAAAAAACAATGAAGCCACGTGCTCATCATGAAATAAGAAAAAAATATTTTATTGAATCGAAGTAAATAAAATATAAATAAATAACTTTCTCTTATTTTGAATTTGAATTTGAATTTTCAAAGAATGTTTCTACTTTTTTCAAAATGTAGAGCCAAGTTTAAATTAAAATATTATTTTATAATTATCAAATATACCTACAATATTGGTTTGGCAATAGCCACAGCCGTAAACTTCTTTCGCGGGTATTAAAGCCATTAGATATTGCGTCTCTCGCAACTCTACAACACTTTCTATATAAATACAAAGTATTTTTCGAATATCATTAAAGATAATTCAGCATGGGTACTAAAAAAACATGAGATTGGCTGATATAGGATTTGAAAGCAATATATACATTTACGATAGCAACAAAAAAAAAAATAGATTACAAAAATTAATAATAATTGTAAATTTAGAATCCATATGCTTAGGGAAATAAAATTTTGTGTTTCTGTTAGGTACCCAACCTATCACAAGTTTTTTGGACAATCATTTACGAGACATCTGTATAAATTCTACCAGTGGCGGACTTAGAGGCGGGGAACTGGGGAACCGCCCGGGGCCTTGTTCTTGCAGGGGGCCACGCGTGGTGCCTTGTAGGACCTTTTGGTTAGCATCCAACGTAGGAAACTTAAAATTTGGGATTTTTTTCCGCCCAGTGCGTGGCATCAGTTTTTATTGCTTTAGCTCGGGGCCTCGCTTCAGTTAAGGCCTCCATTGAATCCTACCGTAAGAGCATTTACCATATTACTATGTTACAGCATTCGCGTTTATCGGATGCTCGCGGTTCGACCACGTGGGGAACCGCTTCCAGGTTAAAAGTCCTGCATATGCGTAACCAGCTTACGACTTTGGTGGTAGCAAATCCGAAAGTGTTATAAGAGAGGTCATATAGGAAGTCCCAATGATTCAATGTATTATACAAGTCTGAGCGCCATTCGACTTCGGTGGGAGAAAATCCGGAATTATTATGGGAGGGGGACGGGGGTTATTTTATATAGACAGTCACGATAATTCAACGCATTACAGAATTCTGATTTCCAAGGTAGATCTCCCGGGCATTTCTTTCTGGGATGAAAAATTGTCTATTTGTTAATCCAGGATATTTTATGTTATGTGTACTAAATTTCATCCAAATTCGTTCAGCGGTTAGTGTGTTTACTTCTAACAAACATCTAAATATCGTTACCTTTGGCATTATTTGTAATATTAAATAATTTGTACGTTTTAAATTCTTGACTCAGGGATTGAGAATTACATAGATCAGTTCCCCAATACACAGATCCGAAATAAATATTTGTCTTCATACCTTTTATAGAAGTTTTTACCTTTTATTACAAACATGTTACGCTTAAATAATATTTTTTGGAAATGTATAATTTATATTTTGTAGTATACTAGTTATTGCTCGTGGATTCGCCCGCGTAGAAACCCTAACGTACAAAAGTCCTTAAATCACTGTACCATGGTGCAATCTTTACGAAACCAGCGTCATATATTTAAAAAATGAGATAAAAAAATATTATCTACAGGAGTCATTCAGGACATGGTTTATCTGTGTGCCAAATTTCATCCAAATCTGTTCAGCTGTTTATGCTTTTACTGCTAACAAACATAATAAAAAAACACATACTTCCATATTTATAAGTAAAATAATTACTCACAAATAATACTTAAACATTGTTATTAAAAATCCAGATTCTCTTCCTTAATTATATACCCTAATTAACTTTACGGATAATTATTCTTAAAGAAGCAATTAAAATTTTTGAGTTTTAATTACAAGGGAATAAGGTTCATTCCCCTGTACCCAGATTGGGAGCAAATATTTGTGTCAAAATCATTCTGAAGAATCTACTTCAGGACCAGTGTAGCTCTGTATTATATACTGTCCCACTGCTGGGCACTGCCCTCCTCTTCTACTGAGGGGGATTAAGCCTTAGTCCACCACGCTGGCATAATGCAGATTGGTAGTCTTCACACACCTTTGAAATTCCTATAGAGAACTCAGGCATGCAGGTTTTTTTCACGATATTTTCTTTCACCGTTAAAGCAAGCGAGAATTCACAAAGAATCCACACATAATTTTAGAAAAGTTAGAGCTGTGTGTCCTTGGGATTCGAACCAGCGAACATTGGTCTCGACAGTCCGTTCCATACCCAACTAGGCTATCGCCGCTTTTAGTTCGGCTATATCCAGTGATAGATCTAGTTTAGCGATAGGTGAGAACCATTTATAAAAAAAACATTTTGGATTTGGATTGTTAACTACGTGATAGCTTTGTCCCACACAAACCTTTGTTGGTGGTAGGATATTTGCATCTGCCCGGGTAGCGACCACCTACTAGATAAAACACGCTATAGTCGTCCACGTATGTCGCGTTTTGAAGTCAGCCTCTGTATATCCCGTTTTTATAAGTATCTTCTAGGCAAGCATGCTCGTCCGTAGACCACATCTCTTACCGTCAGGCGAGATAGTGGCCAAACGCAAGCCTATAAGCTATAAAAAAAAAAAAAACAAAAAATATCAGGCCGGTATAATTGCAGTCGAGTTTATTATCTTTCGTCAGTTGTCTAACAAAATAAAAACAGGCCGGCACAATTGTGTCGAGTGGCGAGAGATCTTTCGTCAGTTGTCACTGTCTAAATTCTATTTCACTTACCATTAAGTAGATGGTTGCTTTGCCGTTCTTGTAAAACAAACAGACCCAAAGCTAATCTACGTCTCGATAACTTTTACAGAAGATTACTTTAAAACTAAATTGGCTAAACGGTTTCCAAAAAATATGTATTTATGAGTTCGGATTAGCATCCATACATACGTGACGCGAGATAATTCTTCCTTCAAAACCCAAAGGAAAATATTTGAATCAATATCTTGTATGGAGAATGACTCTTTTCAACTATGAATAGCATTTTAAAGAAAAGAGAGAAAATACTTTGCCTCATGACAACAATCGAACAATATATTTCGCAAAAATAGTTAAACTTATAAGTACTTTATTTATCATATTTATTATATCATAAGTCATCCGTAAGGGCTGGCGCACGTTCTCATTTATTCCCGAAAAACAGCGGGCATTACAGCGGCGCAAAAGATACCCGCACCTAGACTTTTATCCTAAGAAATTACTGGACTTGATAACGGAAGTGTAGTTCACATTAACTGAAGGAGTACCACATAGCTACCAGAATAGATTTGTCTTGGTTACCAGATGAGCCTAAAACTCTTACGTTTGAGGAGTCTCTATCAGGTACGAATTTGGAAAGAGGTACTCTTCCACCAGCAGGTAAACAACTTGCACCTTTAGAATTACAACCTAGTTTCTTCCTTCAAAAGCAAAAAAAAAAAATGACGGAAGTGCAAAATACTGTTAAATTGACTTTATAATCTACAAAATTTGAAAAGTGACAAACTATCGATTGCAACATCGAATTTATTGTAATTACGTGCGAATTACTGGCAAAGAATAGGTACAAAATAGCCGTTAATCGATTTGTATAATTCAAATTCGAAAATCGAATGCAAATGTCAGAAATAACGAGTACTCTATCCTATCCTATCCTCTATCCTATCCTATCCTCTATCCTATCCTATTTATCATTGATGTGCGTTCTTCCTAATAAAAAGCTTAATACGTATGGAGTAGGTTCACCACAAACATTGAATTGTCTAGGACATAATTACGTAGGCATACACTAAAGTCTAAACCATACTCTTCACCTAACTGGCATTCACAGGACACACGCATTGTTATCTGTCGATTTAGCATACATGACATTTTTTATTGTATGTTAATATACCACAATTATCACGTGATACATTGTCTAAATAACAATAGGCGTTTGTGGTCACATAGGAATTTGATATCAACAAGAATGCGTAAAGAGGTTATATTTCTTTATACAAATATGCCCGTCCGATAACCGTAAACAATCTTTTTTAGACGTAAACGATTGGTGACATCCTTGACATTGTGTCATACCGATTATGGATCTCCTAACTTTAAATTTTAACATTTCAATCCAATATAATATGAATAAAATATAGAAAAACAAAAATAATCATTGAAAAAAAAATTAAACAAAAGAGGTATAGCCGTTATTAGACTTGTATAATTGAAATTCGAAAATCGAATGCAAATGTACCAATAATTATCGATTGCTTTATCATTCACATACCCGCTCTTTACAAAAAACTCAATACCGTATGAAGTAGGGTTACCACAAAGGCTGGATTGTCTAGGACATTATGACGTAGGCATCCCCTAAATCCTAATAAACACTTAGGTATTTTGAGTACTCATAGTCGACAGTAATCGTTTACCATCAGGGTCTTATTCTCTACGCCATAAGATATTTTGTCAGTGCGTAATAAGTACGTAACGCACTGTGTTGCGTTTAACCATCGATATATATGTACTACGTACTAGATTTGGCGTTCCGAACATTCACTGTGTTCAACTGAATTGAACTGCAATCCATTCAAACTGACTTTAGTATGGTCAATATTGAAAGCTTGTGGTTATGTACGAAGTGGCGCTCATGATATAAGAACTCGAGTCTAAGTGTAAATCTGGATTTGAATAAAAAATATTAGTCAAATAATTAAAATTGTTTGTTGTTCAAGTGAATAAATAGGTTATAACAGTAACGTTTCGGTAGCCATTTTAGTTCAGATTTTGAACAAATAGTTTATACATGGACAGTCGTGTCTATAGAATATACTTCAATGCGTTTAACACAATAGAAATTGGCTAACAGAATACCATTCAACGAACAAGATACGACTGTGTTACGAGTTTACACTATCTTAGAGAATAAGGCCATATGTCATCTATTTGGTATCTAAAAACTGTACAAAGATGCCAATGCATTATATACTGATGCTAATAAGTCAAGAGCAAGCTAGTTCCGATGTTTAATTGGCATTTAAATCTTGTAAATCATCAACTAATTAAGATTTATATTATTAATTAAAACTGAACTTGAGAAAATTTATGCAAAATTTTCAAGCTAGGTCTTGCTTGCGCCTTTAATTGTGGGGAACTCTCCTGGTGGTAGGGTTCTCTCATATGTGAAATCCGCCTGGGTAGCTACCACCGCAATGTCTATTTCTGCCGCCAAGCAGCAGCGTGTAGTCACTGTTCTGTTCCGGTTTGTAGGACATTGTAACCAGTGTAACTAATGGACATAATAAGACTTAACATCTCATGTCTCAGGATGGCGCGCACAGTGGAATACAAACAATACTTTGTAATTTAAAGTGTTGGATGGTGTTTCTACTGTGTATGGTCGGTCGTATCGCTTACCATCAAGCGAATGTGCAAGCTCGTCTCGTCATTCAAGGCCATTAAGAAGAATCTCTTATTTTCCCTCAGTTATGTTTTACTGGTCAATTTTCCTAGCCTATATATGAATCTAAGATTTGGTTTATTTGCTGGTGGTAGGATATACCTTATATCTGCCCGGATAGCAACCACCGTACACAAGGTTTTAAAACCCGCCATAGTGACCCACGTACGTGTCGCGTTCCGGGATCGGCCTGTGTATATCCAACAGGCCGGCATAATTGTGTCGATAGTCGAGGGGTAATCATCGCTCGTCAGTCGACATTCTAATGGACCCCACTCCTCACCATCAGGTGCAGGAGTCACTTTGCTGTGCTCATATAAAAAAAACTATCTAAATCAGTTCAGAGGTTTCTGGTTTATTGAAATAACCACCCAAGTATTCGCTAATAAGGATCACATTAGGTTATTTTGAATTTATATTACCAAATTGGCTTTGGGAAAATCTTTAATTATGTAAAATCGGAGTCATAGGTCTGTCTGCCCGACATGCCAGTAGTTTCGAAAACAAGTTTCCTTGCTACTAACTGGTTATGTGATATCACAATATATTCCCACAACTATTAATCATAATTACTATAATTGGGTATTTGACAAATTTTCGTAAAGTACTTTAAAATGTTCTAGAGTCACTAAAGATATGCTTGACAATTGTTTTTTTAATATTTAGAGCCATTTTAATAGCTAAAAGACAGTTTTAATAATTACGTTTTGTGTTTCCCGCTGAAACGCTAAGTCACGTGACAAATAAAGGGCGTGACGTCATGATGTAATAGTCTTAATGTAAACAATACGTGAGATTCGTTTATTATTCAAGATTATAAAAGGCCAATACAATAAAATACCTTATAAGTAGCACACCTGATGGTATAATTAACTACATTTCTCCTGGTTATGGTGGCAGGATTAGCGATGTATGTTTGGTTGAAAATTGCAACTTTTAGATCATTGGGAACCTGGTGCGATTATACTAGCTGATAGAGGATTCAAGCATATTGAGCAACTGTTATTACAAAAGGGATGCAGTTTAGTGGGACCGCCAAGTGTATCAGTTAAGTCTAATTAAACCAAAGTTGAAGCTCCAAAAACTAAGGAGATAGCAAGTTTACTGATACACATTGAAAGAGTCATCCGACGTCTAAGGGAGTTCTCAATGTTTTTATAATAAGTTTGTAATTTGTAACCATTGAAATTGTAAACAAATTCGGTTATTTACAATAAAAATTATTATTATTATTAATGTTAAAACCGCATTCAGTTGTCAATACAAATTTAATTAAGTTTTTGGACGATTGCATTGTTATTGCATGTGCCTTAATTAATTTACTAGGCTCCTTAATTAAAAACATTTGACGAATAAAAACAAAATTTAGAATATAATGTTTTATTTTCCTATATTAAGTTATAAAAATAAGTTTTTTACAATAGATTGTAAACATTATTCTTCCAAAACTTTACAACTTTAGATAAAATATCATTTACTTTGATCTCATCATACTCTATTGGTATTACATGGACTTTATTATTTTTTTCAAATTCCCAATCTGCCACACAAAATAAACCTTTTGTTAAATTACTCACATACATTTGCAAAAGAACTTAGACTGCAAACTTTTCTGTGATTGTGTTGTTACATATATAGTATATAAAACTTTTTTGGCTTGTTGGACATTTAATTTCAATAACTGTGTCACCCTCTAAAATACCATCTGGCGATGCAGCTACCATTGGGAATTTTTGGCTAATAATAAAACCACATTCTGCAATCTTGTCATATTTTTTTTTCCAACTCCTTTCTTACTACTTCTTCCAATGATTTTCCTCTTTTCATGGTTGGAGTATCTGGTACTTTAGCTCCCATTATTAAGGCAACCAAGGATCCAACAGTTATTTTGCATCGTGAAACATCAAATGCTTTTGATGCTTTTATTCCTGAAAAGAAAATTCATTTTTTTTTAAATGTTAAACTAGTGACTGCCTGGTGGCCACATATACGTTTATATCCCCACTAGGATGCCCTGTAGAATGGGTGCCCAACACATATGAATGTGAACACAAACATCAAAGACTAGTAAAGCTACAAGACTAATTTACATTTTGAGATTGCATCTCACATGGAAACATATAATTCCAATATATATTAATCTAAGACAGCATTTTCCAACCTTTCTTAGCTGTGGACCACTAAATGAGCAAAGATGATCACCACAGACCTCCTTAAATCACAATAAAATGCTTCTCTTAAGCACAACCTGAAACTTCATATAGCTTTAACATTGAAATCAGCCGACTCTAGATATGTCCACAGACCCCAAGTTGGGAATTTTGCTCTAGAACATTGATTTTAAATATCTTATTAGTTCAATACTTACAGTATCAAATCACATTTAAAAAGGCAACATCACATTTAAAATGCAATCAAATACCTATAAATAAATAATACCTTAACTCATGCCATGCTTGAATTTCGTGTTGTGCTCGAGTCAGACTTTCCACAAAATTTATATTTTCTTGTGTAAAAACACCATTAATTTTGGCTAAAAACGTTTCACAGTCACTTCCTTTCTTAGGCTTGATGCTCTAATAATGCATCGAGAACTGAAGAATGTCGGGCACTTTGTAATCAGCTTGATGTTTTAGGATTTGAGTTAGCATATGAATTAGCATCATCACCATACAACTGTCTTGATGATCTGTAAAAATAGAAATAAAGCATCACAGATAGCCACAATACGAGAAACTTTTCGTTGAAAAGATTTTACACAAATAACAGGTACCTAACCAGAGTAAGATTCTTATAAGTTATGATTTTATTGGTAACGTAATAAATGTATTATTTGTATTTATAGTCTACAAAGTAAACATGTACCTATCATATGCATGACACAATTTTATAGTTATTTTATAGCAAAACAAAATAAGGCTAAGTACATAAATCAAACTGTAATCTATTGTGAATTGAACAAAATATCAGAAAAGGATAGTTTTGTACTTACAATGAAGTTTTCACGTTCCTCAATTCTGCAGAACAAAAGTCCGAGTTTGAGGCAAAGAAATTTGCGATCATAAAAGACACAATTTTTGGCAAATTTGCACTGTCCGCTTGAATAAAACCAATTTCCATGTTTGTTTTTCGGTGAAGTGCACTTTGGACACGAAATAATCAAATAAATATTAATGAAACCTGCGAAACGCGCCAAAATCTTTTTCGGAATTTCAAGACCAATAGACAAGACATTACATATAATACATCGTGACGTCACGTTCTCTAGTCTTGCTCGCTTGAGACGTTTCTTGTAAATGATGCACAGATTCAAAAACTCTTATTTTTATTTAGGAAAATAAAATATTAAATAATTTTTATTTGTAATTTAAGTCAAATATTCTTAATTAACACCTTAAATTATATAATGTTCAATACCAAATTTATTTATTTCTTTACTATGTCAAATACCCAATTGAAAAGTTGAATAAATTTGGGTTTTTGGATGGCCAAAAAAGTGATCGGCTAGTTTATATTTGTTCCGCTAGATGGTAGCACTTTACGATTCCTACAGACTAACCCCCTTATAAGGTGACTCCACAGCATCTAATAGTAAGTGGGGTGGGATCCAATAAAATGTCGACCGAAGAGAGATGATTACCCCTCAGCAGTCGCCACAATAGGGTACCGGACTCATTTTTGTTCTTTACTATTATCAAATATTTACATAATATAAATTATAACACAGAAGGAATTATTAAAATCCGGTAAAAATCAACAAGTTATAAGTCTTTGAATTTCGGTGGAAGGGGTAATTAACAAGAAACAGAAAAGAGACGAAATATCCACATGTGACGTCATAGGGAATTACGACGCGTGCGAAAAAAAGAGATGAAGCGATATCCCCACATCGCGCCCACTTCTGCACGTTACAATATTTTAAATATGAATTACTCGCTCATCTTTTAAACAATTGTTATGTAGTTTTCGCAGGAGTGCTTCTTTTTCGTATTATTAACCATTACATATAGAATAATGTACAAAATCAAGCATAGGCCGGTCCCCTATTATGCCGGCCTTCAGAAAGTCCATACACAGGCTGATGCCAAAACGCGACACACGTGGCGGGTTTTAACACCAGTGTACAGTCGTTATCCGGACGTATATAAGATTTCTTTTCTTTTTTAACCATTCCTAACCCTAGACTATGTACAGAAGAAGTGGCTTATTATAACGACTACTACTTCCCAAACAATGAGTACGCATTGATCGGTAACTGTCGTGTACTTGTGTGCAGTGGTAGCTATCTGGGCGGATATAAAGTATATCCTACCACCATTCCTAGCCCAGCACGTGTATACAAGAACAGGCTAATTATTTATTTATTTGAACAGCCAACAAAACATACACCTTACATAGTTTTAATTTTCCGATTACCTATCCGTAAGTAGTTGCTGCAGTACTGTTTTAATTACAGGCTGTCACAGCATGAACATATTAAATACATAACAATAAACAATTGGCTGCACCATAAGTGCAGTATATTTAACAACTATATCCAGACTGAATTGTTATTACAATTAATTTTAATAAGTTATTTTACCAGAGCTACAAAAAGTTACTTGTTATAGTACGAGAGTTGCCAGCCGCAAAAAACGACTACTACTTTCCAAACAAACGCACTCAACTCGTTAATTCCAGTATTATTGAGTTTAGTGACCTGGGTTTGAACACTAGTGTCTAGATTTGCGGAAGGACGTCGCCGTGGCCTCCAGTGAACCGCGGAGGGATTCCTCTCCCTTCCACCTTCTACTGCCGTGGAGATATTACAGCACATTTGAAATTTTTGAGATTTGTTAGACAAATACCGGTTTAATGATTCCTTTATTATTAATCTACGTGTTTATAGACGATGGTCGTGGCCTCCAGTGAACCGCGCAGGGATTCCTCTCCCTTCCACCTTCTACTGCCGTGGAGATATCACAACACATTTGAAATTTTGGGAATTTGTTAGACAAATACCGGTTTGATGATTCCTTTATAATTAACCTACGTGTGCATAGAAGATGGTCGTGGTCTCCAGTGAACCGCGGAGGGATTCACCTTCCTTCCACTTCCACCTTCTTCTGACTCGTGGCGATACCACAACCCATTTGAATGTTTTGGGTTTTTTTAGACAAATACCGGTTTGATGTTTCCTTTATTATTTGAGGTGTTTATGGAAGATGATTTGTTAGCATCAGGTGACCTGCTTGATTGCCTCCTCTATAAAAAAAAAAAAATAATAATAATAATAATTTGGTGGTAAATACAGCGTCTAAATGAAGTATTTATTGATGAAATTGTCGATACAATTATGCCGGCCTGTTCGAAATAAACCGTCTCTATTGTTTAAAATCGTAGATTTCCTTTTAGTAAAACTCTTAGCAGCTTAATTGGCTTTATTATTATCTATTTTAGCAGTAAAAACGATATGTTTAAGATACTAAGGCACCAGCGTGGTGGACTAAGGCTTAAACGTGGAACAGTAGTGTCTAACAGTGGGACTGTACAAGACTGGTTACATAGACCTAATGTTATTGGCATTATAAAAGCATTTTTGACAATGGATTTTTGTCTAATATTGCTTGGCACCTATCACGTAAATAGGGTTGAAATGTAGCAGTATTAATAGCACACCTGCCTATCCCTGAGGGATAAAGGCGTGAGCGAATGTAGGTCGATATGAAAAATATCTTGTAAATACACACTGTAATAAATTTATTAAAATATCAACATATCAAATAGTTTGGAATTAACAAAACAATATTTAATTAAAACTGTAATGAAAATACAAAGGAATTAAAACCTTAATTACAATGAACTATTAATTATAATTAAGTATTTCTATTTAAAATACCAAATCAGTTTACAATCAGTAAAGTAGCATTGTCGTGACAAAGTGGAGTTTGGCTAATGAATTTTATAGCCCGCATTAAACATAATTAACAGTGTAACAGAATTCTTTATAATTATATGTTACAATATTATTACATGTACTTATTATGAATACTTAAATTAATAACAAGGATAGCTATTTTCGTTAGTATGGGAATGATAGATTAGTAGAGCAGTGTTTAAAAATGGATGTTGGTTCGATGTTTAATGATTGGAGACCTAATTATGAACTGAATATACCTAATTCTAAAATGGATTCATTACTATCATATAGTTATATTCCTAAAATCATTAATTTTTCATTTGGTTTCCGCCATTTTAAAACAATTTATTTAGTTTATGGTTTTATTATAATAATCTAATTGAAATACGTTACACAAAAACAACTTATTTGATGCTATCGAAACTTGGTATTACAGAATATGTTGAGGTAGGTTTGTGTATAAATTTATATTTAAATCTGGAGTGGGCTGGGAAAGAATACTACATAAGAATATGATTTCATATACCATCAATATTACATTCACATGCTTTTAGATAAGGCGGGAAAGCATAGACAATATCGTAAACAATAATACTACCTCATTGTTAGTATTAACAACGTATGTTGTGGTGGTTAAGTGTAAAGTAAAATTTCGTCGTATTAAATTTTAAAGGCCGAAATACCCATGCATATTAATTATTTTTACGTTTTTCTTTCAACTGCGAGAACTAATCACTAACTAGACGTGAATTTAAATTCTTTACTTGCCAATACTTGTTTAGTTACCCAGATTAAAGGTGAAACAAAATGTATGAAAAATGGACCTTAAGCTATAACCTTAATGAGTATAATATTTTAAAGAATAATACATGCCTATGGTTTTAATGACGAGACGAGCAAGCCTGGCCTATAAGCGCCAAGAATGCTAATAGTATAGCAACTCAGGGCCCTTATTCTGTATGATAGTGTAAACGCGTAACGCGACTGTGTCATGTTATCTTCGAGAAATGTGCGTGGAATGGTATTCTGTAAGCCAAATTTCTATAGTCCTAAACATGATGCGTTGTGTTACGTGCTTGTTACGCACTGTTAAAATAACGTGCGGGATAGAGAATAAGGCCCCAGTTCAAGCTATAAACAATTCGGGGGCGAATTACGTATCAAATAGTGGAAACTCGCCTCCCTCCATTATCCAATTTGTGAAACATTATCTAGAATAAGATGTTATTGATTATGAAACACATATTGACTTTGTAAATTTAATATATATATAAAAAAAAAACTTTAATAACAAACCATTGCGTGGCAGTGCACTGCGCCACGTTGAGATATTAGATGACTCACAAATATCGGTCAGCAATTATATAAATACTATTTTTTGATGTACTCAAACACTTCTTTTATTGCCAAAGGGGTGGACAGAGGCGTAACTACAGCACGCACTATTTGCCGTGTGTATTTACTGAACCGTGGCTATTTTTACTGGTTAAGTTATATGTATTACGTGCTATTTCTTACTCTATCTAAATATATAGTTTAATGACGCGTATGTACTCAGAATTAAACCGCCGTGTCTTATTAAGTATCTGATGTTGCCAGCTAGTTTAGAAGAACCGCCAATGCAGGCACCGCTATTCATTACCAAGGTCAACTTTAATAGGACAATTTAAAAAATCACGCAAAAAAATCAAACTTATTCGTAGTAATCATTTTAGAATAATATATATTCAAGGAAAATATGTAAATAACATTATAATCCACAATGGGATTTACACGCGCAAAATTCTTCCTCATAACGTAACAAGAAGCACAGCGGATTCGTCTTTTCTATCGGTTCTCTGACGTCATAGATGTTGCGCATGCGCACAAATTAAAACATATGTTATACGTCAGATCTTATAAGTAGTTGTATCAAGGCCACAGTCTGCGTATTGTCTAATCTATTTTTCTGAATAGGTAGTGACGTAATGATTAATAAATTGGTTTTGAGCTTGAAAGCCGTGTTATAAATATATTTCTATTTATAGTATGTTGAAGGTGCGCGCGCACATTAAAGATTTGACAAGATCAGACCTCTCGCACGCCATCCACTGCACTTTGATGGTACTACGTCAGAAACTTTTGCGCAAGTGCTAATTAAAGCTGATCAATTTTAACTTAATCGAATGTTTGATGCGCGAGCGCATGGCATACATCAATCATTATATATGTTTTTAATGAATTTATTTTCTTTATCTTCTTCTATATTAGCTTCTTTTCAGCAGTTCAAAACTGAATTTATAACTGTGCGCCTATTTGATTCAATTGATTGGAAATTGCGACTGTAACTGCGTATTTATTAGTGCGTACTACTTTTAATTAGTCCCCCTGGTTTGACCAAGATGTTATTGCAATTAATTTGAATTGTAATATGTCGAATGACGCAATAACAAGTGACGCACCAATTGCAGGCGTTATGGGATTTCTACGAACATTTGATACAGTTAAATTGTAAATTTGTTGACGGTATAACTAGTTGCTGTGGTATCACTGCCTAAAGAAAGCAAAATCAAAGTACTTAACAGGACATAAGTAGCCTGTATTTAAATCCAGTTCATGATGTATCTGTGTGTAAAATTCTACACAAATCCGCTTAGTGGTTTTTGCGTACGTAAATATCTAAATACTTTCATAAACTTACGATACGTATTAGTAATATACTTAAATGTATTCAATATAGTTTAACTTAATCTGAAAATCCAAGGCGACGGAAGCCGTATGTGTATTTAAATTGATTTTAAGCTGTTAAGCCGCGGCCTTGAATTTTCAAATACCGTCAAATTAGTAATTTGGGTAATACAATTTACGTACGATGTCGTGAGTAGGAGAGTTAATAATAATATAATAATATCAGCTCTGTATTATATACTGTCCCACTGCTGCACGGGCCTCCTCTACTACTGAGAGGGATTAGGCCTCAGTCCACCACGCTGGCCTAGTGCGGATGGGTAGACTTCATAAACCTTCGAAATTCCTATAGAGTACTTCTCGGATGTGCCGATTTCCTCACGATGTTTTCCTTCACCGTTAAAGCGAACGATAAATTCACAAAGAATACACACATGATTTTTTAGAAAACTCAAAGGTGTGTGCCCTTGGGATTTGAACCTGCCGACATTCGTCGCGGCAGTCCGTTCCACACCCAACTAGGTTATCGCCGCTTAGGAGTAGGAGAGTTACTTCTAGTTAATTATATTGCTAGTGGTAGGATATATTTTATATCCGCCCGGATAGCGACTACCGTACACAAGGCGTTAAAGCCCGCCATAGCAACGTACGTGCCGCGTTCCAGGATCAGTCTGTATATATCTGGTTCCAACAACAGGCATAATTATGTCAACTCTCAAGGAGTAATCATCTCTCATCAGTCGACATTCCATTAGACCGCTCCACTTACCATCAGGTGCAGGGGGCACTTTGCGGTGTATGTATAAAAAAATAACGATAACTATCTATTTATGACTGGTACGTAACGTCAGAATTATTAATATTAGTCATGTAACTTAGCAAAACAAAACTTCTAATCGCCTTTAAACTTGTGGCAGAATCAACAATAGTTTTCTTCATTAAGATATTATAATAATAATAATATCAGCCCTGTATTATATACTTGCCCACTGCTGAGCACGGGCCTCCTCTACTACTGAGAGGGATTAGGCCTTAGTCCACCACACTGGCCTAGTGCGGATTGATAGACTTCACACACCTTCGAAATTGCTATAGAGAACTTCTCAGGTATGCAGGTTTCCTCACGATGTTTTCCTTCACCGTTGAAGCAAGCGATAATTCACAAAGAATAAGATATTTTTTTTTTGTTTTTTAGAAAAATCAGAGGTGTGTGCCCTTGGGATTTGAACCTGCGGACATTCTTCTCGGCAGACCGTTCCACAACCAACTAGGCTATCGCCGCTTTTTTTATTTTAAGATATTATTTTATATAAATAAAAAAAATATATCTATTAAAGTTAATTTTTTGACTGTTTATCTTTTGTGACTGTTTCTATAAGTACAAAGTTTGAATACAACTATAACAGACCGACATAATAAAAATACATACCTATACACGAGGGCTTACTATGGTATCGTATGGTATTGGGTAGGATGTAGTGTTGGGGACTCAGCCCAATGCTCGCTTGGACGATGCTATACTCCCAAACGTCGACCTTGAGACCTGTGAAACCAACACTCACACCCGTAATGGTAGCGATAATTGAATATTCCCCGCGAAAAAGTCTCTGAATAGTCACTGCCGCAAAATAATAATATAGGTAAAAACATAAAAAAAATACACGTGAATTGAAAACCTTCACATTTTTTAACCTCATTTTTTAAGTCGTTTAAAAATGGGTGTGTGTCCGGTCGAAGAAGAACAAGATCAAGCTTGAGTTGATCTTTAAATGTTGTAATATCTTATCAGAACCCCTAATCCGAGTTTATTTATCAATTTAACGTTTTATTTAGTTATTAGTTGTAATTAACGTAGGTTATTAACCTAATATCAGCCCTGTATTATATACTTGCCCACTGCTGAGCACGGGCCTCCTACTGAGAGGGATTAGGGCCTAGTCCACCACGCTGGCCTAGTCCGGATTGGTAGACTTCACACACCTTCGAAATTCCTATAGAGAACTTCTCGGATGTGCAGGTTTCCTTACAATGTTATCCTTCACCGTTAAAGCGAACGATAAATTCGAACCTGCGGACATTCGCATTGGCAGACCGTTCCACACCCAACTAGGCTATCGCCGCTTCGATATCAATCATGATATCAATTATGATATACTATAAGTAAAAGGTAAAGGGTTTGTTAAGATTATTTTTTACAGCACCGCAAAGTGCCCCATCTTCTGATAGTAAGTGAAGTGGGGTTCAATAGAACGTCGAATGTTTTTATGTATATTTTTTTTATGTAATATGGTTTTTAATTTTTAGAAAATACTAAATCATAAGTGTAATAATTAATTCACTATTATAATATATTTCGACCTGTCATAAGTGCTACTATGTTCACCTACGTGACTAATAAATTATTTTATTGAATAAATTCTATGAAATTTAATGTAGGCAAATTCGTTTATGAATGAGTAATTACAATTTATTTTCATGTAATTCTAGTAGTATTAGTAATCAATTACTTTGTAAAATTTATTACGAAATTTTATTGTAATTTGTTATGTCAATAAGTTTTAGGCATTTTGATTATTTTTTATTGATTAAATAATAAAGTAATTCGAGATCTATATTTTAAACTGTTCTATTTTTGGACCTGGGTCTCCCTTCATCCACCACGCTGGCCTAGGTTAATAGGCAGACATACTTTCGAAATTCTCATGACCTTACAAATCTTTTTTATTTTTTCCAAAAGGATTTCACAATATGTCTTAGTATATTATCACTAACAAGTATTAACTACATAACTAATAATTATAAGTATTTGTACTCTCATTACGGTGACGGAGGTGGGGTGGGGAGGGTCTGATATTTGAAACTTAATTCCCCCCACCAGTCACTACATAATAATATTCACTGCAATTTAATATTATCATGGCGCCATTAGTCCGGATTCCCCGCGCTTTTCCTCGTCGCGTTGAAATTAATCGGGGTTTTTTGATTTTTCCAAATACCCGCCACAAGAGGTAAACGCGTGCGCTGTGTTGTGCATTATGTTCGCTGACAGTTCAGCAAATGTTGTTTAAATATGTACATTATTTATAGAACTATTCCAATATATTAGGTTTTTTATGTCTTTTAATGTTTTTTCTTTTAAATTATTTAATGTTAGACAGTAAGTGACATAATATTTATAATTACGAAAATATCTGCACTGACTTCTTGGTGAATGCTCACTGAGCAGGGAACATGAATGAACCTAAGGCTAAACAAAACTCACCTAGATTCTAACACTACAAAAACCACACACCCACGTCCCTTATCCCCTAACAGATAGGCACAGGTGCAACTGGAGCACTGCATGTATTCTACTTCACTTTTCGCTACTTGTATTCCGTCCCATAATATGATAGGTAGCAAGCCTATCGCCATAACGAGCACACAGTCCAGACTCCGGACTGAATAGAAAAATTCAATATCACTCCCCGGCACGGGATCAAATCCAAGACCTCAACACTCGTACAAACAACTACGCTGCCGTTACAGTCAATGGGAAAACGTGGTGTAACATTGTAAGAAAAACAAGTTGGTATTATTATGCAAGGTTATTGTCAAAACGATCAGTGATTCATACATGAGTAACTTTCTTAGTCCATTTTACGTAACTATGATGATCATAGACAAGCCTTGAGCTACATTTTAGGAAAAAAGAATCACAAACATCCGTTCTCTATGACGCATTAATCTACCGAAATTGTTGATAGAAGTGCGATAGAAATGCTTTATAAAATATTAGCTTTTGCTTAAGGCTTCGCCTGCCGTTTTTCACTAGATAAAAAGTAGGTTATATCCTTACCAGGGACTCAAACTATCTCCATTCAAAATTCCATCGCAATCCGTTGGGTAGTTATTGAATTTATCGCGTTTAGACAGACACGCGGCGGGGGACTTTGTTTTATAATATAAGGATTAGTAATGCGCGCTTGGGCAGTTAAAAAATCGAATAGTGACCTCGATCTGTGTATAAAACCGCGCATAAATAACCGCACATGCGTGTCCATTATTATCATATTATAGATGCTGATATTTGACAGCACATATGTAAATATTCGTGTACGTCTACCCTGAACTAGTTTTAAGATAAGGTTTTATATTTTTTTTGTACAGAAACTTACCTTTTATCCCTAAAAGGGTAGGCAGAGGCGCAACTAGTACACCCACGTTCCGCTGTGTATTCCGTCCCATGATGTGATAGATTACCAACTCCAGGCTGCTACTGAGTAGAAAAATCCAACATCACTTTGCCCGACCCAGGAATTGAACCCGAGACCTCAGCACTGCAGTCATACCGTAATATAACCACGCCACCGAGGCAGTCAGATTTTTGTAACTAAATTAATAATGTCCATTATTCAAATACTGAAAGAACATATCTAATATTTACACACGTGCTCCACGAAAATAAAAAAATAAGAAATATAAGTTATACGTGTCTAGATAGACCCTTGTATACGAGAAAGTTTTCACGTAGAATGAACTTTATTACATCAGAAAAATGATTAAAAATTCATAATAATTAGAAACAAAATACTAAGAATGTATACAGAAAATTATCTGGATACTATTACTCCACACTTACAAATAAAATTACTCGTTCTTAATAGAGGAAATATTTTAATAATTTATTTTCCTGACATATCGATTCTAATGATATATAATGCAAGCGAAGAAATATCTTTAATAATTCCATAGCGGAACTTTTGTACCATATACTTTAATTAACCGTAATTAACGTGGAAAACAACTGTAAGGCGACACGCATGCGCTGTCAACTTGTTGACAAACGATTCCGTAAAGTGGGGTGAATAGGAATAAAATAATATAATTTGAAACCAAATATAGGGAAAATTATATTCCAATAATAAAACGTTAATGAAGTTCATACTTAAAATTCACTTTTAAATTTCGAACACCGGGCCACAACTAGTTTAACAGAAAGGATGTAATATATTTGTTTTTTTTTTAATTATGTAATCTTATGCTATATTTGTTAATCATCTCGCTTAGATGACGAATCATTATATTTTTTTTCATCACTCATTGGTGTAACACGTAATTTAGATAGTGTAGATTTCCTCGAAACATTCCTTGTTTTCTGAGTACGTGCTTGTCTGGTTCCAATATCCCTCACTTGAGTCATTCTGGTGGGATTTAAGTCGGTTATTTATTAGACGGTTTGTGAAGGAAAATAAAGCAAAAGGTTTCAATTGTTGTACAAAATAAACATTTTACGAAGCAGATTTTATAACTTAGTGTTTCATATTGTCACGGTGGCTTAGTTGTTGGGTAGGTTGTACGACAACGCTCTGAGGTCCCGGTTTCACATCCCGGGTCGAAAAATTATATTGGATTTCATGGGCGCCGCTAAATTACTTTTAGAGAGGTGCTTTGCATCTACACACTATAAGTAGGTACTACATAATATCATAAAAAAAAGCTTTTTATTCAATTCACGCGGGTATTTGTATATGCTAAACTATAATATAACCTTTGTGGTCCATAGCTCTCATTGTCCTTCTGTGACTTATTTGTTTTGTGATTTGTTCCAAACAGGAGAGTACTCGTGCACCTCATTGCATTTCCCTAACGTCGCCCATGTTGGATTTCTATGCCTAGTATTAGCTCAAAGTTCTGAATATAAGTTGGATATGGTAGTTGGTTCAGCCATTCACATTATGAGTTAGAACACTCATGGCTATCAGTGGTTGACCTGGTTTACCCTTTTACGGATAAAGGTGTGATGTATTTCATATTATTCCAATAACCGCGAATGTGGTTATTTAATTTGTATTTTAATGTTGTGTTCGTGAAATTCTGTTAATTCCATTTTGTCATTCTAAAGGCGGGAAAATCGGACGATGATTTAAACTTAAAACCCGGTTTATGTTTCCGATATTTGAACTTGAACTTGAAAATTTCGTTGTCACTAATTGTAGGTAATTAGTCTAGTTGGGTGTGGAACGGACTGCCAAGACGAATGTCCGCAGGTTCAAATCCCAAGAGCACACACCTCTGAGTTTTCTAAAATCATGTGTGTATTCTTTGTGAATTTATCGTTCGCTTTAACGGTGAAGGAAAATACATCGTGAGGAAACCTGCACATATGAGAAGTTCTCTATAGAAATTTCGAAGGTGTGTGAAGTCTACCAATCCGCACTAGGCCAGCGTGGTGGACTAAGGCCTAATCCCTCTCAGTAGTAGAGGAGGCCCGTGCTAAGCAGTGGGCAAGTATATAATACAGGGCTAGTATTATTATTTAATTGTAGGTAATAACTTAGTAAAAGTTATTAAAAAAAAAAACGGTTGTATCAAAATATGTTTTTGCAAATGTTTTCTAAGAACAAAATGTTGCTTATCATTAAGACTGAAGCCCCAGGAAAACAACGCACTGATTTAATCAAAGCTATCTATTCGAAATTGTTAATGTGGAAAAATATAATCATCATATTTCTGCAATATGTTACCTTTACTTTAGTTGTTTCAAATTTAATAATATTACTTCGTTAAATTTGTCATTAAAAGTGTTGATTCCGACATTTCCTCTGAATGTATACATCATTTTAATTTGTAACCAACACTATTAGATAGACAATTCAATAATGTACATTTTGGTTGTTAATTTTATTATTTATTTATTAAGAAATTATTCGTAAATCTTTGGATGCTAGTAACTCGCGTCGTCAAATATGGAACGAATTGCTTAAAGTCGTTGTCTCGGTGAAGGGACTTAAAAGCGTAATTTTCGAATAGAATTATCACTTTTCTTATTATTTTTGATACCTTTTATTCAATTTAGACTTTAAGCAAATATGTTTATGGATTACTCCTGCAATATATCTTACGTAAGTACCGTTTGTATTTCAAAAACTCGTGATATTTAAATAAACGTTTTTACTCACTTCAGTTTTGATTAATTTTCAATTTTGATTAAATTACTATTTAAGTTGTAACCCGTTGGTTTTGTAGTTGTGTATTTGGACTAAGATAGGGATGTTCACCTTTTATATCCACTACAATGGGTTTCTCAATTCGAGCGATTGACAATAGTTTGAGTTATCGTATTAAAAAAACGCGTGTAATGCCCGGAATGGACAGAACTGGCATGGTGATAGCGTCACCACTAAAACTACCAAGAGAGGTAGAAAAATAGACATTTAGTCATATATTGCAAGTCAATCCCTTTGTGCTAAATAATTTCAAAGAGATCGGCATAGTTGTTGCAGAATGTATGGAGAAAGATTTTTGCAATTTCTGACCTAAAGAGTACTCCAAACTTTAATGGTCTTATATAGTCTTTTGATCCTTAGAAGAAACAGGATCCATTGGCATCAAAAACAGTTTTTATGAATTGACAATTTTTTTGCCGACTGTACATACTTATATAATGATTTCTTATATTTACGCGAATGTTAGACATTGAAATTAAAGTGACTGAGTCCATGAGTTACATGAGTCCCCCCCGTGACCATGAAGGCTGCAAAGTCTTCGAAACGTCGGGAGAAAAATAAAAAACAAAAAACCGCGATAGAATCCGGAAAATTAGTTTAATTTCAATGTACATACTTATATTTTAAAATCTGTGAATACAGATCCGCAGTCTTATAAAATTATGGATAGTTACCAAAGAAATTTTTCTTGTATTTTTATCAGTTAAGGTAGCAGCCCTACCTGCCCCATCTTAAAACCCACCTGTATATAGTCAACAATCAACACTTCTGGACCCCATTTCGCTTCCTATCAGGTAAACTTGAATAACCCAAATACCTAAACTGATATTTCGTCTGATTCGTTCTAAGTATCAATAAAATATGTAAAAATCTTGCGCCATATTGTTATTGAATCATAGGCATGACTCATGGGGTTTTCGCCTGATGTCGAAATCTCTTAATCGTGCTAGCCACCCTAGAGGTAATTACGAAGGGAATACTATGCTTTAAGGTAGGTCAGGCAAGTTTACAGTTTCGCCTTCCAGAACATTGTTTGATCCCATAATTGTTCATATAGTGTAGGCCTTAAACCATCTATTTCTTTACAATTGAATGCCGAGGCATGCAAGCCACTCTCCTCATGGTTGACTTTCATAACTCACAAAGATATTGGGGTAGAAGCCCACAGGATATTACTGTTGTATCAAGGTTTCAAGTAGCTTAGGTTTTTATATAGACGTCACAAGTAGACAAAACTGATTGCTTTCAAGTATGTAAAGAAAACGTTTTGTGTCGGAAAAAATTTGCAGACTATTTGCTGTAACTCTGTGTAAAAACTGCTTCGGTGTAGTAACTGTAGTGATCAGGTGTCAGGTTCCATCTCCAGGTCGGGCAGTGATATTGCCTTTTTCTGCTCAATATCAGCCCGAAGAATTTGGGTCCGATATGGTGATGATTCACCCCCTATCACATCATAGAAAAGAATGTAGGTACATGTAAAGTGGGTGCTCGAGATGAGCGGTAAAAAGTTTGATTGTGTGTATGTAAACTATCAAATTTAGTTGTGTATTTAGTAGTGTTGGTTGCAAATTAATAGGATATGTACTTTAGTAGGAGATGCTTGGAATCAACAATGTTAGTGGCATTTTCATAACGACATTAATATAACAATATCCTCATAATAAAAATGTTGTAACAATCAAAGTAAAGATAATATATTATAGAAATATAATGGTTAATTTTTCTTATATGTATTATAAAATTCAAATAGATATCTTCTAAAAACAAAGTTAGCTCTCCCTTTGGCTGCGAACACTGCCTTTAACTTAAGTATTCTGGGAACACTAAATAATCCCGACGAAATGTAGTTAATAATAAACAATTTGTAGTTAATAGTGTAAGTTGTCTGTCTTGTAACGCGAGAAACTAGCTAAAAGTTAGTGCACAAAATATATTTGAATAAAAATAAATATTTATTGTATTGAAAATCCTTATAGGGGACTCTCCAGTATGCAGATTTGTACGTTTTCCTTCATCGTCAAACCAATAGTTATAAATATATAAGTAACTTTAGTAGTCAGAGATATATATAGGACACCTTGGTACACATTTGTAATTGATATTAAAAATATAACACTAATAATTGGCCTTATAAAGGTAATTAGTTAATTGAAATACACTCCTTGTTTATTGGAGTACATACATTTAGTGTCATTACTAAAATAATGGAATTAGGGTTTATTAGCTGTATTAAATTGTTTGTTTTTTATAATGAGTTTTTGTTGAATGGAATGTTGATTGTTGAATTCTTAATTTGATTATTTGTGAGTCATTGATTAGTAATTTTAAGAGAGTTTTTCAAAGCTGTTGAATTAAATATATGCTGTGTAACAATGCATGGAGTTTGATGTAAATGACAATTGTGTATGAAGTTAATAATACTTGTATGGTAATCAATAAAAGGTGAAATAATAGTCATACATTCTTAAAATTATTATATTTGGTAGCACGGCACAATCACGCAACTTATAAATAATTTACATACATACAAGACTAGTTTCAATTTATATAAACTGTCAAGCACTACTAAACATTTCACAAGAAATAATACCGTTTCATAATTAACCTATTTAATAAATAATAACTTAAATTAATGAGAATTACGAATAATAATACTTTACCCAATTGGTATGCAAAGATGGGTAATGCGGACAGCACGAAATTGCATGCTAACCACTGAATGTATGCTATGGCAGTCTCGAAAACTAAACTCACAATCTATCCAGAGGTAACACTTCAGTAATCAAGGCTGTCTATCTCAACGCAAACCCGTCCAAACAACACTCTGCCGTCAGGGCACGTGCCTCGCTTCAAAGATTTCCTCTCACGCACTTTCTCATCATCATTACCCTCTGATTCGGCCTCGGCAGGTGTGTCGACTTCTGCTGGAGTTTTATCTTCCACCGGCGAGGCTTCTGGCGCCTCCACCTTCGCGTCCTCGGGATACACCTTACGCTTCCTTCTCTCGCTTTCGCAGTTACACTCGGCTAAAGGAGACAATTCCCCTGGGAATACGGCGTAAATGCCTCTCTCTTCCTCTGGGACGTCGATGGATAGCGACTGCAGGAACTTCCACACTGAGGCGTCGCCTTCAGCGCAAAGACACGGTGCTTCCGGCTCGTCAGCACGCACCACCGCAACCAGGACGACGAGGATCAATGTCTTATACATGTTGACGTCTTGAGATGCAGCGCTCGAATGAAGTGGTGGATCCGACACACTCTTATATATGCGCAGTGAATCATTTCCCCGCCGTTATCAGTACTTGCGTGGCTCTGGACGTCACAATGTGTGGTGGTACTTTGATAATTCTTAGAGGAATCCCAATTATGTTTAATTGTTTTGAACTTTTGCGGGAGTTAATTTTGTAGCGTGGCGTAATTCTTATTTAATTATTGTTTTGTAATGTATTTTTGTTATTGATTATATAAGTTTTTATAAGTTTTTAGCTGAATGCGAGGTCGATAGTTATTTATTGTCATATATTACTACACTTAATAATTATTGAATAAATTTGAATTAAATTATTTTTTTTATTTTATTGTTGTTATTTTTTACGGTAGTGTGATATAGTTTCTAATGTTAATTTATGGAAATGAAGTATTAAGTTTTAAATATTTTAGATTTATTTTGAATAGATTAATTGACTTTTTTAATGTATATAGTGTACGGTTAACCATTGAGAAGTACATATGATGTCGAGGAGTAAATTTCCAATTGAATTAGACCAAAAAAACTCATTAAAACACTCACTTAACATCACAAATACTAAGTAATTTATTTTTTTATTTCATTAAAGGAACAAATCAACGTATCGATTGTTATTTTTTGTATATTAGTTATTATAAAACTTTTTATATTGAAATTGCACGCTTTCTGTGGTCAGCGATCAGTTCGCTGGCTACAGGTCGCCCAGTATACGTCCAACTCTACTTCTCTCTTAGATTTGGGGATCAGGATAGCTTAGACTTCGTAAGGGATCAGGTAGGTTAGGTTCTTCGAAGGAGAACCAATAGTCTTTTCGTTTTTGTATCAGAACCAGCAGTTAACACCGGGAGAATCATATGAATGGGGTATCGGAATCCCCCGTCTTAGCGACTGCAGGGCCCTGGAGGAAAGTTGGAAGGGGATATCTAGGGAATGAAGTATGGGGGAACGTTAATGAAGACTTTTTGGATGGGAAGAGGGGAGAAAGGCCAGGAAATGTTCGCGAGCCCTCATAGGCCTCAATATGAATTGGTAACCATGTAGTATACCACACTTAACTGTGTGCCTAGAGCCGCAGCAAACATCTCCCCGTGCATGGGCGTGCATTCGGTGTGGAGACCGAGCGCATAAGATTTGCGCGGGGGGGGGGGGGGGTAATCAAATAGGTTAGTGCTTCCAGTCACTCCGGGTTTCATCTTAGTATTTGCGTGCTGTTGATCCTGCACAGGAGTTGCAGTGGCTGGTGTAAGGGTCTTTTGTAATAAGTTACAATAAATCATGTATATATTTTTGTTGAATTCGTCTAAAATGTAAACAGATTTGTATTATTTCATGTTTATTTGTGTTGTCTCATTCGGAGATGAATGTGAAGTATTAATATAAATTAAATACAAATATATTAAAATAAAAACACAAAGCGCCTTTATCCCTGAAGGTGTAGGCAGAGGTATACATTTTTTGCCATGTCATGAAATGATAAGGAGCGAACCACGCCAACGAGATCAAAGTTAAAAAGTATTTTACATCCAAGCTAGTGAAGTATTGATAAGGACATTTGTTTACATACAAATGCTATAAAAATTAAATATACAAGAACATTTGTCACATGGATAAACAGATAACAAGGTTTCTCAACGTCTGGAGTCCCCGCTGATAAAAAATATCATTATATATTATTATGTAATGTGGGTCTAATCATGTCGACATTCCCAAGAAATAACAGCTAATGAGGTACGCTTCGGTGGAACGGGCGTATTGCAGATTTTTTATCAGTATATGGTGCTCGAGGGTCAGATTATTTGGCAATAAGGATGAATATTCAATTATTCCGAATAATATCCTATATGGTAATCCAGGACTTGGTACATCGGTATGCTAAAATTCATCAAAACCTACGCAGTGTTTTAAGAGTTGTAAAAAACAGCCGTTTTTTTTTCTTTTATATTTGTAGATTGTAGGAAATGTGGCTTTTTATTGTACGTATTATTTTCGCTATGAATACCAATCGACAATCTCATTATTTATTATTTAGCATCACAAAACATAACATACATAAGTAGCCTAAGTAGTTAAGTAGTAGCCTAAGTCTACCGTAAATAAGTGGGCTGAGGTCCAATAGAATGTCGACTGACGAGCGCTGATTACCCCTCGGCAATCGATACAATTATGCCGGCCTGTTGGAACCGAATATACACAGTCTGATCCCGGAACGCGACGCCTACGTGGGTCACTATGGCGGGTTTTTACACTTTGTGTACGGTGGTCGCTATCCATAGAGATATAAAATATATCTTACCACTAAAAATAGATATTGCGGTAGTCCCGTGGTGTACGCATACGAAAGACCTGCCAAACACTACGACTTTGTATATTAGTATTCTCATAACTCACTTTTATATTCGACTGTACCCGTAATTTTCATTAAACATCACTTTATCGGCAATATTTTCTTAATAAAAAATTGACGATAGTTTTCTTAGTCAATAAGTAACAATTTCAGAAAAGGATTTGGTTGGAAACCAATATAATTTGTAGTCTGCGGTTGGTAAACACGATTATGGACTAAACTGAACTAATTTAAATGGAAACTTCTTTTTGTAAATCCGTTTTTATGTCAATGGCCCTATTGATCCCCTCCTAGCCGAATTTCGGCCACGGCGACTAATCTTAACGGAGATCAGGCATACAGGAGATATTAAAGTGCACAAGTGTGTTTGCAATACACAGGTGCGCTCTCTGTTCCTTCACTGTCAACTACGCCACCAAAGCAGTCAAAATAAATAGTGTGCTCCCATTATATCTTGCTTGCGGGTCCGAGACCTCTCCCTGCAAATTTTCCATTAATATATCTCCATATTAATCCAGGCCATTGTCTATGTGTACCAAATATCATCCAAAATAGGGATTTCGGCGATAATTTTAACAAAATTCTAGACATTAACTTTCGTATTTATTAATCTTCTTCAAAGTAATCAGGATATCTATTCACCATATTTTTATGTATGTTCAGCGATAATTGGTTATTCCGTAGTCCGACGTAAATGTTTGTTGGAATTTGGACCCCATTTTAATTTCATTAGTATTCATTTTTGACATCGAAGAAGTAGAAGGAACTCTTCAATATCAACTAGAATATTGATGATTCTTTTATGTTGGGTTCTATATATTTTAGTACAATGAAATAAACGGAAGAAAGAAAAACTACACTGTACTTACTATAAGATTGTTTTTATTGCTTTGTATGACGACACGAGTTTGCCGTTCGCCTGATAGTAAGCGATACGACCGCCCATAAACAGTAGAAACACCATCCAACACTTTATATTTACAAATTGTTTGGTATTCCACTGCGCTCGCCATCCTGAGACGTGAGATGTTAAGTCTTATTATGTCCAGTAGGTACACTGGCTACAATGTAATTCAAGTGTCTACGTAAATCCAGAATGATTTTATCTTCCAATGGTAGGTAAAATCATAATTATTGCCGTTTTCCGACTCATGTGATAGATAATACTGCTGTTTCAGGCACAAATTTCATAATGAAGTAAATCATATTAGTTTGTATTCTGCCAAGTTCTATAACTGATGATTTTGTGCTCTATGTGGGAATCAGATATTTGATGTTTCATGAACCAACGCTCTCATTAACCACTAAGGAATTAGGAAGCATACGCCTTAAAACTTTTGACCAGCAACGCTTACTAACGTAATCGTTTTCCTTTAAAATCAACACGACGTATAATTACGTCTAATGTAAATCTACATTCGCTTGCAATACCTTTTAAAACGTCTGTAGCCCAACTCCAATAGACGAACTCCTGTCTACCGTAAGTCTGTATTCATTAGCAATAAGTTATATAAAGCCAACATATAGCTAGCTAGCCTTTTCGCTTACTGGTGCATTTTTTTTTATATTGTAATAATTGTATTAATATTTCTGTATTTGGTGTATACAATAAAGTGTTTCATTAATTCATTCAAGCCAGCAGCCCACAGTAAACTCTAATAGACGAATTCCTTTACCGTAAGATATAAAAATAAATGTCTAAAATCACAACGTAGCAGAAAGTTTTTTTAACATTGGTATGAAGTAATATTGTGTCATATTATGAGCACCTGACTAAGGCGGCGCTGTGCGGAACCTGTTAATTTTATTGAGTACAAGTTTTGTGTATTATCCAAACACTGCTTTGTATATTTCTGCAGCATTTTTTAGAATATTTTACACATATCTGTGAGAGTCCCTTGCAAGAATATGACGCATGATCTAAGCCAGGGATGGTGAACTAATAGCACGCGTGCCAGAGGTGCCACGTGACAAAACAATTCGGGCACGCGAGTAATAAGCCAAACATGGTATATATATTTCTTTTGGCTTCACTTCGCTTAACATCGGGTGCAGTGAAGCAACGTTATCGAGTCCCAACAAAAAAAAAAAACAATATAGTTCAGTCATAATAAAGGCCCTAAAACGGGGCACTTGGATAGATAAAACCAGTCCTAGATGGCACGCTACAGGCCCTTTTGTATATAAATAATGGCACATTAACCAATAAAGGTTCGCCATCCCTGACCTAATCCCTTAGGTTCTAGGGTATAATTATTATCGCCACACCAGTCATATGCACAAATATTCGCGATGTTCCCACACTCCGGAAATTAAAAGGGTTCGGATGAAATGCAGTTCAGTGAAGAATGTGTTTATAATAAAACTACCTTCCGCTTGGGGGTCCGCCTCGGCCTTAGATGAAAAGAAATCTCGCACGTTTGCATGTGTGAGTAATGCGTATGTGTTTATGTGTGAGAGACTGCATTAGTGCCGCCATGTTTGTTTTTTCTTTCCATGCTATATCAAGTTGTGATGAGTTTTTCTTGTTGCATTAAATGAGGATACAAGCATGCTGGCCTGATGGTAAACGATTAAACCGCCTATAAACATAACAACACAAAACTTTAAATTGCAAAGTATTGCGTGGTACTCCACTACGCTCGTCACCCTAATAAGATGGTAAGTTTCATAATACTCAATAGTTAAGCTACAATGTCCTTCAAATAGGTACACAACAGTGCGTGAACTGCTGCTCGGTGGTAGAAATGGACATCTTTTCGGACGGCCTCGGGCATACGAGAGACCTACTAGTAATTTACCAGTAAACAAAGTTTATAAAGTAAAGTATGTAAAATAAATATATATGGTCGTATTAAATAATCGCCGCCAAGTTATTTTATCCTTTTTTATAATTATATATTTAATATTATGACACTTTTGTTGAAGAACAACTCTTTACAGTAGTTTAAAAAAAGTTTATTATAGTTTTATTTGCAATTGATATTTTAAAATATGATCCGTAAAAAATAATAAGATAAAGATCGCGGAAAAATTATTATATCAACAAAATTCGCAAAAAATATTCTTATACTAGCTTTTGCTCGCGGCTTCGCCCGCGTGAAGGTGTTTTCCAGGATAAAATTCCACTGTTTGATAAAAGTCTTGCTACATATTTTCCCGGTACTTATAGGTTCAAACTAATTTTATCCTCAATCTATAATTTCAGTTCAATCAGTCGAAAATCTAAGAACATTTATACAAACTTTCATCCCCTATTTTATCCCCTTAAGGGTAGAATTTATCAAAATCCTTTCTTAGGGGATGCCTACGTCATAGTAGCTTTATGCATGTAAAGCCTTAGCCCGATCCGTCCAATGGTTTGGGCTGTTCCTTGATATATTACTGTCAGTCACCTTTGAGTTATATATTATATTAACAACTGAAGTTAGCTAAAATTGAGTTTCTCGAAGCCGACCACTATTTATGTACTATGTATTTTGAGACTATGCAATTTTGTCGCGTTCGCGATTCACTTTCACTTTTGTTGAGTTTCAGAACGCGATATTAGATCCTCCAACGCGCACGCGAATTTGAACTTTATGCCGCGGTAATAAATTACTAATTGACTCTCCATTTTATTTAGAAAACGTTTGTATGGGAAATAGAAAAATACTGTTTTGAGGATTTTCCCGGCAATTATTCGAATTTTTCTCACCTTTTAAACCTTCCCTAGACCTCCACGAATAATTCAAGACCAAGATAAGATAAATCCGTTCAGCCGTTCTCGAGTTTTAGCGAGACTAACGAACAGCAATTCATTTTTATATATATAGATATGTATACAAAGTTATTGGTGCTGTCCTTTTCAAATATTTTCTATGAAACGAGATGCATTTACAAGTTTGTATTAATTAGAGCCCGTTACAGAAGTTCCACGTAAATTTTATTTGACAGTTATTTTGTAAATTAACTCATGTAGATAGTACTAATTTTTTTACCATTGATTTGGATGCATATATTAGAGTAACTTTTGTATTTGGTCGGCTTATACCTTTATGTGACAGAATAGCATGAATCAAAATTTGTTAAACAGACTGTTTATCCACGAAAGAAGTTAACCCTGATTATGGTTGACCTTGCAGTCTTTTTACGTACCTGTCGCAGTAGTTCAAGATATTTCCTTCACGTAGTTTGTTAGATAAGGCAGAATATTCGCGTCTACGGGAAAACGATCGGGGATTTCCTATACACGCAGTTGTATAAACTATAAGTAAAACCCCGCGCACGAGCGGCGGCCATGTTGGATTACACGGGAATTCTTAATTACGGAATATAACCATAGACAATGGCGGCGATAGCCTAGTTGGTTGTGAAATGGACTGCCGAGACGAATGTCGGCAGGTTCAAATCTAGACTTAATTTTAATTTAGTGCTTAAGTATTATTAATTAATGATTTTATTCTGTGTTATGCCTTTTGTTAAATAAAAATAATATATTAATGAATAAAATATGTAACATAATATTTGCATATTTTTATATGTAGGTATTTTTACACATGAGTAAATAAATAAAACCATTCAGACACATATGTTTACCTACTTAATTTAATTCAAATATTTAGTACTTCGGTGGTAGTTATTTTCTGTAGAAGATCCCGCTGCATGAATAGCAGTGTCTATTTTTGCCACCATGCAACATGCAGAGTGTTTTAGTTTGAGGGACATTGTAGGCGGAAGAAATAAGCGTTTTGACTTAATATTTAAAGTTAAAGGTGACGTGCGTATTGTTCTGATATCCAGTTTTTATGATGTTTCTGGTTTAAAGGTTATATGTTAGTTGGGATGTCGCTTACTATCAAGCGAGCGACTCGTGTCGGCATTTACTTGTATGTATCATATATATTACTATAATGTGAATTACTGGTTTTTAATACATATTTTGGTAAATGTGATGAATAGTTTGACATTTATCACGTTTATTAATAATA
The DNA here is from genome assembly GCF_014839805.1 of Manduca sexta. Taxonomy (NCBI): domain Eukaryota; kingdom Metazoa; phylum Arthropoda; class Insecta; order Lepidoptera; family Sphingidae; genus Manduca; species Manduca sexta. The sequence goes on along the minus strand of NC_051117.1, from coordinate 1,470,507 downwards.
AATCTTTGGTAAAAGTTATATATATTAAAATTACAAATTTTATAATTTAACTTTCAAATCAAAAGTGTCACCACTTTCAAATTATGTTTATAGTACTTTTTTAGAACCCAAAATTCCTAATCTCAATAAACGAAAAGGAGTTTTAGGTTTGAACTGTCTGTGTAAGTAAATATAATCATTTTTTTTATACTATCATACGTTTGTTAGCCTGGCAGGGCCGGCTTATACAAATACATCGGTCTTGCGGGTGAGTGCTTTAGGCACTACGAGCCCTTAAGTGACCATGCTGAGGGCGACCAAGAGGGTCACGACCTCGGCTCAGGACGGCCACTGAGAGAGGATGAGACATCCACGATTATGGGTAACGCGAGAGGTGCGCAAGCGACCTAACAGTCTGCTTAGTTTATATCGGCACGCGGGCCGGAATTATCAGAACGGTGATTGGTAAATTTTGTGTAATTTTACTAGCTCTTGTGTAATTTTATTCAGACTACTATCGAAAACTTGAAAGCTGTCCTCAAATTTGAAAAAAAGATTTCTGGAAACTATTTGCCTAATGTAAAAATTATTGTATTTAATTCATATGTTATAAATATGTGCTGTTTATTTCCAAAATAAAAAAAAAAACATTTCTTTCTGGTACTCGTTCGGCGGTCATGATACGTTCGTGTACGAAGTTCCAATATTATTTAATACACTTGAGGATTGAATGAATGTCATACATTAAAATTAAACTTTTTTTGGTCACGCGGGGGGTCCCTCCCGTGACCATGAAGGCTGCAAAGTCTTCAAAACGCCGCGCCGGGAGAAAACTAAAATAATTAAAACCGCGATAAAATCCGAAAAATAGTTTATTTTTAATGTTGAGGATTTACATTTGCAAATTGGACAGTAGGTGACATTGGGTGATATTACAATTATAAGGCGTTATGGTTACCTATGACTGCCGTTGAAGCGCTTGGCGTACATTATTTTTGTACATTTATTATATTTACCATAATATGTAAGTAAAAACTTCCTTCTCCTTTTTCCTCCTAGTTTGAGAGTAAGCAGACTTCTCAGCTAATATGTTTTGGCTAACTGAAATTACGTCACGGATGATTTATTTACATTTAACTTTTAGATGTAAACAGGAAAACAGCCTCAGTAACATGCTTAGGTACGCACAGAAACACCTTAGTCCCTTAGAAAAAAAAATAGGTTAGAGCAGCTATATGCAATGCAATTATTTAAGTCTTATTCGAACTAACTGGAACTTCAGATTCAATAATTACTCCCAGTTTTGCGACTCAAAAGACATATAAGTAATTACTCGGAAAGCAATTTTAGTACTTATGGCGATTGACTACAATATCACAATATGTTTGGACATAAAGCAATGTGCGCTGATTACATCTCTACCCAACCCAAGGGCTTAAAAGGCATCACTACATCTGTAGGTCGACGAAACATCTTCCCACGTGTTTACGAAAATGTAGCTACAAATAAGCAGAAATCCTCGATTCGACATGATCACTCCGGAAGCTCGGGCAGAAACCAGAAAGACCCCACGCTTCTCGTTGGAGTTGGGCTGTTGTTACATAACAGGCACGTAGAGCACAATGGTTATATTTTACGGACTGAGTACCGGAAAAGAGTCCACAAGCAATACAAAAATAAAATACGTAAATGTTACCACACAGTGACCGCGTCTGAAGTACTGAATGTGATGTCTGTGTTGTTTTTAAATTGCGTAATGGTATTCAATAAAGAAAAATATGTCAACTGGTAATAGGGTAACTGTTAAATAACTCGTCTTAGATGCTAAGGAAAGGTTTTGTCGAATATACAGAGGGGAGTAAAGTTCATTAGACCTCACACGCATAAATTATAGATTCTCAGGCAATATATCTTATGTTGGTAAATAAGACAAAATTTCATACTCAAATACACATTTATTTGGTATAAATTAATCAAAACATCCTACATTTAATCAGCATTAAAATAAGACTAGCTTCACTATTCAACAATTATTATCCCCTACCCAAATATTACAATAAATTACATGTAATAATACTTTACCCAACCTTTCCTAGTTTAAGGTGGCCTCTAACGCCTAACTGCATCACTGATAAGGTTACCATTAGGGGCCCCCTTAAGTTAAGGTGACAGGCATGATTAATACAAAATAAATGGCCTTGTGGTATACACAGTACACCTCAGATTTCCGGCGTTACATTTATCAATTAACAGAATGTCAAATTCAACAATATACTCTAATAATCATAATAATCGTCGAAGATATCTTTAGGCACACATAAGAAATGGAATAATGTGTAGCCTGATGGACAGTCGCCTGTTATCCGCAAGGATTTTTTCGTGCGAACCTTAATTTCCGGCCCGCGAGCCGGCGCGGGCGCAGACTCGACCAAATTTCTCTTCTTCCTGTTTATCTCGCAGTTGCAGTTCACGAGAGGTGATAGTTCGCCAGGTAGGACAGCGTATAGGTCCCTTTCACTCTTGGTGACATCTACTGATAGTTTTTTGAGGAACTTCCAAAGTAAAACGTCACTTTCATGTTCCTTAAGTTCACACGGACATAGGTCGTCTTGTTCCGAAGAGTGAACTAAATATACCAAGTTGAGAGCGAAGAAAATGATTGATTTGTACGCCATGTTGACGTTTGCAGTGTATCGATACGAATGAATGGAGCGAGCAATTACGGTGCTTTTATACAGCGAGGCATGAATCACGAATTATGTTCCCACTTTTAGCTTATCTGTCCAACTCTGGACGTCATTTGTTGTTCTTTAATTATTTGTAAGGAATGATTTAAATTGACGTACCTTATAGTTATTTATATACATATCATTGGTTGTTTCTTCCAAATTGTGATGAGTTTTTCTATAAAATACCCATTAAATAATTCACCGTAGTGCTGTCATGTAATTAACAATTGATTCGAATTGCTTGTTTTATTTCGTGTTTCGGTGTCGTGGAATGTGTGGTCGGAAATCACTCTCTATCTACTGCAGTCTTGTTTCGCAATGTAGAGTCTTGTATGTGTATTGCACACTTGTTATAAATGAAATATATTTTAACTGATTTCCAACAAAGGTAGAGGTTCTTAATTCGACTTGTATTTGTTTTATGTTTGTTACGGCAGAACTCAGTCATTTATTAAGCGATTTGGATTTTTTTTTGATAGGATATACTTCCAGATTGGTTGCATAGATATATTTTTAAGATCGTTTCAGTATCTAAGTTATTAAAGCGAAATAACTGAAATAAGTGTGTCGTTCAAGTCAACGTATTTTGTTATTTCTGAACTCAGTCATTTATTATATGCATCCGTGTTTGTTAGTTATATGGAAATGAGCTCTTACATTTATTATGGAATGGAATAGTTACGGCGAAATGTGAGCACATTAGTAGCGGCAGCCCACCCTTTAGTATGAAAGTTATGAATAAGTGTGTGTTAGTGTGGTATTCTAATAAATTATAATATACCTGGTATTTATTATTTTGAGCGGCCCCTGATAACTAAATAAAAATGAAAAAGAAGTGGTTATATGACGTACTTTTCAAAAATATATGTAAAATATAATGATTTTTAGCCTTTTTTTACCTCATAAAATAAATGCAAAAGTTTATGAAAATGTAAACATTGTACCAAGAATCACACAATAAAGCTTCGATTTGATTCGTTAGGAGTAAATGCAGAAACAGTTGAACGGATTTGGATGAAATTTGGCACAAGGATAGATCATGTCTGGAATAAGGACAAAGGCTACTTATTATCCCGGTGTATTGTTCCCGTGGAAAATAATTGTTGTTTTTTAATTTTTAAATAGATAGCGCTAATGTCTTTTTATGGAGTGATGTTGATTAATATAACAAGGTTACATTTAACGGAGTCTAGATTCTGTTGATAAAAATAATATTACATCTATACTATTATATAAAGCTGAAGAGTTTGTTTGTTTGTTTGTTTGAACGCGCTAATCTCAGGAACTACCGGTCCAAACTGAAAAATTCTTTTTGCGTTGGATAGCCCTATGTTTGTGGAGTGCTATAGGCTTTATATCATCACGCTATACCCAATAGGAGCGGAGCAGTAATGCCTAATCTCAGGAACTACCGGTCCGAACTGAAAAATTATTTTTGCGTTGGATAGCCCTTTGTTCGTGGAGCGCTATAGGCTATATATCATCACGCTATACCCAATAGGAGCGGAGCAGTAATGGCTAATCTCAGGAACTACCGGTCCAAACTGAAAAAAATCTTTTTGCGTTAGATAGCCTTTTGTTCGTGGAGTGCTATAGGCTATATATCATCACGCTATACCCAATAGGAGCAGAGCAGTAATGGCTAATCTCAGGAACTACCGGTTCGAACTAAAAAATTCATTTTGTATTTGATAGCCCTTTTGTTCGTGAAGTGCTATAGGCTATATATCATCACGCTATGACCAATAGGAGCAGAGCAGTAATGGCTAATTTCAGAAACTACCGGTTCGAACTAAAAAAATCATTTTGTATTTGATAGCCCTTTGTTCGTGAAGTGCTATAGGCTATATATCATCACGCTATGACCAATAGGAGCAGAGCAGTAATGGCTAATTTCATAAACTAGGAGTTTGAACTGAATAATTCTTTTTGTGTTGGATAGCCCTTTGTTCCTGGAATGCTGTAGGCTATATATATCATCACGCTATGCCCAATAGGAGCGGAGCAGTAATCGCTAATCTCAGGAACTACCGGTTCGAACTGAAAAAAAAAAAATTGTGTTGGATAGCCCTTTGTTCCTGGAGTGCTATAGGTTATATATCGTCACGCTATGACCAATAGGAGCGGAGCAGTAATGAAACATGATGCAAAAACGGGGACAATTTGTTAGTTTTGAGAGCTTCTGTTGCGTGCGCTGCGTAAACGGTTAAAGTTATGCAACAATAATGTATGACGGGATTGTTCCTCTTAAAAAGTTCTAAAAAATATATCATAAAACAAAGTCCCCGCTGCATCGGTCTGCCCGAACGTGTTAAACTCAAAAACTACCCAACGTATTAGGATAAAATTTGGTATGGAGACAGTTTGAGACCCTGGGAAGAACATAGGCTCCCGGGAAAATATATAGCGTGACTTTTATAACGGAAAACTTTAGCCCGAAAAACTTTATAACGCGGGCGGAGCCGCGGGCAAAAGCTAGTATTATCATATAAAGTCTAACCATTTCGATTACCTATTCAAGATATATCATCTAATTAGATATTGTTCAACGCAATGCGCAGATTTTATTTAAAGAAACATATACACCCGTATGATAGGTACCAGCGTGTTGGACTAAGGTCTAATCTTCGCTAGTAGAGGAGACCCGTGCCCAGCAGTAGACATAACTACAGGCGTAGAGGCCCGTGACGAATTCATAGAATGGGGCCCCTCGCCAGTGCAAAACCTTTTTTTAATTTACAATATGATTATTTTTGTTAGCAAATACTATGTTTAAAATAGCTTGAACGTGAAGGAGACCAGGGATATTGGTCTTCTATCTCTCGGGTGGGGCCCCCCAATAGGGGGCTTTTGCCGTCATGCCAACCTTTAGTTCCGCAGTGGCAGTGGGCACACTCTCTCGACTTTATTCAAAGAATTCCTCGTGCCAAGTTACTTTATCGACTCCCTCGGTGGCGTAGTTGTATTGCGTGTACGACAGAACTCTGTAGTCTAGGGTTCGAATCCAGGATCCCGCAAAGTTATCTCGGATTTTTCTGTTATTTTACTGATCGGAGTTTAGAATTTGTTCCCAATATAAAAACACACATGGCGATATTGGGAACACTGGCTGCAGCTCTTCCTACGCCTTCGGGAATAAAGGTGGGATTTGTATGTTTTGGTAAATTACATTTTCAATGTTTTATATAATCGTTGTTATGCCCCATTCTCCTCCGTCGGAGAATTATTCTGATTAGCTTATTATGAATTTTTTAAGGTTCAATATCTTGTGTATTAGGTATATCATATACGGATTTTTGTGCTAGAATTTCTAGGCTATAATTTGACTCAGAGCTCCTTTACGTACAAGCCATTTACATCTCCTATACAAATCTTTAATTAACACTTTCATAATTTCATTTATTCCAAATAAAGATTTATTATTATTATTTAAATAGTCCTTTAAAAAAGGATCAATGCACTAACTAATTTCTGCCAGGAAGCAGCAGGTACAAGCAATAGTGTAACGAATCGAAGGATACTGTGGTTAATGTAATTATTGGTTGTATGAGTCAACATCGTCAACAGGATGACTAGCGTACAGTCATATAATACAAAATTCTGGGAGACAGTCATTGTTTACGGGCAGTTACCATTAGGCAAGCGGTTTACACCTATTATCATAAAGTTGTATAATAATTAGTAATATCAGCCATGTATATGCTGCAAACACCTCGCCACGGGTTTCCTGAAATTAGAGAGTTAACGTCTTAGTCAACCACGCTGGCGTAATGCTGAGACTTGACATATCTTCGATATTCTTATAGAGAATTCTCAGGTATGTAGGTTGCCTCGCGATGATATTTTTCACGGTTAAAGCGAACGATAATTGCTAAACAATACATCCATAACTTCGAAAAGTAAGAGGTGTGTTTGCGTTTTGAACTTGCGGACATTCGTCTTGCCAGATTTAATTGTACAAACAATAAACATCGTGAAAGGAGTTTCATCGATAAAAGCTCTCTATGCAGTTTAAACAGGCTAATGCCTAGCGCCATCAGTGTGCCAAATTGCATCCAAGGCATTAGTTTGCTGGTGGTATGATATATTTCATATCTGCCGAGATAACGACCACCACACAAGGCGGTAATACCCGCCATAGAGTCGCAAGTAAATGCGTCGCGTTCCGGGATCAGCCTGGGTATATCCAAAAGCATAGTGTCGACTGTCAAGGACTAATCATCTCTCGTCAGTCGACATTTTATTGGACTCCATTCCACTTACCATCAGGTGCTGTGGGCTCACTGCACGAATATAAAAAGGTTTATCTTATTCGGGTTTATTTATTTGTCCTAATAGGTACACATCGACGATTTAAAGGCGTATTGATTTAAGCAACATTTTTTGTCGAAAAATTGTAACCATGTTAAAAAAATAATATTTTTAAAACTTACTCGAGACATATTAAATGAGTCGAAAACAACACGGTTTTACTCACGTACTAAAGTAGTCGCAATCGCCTACCAGTTTCGACCTATTAAGTAGGTCATCCTCAGGGGCGAAAACGGTGTTATTTTCGACTAATGTCAAACAACATTAAAAAATTGCTGATTTTAAATATATATGAAACTTGGTGTCGTAAAAAATGTCGCTTAAGACAATTAACCTGTAACCGTCGATATGGATAGCTGATATCCTGCGGTCTGGCGAAGTTCCCGTGGGAGTTAAGAGAGAACGCGCCTCGACTTTGGATATGTAGAAAAAATGATACATTGTATGAAGTAGGATAAATAATCTTTAGTTTATTTTAGTATCAGTAAACACATACTTTTGCCTAAATTACGCCGCTTCATCAATATCATCATGATGTCCACTGCTGAACACAGGCCTCCATAATGATTACCAGATGAACCTGTTAAGGTATGGCTGCATCCAGCGTGGTCCTGCTATTTCTATCAAAATATTATCATGCTTTTATTATGACAATTCTTATGGGTTTTACTTGAGCGGTTACTTTTACTTTTGCTAGTCATAAAAAACTGGCTGTAACTAGTAATTATATAATAGTTGTAATGTACTGAGGAGCCGCGCTAAATACTGTAACGTTACGCATTTTAGGGGTTTTGTTCGAGGGAAATCCGCTTGAAACAGGTCATTATCACTGTTACCATACGTATTATAAAGCAAAGTCCCCATTTCTGCCTGTTCGTATGTTATCGATTTTCTCAAAATTTACTGAACGGATTTTTATGAAATTTCGTATGGAGTTAGTTTAAGACCCTGGGAAGGTTATAGGCTACTTTCTATCCCGGGAATGAATGTGTAAAATTTCATTCAAATCCGTTCAGCTGTTATTGTGCTTACTTGTAACAAACATGAAGCGGAGCGTGAAGAAGCAATTATGTAGGCCGGCATGACTGTGCCGACCGTCCAGAGATGCTTGTATCTTTGGCCGGCACTTTCTATGAGCTTCACTTTGTATTGTTTATTATTCTTTTTTTATTAAGGACTGTGAGTCGCTTAGCGCTTAACATCAGGTGCAGTGAAGCCACTTTGTCAAGCCACAATAAAAACAGATCTAATAATATAAGTAAAGTAAAAAGAATGCCATAATGCGTGTACAAGTATGAATGATTGTTAAATAAAGTATGTAATAAATCGATTTCAAGAATTTAATGACTGGATTTTTCCTGATATATAGAACAAGGTATTTAAGGTCGTAGGAAAAATGGCGAACATTCATCTATAGAATAATGTATAAGTTTCAAGAATCCGAAAGGCAAGGCGTATAACTTAGAGTATTTAGGTAGAAGGAAAGGAAGAATTAGTAAGAATTGGCTTGGATATTTCAAACGATGACTTTGGGAGTTCAAGTTTACCTTTAGTTACGTGAACAAGTCCTAGTAAACTGTGGAGACGAGTTTCATTATAAATAGAGCAAGGGTAGTTATAGGCCTCCAAGCAGGGAAATTTTTTTTAGCTCATTACCCTGTGATAACTAACAAAGTAAAATTAGCTAAAAGTTTTATTGGGGACCAGTTTTTTTACAGCCTGTGTGCTCGCATCGCTTAAGCATGGGGGACTTTACACATACTAGGGCCGAGAGGTCCTTTTTTGCACTTGAGACTATGTTGAACCTGAATTACCTAGCTATCATTGAAATGGAGCACGACGTCTCAGCAATGGCCCAAGTCAAAGCTGTTAAGTATAGCAATATGTAGAATGATGAATTGCTTACTCACCAGTCAGTGCATCATTTTGTTGGGATAGTCTTGAACTATGCAAAGGAATTAATCATCGACCACGCTTCCAATTGCGTAATACATGTTTTTAATTAGTTTTCGTTAAAATTAATACTATATTGTTTAGTAGGTTTCCTCATATTATTTTCCCTTATCATAAAACAGGCAATGACTGACAAACAGTGTAGCTACTGGACATAATAACTCTTAACATCTCGTGTCTCAGGATGGCGAGCGCAGTGGAATACCTAACACTTTGTAATTCAAGGTGTTGGATAGTGTTTCTACTGTTTATCGGTCGTATCGCTTACCATCAGGCGAACGGCAAGCTCATCTCGTCATTCAAAGCGATTACAAAAAAAAACAACAACGTTATGTAATATAACGGTTTTGCGTTTAATATTTTAATTTAATTACAATGTTTATATCTTCCGTTTCAAGAATACGTAATTTCATTCAACAATAATAAAAAAATGGTTAATTATGAAGTCCCACTTCATACTAATTTTCAAACTAATTTTATACGTAAGAAGAAATATACGTCAGATATTTTGCTTAGTCGCTAAAGAAATATGCATAACTCCGTATATAAGATATATGATAAGGAATGTCGGACGTCGCCTGGGCTTGTCCACTCAATAATAAAATAATATTGCAATTTTATTACATCGAACGATACCGAGCCTATTATTGGGGGTATGAGAAGTAGGGCATTGGATTCTGCAGTCATTTGGATGCTGATGTATCAGCTTTTATGGTAAAACCTTATAACTTCATATAGTATGGTGTACATATTTTTCTATATCAAAATATGGTACGGCTTAATCAAGCAAGAAGGGCAAGGAGGTCGCTTAGAATTTGTGATCGTAGATTGATGCTTGGGGGAGAAGAAACTTAGCACCTAATAGTGTTATATATTTACATTATGCGATGCATTTTTACAAACACTCATTGACGGTTAAAAGGCCAAATGACATAAGCGACATTTTTTGTCGAAAATTTTTAGCTAGGTTAATAAGACATAGAAAAAAGTGCTGATTTAAAATATGTATGAAATGTCGCTTAAGACAATTAGCCTTATTAATTGTAGCACACTGGGTGAATTGCAAAAATATCAAAATCATGCTTTCAACTTAAACGTAATCATAATATGGTTACTATTATAGTACACTAACGGGCGGATACTACTTGGATATTGAGACAGGCCCTAATGAAACAAGCGAGCATATCCGCGTGCCAAACTAACACACTAATAAACGTAACACGCACAATATATTGCAAAATATTAATCTCGCAAACGATATATACGTATATGTTGGTTTGTAGAAAAATGCTCACCCCCCCTCGGTGGCTCACAATAATTAGTTTAACAGTGTTCGAGCACCCGACCCACACCCTCCGGGGACCCCCCCACCCCCCGCCCCCCAGTCATTTGAACAGACGCACACGATTGGAATCTCGTACGTGTGCGCGAACTATTGGCTACAGGAAAAATTGTGGGGATGAAAATATTCATTTGTATTTAGCGAACTTCCTTGCTAGATATCGACGGGCTTTGGCGACATTTTGATGTAGAGTCGTTGTAATTTCGATCTTATTTGTAGTCTAAATAGCGACTCTACGATGGTTCCCTGAAGGAACAGTAAGTCGTTCATAGTCTTTTCAGTAGGGCAATGGAATTACTGCCCTTATTGAGGCTTAGCATCTAACTTCTCAATGTGACGAGGAATGGATTTGGATCTTGTTTTTAGTCGACTAGATAACGACCACACGTTGGTTCCCTAAAATATCAGAAACCCGTTTATAGTCTTATTATTAGAGCAATGGAATTACTGCCCATATTGAGATTAAGCATTTAATTTCTCGAGGTGATGAGGTGTCCAGGGGCTTTATTCTCTATGACAATGTAAGCTCATAACACGGCCGTATTATCTTCGTGAAATTAGCGTGGAATAGTATTCAGTATGCCAATCAGTATCAGTTCAGTATTTGAACACAGACTGATCCTGGACCGCGTCACATATAAGAAAGAAATAAAGAAATCATTTATTTATGTGAAAACTGTACACAACAATAACAGAACCAAGGAGGTACACCAAAATATACAAAAACAAACAAAAAAATATATGATATATGTGAATCACTATGGCGGGATTTACATATTGTATACAGTGGTCGCTAGCCGGGCGGATACAGAATATATCCTACTACCAGCAACGCAGGACATACCTCTAACTTTGATGTCCCATCAAGAATATTGGGTTATAGTAAATATATATTAACTAGCGACCCGCCCCGGCTTCGCACGGGTGCAATGCTGATACTAAATACACTACAGAAAAAATGTGAACGTTGTATATAAAAACATAGCGGCCCGCTCTGGCTTCACACGGGTATAACATAACAAAATAACAGTATTTCTCCACTATTTTATGGATGTTATTATTATACATATAAAACATCCTCTTGAATCACTCTATCTATTAAAAAAAACCGCATCAAAATCCATTGCGTAGTTTTAAAGAAGCATACATAGGGATAGAGAAAACGACTTTGTTTTATACTATGTAGTGATAAGAATTTCTCAAAACTGGAATCAAAGTACAGAGAAAGTTAGTAGTTTTATTTTAATACTGTTATACAATTCCTTATAAACTTGATTTAACCTTCACCTTAAATTGAACTTTGACAATAGGCTCGATAATTTCCAAGAATGAAACTTTGTGTGCATTTAATAGAATTCAAATTTCACTATTTATAGAAAGAGGCGAATAGGGAAGTGGGTTATTTAACAAAAATGTACAAGGCTAGGTCAATTGTGAAGAAGCTTTTATTTTTAAAGAGAAGAATGAGTAATGGGAGAAAGATGGAGATATTTTCGATTCGCAAGCTCACTGACTTCTGAAAAGACAAAACTAAATCACACTAGAAGCACGGTCATATCATCATTCGTTTAGTATATAAAATTGATACCCTTACTCTATACTATAATTAAAAATATAATATTCGGTCATTATGAGTCAAATAGAACCGAAGAAACTAGATACATATCTTTCAATGAGAGCGACAGTAATAGATAATTTTGTGAATTATTGTATACTTCTTGATTTTTCTTCATTTTCATTTATTTCAATTTCGTCATTTCGACAGTGAAAAGCCTGGATACGCTTTTTAGGTCTACTCTTCCATTCTTTTTTCCAAAGTATTTCAGACCTTTTTACTTTGGAGGAATTTCATTGTCATCTGGGACGGGGAGCACCTTTCCTTCTCAAATCCCTAATCCTTTAGTGTGATGCTGTTAACGTATTTATGATTCTTGTGATTTAATGAGTGTTTATGGGTCAATATTACTTGGCATCAACCGAGCTTCTCGTTTCTTTATAAAAAGCTTTAGTATCACAGCAGTACGTTCTAGTTTTGCAATAACATTGTTATTTACAACAGGTTTAGGTTTACTTTCACCAAGCTTGTTCACGCGTTTGGTTTTCCCATACTTCAAACTTCATTTATGGGAAGTTTCCGGTTTTAGTATAATTGATCACCTTTTTTTTTGCCAATAAAACAAGGGCTTCCTTAACTATCGATGATTGGAATGGTAGCGCACTGAATCACACTGACTGAATAATAAGGTTGAATAGCTAAAGCTATTTTTTTATCATCAACGTATCTGAAGATAGCTTTAGTTTAGACTAATATCTTATTTATACCAACTTAATTATCGTATAAAATATATTAATACCTTGATATCTTTTCTTATATTGAACTCAATATAAGAAGTTGTGGAGTTCAATATCAAAGTGTCAATTTTAGTTCTGCAGAATTTTTTATATATCTTTTTTTACTATTCTTTGTATTTTTACTTTTTGACGAAGGTTTTCTTTGCTATGATATCATTGTTGAAATATTTTATTGTTCACAATATATCCAACTCACGTGTTTTCTACGAAACAATTTTGATACTTTGCAAGTATGCGCACGCGCAACTTTTAACCGCAGATTAAATCTTTTTTTATTGTTCAAAACCGCAAGATTTCTAATTATATAAATAAATAATGTGGCTTGTGTCGATATAAATAACATGGCAAATGTATTTTGGTGTTGAGATTAATTTTAGATAATGATGGTATTTTCCAAAATTGGTTTGGGTTTAGTCCATTAGAGTTATAATTCTCTTTAGACATTTATGTGAATTAAAATGGCGAGTTTTGTATGATTTTCACCACGATTAGCATGTCGTACGATTATGTGTACCACGAACGACTTGTCAATAGCTCCGCCCCGTGAATGTACTACAATAATAGTAATACTTTTTGAAAACAAGTATCTCCTCAGGATTTTGTTTAGTTATATGCAAAATTTCATCTAAATCAGTTCAACGGTTAATACACTTTCGCGTGTATAGGGTCATTTATAGAGTTAAATACTTCAAGAGGAATCCATATAGGTTCACACAGTTGTCCATCTACCTTCTGTCTGCCTTCGTGGTCACGGGGCGGATTGAGATGTTGGTCTTTCGCAAAGTCAAAGTTACAATATCTACCTACATGTTACAATTATACATTTTTTTTTTTAATTTTACCTGTTGGTGGTCCAATCTACGCAGAATGAGCTCACAGTGTCTTGACATCTGGCAGCCGGTCTTTTGGGTTTCGATTAAAAAACATGACGTCAAATAACTATGTATGATACTCACATTGAAATATAAATTATGTCAATAATAATAATATGAGCTTTGTATTATATACTATCACTGCTGAACACGGGCCTCCTCTACTACTGAGAGGGATTAGGCCTTAGTCCACCGTATTGCCCTAGTGCGGATTGGTAGACTTCACACACCCTCGAAAATTTCTTATAGGGAATTTCTCAGGTATGCAGGTTTCGTCGAGATGTTTTCCTTCACCACTAAAGCAAGCGATAATTCACAAAGAATACACACATATTTTTTAGAAAAGTTAAAGGTGTGTTCTCTTGGGATTTGAACCTGAGGACATACGTCTCGGCAGTCCGTTTCACAACCAACTAGGCTATCGCCGCTTTTTTATATGTTAGTAATGTTATATAATCGATTACTTATTAAGTCGGGTTGATTTTAATAAACAATTAATCATAGTGTGTTGTTTCCAGTTCGTTGTGTTGCCAAATTTGTCGATTTACCGGTATTACCGTTTGTACCGACACGTAGTATGTGAATAATTTCTGTGGTTTCCGAATGACACGTAACTGATTTATTATACATGGAATTTGGCTATAGGAAGAGGACATGTCGTGATTACATGCGTAAGCGCACGTTACCCCCAAAAGAGTAGGGGACAGAATACAGAATAGTAGTATGTTATACGGGCCTAATTTATGCATCCATAACTTGTTGAATCTGTTTCGACCATATATCGTAATTGACAATATATTCAAGTATTTTTTTTAAATACATATTATAAAACAAACCTTTTCTGTCTGTCTGTATGTTATCGATTTTTCAAAATCTACTAAACGGATTTTTATGAAATTTGTTATGGAGATAGTTTAAGAGTCTGGGAAGGTTATAGGATACTTTCTATCATGGTAAAATATACAGTGGGACTTTGAACCCGGAAAACTCCTTCACGCGGGCGAAGCCGTGAGCAATAGCTTGTTAGTAATAAACGTAGTGGTAAAAGTAAGCACGGAGTTTCTTTCTGCCTTTCTTCTTTGGGTAGTCATCACTAAGTTAGGTAGGCAGGCGTCCCTCGCCAGTCGATATTATCAACCGTACTCTAATAACCATTAGACAAGTCCTGCTCGTGTCCACACAAAAAACAAAAAATTCTAAACGTTTAACGTATTGTAAAAACAGTATTTTTTTCTATGTAATAAATATTTTTATTCCAGTCAACATTCTAATGTTAATTATGAAGCCAATGTTTTTTATACACTTTAATTACATATCGGTTGAAAGACTAATTCACCTAAACGACATTTTGCGACACAAACTTTCATACATATTTTAAATCAGCACTTTTTTCTATGTTTTTTAATATATTTCAATTTTTTCGAAAAGAAATGTCGTTTAAGCCTTTTTCCCTCTCAACCGACGATATGGTTTTAATATCCGGGTCATCGTTTTAAACAAAAAAATAAACGTATGTGGTTTCTTTTAACAATAAAATAATAATTGTATATAATAAATTGCGGTTGAAATTTAATTAGCAGCACATTATGCGGACTCCTAAGTCGACCTCCTTCGAGAATTTTCTCTTTGACTACACAAGTCACAGGTTCGATGACCTTTGATCCTTGCGGTTATACTGAAAAAGTTGTAAATAAAATTGAGAACTAACCGAGAGTAAATTGCGGCAATAATTATTCATATTTATTTTGAAAAATATGTTTGTTTGACCTTTTGGTATGTGGGATATAAATATGACGTCTACAGTCTTATATCCGGGTCGGGCGAAATGTTATGAGCTTTTACATGACTTGTTTGAGCGGTGAATTTGGCATATTCGTCAAAATATTTGCCCATTTTAAGCAAAGCAATATCAACCTTGTGTTATTTATGTACAAAGTTGATGTTAGATTGTACAAAGGACATAAAGGTTAATTCGAAATTAAAGTTTTTTTTTTATATAATTAAACTTTCATATACCTGATATCTAAACCATAAATTATACCAAATAAAGTTACAGTAAAACAAAAAAGATAATTTATATATCTACATCTATCTTCGAAAGGGTACGCAGAAGTGCAACAAGGCTACTAATAAGCATTCCGTCTATTGGCATACCTACAGAATTTCTCTTGAAAGACATAGCTGGCAAGATCAAAAGGAAGCAAACCGAATTAACGAAAGACTTGCACCACGCAAGGCCCCAGTAAGCATAAAGCTTTAGGGTGAGCAAAGACATTTCTAGGGTGAGTTCCGACCGCCCTTACCCCCCTGGCTACATCCATAGTTCCGAATGATGATGCCAAAGACTAATACTCAGTTACATATTGGCGTTAAAAAAATGGGATTGGGTTGACAAGGTTATTAGCATTTTGGAAAATTTCACAAAATGAAACGCAACTGCATTTTGCAAGGAGGCTACACATTTTTCTAGAAGATAGTTGAAGTATTCCAGTAGAAATATATATACAAAGTCATCCTGCCTTTCCTTATTAGATATAGTAAATTAAAATAATTTTACCGACTTTATCTAGGAACTATGGTTCCGATACAAAAACTTTTTTACAAAAGGGAAGCGATAATGTAGCGTACATTCTCTTTGCTTGCTATCACGTATTTTTTAATTCTAGGAACAGTTTTGCAAGCGCGACTGTGTGCAAAAGTATATAAGCTGTACAGATTGTTATACTATGTGTAGATTTTGTACAGCAATCAATCAATCAATCAATCTACACATCAATGTGTAGATTTTGTACAGCATCTACAAATTCGAGTGTAAAGTTAATCAATACTACCCGGATGGGTTGGTGTGATGTTTACACTCGTATTGACAAATATTTTTTATTTAGGTAGGAATCCTTTAAAATAAATGTCGAAATGAACAAGTCGTTTGGCTGATGGTAAACGGCAACTCATGAACAATACTCAAACATTGAAAAGAACGAAACCATTTATTTTTCGTGGAAGCTGTAGAACAGAACGAAGTAGGTACAGTCAGACACAAAAGTATCTGCACAAATTTAAAACTTTAAAACGTACAGTCACTTCGCTTTCAGTTTTTTGTTATTTATCTACAATCAAGTAAACCCTTTGTTTATTTCAGTGCAGACAAACCTTATCTGAGAAGTTCCCTATAAGAATTTTGAGTGTGTGTTGTCTACCAGTCCGCAGTAGGCCAGCATAGTGAACAAATGCCTAATCCCTTTTAGTAGTAGAGGAGCCCGTGCACTGCAGTGGAATAGTATGTAATAAATCTAATATATTAGCACGAACCGCTGATATGTTTACATTGTAATTTTGATGTTTTAATAAGCAAACGGGAGAACTGATGGTAAGCGAATGGTGAACACTTTTAAGTCTCGTTCAGTGAAGTCATTGCGCTAGAGGGTCACTAAGTATGTTAATATCATAATTATGTTTAGGTAGATGTAGTCTACTTTGTGATGCTCCACAATGCAGATCATTTCATCCCATAACATAAGTATAGATCTACTAAACAAGATCACAATGAATTATTATGTTTACGCGAATGTAAGACTTTGAAATAAAACCATTCTTCTGGATTTTATATTTTTAGTTTTGTATATAGTAAAAAACATCGGTAGAAAATTATAATATAGAAAACCGTGATAAAGTCCGTAAACTAGTTTAATTACAATATCATAATGTCCTCAGCATTAACGTTTGTTCGTCTAAAGAGGGGCTTGCGGCTATCAATACATTTTGGGTTTAACAGTAACAGTAGGAATTTAAATTCACGTCTAGTTAGTGATTAGTTCTCGCAGTTGAAAGAAAAACGTATAATTAATAATCATGGATATTTCGGCCTTTAAAATTTAATATGACGAAATTTTAAAGGAAGAAATATCCATGATTATTAATTATTTTTACATTTTTCTTTCAACTGCGAGAACTAATCACTAACTAGACGTGAATTTAAATTCTTTACTTGCCAATACTTGTTTAGTTACCCAGATTAAAGGCGAAACAAAATGTATGAAAATGGACCTTGAGGTATCGCCTTAAACACTCATTTTCTTCTGCAGATTGATTTATAATCTTCCATCAAAGTAAATAACATAAATTTTGCTTCTACTACTTGATATGGAGAAAGTTGTAAATGCCTGTTATAGGTATATATCAGAATATAACGTTATAACAACCCTGTCATAATCAACATAGAAGTGTGTGTGTCAATATACAGCGTAATTTTGACATTGCGGTACTAAATAATACCACATACTCGTCTTCACCTATTGTGCCAAAAATCATCCATAAGTAACGAATATTTTCACCTAAAATCCTTGTTTTAGTTTTCTGATTTGTTGATCATGTTGTAGTTTAATGCGAATATGGCGTGTGTGTGAGTGTATTTATGACTGAAAGTATGATGTTGCCGCTGCGACGAATTCTCTTAGAGTAGTAGTGGCATTGGGCGCGTAAAATTAAAATTACTTTCTATTAATATTTATTTTGTTCGAAACTTACACTTTTTATTTTACATCTACGGTTAAAGTAACTTATTGAAAAGTGTTATTTCCAAGTAGGTAAGTATGTGGTTTCATTTTGTTACGCAATGTCGAAATGACACTGTATACTGTTGGTGTATTAAATAAATCCATCAAATGCAAATCTTCTGTTGATATAAATAGATAATACCTAAACAGATAGACTGACAAGAGACTGATGCGAAATTGAACTTTAACTACAGCTGTTTATAATTTTTACACGCATTGGCATTTTTAGAGATAGCAAGCTGGAGGTGGAATCCTCGGTCTTTGGATAAATTAGGTTTTAGCTGACCTGGACACCACTAATATAGATTTCATCATTCGCGAGGATTTTAGGTCTAGAACATATTTACGAAGATTACTTCACACTCCACAGAGATATATAACGTAATTCAAGTTAACTTTAATTCCAATACGTAATGAAACTACGAGCATTGTGAAGTATTGAAAGAAGGCGAGTATCCACGAGTCCTCCAAATGGCTACGAATACATTGATCCTTTCATTCACGTAGTAGCGTAAAAAACACGAGCCGCCGCCGACACGTATTTTACTAACCTAGGAACTAACACTAGAATTACAAACACAAGCCTCAAATCGAGCTCCGTCTCTGCCCATCATTAAAGCCCTGATCCTCATACATAAGATATTATTTACTTATATCCATCTCGCAGTAATGTCGCTTCCGACAGAAAGGGACGGCAACATCTCCCCTCTCGCTCTACGACCTTTCAATTTTCGTCCGGCTTTCTTATTTAGTTTCTCGCAAATTATCTCCAATTCTTCATATTATTAAACATCCAGGGGGGAACTAGCCCCGGGGTCGGGCGGGGTCCTAATGACGGGGTGGTGGTCAGCGCCCCACACCCCGCGTCCAACACACTTGTTTCTTCTAAAATTTTTCCCCAATCTTTATTTTCTTCGTAGACGTATATAATTAGAGTTGCGGGTGCGTGTGCGTGTGTGTTAGGGTTGTCTCTTGTTAATGGAAATGTGCTTTTGATGATTTAAATTATTATTTGAACGATCTTTTTTCGAAATAGTTATGTGGCCTTTTATGCGGTAAGTTATATTCTTACTGTTACTAAGTTAAAGTTATTCATGTAAATCAAACTGTTTAATCCGCTCTTATACACAAGAATTCATTAAAGTAGTTTGTCTTATAAAACAAATACAATATTCTGAATTCCAAATATTTGTTTTAACTGAATGTTAGTTTATACAATCTAAAGATATTCGTAAGTTTATCTTTTGCTTACTTCCGTACAATGATATTCAATTGAGCATTTATTTTACTTATCCAGGTGTTAGTTTCGCTTAAATTACATTCAAAGTATATTGTCACAATCATCATTCGGATCGAATATATACTTCAGATAAAGCTTATACATTTTGTCATTACAATTATGTTGGAATATGCGAAACGCAATACAAAAATACTTATCAATTCTAGTTTTTAAATCTTTTAGTTATAATCATACGTGCTTACACGAAAATTACAATAAAAAGACCACAGAAAGATCACCGTTTGTGAAGTTTCACTAATATTTTATTTTTCTACTTTTTATAACTATATAAAATGTGAAAATTGCGAAAAAACTTCCACTAAGCTCATTTTAATTATAGTTTTAATTGAGTTGGTCGGCAACCCTAAGGTCCACGCGTGCGGGAGTAGTGTGTGTGGGGCGGTGTAAGTCCGGTTATTAGTTTTCTTGCCAGTTTCGGCTCTCGGATGCTTTTGTTGGATTTCTATAATTTCGCGAGGAGCGTGGGGTGGCCAGCGAAAAAATCAATAGCGTACTGTGCTTGCGATATAAGTTATGTGGATTAATTAATGGGGAACGTGTCATTGTTATTTGAATTATTTGTCTTCTGTTTTTCGTACACTTACTGCGTCACTTAATGTTTTTGTAAAAATATTGTCTTATAATGATCGTAATAGCACAAGGTAAGATCTGTTTATATTTGATCAAGATATAGATATTTCAGCGGACATTTGTAGAATATTGAATGCATGTTTGAAATTTAAAGTATATCGTAAAAAATAATTAGGTTTAACAAAACATAGAAAAAAGTGTTGATTTTAAATTGACTCAAAAAATTGACGTTTAATCCGATTAGCCTTTAACCGTCGATATAAATACTAATATTCAATTAATATAATTAGTGTGATCATATTTAATTGGATAAAAAAACTTGATTTAGTTGGCGATCTACAGTGTGAAGGCATAAGTATGACTTACATAAAGTATTTGTAGTGCAAGTTGTATATTTTAGGTTACTTTTGATAAAAATACCGCATCCCACAATAAATAAGAATATTGCTAAAACAAGCAACATAGAATAAAATGACAATCATTATCAGTCTTACTTATAAACTTGTTTTAGCGTTAAGAGGTGGTTAAGAATTGCTTAAATAGCTGTCAAAAACATCACGGGTTCCTAGTTTAAAGGCACCTACCTACTTGAGAGGCAAGATGGCGGGTTTTGACTTACAGCTGATCGAGTAAAATTGTGTTTTGAGTTTAAATATCATTGTAAAGGTGGGGTACTGTGTTTTTTTATCAAAAATGGATTTCGATAATTATAATTTGCTCTGATGTAAAGTTCGCTATGTGTTGCTTGGTAACTTATTCATCGTTTTGTTTTTGAAGTTCAAGTTTTGGAGTAAGAAAAAGTTACGACTGAGCATCGCTTTGCGAATTTTTTATAAAAGACTGTATGTTAAATAATGATTCTTATTGTCTTTTTTTATAGGGAAACTAACAGATTACAAATAAATACAGTTTTTATTTGTTAGAGTCAATTATAAGTTTGTAGGAATGTCTGTCTCATAGCTGCGTACAGGCTTCCTATTTTAAAGTTTAGGGCCTGAACATTATGGTTTAAATACTTAAATTTGAAGCCTTAGTCCACTACGCTGGCCTAGTGCGTGCAGACTTCACATACTTTTAAAATTCGACCTTATACCACAGATTATACCGCCGGTTTTATACTTAAACATAATTGACTGTGTTGTACTATAAGTTGAAGTCGAAATTGGATTTTCTAATGTTTTTCTTCCGTGACTCCATATTTATTACGTCACTTATTTCCTTTGATCAAATTAACCATAAAAAGCCGTAACATTTTTAAGCAAGTCATCGTAACAATTGATTTTCAACTTAAAAGCAAGTACACATTAAATAGCTTTTTGAATAACCTGAGTTTGATGGTTATTGGAGCAAATTTAAAAAGGTAAATTTTATCATACTTTAACTTTTTATGGAACTGTTGCAGTCTCACTAGGTCCTTACTTTTCGGGATCAAAGCCCTATATTAATCTTGGACATAGATTTGTGGGCTAAGTTTGTTAAAAACCGGTTCAACAGTTTTTATAACGACAAACTACTTAAAAAAATTGTGTAGTTGTTTGAAGATTATTTTTTATAAAGAAGGAACGCTTCAAAAACGAATACAATATTTTTATTTTTTCTTTCAAATTCTTCTAGAAAATGTTTCTAATACTAATAAAGGAGGGTTAAGTATAATCGGGCTATGGCCAGCATTGGACTGCAATGAGCTGATGATGATGATGAAGTATAATTTGTTATATTGATATTGCACTACTAAATAGTACCACATACATATTTTCTTGTAAATAATTAACAATAAATTATTTCAACCGTAGATGTAAAAAAAAGTGCAAATTTCGAACAAAATAAATTTTATTAAAAATGTAATTTTACTATAAACTACTAGTAAATCATACAGCTATGTTCATCGCCCTCAGTCCTTCGTTTTTAATCTTCATAACACTAGTTTTCAATTTTTAATACAGCCTAGCATAACCCACCTTTATCCCATAGTCGGATAAAAATAGAAAAACATGGTCCTTAGTAATTCCCATACAATACCAGTATTAAATACTCATATTTTTATACTTACGTAGAATGGGAAGGAATTAACCGCCTTGTTTTATTTAACCGAATTAAAACAGCCCGTAGTTCTGTCATTGTCCAGTTAGACAAATAAATTGCGGCCGAGGACGGAGATGGATGGACCGAGGGTTAAGTTAGGGTGAGCCACGCGGGGCGTGATGTGCGGATAGTCTCACAATTATAAAGGGTCATTTTGAAGTTGTGTTACTAAATGACACCATACTTATCTGCTTGGGAATAACACTATAAGTTACTCGAGCCGTAGATGTAAAACTATAAAGTGCAAGTTTCGAACAAAATAAATATTAATAAAAGGTAATTTTAATGTATTTGAGACTGTTTATGAGGTAAGCAGTAAAGTTAACTGTACGTGAAGAGTATTTTTAAAATAATATTATCAAATTGAATTAAATTCTGTATCAGGAAAATAGCGAACAAATTAATAGCTACAAGTTAATTGTTTAGTAATAAAACTATTAAAAAAGCGACGATAGCCTAGTTGGTGTGGAACGGACTGCCGAGACGAATGTCCGCAGGTTCAAATCCCAAGGGCACACCTCTGACTTTTCTGAAAAATCATGTGTGTATTCTTTGTGAATTTATCGTTCGCTTTAACGGTGAAGGAAAACATCGTGAGGAAACCTGCACATCTGAGAAGTTCTCTATAGGAATTTCGAAGGTGTGTGAAGTCTACCAATCCGCACTAGGCCAGCGTGGACTAAGGCCTAACCCCTCTCAGTAGTAGAGGAGGCCTGTGCTCAGCAGTGGGCAAGTATATAATACAGGGCTGATATTAATAACAAAACTATTTCGACGGTTGTAAGGCTACTTGACTTAAGCGACATGTTTTTAGAAAAATAACTAGTTTAAAAATATAACAACAAGTGCTCATTTTAAATATGTATGAAACTTAGTGTCGCAAAAAATGTCGCTTAAGACAATTAGGCCTTCAACCGTCGATATGATTATATTGAATGCGATGCGAAGAGGGTTGTTACATGTAACGTTAACCACCTTAACGCTAAAACAAGTTTTAAGTAAGACTGTAAATTGGTAGAATAATATTTAGATTATTTATTTTTGATCAGGTTATGTCAACTTACTAGCATTATAACAGCAATATTCCTAACATATATTCATATTTATTGTTTCTATAAAACCTGTATAATTCCACACTACATTCAGTAAAACATAATAGCAAAACTAACCAAGAATGTTTCTGATTTATCTTAAAATTTTCACATCCACCCTACACGTCCGAGGATAATATCGGAGATGTTTACAAGTCGGTCGGTTATGAAATTTTATCGAATGTCGTTTAAGGTTTTTGTAGTACATGGGGAGTGGGTAGTTACATATTTACTTATACATTTTGTTTTACGCAATAAAGCAGAGTTCAATGGCCTATATAATGAAATTATGTGATTTTGGATTCTATTCCCAAATGGAGAAAGTGGGTTTTGGTTGGGCAAATTAAAGTTTTAGGTATCAGCACTCAAGATACAGGCATTAAAGTCTATTTTGGGGTTTAAGCAAACCGTAGTACATCGAGTAATATGAATAAAGATATTTAATTATAATTAACTTTGCCATGTCCTGTTGTACTTACAGCTAGTATTTGCTAAAAAAGGAACACTTTGAAATACAACTGTCGAAGAGGTTAGAATTTTTTATTTCCATACGTTCTATTCTAACGAGTAAATTACTCCAATACCAGTGGTTGATACTTGGGATTCATCAAACACTCCAAAATGACAGGAAGCAACTCTTTATATCGACCAGATCATCATCATGATTTCAGCCGGGAATCGTCCACTGCTGGACATAGGCCTCCCATTGAGCGCCACAGGGACCGGTTCTGGGCCGCCCTCATCCATCGGACTCCGGCGATCCTCACCAGGTCGTCGGCCTCGTGGAGGGGCCTACGCCGCGTCTCCCGGTTCGTGGCCGCCACTCCAGAACTTATCGACCAGATGCTAGAAATAATTTCGACGCCGTGAGAACCTGCTCCGATTTGCACCAATGCCAGCCCAACTATTATTTATCAAGTTATTAAACCTATCAAGATCACAAAAATATAGTTAATTTAAAGAACATACTCGCATTTATTAAACGCAACACGTCTTGAAGCGATGAATACGCAGTGAAACAAACCTTCGGATGGATTTTTTTTATACTGACATGGTGTATCTCCACCTCGCCTGATGGTAAGTGGAATAGGGTCCATATAATGTTAAATGACGAGATATGTTAATGCCTCGCCAGTCGACATATTATGCTGGCCTGTTTAATCCCGGATATATACAGGCTGATCTCGGAACGTGAGCTGGCTTCGATCCCTAAGAGATACGCAACGCCGTTCCTGGCCACTATGGTTTTTCACTTGCGTAAGATGGTCGCTGCCGTTAGGCGGATACAAATATCCCACTTCTAGCAATGTCGCAGTTCTTCATTTACCACCAGTTCTGCTCAATAGATTTACTTTGTTATAAGATTTATTTACTAATTTCCAGATGCTAATTATTTGATGTAAAAATGCTTACCTTCCCGCGGCGTTGCCCCTCAGTTCTGAGGTGGTGACTACTTCACCACCTTCCACAGTATGTCACGCCATTGATCTCAATTGTTGGCCACCTGTATTGCATCGTATGCAGATATATCAAG
Organism: Manduca sexta; assembly: GCF_014839805.1. NCBI lineage: Eukaryota > Metazoa > Arthropoda > Insecta > Lepidoptera > Sphingidae > Manduca > Manduca sexta. The sequence continues at coordinate 1,445,839 of NC_051117.1, read as the reverse complement.
AATAGTGCTGGTCTGATTAGACCACTGTATTGGGTTGCGTCCACGTGTTCTTCCGCCCTCGACTTTGTAAAAAAATTAAAGATACCTTAAACTGAAACAAGAAATCGCTTTGAACGCTGAAAGTTTGGTCCTTGACTATTCAATATAACCGCCCGTTTTATAATATCAATAAAAATGTATAGGTATTTTAGTAGATAACCTAGCAATGCTGTTGATAATTTTTTTAGAGTACATTTTTCATAGTTGTTTATCTAAAGGCATTCTTTAAGCCCAATCAGAGACAAGTTGCTTAGATATGCCTTTACTCGGTATGGAATTGGTCCGAGTTTCTATCTCGGGAACCTGATGCAGATCAGCTTCAAGTATCTCCTGGCATGTCCTATGTAGAGATCAGTTTGAAGTTCTGAGGCTGCAGACAAGATGCCAAAATGTATTTAAATGAAACATCTAATCGAGGTCTCATTATTTTCTATTAGCATTAAGACTCTTAAAATACATATTGTCTACAGCCTTTGACTGAAGTCTGTGCAACAATATACAAGAAGATTCTTCTTTCAGTCGTACACTCCTGGCAGAGTACATTCAGTAAGGGAACACCTTGCAACCGATTTAATAACGTCTGTCCATTTGGTGGGTATTCGGCCGCGAGACGTTTACCTTCTACTCTTCCCAGTATGAACAATCGTTCCAAGGAGCCATTACGGATGACATGACCAAAGAACTTGAGGATTCGCATTTGCACAATCGACGTAAGTCTTGTTTGATGTGAAGCTCTTCAGAATAGAAGCGTTAGTACGATGAGCAGTCCATTTAACTCTAAGCAAGCGTTGCCCCAGCAACATTACCATGGCTTTTCGACATTTTTGGTGGATCGTCCATGTTTCAGCTCCATACAGGAAAATTCGGAAATACCAGGCATCTCATTAAGCGAACCTTGGTTATGCGGGCGGTCTTTCCATATCTTTGTGAGTTTTTCCACGGCTGATCGTGTCATGGTACACCGTCCTTTATGTCTTCTGCAACTACCAGTATTTGTGATTGTGGATCCCAGG